>NC_089848.1:38484965-39158090 GCF_035609145.1 Eleutherodactylus coqui
ACTATCAAGCCATCCCCATGGGGTGGCTTGATAGACTGCCTGTCAAAAAGCAGTATGACGTAATGCTATAGCATTACGTCATACTGCAGGAGCGACCAAAGCATCGCATGTTAAAGTCCCCCAGGGGGACTTCAAAGTAATGTAAAAAAAAATCAATAAAGTTTTTTTTAATTGAAAAAAAAAAAGTTGTAAAAGTTTAAATCACCCCCCTTTTGGCATATCTATTATTAAAAAATCTAAATAATAAATTAAAAATATGTATTTGGTATCGCCGGGTTTGTAAAAGTCCGAACTATCAAAGTAGCGTATTATTTTTTCCGCACAGTGAACGTCGTCCGAAAAAAAAAATAAAGAACGCCAGAAATGCACTTTTTTAGTTACCCTGTCTCCCAGAAAAAACCCAATAAAAAGCTATCAAAAGGTTGTATGTATTCCAAATTGGTACTATAAGAAGCTACAGAACATCCCGCAAAAAATGAGCTCTTGCTGAACTACGTCGACTGAAAAATAAAAAAGTTATTGCGCGCACAAAATGATGGCAGAAAATAATTGAAAAAAATTAAATGTCTTTGAAGAAAAAAAAGAGGAGTATAGTAAAAAAAAACTATACAAGTTTGGTATCATAGTAATCGTACCGACCCATAGAATAAAGTTATCATGCTGTTTTTGTTGCTGTTTGTGCGCCGTAGAAACAAGACGCACTAAAAGATGGTGAAATGTTTTGTTTTTTTTAAATTTTACTCCACTTGGAATTTTTAAAAAGTTTTTCAGTACATTATATGGTAATTTAAATAGCACCATTGAAAAATACAACTCGTCCCGCAAAAAACAAGCCCTCATACAGCGACGTCGATGGATAAATAAAGGAGTTGCGATTTTTTTAAAGGGGGGAGGAAAAAACGAAAATGGAAAAAGAAAAAAAGGCTGCGTCATTAAGGGGTTAAACAAAACGTTATATGTTAACATTTCCCCATCGACGATACAGAGAAGACCATTCTATCTCACGTCTTATAAATAGGATTACAAGATGCTCTCGTTCTTCTCACTGTCACAATCACTTTATTTAAGTTACTTTCAGAATCATATGCCAATTGTAAAGCTAGCTTTGCCCAGATATGCCCTGTGTGTATCTACCGTACATCCTAATCTCCCCACTTTGTTTGCCTGCCCAGGAGTTTTATTTATTATACATGAATTTATATTTCCCAGCTACATTAAATATTGTCAGTTTTGATGTTCGTACTCTAAGTATATGCAAAACAAGCCATTAATTCCATGACTTCAGTTGCTGCTTAAGATGCCATACAATATGTTTCTAGAAGATATCGGAATATCTATCAGATAGCCCATCCTTAATTAGATAACAGAGTATCACTTCTGCTGCAACAGTTAATTGCCTGGCACTTGAAAGTGAAAAAGGGAAGGAAAAATACAATCTCGGAGATATGTGCCACTTATACTCCGAAAATTCTAATTAGCTGCTTAAACATTCAGTTTCAGAAGTTATGTGCATTATCATTCATCTTTTGCATGAACACTGTAATCTTGTCTTGGAAGGTAATTAACTTGATTTAAAGTAAAATTATAATTGAAAATGAACTTCGTTGGAATAAAATACCTCAATCTATTTTTATATTGCTGCAGTTAAACTTCATTTTTTTTACCATAATTCCCCGCTCTGTAGGGCCCATCCGCTCTAATACACTATATTGTATCTAAGGGCCAGAAGATTCAATGTAGATTCAATGAGAACATTATTTGATGGCGCACATCTGTCATTTTCATGTATTTCATTATTATATGTGTCATAATAATAAAATATTTTATAAACAACAACATAGACAATAATGTGAGCCACTAACAATAGTTCGACTCCTGGATATGAATTCCATTAGGTAAAGAGGTTTCCGGGTTTAGAGAAAGGGTTATTTTTTTCCAATCAGCCCATAGGCTACATCTGAAATGGCAGCTCCGCCCATGACGATGGAGACCTCTTGTCCATGTACAAAAGTGGTGAGGTTTCTGAATAAACGTCACCGCTTTACTTAAAACAACACCTCATTTTCCCTAAATTATACTTTACCCCTTCCTCATGTCATAAATGTGGAGAATACCAGTAATATATGTGCTATTAACCCTTCCTAATCCACTGTCTGACCTGTGAAGACATTATGATTTAAGGCTGTACAGCTCCGATGTTGGAAGACGTCCGTTGGGGTTCTCTTACTGTATATTGCCAGCCTCTCTGCTGTCGGAGCCTATTTAATGTGTCACCTCATGCAGTACTGGCTTTAGCCAGCAGATAGCGCCCTTGTATAACGGCAGAAAAAGAGTAAGCCTCCTAGGAAAACCAGGATACAAATTGGATTGGAAAGGGTTAAATATGCCCAGTTCTTCTAGGTCTTTGCAATATAACGAGATGTGCAAATCCTGTATGAACTGGTTCACTTGAGAAAATGTGAGCGGGCGTGAATAATAATTGCCTGGAGAAGCAGTTCCAGATCACGCCTTAGGGGAGGGAGGAACGTACCCCCAGCCACAGGAAGTAGTCATGTCTAGCAGGGCTGTGGGTCCTGGCAACATCTAATCCGGACCCCTCTGTCCTAAAATGGACAGAGCAAGGGACCAATGGAGTGAGCTGAAGATAGAAAGAGGTCAAAGACTGAGGGAGGAGCCTGTTCAGTGCGGAAATCAGAGGAAGAAGAGAGAGAAGTGTCAGCCCTAGTGTCACAGTGACCATCTTACGTTGCGTTCCCTTAGCATTTCTATGAATGAGCAGAACGTTCCGCTGCTCTGAATCTCATCTGGATGACCTCCATGATCTGCAGGCTGGTAGTTTATTAATAAAGCCACACATTAATATTACTACAAACCTGGCCCCACACTCCTCACATTTGGGTGTATTTTCTTAGACTTGACCTGACCTTCACCCCAACTTCACTTAGTACCTGTAGTGGTCATATGATTCTATATAGCTTAAAGGGGTTGTCCCGAGGCAAAACATCAAAATTTTACATTAGCCCATTCCCCCTGTCACCCCCCTGGCATAAAATAGCATTTTAAAGCGGTTTTTAAACCGCTTGCTACTCACCGATGTGATGAAAGATGAACTTATAAAATTCTTCTCCCAAGATGGCCGCCGGTCTTTTCCCAGGGATGCACTGCGGTTTTCTCCCATGGTGCACCGCGGGTCTTCTCCCATGGTGCACCATGGGCTCTGTGCGTTCCATTGCCGATTCCAGCCTCCTGATTGGCTGGAATCGGCACACGTGACGGGGCGGAGCTAAGCGATGACGCGTAGAAGGGGGCAGAGCCAGAACGCCGTTCGTGCCCGGACTGACCAGAAGAGAGAAGACCCTTCTGCGCAAGCGCGTCTAATCGGGCGATTAGACACTGAAATTAGACGGAGCCATGGAGACGAGGACGCTAGCAACGGAACAGGTAAGTGAATAACTTCTGTATGGCTCATAATTAATGCACGATGTACATTACAAAGTGCATTAATATTGCCATACAGAAGTGCTTAACCCCACTTGCTTTCGTGAGACAACCCCTTTAAGCCCTTAGTGATCAGATAGGCAATGGTACCTCCTCTGACATCTACACTGAATGGAACAATGCTCCCCTTCGTGGTCATTCTAGATCGGCACTACAGACCCTCATCGTCCAAGCGAGATAACTAACTAACTAACTCACATGCGAATTTCAACGATAATCATCCCATATAAACGCATGCAGTGACTAAATGACTGGATGAGAGTTGTTCAGTCATTCCGTTTCTGCATACAGAAAATTAAGCAATGTGTCATTCAGTGTAAACAGCAATCATTCACTTTTGAATGTCAATGGAAGCGGGTGGGGGGAGAGCGCTCCCCGGTTGCCTCGCCTCCATTAAGGCAGCGCTGTGAGCAATGTGTAACAGCAGAGGAGTGAGCATCACCGGGACGAGTTGTTGGGCGTCATTTTCCCGACAGCTTGTTCTGTGTGAAAGGACCTTTCTGAACATTATTTGCTCCAAGATACATGACTGATAAGAGCTTTGTTCTCTTGGTTGGTCTTCTGATACGTCTGCTACCACTTCTCTCTGTGTGATAAGAGGCAGTGCTGATCTGTTTTATCTGATAGGCAGTTCCTGCTGCGCTCCTGACTGTTTTATTGACTAATTTTAGGACCCAGACTCTGAATTATTCTTAATGATATGTTAATTCTAGCCTAGTGGTCATTGACCTTCATCCAAGGTGGACACTGTAAGGGCTCAGTCAGACGAGCACATGTTTCACGCATGTATACGCGTGTTTTCATAATGGATCTATTAGAACCAATGCTTTCCAATGAAAGTGGTCACATGTCTGTTTTTTAGAAGCCATAAAAATTTGCACTCACATAAGATTGGACATGTTAGTGCAAATGGACCCGGTCGGGCAATTTTTTCTACACGCTATGTGCAATTTTTTGCCCCGCGCCTATAATGCGTGTAAAATCTGTTCGCCTGACTGAGCCCTCAAGACAGGAAGTCCAGCAGCCACTTCACTTTATCTTTCATAAATAAAACTAAAGGGGTCGGGGTAACTTTTTGAACATAAGATACTACATGTATAGATACTGCGAATCTTAACATCCTAAATAGAGATGAGCGAACCTACTCGGCCACGCCCCTTTTTTGCCCGAGCGCTGTGATTTTCGAGTACTTCCGTACTCTGGCGAAAAGATTCGGGGGGCGCCGTGGGTGAGTGGGGGGTTGCAGCGGGGAGTGGGGGGGAGAGGGAGAGAGAAAGGGCTTCCCCCTGTTCCCCGCTGCTACCCCCGCTCCGCCACGCCTCCCCCCGCCCCCTGGCGCCCCCCGAATCTTTTCACCCGAGTACGGAAGTACTCGAAAATCACGGTGCTCGATCGAGTAATTACTCGACACGAGTATATTAGCTCATCTCTAATCCTAAATCATTACCTGCAGGAAGGGCCGGGTACACGGGGAAGTAAATCTGATGGACTGCAGTATTTATAAAACAACCCCCAATTACCTGCTCCAGGGTGGTTTGAGTAACAGAGTAGCTTTTGATGTCATTCTTTGTTTTCATAACATCCAAAATTTGAAAAATCTCGGCTAAGCGCCAGTCTTTGGGCACGTGGTACTTCAATACACCCAGATGATTATCCTACAATTAAGATAAGAGATTAGGAATATTATTATAGAATGGTTGAAAAAACAGGCTTTTCAAGCACTAAAGTAAAAAATATACAGTATATGAACACACAAAATAATTACAAATACAATATCAACGCCTTAACCCTTTCACACAAGCTGACTGAATATGCTCTGGGTCAGTATGGAGAAAGCTCAGGATTGGAGCCTGCACTTACATAATATAGCTTACGTTTAGCAGCAGCAACTGGGATCAGAAAAAAATTAAATAAAAATAAATCTTACATTATATTATATAATATATATATTATAATTAGAGATGAGCGAACGTACTCGTCAGAGCTTGATACTCGTTCGAGTATTAGCGTGTTCGAGATGCTCGTTACTAGAGGCGAGTACCACGCGATGTTCGAGTTACTTTCACTTTCATCTCTGAGACGTTAGCGCGCTTTTCTGGCAATAGAAAGACTGGGAAGGCATTACAACTTCCTCCTGTGACGTTCAAGCCCTATACCACCCCCCTGCAGTGAGTGGCTGGCGAGATCAGGTGTCACCCGAGTATATAAATCGGCCCCTCCCGTGGCTCGCCACAGATGCATTCTGACATAGTTCAGGGAAAGTGCTGTTGGTGCCGGAGCTGCTATAGGGAGAGCGTTAGGAGTGATTTTAGGCTTCAAGAACCCCAACGGTCCTTCTTAGGGCCACATCTGACCGTGTGCAGTACTGTTGAGGCTGCTTTTTGCAGTGTTGCACTTTTTTTTTTTTTGTATATCGGCCGTGCAGAGCATTGCGTCCTCAGTCTGCAGTCATTGTACAGAGTATAGGGCCAGTACTGGTGAGGCAGGCTATATAGGCAGTGGGCTTTTTCCAAAAAATTGGGGAAAAATACTATATTTGGGCTGCCTGTGACCGGCTTCAGTTTACTGCGTGTCTGCTGGGGGTAGTAGTCCTAATTAATACGCAGCTAAGCATTACAGCAGGCTTGCACAAAATTGTTTCCTGGATCTGCTGTCTCTGTTACATCAGCACCGTCATCCCGCCAGAGGGAAATAGTATACATAATATTATACGCTGCCTACAGTATCTATCTGCTGGGGGTAGTAGTCCTAATTAATACGCAGCTAAGCATTACAGCAGGCTTGCGCAAAATTGTTTCCTGGATCTGCTGTCTCTGTTACATCAGCACCGTCATCCCGCCAGAGGGAAATAGTATACATAATATTATACGCTGCCTACAGTATCTATCTGCTGGGGGTAGTAGTCCTAATTAATACGCAGCTAAGCGTTACAGCAGGCTGGCGCAAAATTGTTTCCTGGATCTGCTGTCTCTGTTACATCAGGGCCGTCATCCCGCCAGAGGGAAACAGTATACATAATATTATACGCTGCCTACAGTATCTATCTGCTGGGGGTAGTAGTCCTAATTAATACACAGCTAAGCGTTACAGCAGGCTTGCGCAAAATTGTTTCCTGGATCTGCTGTCTCTGTTACATCAGCGCCGTCATCCCGCCAGAGGGAAACAGTATACATAATATTATACGCAGCCTACAGTATCTATCTGCTGGGGGTAGTAGTCCTAATTAATACGCAGCTAAGCGTTACAGCAGGCTTGCGCAAAATTGTTTCCTGGATCTGCTGTGCGTTCCGTAAGGGAAGTCAGCCTCCAACCACAGGCCAATAAGCGGCACATTTAATTACAGCGTTCTGTTTCTGCACTACTGGTAATACAGCATGCTGAGGGGTAGGGGTAGGCCTAGAGGACGTGGACGCGGGCGAGGACGCGGAGGCCCAAGTCAGGGTGTGGGCACAGGCCGAGCTCCTGATCCAGGTGTATCGCAGCCGACTTCTGCGGGATTAGGAGAGAGGCACGTTTCTGGCGTCCCCACATTCATCTCACAATTAATGGGTCCACGCGGTAGACCTTTATTAGAAAATGAGCAGTGTGAGCAGGTCCTGTCGTGGATGGCAGAAAGTGCATCCAGCAATCTATCGACCACCCAGAATTCTGCGCCGTCCACTGCTGCAACTCTGAATCCTCTGGCTGCTGCTCCTCCTTCCTCCCAGCCTCCTCACTTCATTACAATGACACATTCTGAGGAGCAGGCAGACTCCCAGGAACTGTTCTCGGGCCCCTGCCCAGAATGGGCAGCAATGGTTCCGAATCCTCTCCCACTGGAGGAGTTTGTCGTGACCGATGCCCAACCTTTGGAAAGTTCCCGGGGTCCGGGGGATGAGGTTGGGGACTTCCGGCAACTGTCTCAAGAGCTTTCAGTGGGTGAGGAGGACGATGACGATGAGACAAAGTTGTCTATCACTCAGGTAGTAGTAATTGGAGTAAGTCCGAGGGAGGAGCGCACAGAGTATTCGGAGGAAGAGCAGCAGGACGATGAGGTGACTGACCCTACCTGGTTTGCTAAGGCTACTGAGGACAGGTCTTCAGAGGGGGAGGCAAGTGCAGCAACAGGGCAGGTTGGAAGAGGCAGTGCGGTGACCAGGGGAAGAGGCAGGGCCAGACCGAATAATCCACCAACTGTTTCCCAAAGCGCCCCCCCGCGCCATGCCACCCTGCAGAGGCCGACGTGCTCAAAGGTCTGGCAGTTTTTCACTGAGAGTGCAGACGACCGACGAACAGTGGTGTGCAACCTTTGTCGCGCCAAGATCAGCCGGGGAGCCACCACCACCAGCCTCACCACCACCAGCATGCGCAGACATATGATGGCCAAGTACCCCACAAGATGGGACGAAGGCCGTTCACCACCTCCGGTTTGCACCACTGCCTCTCCCTCTGTGCCCCAACCTGCCACTGAGATCCAACCCCCCTCTCAGGACACAGGCACTACCGTCTCCTGGCCTGCACCCACACCCTAAACTCCGCTGTGCTCGGCCCCATCCACCAATGTCTCTCAGCGCACCGTCCAGCCGTCGCTAGCGCAAGGGTTGGAGCGCAAGCGCAAGTACGCCGCCACGCACCCGCACGCTCAAGCGTTAAACGTGCACATAGCCAAATGTATCAGCCTGGAGATGCTGCCGTATAGGGTTGTGGAAACGGCGGCTTTCAAAGGTATGATGGCGGCCGCGGCCCGCGCTACTCAGTTCCCAGTCGCCACTACTTTTCCCGATGTGCCGTCCCAGCCCTGCACGACCACGTCTCCCGCAACATTGTACGCGCCCTCACCAACGCGGTTACTGGCAAGGTCCACTTAACAACGGACACGTGGACAAGCACAGGCGGGCAGCCCCACTATATCTCCCTGACGGCACATTGGGTGAATTTAGTGGAGGCTGGGACAGAGTCAGAGCCTGGGACCGCTCACGTCCTACCCACCCCCAGAATTGCGGGCCCCAGCTCGGTGGTGGTATCTGCGGCGGTGTATGCTTCCTCCACTAAACCACCCTCCTCCTCCTCCTCCTCCAACGCAACCTCTGTCTCGCAATCAAGATGTGTCAGCAGCAGCACGTCGCCAGCAGTCGGTGTCGCGCGGCGTAGCAGCACAGCGGTGGGCAAGCGTCAGCAGGCCGTGCTGAAACTACTCAGCTTAGGAGAGAAGAGGCACATGGCCCACGAACTGCTGCAGGGTATGACAGAGCAGACCGACCGCTGGCTTGCGCCGCTGAGCCTCCAACCGGGCATGGTCGTGTGTGACAACGGCCGTAACTTGGTGGCGGCTCTGCAGCTCGGCAGCCTCACACACGTGCCATGCCTGGCCCACGTCTTTAATTTGGTGGTTCAGCGCTTTCTGAAAAGCTACCCACGCTTGTCAGACCTGCTCGGAAAGGTGCGCCGGCTCTGCGCACATTTCCGCAAGTCCCACACGGATGCTGCCACCCTGCGCACCCTGCAACATCGGTTTAATCTGCCAGTGCACCGACTGCTGTGCGACGTGCCCACACGGTGGAACTCTACGCTCCACATGTTGGCCAGGCTCTATGAGCAGAGTAGAGCTATAGTGGAATACCAACTCCAACATGGGCGGCGCAGTGGGAGTCAGCCTCCTCAATTCTTTACAGAAGAGTGGGCTTGGTTGGCAGACATCTGCCAGGTCCTTGGAAACTTTGAGGAGTCTACCCAGGTGGTGAGCGGCGATGCTGCAATCATTAGCATCACCATTCCTCTGCTATGCCTCTTGAGAAGTTCCCTGCAAAGCATAAAGGCAGACGCTTTGCGCTCGGAAACGGAGGCGGGGAAGACAGTATGTCGCTGGATAGTCAGAGCACCCTCCTGTCTATATCTCTGCGCGTTGAGGAGGAGGAGGAGCATGAGGAGGATGAGGAGGAGGGGGAAAAGACAGCTTGGCCCACTGCTGAGGGTACCCATGCTGCTTGCCTGTCATCCTTTCAGCGTGTATGGCCTGAGGAGGAGAAGGATCCTGAAAGTGATCTTCCTAGTGAGGACAGCCATGTGTTGCGTACAGGTACCCTGGCACACATGGCTGACTTCATGTTAGGATGCCTTTCTTGTGACCCTCGCGTTACACGCATTCTGGCCACTACGGATTACTGGGTGTACACACTGCTCGACCCACGGTATAAGGAGAACCTTTCCACTCTCATACCCGAAGAGGAAAGGGGTTCGAGAGTGATGCTATACCACAGGACCCTGGCGGACAAACTGATGGTAAAATTCCCACCCAACAGCGCTAGTGGCCGAAGGCGCAGTTCCGAGGGCCAGGTAGCAGGGGAGGCGCGGAGATCAGGCAGCATGTACAGCACAGACAGGGGAACACTCTCTAAGGCCTTTGACAGCTTTCTGGCTCCCCAGCAAGACTGTCACCGCTCCCCAGTCAAGGCTGAGTCGGCGGGAGCACTGTAAAAGGATGGTGAGGGAGTACGTAGCCGATCGCACGACCGTCCTCCGTGACGCCTCTGCCTCCTACAACTACTGGGTGTCGAAGCTGGACACGTGGCCTGAACTCGCGCTGTATGCCCTGGAGGTGCTTGCTTGTGCTGCGGCTAGCGTCTTGTCAGAGAGGGTGTTTAGTGCGGCTGGGGGAATCATCACAGATAAGCGTACCCGCCTGTCAACCGACAGTGCCGACAGGCTTACACTCATCAAGATGAAGAAAGCCTGGATTTCCCCAGACTTCTCTTCTCCACCAGCGGACAGCAGTGATACCTAAGCAATACGTAGGCTGCACCCGCGGATGGAAGCATCGTTCTCTATCACCATCAAAAAAGGGGACCTTTTAGCTTCATCAATCTGTGTATAATATTCATCCTCCTCCTCCTGCTCCTCCTCCTGAAACCTCACATAATCACGCCGAACGGGCAATTTTTCTTAGGCCCACAAGGCTCAGTCATATAATTTTTGTAAACAATTTTTATACGTTTCAATGCTCATTAAAGCGTTGAAACTTGCACCTGAACCAATTTTTATTTTAACTGGGCTGCCTCCAGGCCTAGTTACAAATTAAGCCACATTAACCAAAGCGATTAATGGGTTTCACCTGCCCTCTTGGTTGGGCATGGGCAATTTTTCTGAGGTAGATTAGTACTGTTGGTACACCAATTTTTTTGGGCCCTCGCCTACAGTGTAATCCAATTAATTTTTTGCCCACCTGCATTAAAGCTGACGTTACATCAGGTGTGCTGGGCACTGCAATGGGATATATTTATGTACCGCCGGTGGGTTCCAGGGAGCCACCCATGCTGTCGGTCCACACGGAGTTGTAACTGCATGTGTCCACTTCTAAAGAACCCCAGTCTGACTGGGGCATGCAGTGTGGGCCGAAGTCCACCTGCATTAAACATGACATTACCTCAGCTGTGCTGGGCACTGCAATGGGATATATTTATGTACCGCCGGTGGCTTCCTGGCACCCACCCATGCTGTCGGTCCACACGGAGTTGTAACTGCATGTGTCCACTTCTAAAGAACCCCAGTCTGACTGGGGCATGCAGTGTGGGCCGAAGCCCACCTGCATTAAACATGACATTAGCTTTGCTGTCCAGGGCACTGCAATGGGATATATTTATGTACCGCCGGTGGGTTCCAGGGAGCCACCCATGCTGTCGGTCCACACAGAGTTGTAACTGCATGTGTCCACTTCTAAAGAACCCCAGTCTGACTGGGGCATGCAGTGTGGTCCGAAGCCCACCTGCATTAAACTTGACGTTACCTCAGCTGTGATGGGCAATGCAATGGGATTTATTTATGTACAGCCGGTGGGTTCCAGGGAGCCACCCACGCTGTGGGTGCACACGGAATTCCCATTGCGGAGTTGTACCTGCCTGTGACTATTTATAAAAAACCGCGGTCTGACTGGGGCATGCAGACACCTTGACAGAATGAATAGTGTTTGGCACATAGGTTCCCTATTGCTATGCCCACGTGTGCAGCTCCTGATGGCGGTGGCACAGGATTGTGTGCCTGCGGTTCCTCCTCATGGCAGACGCACTTATAAATAGACATGAGGGTGGCGTGGCATGAGGGCAGCTGAAGGCTGCGCAGGGACACTTTGGTGTGTGCTGTGGACACTGGGTCGTGTGGGGGTGGGGGGGTTGGGCAGCATGTAACCCAGAAGTGGCAGCGGAGTGTCATGCAGGCAGTGATTGTGCTTTGTTGGAGGTAGTGTGGTGCTAGCTAAGGTATGCATTGCTAATGAGGGCTTTTCAGAAGTAAAAATTGTTGGGAGGGGGGGACCCACTCTTGCCGCTATTGTGGCTTAATAGTGGGACCTGGGAACTTGAGATGCAGCCCAACATGTAGCCCCTCGCCTGCCCTATCCGTTGCTGTGTCGTTCCCATCACTTTCTTGAATTGCCCACATTTTCACAAATGGAAACCTTAGCGAGCATTGGCGATATACAAAAATGCTCGGGTCGCCCATGGACTTCAATGGGGTTCCTTAATCGAAACGAACCCTCGAGCATCGCGAAATTTTCGTCCCGAGTAACGAGCACCCGAGCATTTTGGTGCTCGCTCATCTCTAATTTTTAACTATCGATGTCCTCAGCATAAAAGCAAACTTTTTTTGAAATGAAAGTTACTTTCCATTATATTTTACAATAAGCTAACGGGAACAAATAAAATTTTCTTAGACACAAAAATCACATTGCCTAGTGTAATAAAATAAAATCTTTTCATTCATATAGCCCAACTTACTCCACAGCGCTTTAATTTATTTATTACCCCCCCATCAAGCTGGGTACTCATTTTACTAATCTCAGAAGGACGGAAGGCTGAGCCAACCTTGAACCAGCTACCTGAACCACGCGGGGATTTAAATTGCAACCTACAGGTCATGAGCGAGAGCTTAGAAGTTGGCTAGTGCTGAAGCCATCATTGGGTGTATACCTTTGCTATAAGCACCTTGCCCTGAGAGTAGTGGAGCAGTAGAGTAAAAGACTGTGACCAGAAAGTGGTTCTACAAAGTTGATAGGCCAAATTTATCAGAACTATGACCTGATATCTGCCCTCACATGTGTGCCCGTTTGTGTAGGCCTAGCTTATGATGTGGCGGTGCGCCTGCGCATCACCAAACGAATCTGTCTGGATTTCAGTTTAACTCCATTATGGTACAAATAGTGTCACTATTATTAGACATTATAGCAGATTCTGTTTCCTTCGCATATTCTCCACCACCCTGTACTGCACTCCGCACTACTTTTTTAAAAAGGATTTTCTAATAACCTGTTAACTGAAGGTCTTAAGAAGTTGTGTATTTTGAATTATAGGCTAATTGCTGAATTTTAGAGGGCGTTTGAAATGATGTCAGTGCTACAATAAAGTAAAGTAATGATACATTTACCTTTAAACAGACTCCTGGAAAAAGCTGTTCAAAGCATTTGGCGACATTATATTCACAGGCACCACCGCTGGTCCACGCAGTAACCAAATAACCTTCTCCAAACCTAAAAAGGGAAAAGTATTTTTATTTATTTGTGATGCTTACCGAAAATACTTGTGAGAAGAGGTTTCACCAAATACATATGGAAGCTGCATATTTTTTAATCCAGTGGAATTGATTTTTGCATTAGATTAGATGTAGCATCTTGAATTGGTCAATCTGCCATTGGCTTGTCTTGACTATATAGAAGCACACACCTCAATTAACCCTTGTGGCCATTTTGACATCGTACAGGGAAGTTCTCTGCCCAAGACATCCGTCTATGAGCAAAAGCAAACAAAGATCCACAGAATCCATGCAATCACATGTAAAAATAATAGCACAAATTGGAAATTCTGAGAGGTTAAAAGTGCCGGTCTTGTGGCAATTGGAATCAAAATTCTATTTAAGAAAACCCAACAAGTCCATGCTGACAACTGAGAGCTACACATCTAATCCGTCATTCTATACGAAATGTTGGTCATTCCTGCACATCCCAGACATACTCATATTTATGTAAACTCCAGCAGCGTTATCATCATGTAACGCATTCCATAAATGCACGGGCGCTTTTTTCTCCCCTGAATATCTGACTTAAAGGGGTTGTCCCGCAACAGCAAGTGGGGTTATACACTTCTGTATGGCCATATTAATGTACTTTGTAATATACATCGTGCATTAAATATTGGCCATACAGAAGCTATATACTTACCCCCTCCGGTGTTGGCGTCCCCGTCTCCATGGCGACGAACAAACTTCTTCTCTGGTTGCAGGAACAGTCGCGCTTGCTCACAGAGGATTCTTCTCCTAGATGGTCCAGGCTCACGAGCTGTCCTGGCTCCTCCCCCTTCTCAGCATCATCGCGTAGCTCCGCCCCATCACATGGTGCCGATCAGCCAATGAGGTGGCTGGAATCGGCAGTGGAGCGCAGACAGCAGAACAACATCCACGGTGCACCATGGGAGAAGACCCGTGGTGCACTGTGGGAGAATACCAGCGGCAGCCATCTTGGACAGAAGATTTTTTAAAGTTGCTGAACGGGGATTCAGGTAAAGGAATTTTTTTTTTTTTAAATAACACATGTCAGCGGTTTTCCTTTACAGGTACTGGGGGACTGGGCAAAAAAATTTTTATCTTTCGGAGCGGGACAACCCCTTTAAGAAAATCAGTGACATGTATCATCTCTCTGTGACATCATCCTTTCACAAGCTAAACTTGAATGTTAGCATTAATTTTCCAGATTCTAAGAGTCGGAAGAAAAGAAACGTCTGATATTTGAACTGTCTGACAAAATGCAGGGTAAAAAGTAACAATCTATTGTCACAAACTATTCATAAGATTGATGTATCATCTACTTTTGCCTCCGCATAGGACTGCTGCGGGTATGTGTCTTTAAGAAGAACCTTCAGATCTGGGGATTTGAATAATCTTCTGCTAACAATAAATAGGAATCTCACGTTTTTCCTCTAAAAAACCACAAGTCAGTGACAAGCATAAGTTTGTTTAATAAAATGTAATGTATATAGTATAAAAAATGTATCACTGTCCCTTTAGTCACAGAAGGTAAAATATATTGTGATGAACTATGTATTAACCCTTTGCAATCCAATTTTAGATTCAAGTTTCCTAGGGGGCTTTCTCTTTCTGCCATTATACAATGGCGCCACCTGCTGGCTAGAGCCAGTACTGCGGTATGGGACATGCTGGAGAGGCCCTCCGACAACAGAGCGGCCAGTAATCTACAGTAAGAATACCCAGCCGGACGTCTTCTGACATCGAAGCTGTATAGCCTTTAATCAGAATGTCTTTAGACGTCAGGCAGTGGATTGGAAAGGGTTAAGTTGTCTATGAATAATAACAATTATGGCTTAATATTTGCATCTATATTAAAGAATGTAGCTGGTATTTATGTCATATTTCTCTTCTGTATATACCAGCCTCGCTCTTATTCTATCTTGATATGACAGTGGGCTCTTCACATTTTCATAGATGTGTTTTCAAGTGTCATCTTTATATATTTTATGCTAAAAACAGGATCTGATACGATCAAAGAAAAACAGGAAAACAGTTTCCAAGAAAGCTGGCTGAAGAACTCCTCTTACCCCGGGATATAAATGATTTATACTGCCAGATTGTAACTGACACATCCTACAGTGCATGTCATTAAAATATGCAGAATCACCACACAGAAAGGAATATATAACAATTAATTCATGTTCTTGTAGAACTTCATGAATGTGAAGACGGACCACAGAGTTTACAGTATTAATGCACATTAATTTCCTGCATGCTGATGCTGGCATACTTTATAACTACATGGACATTAAAGGACCAACCGAAGCAAAACTGGTAAAGCTGACATCATTAAAGTCTATAAAATGACAGAGTGGGTGCTGCAGGATATAGAGCGGGGAAACCTTTACATCCCGCATTGATCATTGCTAGCATATCAAGGATAGACTTCATTCTAAGACTATATTCACAACTTGCTTTGTTTTTAACATTTGGAGAATACACCAAAAAGTTTCTAACAACTAATGTCAAATAGAACCGTAGAGCCCGACGCTCCCAGCATGTTAAAAAAGCGCCCTCATGGCACACTGTACTTTGGGCTGGTATGGCGTGGCATGCTTTTTTTTTTACTAATATAGGAAAAACTTTACTTACGCTGCTCTTACCATAGTAACATAGTGTGTAAGGCTAAAAAAGACATATGTCCATTGAGTTCAGCAAACTACCCCCACCCCCAATGTTGATCCGAAGGAAAGCAAAAAGCCTTGTGAGGAAGAAGTTAATTTTCCTCATTTTAGATGAAAGAAGTTCCTTCAGACTCCAAATCTGGTAATCAAAATAATCCCTGGTCCACTGACTCTTCTGAAGTAATCTGTGACTATTACATGTGATATTGTTACTCTCAAGAAAGGTGTCCAGGCCCCTCTTAAACTCCTTTAACAAGTTCAACATCACTGTGTCATCAGACACAAAGTTCCATAGTCTCACTGCTCTTACAGGAAAGAACCCCCTTCTGTGTTGGTGTAGAAACGTTCTATCATCTAGATGTAGAGGGCATCCCCGTGTTACAGTCCCAAGTATAAATAGATCATAAGACAGATGTTTGCATTGACCACAAATATATATATATATATAGTTATTAGGTCGCCCCTCAGCCATCTGTTTTCTAAACTAAATAACCCCAATTTTGATAACTTCTCTGGGTATTGTGGTCCACCTATTTTATTTATTGATTGCCTTTCAACCTTCTCAAGCTCAGTATGTCCTTCTTAATTTTTAAAGTTTATACAAAGATATCTAAAGTCTCTGATAATTACCTCATTGTGATTTCATATGTTTGCCTCCGTAATACATTGGCTTCTGTTATATTTGTTGGCCTATAGCAATGAAGATTGTATTTTTTTTTTTTTCCCTCTTTGCATTTCTGCCCATAGAGATTCCACTTGTTCATTTCACCACAAATATGTTCATGTAGTGTGGGCTTTAAACAGGACTTTACATAAATACAAACCCCTCCCTTCTCCATTTTTTACAACAGTTTTGTTCAAACTGTAACCCTGTAAGTCAACTGTCCATTGACAGCTTTTCTCCAACCAGGTTTCAGTTATTCCCACTATGTAGCAGTTTTTACTTAGACATTATTACTTCCAGTTCCTCAACTTTATTGGTCAGACTTCTAGCATTAGTCAACATACAGCTTAGAAGTTTTTGGTTATTTTTCTTTTTAAGTGTATTCTTCCCTCTACTCATTTTTCTAACTTTCACCTAGCCAGCTGCCTGATTATCCTGCACTCCCATACTATCATGCACCCCCACATCTACCCCAGCGAGCCCCTGCTCAATGAGATGGTACAGATAAAAATCAAGTAATTTAAACAAGTAAAAAACAACAGTGAATGGGCATAAGTGACTCCTTCTAAAGTCCCCAAATCTAAACCCCATAGAAGTTACCCCATCTTAAATCAACCACCCTCACAAGCTTACACAGCAGTAACTCCTCCAAAACCTATACCTGCAGTTGAAAATGGTAGTTTAGTTTTCAGTGTGTAATATAACAATATTTGACATAATATTACATAACAGTTATTGACCATAAGTACATTCATATATGTCCACACACATTCTGTAAGAAAAACATAACACAGCTAATTAATAACTAGACCTGTGTGCTCTATCAGTATTATTACATAGACACATACTGTATATAAATATATAATACCTATTTTTAATGTGCTGGGGGGATCCAATGCATTTAAACATTCCACTGACCATTATGGCTAGTCTTGTACAAAGAGCTTCACATTCTTCCATGCTGAAATACATTAAAATAGAAGGAAAAGCATAATGCTTATGCCGCATTGGTATTGCTCTACAAGAAGAGGTTTTAAAAGCCATTTAGACTCAATCTTATTCTTCAATTATTAAAGGAATTCTATTACCAGTTCATGCTGCCCAAACTACAGGCGGCATGAACCCGGGAGCGGCGCTCTCATTACTCCCCTGTATATAGTTATTTAGAATCAACATACTTTCCAGTCTGACATGGAGTTGACATGAGGGCAGGCCACGCTGTCTTCTCCCCACGCACAACATGTATAAAGAGAGAGCTGTTGCTCTGAATGATGGAAGCGGGGAGCGACCAGCATGACCCATCCCTATGACTTAGAAACCAGCTGCGAGTCAAACTTCACAATGTATGTATTATTACATGCTCTAGCATTGCAGGTTAAAACATACACATGGTTAATAGGCATACCTGTCCCGGGTTCATGCTGCCCATAGTTTGGGAGACACAAGCCTGGGGATAGAATCCCTTTAACTCTATCAAGTCCTGAAAGTTTTATTAGATTTGGAGTAACGCATTCTGCATGAAATATGAATAATGTGCTGTTAATGTCCCTGCGCTACATGGTATTGGGGTAAGAAAAATGAATCTATCCAAAAAGAGACAAGAATGGCAGAGGAAAAACACTTACTTGACAGGAGGGGGATATGATGCTCAGAAGCCCCCTCCTTGAAGTGTCAGCTCCAAACGTCAAAGGAAGATGCATTTGGGTCCACAGAGGTACTTCCAATGCTTTAATGTATACAGCAACGCGTTTCGGTGCTTCTATAATAGCACCTTTTTCAAGCCAATCACATAAACAAACACATACAAACATTTATATTTATATACAATGAGTAATACATTACATTCAGTCGTGTGCGGCGCCGTCTTAGAGGCGGGACTGATGATGCCGACGTGCCGCGTCATCGTGTGGGCGGGGCAGGTGACGCCGGCATGCCATGTCATTCCACAAGTCACATGACATCCGACGGCCGCGTCCTCCGAGGCGTCACATGACGCGCCACGGCTGCGTCATCACAGCAACGTGCCGTGTCACATGACACGCAGCGGCCGCGTCATCCAAAAGGTCAGATAATGCTCGGCAGCTGCGTCATCACAGCGACGTGCCGCGTCATCATGGGTGCACGAGGACACGCCTCGTCCATGCGAAAATAATGCAGATTATCCTGTACAAATTATTAAAATATATAATCTGATACAAATCCTCAATGAAACACCTATATTTAAATATCTTTTTGTTAGAAATTAGAGATGAGCGAATATACTCGTTTCGAGTAATTACTCGATCGAGCACCGCGATTTTCGAGTACTTCCGTACTCGGGTGAAAAGATTCGGGGGGCGGGGGGAGACGTGGCGGAGCGGGGGGGTAGCAGCGGGGAACAGTGGGGGGAGCTCTCTCGCTCCCCCTCTCACCCACGACGCCCCCCGAATCTTTTCACCCGAGTACGGAAGTACTCGAAAATCACGGCGCTCGGGCAAAAAAGGGGCGTGGCCGAGTAGGTTCGCTCATCTCTATTAGAAATCTATTCCTTTTCTAAAGCTTAATTTAGGCCGTGGGGGACTGCAGTCTTCATTTTAAAAATCCAGAACATCTCTTTTTTTTTAAGAAGAGAAAAACGGCCTGATGTCATTCTCTCCCACGGCGCGACTCTTAGGCCTGTGAAATCTTTATCATGGACCTGAAGGAAATGGCGGGAAGCACTATGATTTAAAACCCTTTGGCTATATTGTTACGATGTTTGTTAATGCGGATTCTTAGTGGGTTATTAGTCCGACCGATATAGCCTAGCCCACACGGGCATTCTAAAAAGTAAATAACATACTTGGGGTCACAATTCAGCATGGTTTTAATATAATGGGTCTTATTATCCAAAGGAACTTGGATCATTTTTTTTTCCCATAGGTTATTAATGTGCAACACTTAGATCTAGGTAGGACCCGTAGGATCCTTTCAGGGTGTTGAGAAAAGCATTGTTTCTGGTGGTGGTATATTTCTTCTGCTTATGGATATTTTTGTGGGGACATGATGGTGCTACTATCTCCCTTATCGTTTTGTTTTTCCGGAACGTCATTGTAGGTCCATCCATTAGGGAATTTTGTAAGAATGGATCTTCTTTCAGGATGTTCCAGTGAGTTTGAAGAATCTTCCGGATTTTGGCATGTTGAATATTATACTTCGTTATAAATCTAGGTTGTTTCTTGTAGAGTTCTTGCTTCTCCTGGCTATTCTGATTTTTTTTTGTTGTTGTTGTTTTTGTTGTTTCTTCCCTTTTTCACTTCAGAGCCTTCTTGTAGGCTCCTTCCACTAGTTGGTTTGGATATTTCTTTTCTTTAAATCTCTTCTTTAAGAAGTTCGACTGGGCCACGAAGTCCTCCATCTTCGTACAGTTCCTTCCTAAACGGATAAATTGCCCGTATGGGATGTTGTTCCTTCAGGCTGTTACCGTTCAGTGCGGCGCAGGGTCCCGCGGTCAGTGCGCCTTTCCGGCTTCGACTCCGGCATTCTGGAGCTCTGACGTCAGGGCTTCCCCGGCGACGTGGGGCGGCCGGCGTGCAGCGGCGTGGGCGTGTCCGCCCGTAAGGTGTCGGCCGCACTGCTCCCTCTCTCTTGTACCGTGGGTGGGGGAGTTGGCCCCTCCCACTCTCCGCTCCTGGGCGGAGTCTTGTAGTCATAAGGCTGGCAGTGACCTGAGCTCACTGCCAGTTATTGGTTCTGTCAGCTCCTAGTCAGTCCTGTCTGCAGTTCGTCTCAGTCAGTAACCTAGTTTGCTCGTCAGCTTCCTTTTCCAGCTTTGCCTTGTGCTCAGTATTTTCTGTTTGGTCACTCCATCTGCCTTTCCTTGTCGGTACTCTGTCCCCCGTTAGTTAGGTTCATCTTGTGCAGTCGCCAGGTCCCTAGCCAGAGTAGGGACCGCCGTCCAGTTGTCCGCCTGGGGTTAGCCAGGGTCGAGGCAATTAGGCAGGGACAGTGGGGTGTGGTAAGTTCAGGGCACCCCACCTGGCGCCCGGGGGTCAGAGTGCCATAACACAGGCCTTGGCATGACAGCTCGCATATTTCAGGTAGCTTTTCGTATCCGTTTTTTAAAAAAAAGGTTTTAGTGTTGATTCTATTCTCTTCAACATGAACTTCAATGTCCAAACATACTGCCTCCGAACTGCTATGATCTTCTGTAAACCTCAGTCATTAGAGTTTAGTTTTTTGTTAATAAAAGGAGATCTTTTTCTTCACCTTCCTAAATTAAAAAAATATCGTCTATAAAGCGACGATAGAATTTGATCCTTTTCTCCTGTAGTTCTTCTTCGAATGCACCCATATACAGGTTTACATAAACCGGCGCTAATTTTGTGCCAATTGCGGTGCCTTTTTGCTGCAGGAAAAACTAATTTTTATAGGTAAAATAGTTGTTATTTAGTATGAACCTTATTGCCGTAAGTCCTTCTGTTGTCTTGGTATCAATGTATCGCTTGATAGAAAATGGTCCACGGCTCCAATGCCTTTTTCATGTGGTATGTTGGTGTACAGTTCAGTAACTGTACACACAAAAATTTTTATCCCCGGAGGAATATTTTAAAATTTACAAGAGTTTTTTTTATTTGCATACCTAATAGGGAATTGTATATTATACCGAGGATGATGTAGGGACTTGTTTTGTAGCATTAAATTCTGCATATAGTGAATGGAATGCAAGATGCGCTTTACTAAAGGATCACAGCATAGTCTATTGACACATGAACGGGGCGTGTCCTCGCGCACCCATGATGACGCGGCACGTCGCCGTGATGATGCAGCCCGGGCGTCATGTGACCTTTTGGATGACGCGGGCGCTGCATGTCATGTGACACGGCACGTTGCTGTGATGACGCAGCCATGGCGCGTCATGTGACTTGTGGAATGACGTGGCATGCCAGCGTCACCTGCTCCACCCACATGATGACGCAGCACGTCAGCATCATCGGTCCCACCTCTAAGATGGCGCCGCACAGGACAGAATGTAATGTATTACTCATTGTATATAAATATAAATATTTGCATGTGTTGATGAATGTGTTGTATGTGTTGAGTGGATGTGTTGATGAAGTTGATGAATTCATGACTGGGTGAGTGCTGCCTCTGATTATCTGAGCGCAGGGACCAATCAGAGGCAGCTAGCTTTCAGCTGTCATTCAATAGCTAAGTGGTGGCTCTGATTGGTCACAGTGCTCAGCCAATCATAGGCAGCCCATTCAGTAGGTGGGGATTTAAAATCCCCGCCTGCTGAATACTACTGAGAGCAGTGCAGGGAGAAGAGCCGGCTGGGCACAGCTGAGCCCCGGCAGCTGAAGAAAGGTGAGTATTCTTTTTTTTTTTAATTTTATTTACCATTGCTTCTTATTTTTCAGGTAGGGGCTTATGTTTAAAGCCCTTCCCTGAAAATTCATTACTGGGTGCCGGCAGCAGGATGCTCTACCGCAGCTGTCATCTGTGACAGCTGTGGTAGGGAATTCTTTATTCCCCGCAGGGATGAAGAATTCTTTTGCTGCATCTGTCACAGATGTGGCAGGTGCAGCAGGGAATTATTTTTCCTCGCGGGGATAAAGGAAACATCTGCCGCATGCGACAGATGTGTTCATCCCCGTGGGGACATGGCAGCGGCGGACAGGTAAGTTTATTTTTTTATTTTTCATTTTTTTACACTAAAATTATTGTTTTTCGGGGAAGGGCTTATGTTTAAAGCCCTTTCCTGAAAAACAATGACAGGGTGTCGGCAGCAGGATCCTCTACCGCGACTGTTATGTGTGACAGCTGCAGTAGGGAATTGAAGAATTCCTCTGCTGCATCTGTCACAGATGTGGCAAATGCCACAGCAGGGAATTCTTTTTTTTAGCGGGGATGAAGAAAAATCAGCTGCATGCGGCAGATGTGTTCTTCATGCCCGCGGGGAACACAGCAGCGGCGGACAGGTGAGTTTATTTATTTTTTTATTTTATTTATTTATTTTTTTATTTTACACTAAAATTGTTGCTTTTCAGGGAAGGGATTATGTTTAAAGCCCTTCCCTGAAAACCAATTCAGGGGTGCCGGTGCAGCCCATTGTTTTCAATGGGGCCGCCAGCAGCAACTGCGGCTCCATTGATAGCAATGCAGAGCATGGGTAATCTTGAAAAACGCTTGAGTCTCCCATTGACTTCAATAGGGTTCATTACTCGAAACGAGCTCTAGAGCATTGAAAAAAACTCAGCTCGATTAACGAGCACCCGGGCATATTGGTGCTCGCTCATCTCTAGAAGAGACTGATAAATATTATGAAAGGAAAAAGAGTCTCCTTTCACATAATATATTATTAGTTTTTCCATTGAACATTGTTAATAATAATAATATTTTGCTAACAGAAAAATAAATCATGAATGGGTGAGTGAGTGCTGCCTCTGATTGGCTCAGCGCAGGGACCAATCAGGGGCAGCTCTCACTCACACCCACTCACACCCACTGCCGGCCGGCCGCGCTGAACTCCGTCTGCCGGGACAAGGCGAGTATATATTTTTTTGTATTTTTACTAGAGATGAGCGAACACCAAAATGCTTGGGTGTTCGTTATTCGAAACAAACTTCCCGCGATGTTCGAGGGTTCGTTTCGAATAACGAACCCCATTGAAGTCAATGGGCGACCGGAGCATTTTTGTATTTCGCCGATGCTCGCTAAGGTTTTCATGTGTGAAAATCTGGGCAATTCAAGAAAGTGATGGGAACGACACAGCAACGGATAGGGCAGGCGAGGGGCTACATGTTGGGCTGCATCTCAAGTTCACAGGTCCCACTATTAAGCCACAATACCGGCAAGAGTGGCCCCCCCCCCCTCCCAACAACTTTTACTTCTGAAAAGCCCTCATTAGCATGGCATACCTTTGCTAAGCACCACACTAGCTACAACAAAGCACAATCACTGCCTGCATGACACTCCGCTGCCACTTCTCCTGGGTTACATGCTGCCCAACCGCACCCCCTCCCCCCCACAGCGCACACCAAACTGTCCCTGCGCAGCCTTCAGCTGCCCTCATGCCACACCACCCTCATGTCTATTTAGAAGTGCGTCTGCCATGACGAGGGACCGCAGGCACACACTGCAGAGGTTGGCACGGCTAGGCAGCGACCCTCTTTAAAAGTGGCGGGGCGATAGCCCACAATGCTGTACAGAAGCAATGAGAAATAGAATCCTGTGCCACCGCCATCAGGAGCTGCACACGTGGGCATAGCAATGGGGAACCTATGTGCCACACACTATTCATTCTGTCAAGGTGTCTGCATGCCCCAGTCAGACCGCGGTTTTTAATTCATAGACACAGGCAGGTACAACTCCCTATTGTGAAGTCCCTGTGGACCCACAGCATGGGTGGCTCCCTGGAACCCACCGGCGGTACACAAAAATATCCCATTGCATTGCCCAACACAGCTGAGGTAGTAATGTCGTGCGTAATACAGGTGGGCTTCGGCCCACACTGCATGCCCCAGTCTGACTGGGGTTCTTTTCAAGTGTACAGATGTAGTAAAAACTCCGTGTGCACCTACAGCATGGGTGGGTGCCAGGAAGCCACCGGCGGTACATAGAAATATCCCATTGCATTGCCCAACACAGCTGAGGTAGTAATGTCGTGCGTAATACAGGTGGGCTTCGGCCCACACTGCATGCCCCAGTCAGACTGGGGTTCTTTTCAAGTGTACAGATGTAGTAAAAACTCCGTGTGCACCTACAGCATGGGTGGCTCCCTGGAACCCACCGGCGGTACACAAAAATATCCCATTGCATTGCCCAACACAGCTGAGGTAGTAATGTCGTGCTTAATGCAGGTGGGCTTCGGCCCACACTGCATGCCCCAGTCAGACTGGGGTTCTTTACAAGTGGAAACAGATGCATTTATAATTCCCTGTGGACCCACAGCATGGGTGGGTGCCAGGAAGCCACCGGCGGTACATAGAAATATCCCATTGCATTGCCCAACACAGCGGATGTAACGTCAGCTGTAATGCAGGTGGGCTAAAAATTAATTTGATTACACTGTAGGCGAGGGCCCACAAAAATTGCTGTATCAACAGTACTAATGTACATCCAAAAAATTGGCCATGGCCAGCCAAGAGGGCAGGTGAAACCCATTAATCGCTTTGGTTAATGTGGCTTAAGTGGTAACTAGGCCTGGAGGCAGCCCAGTGTAACGAAAAATTGGTTCAAGTTAAAGTTCCAACGCTTTTAAGCGCATTGAAACTTTTAAAAATTGTTCAGAAAAATTATTTGAGTGAGCCTTGTGGCCCTAAGAAAAATTGCCCGTTCAGCGTGATTACGTGAGGTTTCAGGAGGAGGAGCAGGAGGAGGAGGAGGAATATTAGACACAGATTGATGAAGCAGAAATGTCCCCGTTTTGGATGGTGAGAGAGAACGTAGCTTCCATCCGCGGGTGCAGCCTACGTATTGCTTACGTATCCTTGCTGTCCGCTGGTGGTGAAGAGAAGTCTGGCGAAATCCAGGCTTTGTTCATCTTGATGACTGTTAGCCTGTCGGCACTGTCAGTTGACAAGCGGGTACGCTTATCTGTGATGATTCCCCCAGCCGCACTAAACACCCTCTCCGACAAGACGCTAGCCGCAGGACAAGCAAGCACCTCCAGGGCATACAGCGCTAGTTCAGGCCACGTGTCCAGCTTCGACACCCAGTAGTTGTAGGTGGCAGAGGCGTCACGGAGGACGGTCGTGCGATCGGCTACGTACTCCCTCACCATCCTTTTACAGTGCTCCCTCCGACTCAGCCTTGATTGGGGAGCGGTGACACAGTCTTGGTGGGGAGCCATAAAGCTGTCCAGGCCCTTAAAGACTGTTGCATTGCCTGGGATGTACATGCTGCTCGATCTCCGCACCTCCCCTGCTACCTTGCCCTCGGTACTGCGCCTTCTGCCACTAGCGCTGTCGGCTGGGAATTTTACCATCAGCTTGTCCGCAAGGGTCCTGTGGTATAGCAACACTCTCGAACCCCTTTCCTCTTCGGGAATGAGAGTGGGCAGGTTCTCCTTATAGCGTGGGTCGAGCAGTGTGTACACCCAGTAATCCGTTGTGGCCAGAATGCGTGCAACGCGAGGGTCACGAGAAAGGCATCCTAACATGAAGTCAGCCATGTGTGCCAGGGTACCTGTACGCAACACATGGCTGTCTTCACTAGGAAGATCACTTTCAGGATCCTCCTCCTCCTCCTCCTCCTCCTCCTCCTCCTCCTCCTCAGGCCATACACGCTGAAAGGATGACAGGCAATCAGCCGGTGTACCGTCAGCAGCGGCCCAAGCTGTCTCTTCCCCCTCCTCCTCATCCTCCTCATGCTCCTCCTCCTCCTGTACGCGCTGAGAAATAGACAGGAGGGTGCTCTGACTATCCAGCGACATACTGTCTTCCACCGCCCCCGTTTCCGAGCGCAAAGCATCTGCCTTTATGCTTTGCAGGGAACTTCTCAAGATGCATAGCAGAGGAATGGTGACGCTAATGATTGCAGCATCGCCGCTCACCACCTGGGTAGACTCCTCAAAATTACCAAGGACATGGCAGATGTCTGCCAACCAGGCCCACTCTTCTGAAAAGAATTGAGGAGGCTGACTCCCACTGCGCCGCCCATGTTGGAGTTGGAATTCGACTATAGCTCTACGCTGTTCATAGAGCCTGGCCAACATGTGGAGCGTAGAGTTCCACCGTGTGGGCACATCGCACAGCAGTCGGTGCACTGGCAGCTTAAAGCGATGTTGCAGGGTGCGCAGGGTGGCAGCGTCCGTGTGGGACTTGCGGAAATGTGCGCAGAGCCGGCGCGCCTTTACGAGCAGGTCTGACAAGCGTGGGTAGCTTTTCAGAAAGCGCTGAACCACCAAATTAAAGACATGGGCCAGGCATGGCACGTGCGTGAGGCTGCCGAGCTGCAGAGCCGCCACCAGGTTACGGCCGTTGTCACACACGACCATGCCCGGTTGGAGGCTCAGCGGCGCAAGCCAGCGGTCGGTCTGCTGTGTCAGACCCTGCAGCAGTTCGTGGGCCGTGTGCCTCTTATCTCCTAAGCTGAGTAGTTTCAGCACGGCCTGCTGACGCTTGCCCACCGCTGTGCTGCCACACCGCGCGACACCGACTGCTGGCGACGTGCTGCTGCTAACACATCTTGATTGCGAGACAGAGGTTGCGGAGGAGGAGGAGGAGGAGGGTGCTTTAGTGGAGGAAGCATACACCTCTGCAGATACCACCACCGAGCTGGGGCCCGCAATTCTGGGGGTGGGTAGGACGTGAGCGGTCCCAGGCTCTGACTCTGTCCCAGCCTCCACTAAATTCACCCAATGTGCCGTCAGGGAGATGTAGTGGCCCTGCCCACCTGTGCTTGTCCACGTGTCCGTTGTTAAGTGGACCGTGGCAGTAACCGCGTTGGTGAGGGCGCGTACAATGTTGCGGGAGACGTGGTCGTGCAGGGCTGGGACGGCACATCGGGAAAAGTAGTGGCGACTGGGAACTGAGTAGCGCGGGGCCGCCGCCTCCATGATACTTTTGAAGGACTCCGTTTCCACAACCCTATACGGCAGCATCTCAAGGCTGATGAATTTTGCTATGCGGACGGTTAACGTTTGAGCGTGCGCGTGCGTGGCGGCGTACTTGCGCTTGCGCTCCAACAGTTGCGCAAGCGACGGCTGGACGGTGCGCTGAACTACACTGGTGGATGGGGCCGAGGACAGCGGAGGTGAGGGTGTGGGTGCAGGCCATGAGGCGGTAGTGCCCGTGTCCTGAGAGGGGGGTTGCATCTCAGTGGCAGGTTGGGGCACAGGGGGAGAGGCAGGGGTGCAAACCGGAGGCGGTGAACGGCCTTCGTCCCACCTTGTGGGGTGCTTGGCCATCATATGTCTGCGCATGCTGGTGGTGGTGAGGCTGTTGGTGTTGGCTCCCCGGCTGAGCTTTGCGTGACAAAGGTTGCACACCACTGTTCGTCGGTCGTCAGGCGTCTCTGTGAAAAACTGCCAGACCTTAGAGCACCTCGGCCTCTGCAGGGTGGCATGGCGCGAGGGTGCGCTTTGGGAAACAGTTGGTGGATTATTCGGTCTGGCCCTGCCTCTACCCCTGGACACCGCACTGCCTCTTGCAACCTGCCCTGCTGCTGCCCCTGCCTCCCCCTCTGAAGAACTGTCCTGAGTAGGCGTTGCAAACCAGGTGGGGTCAGTCACCTCATCGTCCTGCTGCTCTTCCTCAGAATCCTCTGTGCGCTCCTCCCTCGCACTTACTGCCCTCACTACTACCTGACTGCAAGACAACTGTGTCTCATCGTCATCGTCCTCCTCACCCACAGAAAGTTCTTGAGACAGTTTGCGGAATTCTCCAGCCTCATCCCCCGGACCCCGGGAACTTTGCAATGGTTGGGCATCAGTGACGATAAACTCCTCTGGTGGGAGAGGAACCACTGCTGCCCAATCTGAGCAGGGGCCAGAGAACAGTTCCTGGGAGTCTTCACGCAGCTGAGCAGGTGTCATTGGAGTGGAGTGAGGAGGCTGGGAGGAAGGAGGAGCAGCAGACAGAGGATTCTGATTTGCAGCAGTGGACGGCGCAGAACTGCGGGTGGACGATAGGTTGCTCAAAGCACTTTCTGCCATCCAGGACAGGACCTGCTCACACTGCTCATTTTCTAATAACCGTCTCCCGCATGGACCCATTAATTGGGCGATGAATGTGGGGACGCCAGAAACGTGCCTCTCTCCTAATCGCGCAGCAGTCGGCTGCGACACACCTGGATCAGGAGCTCGGCCTGTGCCCACACCCTGACTTGGCCCTCCGCGTCCTCGGCCGCGTCCACGTCCTCTAGGCCTACCCCTACCCCTCAGCATGCTGTATTACCAGTGATTTGATTTCACAGGCAGGAAATAAATTGGCGCAAGACTGCAGGCCAAATATAATTTTTTACCTTTTTTGAAAACGAAAGGCCCCACTGCCTCTAGTGAATGAATAATCTAAGTTTAATAACTGTGCTGTGTCCCTGCTAATGTGTCACAGAACTTGAGGGTAGCAGAGTTATTAACTCTGGCAGAGCAGGTATTTTTTTCCCAATTAAGGAAAGCAAATGGCGAAGCCAGCAGTAAACCGTAGCTGGGTGCGTCTGATTTTTTAACGTTGTACACGCAGCTCACACGTGTCCACAGCCCTTAGGACGGACAGAGGCAGGACAAATAGATTTCGTTTCCCTTTTTTTACACCAAAAGGACCCACTGCGTATATTCAATGAACATGAGAAGTTTAATAACTGTGCTGTGTCCCTGCTAATGTGTCACAGAACTTGAGGGTAGCAGAGTTATTAACTCTGGCAGAGCAGGTATTTTTTTCCCAATTAAGGAAAGCAAATGGCGAAGCCAGCAGTAAACCGTAGCTGGGTGCGTCTGATTTTTTAACGTTGTACACGCAGCTCACACGTGTCCACAGCCCTTAGGACGGACAGAGGCAGGACAAATAGATTTCGTTTCCCTTTTTTTACACCAAAAGGACCCACTGCGTATATTCAATGAACATGAGAAGTTTAATAACTGTGCTGTGTCCCTGCTAATGTGTCACAGAACTTGAGGGTAGCAGAGTTATTAACTCTGGCAGAGCAGGTATTTTTTTCCCAATTAAGGAAAGCAAATGGCGAAGCCAGCAGTAAACCGTAGCTGGGTGCGTCTGATTTTTTAACGTTGTACACGCAGCTCACACGTGTCCACAGCCCTTAGGACGGACAGAGGCAGGACAAATAGATTTCGTTTCCCTTTTTTTACACCAAAAGGACCCACTGCGTATATTCAATGAACATGAGAAGTTTAATAACTGTGCTGTGTCCCTGCTAATGTGTCACAGAACTTGAGGGTAGCAGAGTTATTAACTCTGGCAGAGCAGGTATTTTTTTCCCAATTAAGGAAAGCAAATGGCGAAGCCAGCAGTAAACCGTAGCTGGGTGCGTCTGATTTTTTAACGTTGTACACGCAGCTCACACGTGTCCACAGCCCTTAGGACGGACAGAGGCAGGACAAATAGATTTCGTTTCCCTTTTTTTACACCAAAAGGACCCACTGCGTATATTCAATGAATAATAACTGTGTTGTGGCCCTGCCTACACAATTCTTTCCCTGTAGTATCAATGGAGGGTGCAATGCTCTGCAGAGGCGATTTTGAGAAAAAAAAAAATATGCAGCACAGCTAACAGCAGCCAGCACAGTACTGCACACGGTTAAATATGGCCCTAGAAAGGACCGTTGAGGTTCTTGAAGGCTACACTCACTCCTAACACTCTCCCTGCCTATCCAACACTTCTGTCCCTAATGCCGGGTGCAACGCTCTGCAGAGGCGATTTTGAGAAAAAAAAAAAAAGGCACTGCTAACAGCAGCCAACACACAGGTATTACTGGCCCTAATAAGGACCTTTGGGGTTCTTGAAGCCTACACTAACTGCTATTTCTCTCCCTACAGCAGCTCCGGTACCAGCAGCACTGTCCCTCATCTAACTCACAAGGCATCTGAGGCGAGCCGCGGGAGGGGCCGACTTTTATATTCGGGTGACATCTGATCTTCCCAGCCACTCACAGCAGGGGGGTGGTATAGGGCTTGAACGTCACAGGGGGAAGTTGTAATGCCTTCCCTGTCTTTCAATTGGCCAGAAAAGCGCGCTAACGTCTCAGGGAAGGAAGTGAAAGTAACCGGAACACCGCATGGTGTTCGTTACGAATAACGAACATCCCGAACACCCTAATATTCGCACGAATATCAAGCTCGGACAAATACGTTCGCTCATCTCTAATTTTTACACATTTCTGGATGAATTGCAGGGAAGGGCTTATATATTTAAGCCCTTCCCGACAATTCATCGTGAGATCGCCCGCAGCCCATTGCTTTTAATGGAGCCGGCTGTATTGCCGGCTCCATTGAATTCAATGCGCTGGACAGCTCCGGCCCGTTTCTATTGAAACGCGGCTGGGAGCAGTTTTTCGGGCGATTTTTCGGTCCCAGTCACGCGATTTGCGGATGCGCATCCATCATGCAAAAAACACCCGTGTGACTAAGGCCTTAGGGTGCATAAACATTTGATGGAAATGTTGCGTGTTTCACATGCAGATTCGCACAAAGAAAGAAATGCAGCGAAATACTGTGCTAAAAGTAGATGAAAATATAACAAATGTCATCTACATGCTAAAGAAATTGACCATGGTCTAGATGTTTTAATTGATTGCAAGTCTGGTGGGAATTTTCATGGCAAATTTCACCCTTTCCAATACACAGGGATTGATGATGATTTATCTGTTCATTAGTTGCCGACTTTCAGTCATCTTGTGGATCAGCATACGCCATGCTTCCTTATCTTTGGCAGCTTCCTTCACATTTTTCACAGTCATGTCCGTGCCAACCTTGATTGTGTCTAGCCAGCATGTTCTTTGGCGTCCTCATCATTCTGGACCCACTGTCTGTGCCGAGCATTATTGTTGTTTCAAGAGAATTAGCTCATATGACATCAGCAAAGTATGGTAGAGTAAAGACATCGGCATTACAGAAAGATCAGAATACAGATGGTCCCCGACTTGCGAACAGGTTCCGTTCCAGGAACCTGTTCGGAAGTCGATTTGTTCGCAAGTCGAACAAATGCTTGTATGGAGCTGGATCGCGGGTGGATCCCGCTCCATACAACGTCGGGTGCCGGCTGTTCTTACAGCGGGCACCCGGCGGCAGCAGTTCCGACGAGCCGCGTCGCTCGTCGGAAATGTTAACACTTTAAATACCGCTCTGACAGCGGTATTTAAAGTGTTAACAGTTCTGACGAGCGGCGCGGCTCGTCGGAACTGCTGCCGCCGGGTGCCCGCTGTAAGAAACAGCCTGCACCCGACGTTCAGGGGGCCCGTACAGTGTCCCGCGATAAGATCGCGGGACGCTGTGTGGTTGCTAGGCAGCCGGGGACCTCCTGAAAGGCCCCAAGGCTGCCTATGCTGAGTGCCCATCAAGCGCACGGCTTGATAGGCGCTCTGCATAGACAGCCCTAGGGCCTTTCAGAAGGCCCCCGGCTGCCTAGCAGCCGCGATCTGACCGGACAGGCTTGATAGAAGCCTGTCCGGTCCCTGCACAGTATGATGTAATGCCATAGCATTACATCATACTGTGCAGGACAGATAGTTCGTATCTAGCGAAATTCGTAACTCGAATGTTCGCAAGTCGGGGACTATCTGTACTTATTATCACTTTGCTGCAATGCTGATGTCTTTACTCTTCCATATTTTAGACATTCCTTGCATTGGACTACGGCCAAGGCTGATTACATTTCTCTATTTCATGGTGAAATCTGTAGAGTTTGCTCCAGATTCTATAGGGCAGCGATCAGTTGGTGATTTAGTTGTGGATATTTTGATACATGTGGACATACGGTAAAAGCTTTTGGTTTGCAGACAATCATATCATAAGTCATATATGTGTATTTTGCTGCAGATTGGCAACATATTTCACTCCTTCACCCATAGCCACATATGGACTCAGCCTTAGGTCCATTTCTAATTACTTTACCTGTGAGATGTAAGAACTACTGCACAACCATCATGAACTTCTTCCCTAATAGCTTTCCAAAGATACCGCTTAGAACACGGATCCATTCCAGAACTTGGTTCATCCTGTAGATAATTTATTTAAAAAAACACAAGAAAAAAACATAAGATCTACCTCTCAATCTATCTACCTACATTTCTGTTTTTTGTTTTTTTTCTGGATTTTTTCTTTACATTTTTTTCAGGCCTTTGTGTGAAAATACAGAAGCCAGATGTGTTCACTATGTGAAAAATAGAATTGAATTCCTATTCATAAAATGTGTTGTTTGTGATGTTCTGCAGTATATATCATACTGTTAGGCCTTAGTCAGACGGGCGTTTTTTCGCGCGATTTGCGCATGCGTCTGGCGATTTTTTAAAACCATTGCTTTGCAATGGTATCGGACACATGAGCGCTTTTTATGCGCTCGTCCGATAAATTATAGAACAGAAATCGCAGATCGCACCTATCTGCGATCTGCGATTCCTGTTCTGTTCTCTATATGCGCTTAATGGGGCCGGCGGCAGCAGCGCCGACCCCATTGAGAACATATAGAAGACAAATCATTCTTCTCTGCCACAGCTGTAACAGCTGTGGCAGAGAAGAACGATGTTTGCCCATTGAATTCAACGGAGCCGGCAATACAGCCGCCTCTATTGAAAGCAATGGGCTGCCAGCGTGCGCGGGGTGAATTGTCGGGAAGGGGTTAAATATATAAGCCCTTCCCTGCAATTCATCCAGAAAAGTGTTAAAATAAAAAATATATATATACTCACCTGCTGCCGGCTCAGCGCTGAGCCAATCAGGGGGCAGGTCTGACTCACACCCCCTTCACACCCACTGCAGGCCGGCCATGCGGAACTCCGGCTGCCGGGAGCAGGTGAGTATATATATATTTTTTATTTTAACACTTTTCTGGATGAATTGCAGGGAAGGGCTTATATATTTAAGCCCTTTCCGACAATTCATCCCACACTCGCCCGCAGCGCATTGCTTTCAATGGAGACGGCTGTATTGCTGGCTCCATTGAATGCAATGCGCTGGACAGCTCTGGCCCGTTTCTAATGAAATGCGGCTAGGAGCAGATTTTCGGGCACCGGTCACGCGATTTGCGGATGCGCATCCGTCATGCGATCCGCAAATCGCGCGAAAAAACGCCCGTCTGACTAAGGCCTAATAGTGTATATAAAAACATTAAGCAAACTCCCACTACTCCAGAGCATGCTATGTGTATGTAACAGAAATATGGCACAGCTCCTCACCTATGACTTTACAAGCCCACTGAAAAGAGAAGTGTCAGGAAAGGTTGACGGCTCAGTCACACGAGCGGAGATCCAAGCGGAAAAAAACCCGCCCCGCAGGTGTGAACAAAAATCCACACCTGCCAAAGAGAGAACATATGGGTGGCAATGGACGTGGTCATGCGGATTTTCACCCGCACGCGGTGCTTTTTTTTTTCTGTGTGGAAAAACGCTCGGCTCTCTGCTTGTCTGAGCCCTAAGAAGTCAGTTATGCAGGGTATGAATTTTAAGCTGTTCCCCCTCTCGTATATCTTGATTTTTCTAACACATTTGTTACTGTGCCATATAAAGATTGGTATGTAAAATGAGAATGCTTGGTCTGGCTGAGAATGTGTGTAAGGGGGTAAGTAACTGGTCAGTGATAGAAAGCAAAGGGGGGTTATAAATGGTACGTACTCTGAATGGGTTACTAATACTAGTGGGGTACCACAGGGGAGCAGTATTGGAGGGGTTACTGGTAGGGAGCAACATTGGGCCCTATTCTTTGTAATATATTTATTATGACCTGGTACAAGGCTTGTACAGCATAATAGCAATATTTGCAGATGAGGCAAAACGGTGTTAAGTAATTACTACAAGAGAGTACAGAATGTGGTTGCAAATAGATATGGATAAGTTGGGGGCGAAAAAGTGACATATGAGGTTTAACACTGATAAATGTAAGTTTACGAACATGGGCAGGGGAAATACATGCCACCATTACTGCTGAATGGGAAACCACTGGGCAAAAATGAAACGGAAAAGCACTTGGGAATTTTAGTTAACGGTAAACTTAACTGAAGCAACCGGTGTCAGGCAGCTGCTGCCAAGGCAAATAGGAATATGAGGAAACAGATGGACAAGTCTTATACTATAGTTTTATTTACTCTAAGGCCTTAGTCAGACGGGCGTTTTTTCGCGCGATTTGCGCATGCGCATGCGATTTGCGCATATATAGAACCAATGGTTCGCTATGGTATCGGTCACATGTCTGCTTTTTATGCGGATATGCGATAAATTATAGGACACGACGATTCGCAGATCGCGCCTATCTGCGTTCGGCGTTTTATGTGCGCACCAAAATCATTTACTGCAGCTAGCTGCGTTTTTTTCGCCGGCCAGTCTAAGTTTCATGCGCATTTTGATGCGCACAGCGATTTTTCTCCGGTCAGATGGGCGTTTTGCTGCGACAATTAACGCGGCTAGGTGTAGATTTTTCCCGCGATTTTTCAGCCCCCGGTCACGCGATTTGCGCATGCGCATCTGTCATGCGATCCGCAAATCGCGTGAAAAAACGCCCGTCTGACTAAGGCCTAAATGGGTATGAAGTTCTCTTTGATTAATGTAACAGTATTTCAGAGCTCTTTTGCACAGTTCCAGACTTTAAACTCCTAGCTCTACTTTATACATTCACAAGAAAGTTCTTTCTGCCTGCAATCACCACAGGAGAGGGCTCTCACTTAAGTCAATATGTAACTTTATATAAAGCATCGATAACAGGCAGAAAGAACTGTATTATTTAATTTTGTGGAGTCAAATTGAGAAACAAATAGAGACAGATGTGTGTACATAGATAGATAGATAGATAGATAAGAGATAGATAGATAGATAGATAGATAGATAAGAGATAGATAGATAGATATGGAGATAGATATGAGATAGATATGGAGATAGATATGGAGATAGATATGGAGATAGATAGATAGATAGATAGATAGATAGATAGATAGATAGATAGATAGATAGATAGATATGAGATAGATAGATAGATAGATAGATATGGAGATAAATATGAGATAGATAGATAGATAGATAGATAGATAGATAGATAGATAGATAGGAGATAGATGGATAGATAGATAGATAGATAGATAGGAGATAGATAGATAGATAGATAGATAGATAGATAGATAGATAGATAGATAGATAGATAGATAGGAGATAGATGGATAGATAGATAGGAGATAGATAGATAGATATGGAGATAGATAGATAGATAGGAGATAGATAGATAGATAGATAGATAGATAGATAGATAGATAGATAGATGATAGATAGATAGATAGATAGATAGATAGATAGATAGATAGATAGATAGGAGATATATAGGAGATAGATAGATAGATAGATAGATAGATAGATAGATAGATAGATAGATAGGAGATAGATGGATAGATAGATAGATAGGAGATAGATAGATAGATAGATAGGAGATAGATAGATAGATAGATAGATAGATAGATAGATAGATAGATAGATAGATAGATAGATATGGAGATAGATAGATAGATAGATAGATAGATAGATAGATAGATAGATAGATAGATAGGAGATAGATGGATAGATAGATAGGAGATGGATAGATAGATATGGAGATAGATAGATAGATAGATAGGAGATAGATGGATAGATAGATAGGAGATAGATAGATAGATAGATGATAGATAGATAGATAGATAGATAGATAGATAGGAGATATATAGGAGATAGATAGATAGATAGATAGATAGATAGGAGACAGATAGATAGATAGATAGGAGATAGATGGATAGATAGATAGATAGATAGATAGATAGATAGGAGATAGATAGGAGATAGATAGATAGATGGATTAGATAGATATAGAAAGTATTACATTATATTTTATGCAGTAGTGCCATGTGCATATTATTTGTATTTTCGCCGCCCATGTTCATAACCTTACATTTATCAGTGTTAAATTATATTTTATGCAGTGCATATTATTTGTTCCATGTGCATAGCAAGAAATATGTGATGCATTGTAGTTAAATTTTACTAACAAAGTCCCAGACGCTGAGCATGTAGCTTTGTCATAATAATGTTTGTAACTAGAGATGAGCGAGTAGTGCCTTAGCCGAGTATCCTTCCGCTCGTCTGTAAAGATTCGGCTGCCGGTCGGGTGACAGGTGAGTTGCGGCGGGGAGCAGGAGGAAGAGAGGGAGAGAGAGATCTCCCCTCCGTTCCTCCCCGCTCTCCCCCGCCGCTCTTCCCCCCCTCCCCCCCCCCCGCCGCCGACCACGAATCTTTACAGACGAGCGGGAGGATACTCGGCTAAGGCACTACTCACTCGATTAGTTAGGCTTAGCTTGTATACTCGCTCATCTCTATTTGTAACATTTTACTAAGATAGAAGTGTCAGACTTTGAATTGTTGACTTATTTAATCTTGTGGGGGGAGGGTGGGAGTGGGTTGTTTTACTCTAAAACCTTTTGCATTGCAACAATAGGACAATTAACAACAAGGGTTTACTTAAAATGTGTTCAATTTTCAATGTGGATTGATTTTGTGGTGTCAGAGACCTGCTCAGTCAACGTATTGGGGCAGACATGTTTACAGTGATACAAGCAACTATTGAGTATAACCTAAATGGTATTAAGTTAACTACCCAACAGTTAACTACCATTTGTGCTGTGCTCATTATTACAGATGCTCGGGAAAATGTATCTTTCTACATGCAACAAATTTTTACATTAGTAACAGATACTGTGGGCCAAAGGCAAAATGGATGTTGGACAACTGCCTGTCACTCTGGTGGACATTAAAGTCAAACCTGGCATACAGCCACCCAACATCAGGCAATACCTTTTGAGTGCTGCTCAGGAAGCCAGTATTCATGAGCAGGTCCAGGCCTACCTTGAAAAGGGGATCATAAAGGAATGTCATTCCCCTTATGGCACTCCATTGTTTTCAGTCAAGAAAAAGGTTGCCAAGGGCAACCTCAAACCTTTCTCACAGTCTACGACTTACGAGCAGTTGATACTATCATAATTGGTGTCAAATCTCCATACAAAGTTTTCACAGGCACCAGCCAGCGTCACCTTCTTCCCACTGGTGGATCTCACAAATGCTTTCTTCAGTATACCCTTACAAGAAGGTGCTCAGCTCCTATTTGCTTCCACACATTGTGGCATGCAATATTGCTGATGTGAATACCCCAAGCCTCAAGCCCTATGCAACCCCTCTATGACTGTGTGTCCATCCCAAAATAGTGCCCTCACATATCACAATTATTCCTGAATCCAGTTTCATTATTTCTACTGAATTCAGGAGAGGGGGGAGGAGAAAACATAGAACATCAAATGCGAATGCATTTGTTAATAGAAAATGAGACCAGGGGTCTTTAAAATGTTGTTGAAATTCCCATTGCTAATGCAGATTTTGGGTTTTTATAGATGGCTTCAGAAACCATGAAAATGGACAAGAAAAACAGGCTACATAGGAGTAACCAGGAGATTGTGTCCTTTCATAAATTTGTAATTGATGTTAGAAAGAAAAATGGCTTTGAAATAGGCCAGATTGGGAATATGGATGAAGACCTGTTAACCTTTGATGTTCCATCAAGCAGGACTGTTGATTTGAAAGGTGCAAAAACCGTGTGAAAACCTCAGGACATGAGAAAACCCATTACTCGGCTGTGCTGTCCTGCTGTGCAGATAGCACTAAACGTCCACCAATGCCAATCTTTAAAAGAAAAAGCATGCCAAAAGAGGCAATCCCACGAGGAGTTATTGTCCATGTTCATGAGAAAGGATGGATGGACGAAAGCGGAATGAAAATATGGGTTGAACAAATGTGGTCCAAACGCCCTGGAGGGCTTCTGAAGAAACCTTCCCTACCAGTACTTGACCAGTTTAGGGTACATATCAGTGAAAACATGAAAAAAGATGTTTAAAGAAGAAAAGAATCATGCAGTTGTAATTCCTGGGTGGCTTACTAGCCAGTTGCAACCTCTGGATGTTTCAATTAACAAGCTATTTAAAGTTTTCATGCGAGAGGAGCGGAACAAGTGGATGGCTGCTGGGAATCATGACCTGACACCAACTGGATGGATGAAAAGGCCCACTATCACTCAAGTTTGTGAGTGGGTGAAAACATCATGGCAGGCTGTAAAGAACCAAACAATTGAAGGATCCTTCAAAAAATGTGGCATCAGTAATGCCTTGGACGTTCCTGAGGATGGTATTCTTTATGAAGATGCTGAAACCAGTGATAGTGAGCCACTGAGCTTGATAAGTTCAGACAGTAGTAAGGAGTTTTGGGGGTTTCCTAATGACTAGAGGTGAATTGTTTGAAGATAAAAATCTCTCTTCAAGTCTTCATCTGTTAATTACAGTAATGATAGTTCTTAATGCGGCTGTTGACTGCTGTTTATGCTAACATATTTTTCTGTTATTTCATTAAATATTTTAGCCTACTTTTTGGTTCAAAATATTTTTTCCCTAACTTTCTCCTAAAATCTAGGTGCACCCTATCATGAGGTGCGGTTTAAAAAAAGCAAAAAATACAGTATATTCCCTTTTTCTTTGTTTTTCTTTTGAGAAGTATGCTCAGGAGGCCAAGCTGATGGCGCTCACTGAAGCATGTAAATTGGCTAAAGGTAAGACCATTAATGTCTACACCGACTCGAGGTATGACTTTTGGAATTGCATTTTATTTTGCAGCCTTGTAGCGCAGTAGAAATTTTATTGGATCACTGGGTAAACCAATCCTTATTATATCAGGTTTTAGCTCTTTCCAAACAGGTAGCTGTTATCAAGATCTAGACTCATTCAAAGGAAAGGACTCAAGAAGCTCTAGGAAATCAAAAGGCAGATGCAGTGGCAAAAGTGGCAGCTCTATTCCTATTGAACATTTCAACTATCCATCTGGTTTCAATTGAATGAGGTAAAGGAACCAAATCCCTTGGGATGAAAAAGGGATGGTGTGGAACCAGATAAGAAGGGAGTCTGGAGGAAAGGTGCCTGTACCTCTGCCTCCCCGTACACTCAACTCTATGATGTCACATTTTAGCTACAGACTAACACATCATTTAAAGGAGGTAATGTGTGGTGTAGTGCCTTCTGCTTGGATTGCCCCAAGGTTCAACAATGTTTCTGCAGGTATGCATAGCTTATTCCCAACAAACCCAGGCAAAGTTGCTTAAGTATCTCCTTGCTGCACTCCGAAGCCAGACTACCTGTTCCAGTGACTGCAGATTAACTATATACAGCTATCTAAGTGAAGTGTTCTTGGGTTGGGGATCACTCAAGCATTCTATACTCCATGCCACCCCCAGAGTAGTGACAAAGTAGAGACTGAATGACAATTTGAAGTTTAAAATACAAAAAAACAATAGAAGGAACAGGAAAACCATAGCCAGAATGTCTTCCTTTAGCACTCTACTCAATAAGTACTATGCCTAATAGAAACACCAAGCTGTCCCCATATGATGTTGTTTGGTAGGGCTCATGCAACAGTCGTATATTTTCCTCAGTACCTCCAGGCCCAGCACGGGGACCCTACTTCCCACATACATCAGTAGTTAACTATCACTCATAAAGGTGTAATTTCCTCAATTCCTGATCCAGACTCAAAAGAGGGTTCACATAATTTGCTTCCATGAGACTGGGGTGTTCGCAAAAGACATGTCAGAAAAAGTTTCAAACCAAGATTTGATGGTCCATACCAAATTGGAGGAAAGGACACCTGGATACATATCACCACTTGAAAAAAAAACTTTTCCTCCAGAGCCTGAGGAATGCTTGGAAGGCTATTTCTACTGTAACAGACAATCCTCAGTATAGAGACTCAATGACATGTTAAAAGATGACTTAGACAATAAGTTTGTGAAACACCATAAAGTTATTGTTAATAGGTTCCAGGCAGATCAAAAACTCAGGAGCTGTTTGATATGTACACATACCACTATAGCCTCAAAAACCATGCCATACCTATGAAATATTCAAACGTATGGAAACAACGTTATTCAGAGTCAAGTCAAAGTGTGCTACTTTTTTCACCCCATATCTTTCTTATTGATAGACTTGCTGCCAACAGTTGCATACAGATAATTTTTTCACAAATACATTTCTATAGGCTGAATCTGTTTTGTGGTCTTTGTGTAGTCCCTATCAGTATGGTTATTGCTGGTTTTCTGCATGAACAGAATTCAGAATACACAATGCTATAGTCTGATTGTGATTAGAATATGTTTTATAGAATGGTAGAGTTGTAAGGGACTTTCAAGGTCATCGGGTCCTCCGGGGTCATCGGGTCCGACCCCCTGCTCAGTGCAGGATTCACTAAATCATCCCAGACAGATGTCTGTCCAGCCTCTATTTTAGTGTTCTTTTAGAATTTTATAGTTGATTGATACTTTCATTATTTTAGCATTTTATAGCTTACCCTTAGCTTTGTATCTTTGGCTAAGTATCTGTCCTATTTTGTACAGTATGTGCTTGATATAATAAAAGAGAACATTTAACAAAAATGATATCCCGCTTACAGTAAGTGTTAATGAAGGAGTGTCACTCCTGATAACATAGCAATTCTTTCTTAATGTCTGCTTTGCTTATATTTAATAGTTATTAAGCTATTTTACCAATAGTAGTATTTGAGGTCCTCCAATCAAAGCTATGGCGGTGGATAATTTCCTTTTTGTGCCTCCACTGTAAGTACCAACCAGTTTGTCAATGTGGTCATTCAGATTCAAACGATTGCATAAAACTCTCGATACCTGTAATAAATACACAAAAAAGGTAAAAAATTCGTTTAATATTCCCAAGAATAGCTTATATAGAAAACAATAAGGAAAGCTTGAAAGATAAGATGTGGTCTGCTCTTTTTGGCATACCTCAGTGCCCATGTTGGAAATATTAATTTCTCACGTTTTTTAACTGCCCTCATTTTAAATTACCTCACAAAATTGGAAAAAGCGTATATTCATCTGTACTTAGACCTTATATGCAAAAAGTTTATCTAATTATCTAAAAGAGTATTTAAAAGTAGTTTTAAAAACTAGAAAACCTCATCTGCTAATGAAGACTTAGTGGCAATCAGCTAAGTATCATGATTCCAGAACTGGAAAATCCTTGTTGATCACTCATTGCGTAGTCATTACAGAAGAAATGTGGTCCAAGGGAAGCCCTCTCTTCAATGTCCACCTCCATTAATAGAGCATAGTTCCGAACCCTGTAGGATGTAAGGTTGAACTAGATGGATGGGTCACATTTTTTAGACTTACAAACCATGCATCTATGACCCAGCTTATTTTCCTAAACGCGATCTTATCTGCTGCCAATCATGGCCTAAACATTGCCTGCCTCAACCTTTGCTCCATCTGACCACAATTCTGGTCTACTTATTTGATTTCAGGTACTGCTAGTTGTCTTTGTGTCACATGTTGATAACAGAGACTACTTCATGGGTAGTGATCTTTGGATTCCCTGTAGGAAGGTCCATACTTCCAGGTGTTATGAGTGAAGAATGTGCAATCCCTTATACTGTCTTGGTAGGCCATACATATTGTGCAGGAAAAGGAGGCAGGTATGTTGTGAAACCTCTGAAACAAGTTGTACTGACTGTATCGTTGTATCGTGTCCTACTGTACCACCAAAAATGGAATAACGGATGGATAAGAGAGACACCATGACCATTGTTTATGTCAAAGGCCACCTTGGATTTTTGAGGTGGTTTGCTGAGGCAAAGAACCCCTAAACCAAGTAAGTTCTCTCTCTCTCTTTGTCCCTTTCATTCTGTCTCTTTTCATCACACACCCAGGGTGCGGGATTGTTTTAAACATTGTTTTTTCCTGGCTCTAGTGGCCTTAATACTGCCGTTCCTCAGATATATCCGACTCAGATCAGAGGTGAAGTGGAAAGCAACCAGTGTTTTATAGGAACTGAAACCAGTACTGTAGCATTACTGAATTACAGCTTTACCAGGCAGCACCCGAGCTTCAAAACCCGTGCCCATGTGCCAAGCTGCACTGTATAGTTAGAATGCAGGCTTCTGAGTGCACCACGGAGGAAGGTTCTGGGAATATAGCACCACCCTCCACCTTACTTTATTATGCACAAAGCCTTCAGCAAGGAGGTAAAGAAAACTGCTCCAGGGCGAACTGAAAAAGCGCAAGGAATAACCCCTCAGTAAATCTGTCCGTGTGTGTATATACTGTATATATGTTGTCCATTTTGCCTTAGTGATTCACGTCGACATATCAAATTGGACTCCACCCCCCTGTTTTGTCCCATATCTCTTTCTTTCCCTTTCTATAAATTCTGAACGTCATATGAGATCAGTAATATTATACAACATCTGTATGCGTTTTATTATTCCTAGGTATGGTTTTCACTTTCTATAAATACGTATTATCACTGACTGTAGATCGTTCCCTTATTATGTATATGTGTAATGATCTCTGTTAGTATACAGTTTTCACTCACTTTGTCAATCAGAATTTTAATTTTTCACATTTTTTTTACCCCAACTTCAGCCATTGCTCTTTTAGGTTAATACAGACGTGTTTTATTCCATATATATCTATTTTGATCACACAACACCACCCAAACCTTAACTGGGAACCATGTGCAGTTTTGGTTTGTGAATTGAGGTACTGGTAGTTACTGGTTCTCTAACCTCCTGAACTTGGTACATATAAGAGACATGGCAGAGATTTCTGGGTCAGCACATAGGGATGCTGAGATGTGAACAATATATGAAGAGGTGTGCCCCACTCCATGTATTAGTCACATCTTGCTCTGGCGGAAATTATATTAAGACCGGAGTTTGAAACTGCAGTCTTAGAACATTTCCCCCCACAATACTTAAACAGGATTGGAGACATTCAGCTTGGCCTATTTCTAATGCATTCAGATATGATCCTGCCACGGCACGCAGAGGTTTACGAATGTATATGTTACTGGTGTTCTTTCATATGGTCCTGCGAGACCCGATTAATGATGAATATTTTATGTGTAAAATTCAATAAAAACGGATTAAACACAAATATGCTTCTGCCATAACAGATTTCTGCTAGAGATGAGCGAACGTACTCGGTAAGGCCGATTTCGCAATCGAGCACCGCGATTTTCGAGTACTTCACTACTCGGGTGAAAAGTACTCGGGGTCGCTGTGGGGCGGGGCGTGGCGTGGTGGAGCGGGGGTAGCAGCGCAGAACAGGTGGGAGCTCTCTCTCTCTCCCTCTCCCCCCCACTCCCCTCTGCAACCCCCCGCTCACCCACAGCGCACCCGAGTACTTTTCACCCGAGTAGTGAAGTACTCGAAAATCGCGGTGCTCGATTGCGAAATCGCCCTTACCGAGTACGTTCGCTCATCTCTAATTTCTGCACTTCAGTGTTTATTCATTTGGAAGCCTTTGCGAGGAATCAATTTACTCTTATTTTGACTTTGTGTTTTTGATTTTGATTTTTTTGTATAACAATAAAATATTTTACTTTTATCTTTTAGTTAAAAACACTTGGCAACTAACTACTAAGTGATGTGTAATATTACCTGGTGCCATGCTATAAAGGGTGCACAGGCAGCAGTTACACTTGGGCATGGGTGCCTAAAAATCGAACGGAAAATACGTCCGTGTAGAAGTAGCTTTATATAAGACAGTTAAATAGAATTAATTAGATTCATTGACCGAACAGCAAAAGTTGCTGTAATTTTGAGTTGGCAAACAGAATTAGAAACAACAATACATTTTTAGAAGCAATTAGATTATTACTCTCTGTTGCAGGAACCAATTATGCAGCAAATCGCCTAAAACGGAAGGGTACGATTGAACTTCATAAGAAAACTGTTGCTAATGATGCTATATTTGAAGACTGATTTTCTTTTAACGTTTAAGCAATTATAATTAGCTGGATTTAATGGCACAAATGTGGCCATTTATATGCAATGATTGCTTCGTAAACAATAATTAAGACCCGATATGTTTGCAACGTTATCCTTTATATTCTAATTCTAATTTGTGTAATTAACAGTAAGAACATTGTAACTTTTTCGTCATCATACCTTCATAGGAGATGGAACTTCATTTTAATGTAAACAATGTTTCTGCAGAACATTTTTTCATTCAGGACCCCCAGTGTCCATTTTGGGTTATAACTTTGTAAATCCCATGTTATTCTTAGAGCTCATGGTGAAACAGTGATAGAGTGTAGATTAGCAAAGGTAAAGGTATTCACTGCACAGATGGTTGAGGTATATTTTCACATTATTGCAGACATTACAATTAGAGATGAGCAAACCTACTCGGCCACGCCCCTTTTTCGCCCGAGCGATTTTCGAGTACTTCCGTACTCGGGCGAAAAGATTCGGGGGGCGCCGTGGGTGAGTAGGGGGTTGCAGCGGGGAGTGGGGGGGAGAGGGAGAGAGAGAGGGCTCCCCCCTGTTCCCCTCTGCTACCCCCCACTCTGACATTGTTTTTTCACCACATGTTGTACTTCATTTAGGTGATAAAAATAGTCCGATAGAATTTGTGTATATTTATTAAAAGCGCCAAAATTGGGAACATTTTGAAAAATTCCTAATTTTTTCACATTCTGCAATGTCTCAAATATGTCCAAAGATAATATAGAAATTTTTGATAGGATATGTATTTCCATCTGTTTACTTTATTCTGGACGCACATTGGAAAAACTTTCGTTTTTTTTAACCATTTAGATGACGTACAAATTTAACATTATTTATTAAAATTTTGAGGAACACTTTGTTTTCCGGCACCAAGTCAAAATTGCAAAGGCTCATAGGTGTCCGAATGATAGATACCCCCACAAATGACCCCATTTTAAAAACTGCACCCCTTAATGTATTCACTGAGGGGGTCAGGAGTATTTTGACCCCACAGTTTGTTTTCAGGAATTAATGCAATTTAGAAGAGAAAAAATAAAATGTCATACTTTTGCAAATATGTAATTTTAAAGACAATATTTCTTTCTATAGTGCACATGAAAATGAGGATTTTCACCCTAAAATAGATCCCCCGGTTTGTCCTGTGTTCAGAAACATGCCCATTGTGGCCCTAATATTATGTCTTTATGCACAACGGGGCCCAAACTGAAAGGAGCAGCCGGTGGCTTTCAGAACAGACATTTTGCTTGAAGGTGATTTTGGCCCTATTGCCCCTGAGCGGCCAAAATGATAGAAACCCCCACAAATGACCCCATTTTGGAAACTAGACCCCTTAATGCATTCATGTAGAGGTGTACTGCATATTTTGACCGCACAGTTTTTGAATGAATCTAAGCAAAGCAGTAGGAAAAAATTACAATTACAATTTTGATTTTTTTAGCAATTATGTCATTTAAAAAATATTTGTTTTGTACAGCAGATACATGAATGAAGACTTTCACCCCAAAATGGATACCCTGGTTTGTCCCCTGTTCAGAAACATACCCATTGTGGCCCTAATCTTCTGTCTGGATGCACAACTGGGCCCAAACTGAACAGAGCATAAAACTTTAACTGTCTTTTAACTTTTACATGATCACCATTATCCATTGGATAATGGTGATCATGTGACCGAGGAACACTCACCGTGGCCCCCCGTGACCTCTCCAAGTAGACAGGAGCAAGAAGATTTTAAATTTCCTCTTGCCCTCCCCAGCTTCTGTGCTTGCATCCGCCATTTTGGCCACGGGCGCATGCGCCAAAGCTGGGGATAAGAGTCCCGTCAGAGGACATTGCCGGTGGCCTTGGTTTCACCTCCCCTCATGGATCAGATCCATGACGGGAGGTGAAAATTTAGCTTTTTTTAACTTTTACATGATCCATTTGATAACGGCGATCACGTGACCGGGAATCGAGTACTGTGGCACCCCGTAAAATCTCCAGGCTCCTGGCTACATTTAGTAGCAGTAGCCAGGTGTGGGAAGATTTTAAATTACATGGGCAATCTACGGCTTTTGCGCCTGCGTTTGCCATATTGGCGATGGACGTGTGCACAGAGGCTGAGGTAAAGACTGTGCATAAATCTTGGGACCTTAAATACCTAATTTCATCTCTCATCATGGATATGATTCATGAGGGGAGATTAAACAAACTTTTTTTCTTTTTTTTTTACACTTTTTTAAACTTTTGAAAACTTTTACACGATCGCTCTTATCTATTGGATAGCAGCGATCATCTGACCGGGAACCGAATACAGCAGCTCTCGGAGACAGCTCCCTGCTCCCAGCTACTCATACTAGCCAAAAGCAGGGAGTTTCAAAATTTTCTGGGCCACCCGGGCTCTCTGCGCATGCGCGTGACGTAATGTGTCGGGTGCGCAGATGCCGGAGGCAGGTCCGCGGAGGGCAAGGAAAACACCGGACATCGCGGAGGATAGGAGGATGAGTATTCTCAGCTCCTCTTACAGGTCCGATACGTAAAGGGAGCTGAAACTTTACTTTTTTTAACTTTACATTGACTTTACGCGATTGCTGGTATCCGGGGGATACCGGTTATTGCGTGATCGGGAGTGGGGTCCTGCAGGCCAGGATGACAGCTCCATGCTGTCAGCCACCTATGGTAACCGGCAGCATGGAGCTGTCACATCCTGAGCCTGCAGGACTTTCATTGCTAGAGGAAGCATGTTTTTACGTCCTCTGGGAATTAGGCCAAGCAGGCCAGGACGTAAAAAGGCAATTGGCTGGTCACTAAGGGGTTAATTCCGGTCTTGAGAGTTTCAGAGACTGTTATAAAGTTGTGCTTCCAAATTCTTCAATGACATTGAGATTTGAAATTGCTTTTTAATATAGTAACTTTCTTATGTTCTATGTTATGTACGTGACTGGAAAAATGCCCCACCGCAGGTAATTTCAAATCGCAACATCATAGAAGAATTTGGGAGCACAAGTTTATAACCATCTTTGACACTCTCAAGAGTCAAAGGGTAGTGTTGGGGAGTGTTGCAGGCTCTTTAAACAGCTAGCCCCCACCAATCAGATATTTACAGTTTAACCCATTAAGGACCAGGCGCGGTAAATATACGGTAAAATAGTAAAATTACGGCAGTGCTTTAAGCTTCCTGCCTCTGCAATCAATCAGAGACAGGAACGGGTTATCAGCTGTTAGTGACAGCTGATAACCCAGAGGAGAAGTCAGGAGGGGTTTTTTAACCCTTCCTGCCTTTCCTTCCCCTAGTACACAATGCAGGTGAAAGCAGAACTGTAGCTTTCACTACGGGAGTCGGGGGGGGGGGGTCATGTGACCTCCGAGGTTTCCTGCTACAGCAGAGCTGGAGGGTCATACTAGACCCTGGCCAGCTCTGCCAGTGACTAATGTCACTACAGGGGTAGTTTCCCCCTGTAACTGGGGCTCCTATGGATGCCCCAGCTACAGTGGGGAAGTGTCAAATAAAAAAAAAAATGTATGTCCCCCAGAGGTCTTATATGATGTCATGAGGGACATAAACAGTAAAAAAAAACATAATTAAAACAATATTACAGAATTAAGCAACAATATATACATAAGAAAGAAAATACCACAAAGCTGACGCCAACCAAAACCGTCGCTGTATGCGCCCTGTAAACCAAAACCATACATACTATATATCAAAACGTCCAAAACAAATAGAGGAACCCGTTCCCATACTTTATTTCAGCATAAATATACTAAATTAAAAAAATAACTCTAAATGTTAAAAAAATAATTTTCGGTAGCATTTTACCCCCAATAAAACTAAAAAGCGAAAAAACAAGTCAGTGAACAAGATATTGTAAAAATAATCTTGGTAGCTAAAGGAAACAAAATCGGGCAGTAAAACCACCACATGGGTAAAATCCCGAAAAAGTGTCTGGTCCTCAAGGTACAAAACAGCCTGGTCCTTAAGGTGTTAAGTAGCAAAGTATTTATATGCATTCGAGCTTCTCAACAGAGGTATATATATATATACATATGTCTGGAAGGTTTTTCTGAAGTATACTTTTGACAGAAGGCTCTGACTTATGCCCCTGTATAGACATGCAGCGACCTGTCATGCCCTTTAAACTCTAATTGAAACATGAAATACAGACGAGTCCACCCGTACTTTAGCGCTAATTTGACTTAGGACTTCAATTTCTCATTAAACCCATTTAATATAAAGTCAATACATGCTTGCAAAACACTTGAATTCTGCAGTACCCAATACAACCTCTACATGGCCACACACTCACATAAAACATATACGCCTCATTGCTAAGTACTAATCAGGAGTCATTTTTTCAAAAGATCGATTTGGTGGGTTTTCAGAAATTTGGCAAAAAGTATTGTTTGGTCTGAATTAATTTAAACTGAACCAGAACTTCACCAATACCCCTAAAATTGTTGTTTTAACACTAATAGTCATAAAAGCCCTGTATAACACGTTTAGGTCACTTAGAAGTGTATCTAAGTACTTTTGAGTTTTTTTAACCCCTTTAGGACACGGCCTATTTTGGGCTTAAGGACGCAACGATTTTTGGCAGATTTTAATCTCCATTTTTCAAAAGCCATAACTTCTTAATGTTTCCTTTGATGTGCCATATAAGGGCTTGTTCTTTGCGCGGTGAACTGTAGTTTTTATCAGTGCCATTATTGGGTACATAGACTAGATTGTAAAACTTTTATTATTTTTTTTAGAATCGCAGGGAGAGAAAATGCACCCGCATCTTTAGAGACGAGCGGGCAGGTACTCGCATACGGCAGTACTCGCTCGAGTAGTTTACCTTAGCGAGCACGCTCGCTCATCTCTACTCACATCGCATTCACATGCACATTGCACGTAATGCAATGTGTTTTACTGTCCCATTGAAAACAATGGGTGATGCGTTCCGAGGAACGCAAAAAGATAGGATATGCTCATATGTAGGGCTCCATTCAAAAGAACAAGGTTCATATTCACGTTCTATTTGTGAGTCTTGCAACGTACAAATCTAGCATGAGATTTTTGACTGTGTGAAACCAACCGCAGAAGCTGGAAAAAATTCCCCATATACACTGAGGGTCTAAACCTAGTAATACCGTATGAAACAGCAACACAAACTTAGAAGTAGCAACTTTTCAGAAACAATTTTGTCCTTCATCAGGCTGCACATTGCAGTTAAATAGGCCAATAAAAGACAAGCCTGTGTTTAGTAACGCAGGCTCTATGGCAGTCTAAACACACGTGGCTATTTGTGTTTTACTTTCAACCAGATGGTACGGCAGTGACTGCACCACCACCAACTTGGTCAGATGTGATTTCAGCCGCACGACAATTGGATGACTGGGTAAATAGTGTTGTTTGTTGGCTAACTGCCAGGACAGAGGAAAAGGAACACCAGATGACAGTGAAGTTGATGACTGGTATTGCTCATATTAATTGGCCAGGTGGTAAAATTGCCCTGATTTTTACCAAATCATATGGGGTAGTACTGACCCAATTTTTGGCACAAATTCACGGAAAAATTGAATTTCCCAAAATAAATGGGATGCATAGGTGAGAATGGAATTAATGATTTAATTAGACTAGGAGGAAATAATATATATTTTTATATATATAAAAGGTAAGAAGTTTTAACTGAAAATTTTAAAAAATTTAAAGATGAATAGATGTATTAAATCTGAATCTGATGAAATGAGTGGGGTCTGTGAGAATAAGTTAGAGGGGGTGGGAATAGGTAGCTCTGAAAGATAGAGGACACATTTGGTGACATCATCAAGGTGTCCTGGATGCCGATTGGCTGCACTTTGACCTCTGTAGCACTGGCATCAACAGTGCATGTGCCCGGCCCTTTCAAGCATTCCATTTAAATATATTTCTAAAATCAGGTTATCGTGCCTCCAGCCCTTCTCCTGCTGTACACTCTACCACAGGCACTGCAGCCCTACACATCAGTAATAGTGATGAGCAATTAGTGGAATGTTTGGTTTGTGTCAGGATCAAGCCAACGTCACCCAAATCATCTTAAATTGGAATGTCTGCTTCTGACTCCCATTAAAGTCAAAGGGAGTAAAGTTTGGGTTCTCTAATGTGCCCTCCAGAAGAACCCCAATGGAGTCAAAGGTTTCGCAGTAGCAGGGGGAACACCTGGATAATTCTTTATTTCGTCACAGTGAGGGTTCTCAGGTAACTCTAAAACGTAACTTTTAATTGCAGTCTTACATAAAAAGGATTCTGTTTAGTCAAAGTCCTAGCTTACAGACACACAAACAAAAAATGTTAAAATGTCTAACCCCTAGCAACTTCTGGGGAAAGAACAGCCAATGAGCCACCCTTGAAAAAAGTGTATAGTTACACAGTATCGGGAAATCAGGAATTCCCGATACTTCTCAAGTTTAATATCGTATACAACTTGAGACAGAGTATTTAAGTTTGGCTCAATGGAACTAGCTAGATTGTTCCCATCATAGTGAACAGATAGTACAGCTATTCAATGAAGATGAATGCTGTCAATTTCATCAACAGGCCGTGGTTGTGTCTCTTGGTTGGGATGAGATACACTTTTTACGGCTAGTCGAAGAAGAAAAAAATTTTTTAAAGCTGACAATCGTCAATCATTATGGCTCAACATGGCGTTCTTATAAGCCAATGTATAGCCACAAAGTGCAGTGCATCAACTGCTGAAAAAATGCTTAACTGGGTTCGACGCGTTTCCGCTACGATAAACGCAGCCTCATCAGGAACCATCAATTATGGATCAATAAGTCAGCTATAAAGAGATCGGTAAGTCCCGAAAACGAGACTCACCCCTCTTTAAATAGAAGGAAAGTGGACTGTTCTACCAATTAATGAGAACAAATAAGTCCGCTTCCTGGTCAAAATAATGTACAGTGGTAAAGGGATCAATCGTAGCACAGGAGTGCAACTGAAAACAAAAGAAGGCCCGCATATGTTCTCCCAGATCAAAAAGTGCACCAAGGAAGACAGCAGATGTGTTGCTCTTTTTAAAAGCAATGTCATAAATTTTCCAAGGGCAAATTCTACTATGGGCCTTCTATTCTCCCTCCTCCAAGGAAAAGCTGTAGAGTTACCAAAAATTACGCAAGAGGAGACAGCAGGAGTGGTGCTTCTTTTAAAAGCAATGTCATACATTTTGAAAGCTCTTGTGAGCAGGGCCCTCATTGTTCAAAATGTGCATTGGTCTATTACTGGGTGTTATGACCTAGGCTTTCCCCAATTTGTAAAGTGCTGTGGAATATGTTGGTGCTATATACAGATTATTATTATCATCATCCAAGGAGCAGCCACAGAATAAGAGGACATGAATGAAAATTATGATATGAAGCCATAAAAAAAAAAAAAAATGTATATATATATATATATATATATTAGAGATGAGCGAGCACCAAAATGCTCGGGTGCTCGTTACTCGAGTCGAACTTTCAGTGATGCTCGAGAGTTCGTTTCGAGTAACGAACCCCATTGAAGTCAATGGGTGACTCGAGCATTTTTGTATATCGCCGATGCTCGCTAAGGTTTTCATTTGTGAAAATCTGCAAAACACAAGAAAGTGATGGAAACGACACAGAAACGAATAGGGAAGGCGAGGAGCTACATTTTGGGCTGCATCTCAAGTTCCCAGGTCCCACTATTAAGCCACAATAGCGGCAAGAGTGGGCCCCCCCCCCCCCCCCGCACTGTCAGCGTAAAGATCGTTCTCCTCTGCCATAGCTGTAACAGCTGTGGCAGAGAAGAACGATGTTAGCCCATTGAATTCAATGGAGCCGGCAATGGCTCTATTGAAAGCAATGGGTTGCCGGCGTACGCGGAATGAATTGTCGGGAAGGGCTTAAATATATAAGCCCTTCCCTACAATTCATCCAGAAATGTGTAAAAATAAAAAATATATATATACTTACCTGGTCCCGGCAGACGGAGTTCAGCGCGGCAGGCTGCAGTTCTCCTTAACTGCTCTAAACAGCTGTGAGTAGTATTCAGCAGCCGGGGATTTAAAATCCCCGCCTGCTGAATGAGATGCCTCTGATTGGTCACAGCCTGACCAATCAGAGGCATCCCTCATTCACACCCATGAGATGCCTCTGATTGGTCACAGCCTGACCAATCAGAGGCATCCCTCACTCACACCCATTCATGAATTCATGAATGGGTGTGAGTGAGGGATGCCTCTGATTGGTCAGGCTGTGACTAGAGATGAGCGAACGTACTCGTCCGAGCTTGATATTCGTGCGAATATTAGGGTGTTCTGGATGCTCGTTACTCGTAACGAGCACCACGCGGTGTTCCGGTTACTTTCAGTTTCCTCTCTGAGACATTAGCGCGCTTTTCTGGCCAATTGAAAGACAGGGAAGGCATTACAACTTCCCCCTGTGACGTTCAAGCCCTATACCACCCCCCTGTTGTGAGTGGCTGGGGCGATCAGATGTCACCTGAGTATAAAAATCGGCCCCTCCCGCGGCTCGGCTCAGATGCCTTGTGAGTTAGCTGAGGGAAAGTACTATCGTGCTGGTGCTGCTGTAGGGAGAGCGTTAGGAGTCAGTGTAGGCTTCAAGAACCCCAACGGCCCTTCTCAGGGCCACATCTACTATTGTGCAGTACTGTGTTAGCACTGTATTTTTTTTTTTTTTGTCCAAAATTGGATCTGCAGAGCATTGCGCCCAGCAATAGGGACAGAAGTGGGGGTTAGGCAGGGAGAGTGTTAGGAGTTAGTGTAGCCTTCAAGAACCCCAACGGTCCTTTCTAGGGCCACTTCTATCCGTGTGCAGTACTGTCCAGGCTGCTGTTAGCAGTGTTGCATTTTTTTTTTTTTTTCTCAAAACCGGCTGTGCAGAGCATTGCACCCGGCATTAATACTACAGGGATAGAATTGTGTAGGCAGGGCCAGAAGACATTTATTATTCATTGAATATACGCAGTGGGGTCTTCCCTTTGCTAAAAAGGAAAAAAATTATATTTGGCCTGCCTGTGTCAGTCCTAAGGTCTGCGTGTACGTGTGTGCTGCGTGTACAACGTACAAAAATCAGACGCAACCAGCTACGCTTTACTGCAGCCTAGCGCCATTGTGTATCCTGACTGGCAAATACCTGCTCTGCTAGAGTTAATAACTCTGCTACACTATACTTGTGTGACACTTTTTGAGGGCCACACCACAGATATTAAACTTCTTGTTCATTGAATATACGCAGTGGGGTCTTCCGTTTGCAAAAAAGCGAAAACATTATATTTGGCCTGCAGGCTTGCGCCAATTTATTTCCTGCCTGGGAAATCAAATCACTGGTAATACAGCATGCTGAGGGGTAGGGGTAAGCCTAGAGGACATGGACGTGGACGTGGCCGAGGACGCGGAGGGCCAAGTGAGGGTGTGGGCACAGGCCGAGCTCCTGATCCAGGTGTGTCGCAGCCGACTGCTGCGCGATTAGGAGAGAGGCACGTTTCTGGCGTCCCCACATTCATCGCCCAATTAATGGGTCCACGCGGGAGACCTTTATTAGAAAATGAGCAGTGTGAGCAGGTCCTGTCCTGGATGGCAGAAAGTGCTTCGAGCAAGCTATCATCCACCCACAGTTCTGCGCCGTCCAGTGCTGCAAATCCGAATCCTCTGTCTGCTGCTCCTCCTTCCTCCCAGCCTCCTCACTCCACTACAATGACACCTGCTCAGGAGCGGGAACACTCCCAGGAACTGTTCTCGGGCCCCTGCTTAGATTGGGCAGCAGCGGTTCCTCTCCCACCAGAGGAGTTTATCGTCACTGATGCCCAACCATTCGAAAGTTCCCGGGGTCCGGGGAAAGAGGCTGGGGACTTCCGCCAACTGTCTCAAGAACTTTCTGTGGGTGAGGAGGACGATGACGATGAGACACAGTTGTCTTGCAGTGAGGTAGTAGTAAGGGCAGTAAGTCCAAGGGAGCAGCGCACAGAGGATTCGGAGGAAGAGCAGCAGGACGATGAGGTGACTGACCCCACCTGGTGTGCAACGCCTACTCAGGACAGGTCTTCAGAGGGGGAGGCAAGGGCATCAGAAGGGCAGGTTGCAAGAGGCAGTGCGGTGGCCAGGGGTAGAGGCAGGGCCAGACCGAATAATCCACCAAGTGTTTCCCAAAGCGCACCCTCGCGCCATGCCACCCTGCAGAGGCCAAGGTGCTCTAAGGTCTGGCAGTTTTTCACAGAGACGCCTGACGACCGACGAACAGTGGTGTGCAACCTTTGTCGCGCCAAGATCAGCCGGGGAGCCACCACCAACAGCCTCACCACCACCAGCATGCGCAGACATATGATGGCCAAGCACCCCACAAGGTGGGACGAAGGCCGTTCACCGCCTCCGGTTTGCACCGCTGCCTCTCCCCCTGTGCCCCAACCTGCCACTGAGATCCAACCTCCCTCTCAGGACACAGGCACAACCGTCTCATGGCCTGCACCCACAGCCTCACCTCCGCTGTCCTCGGCCCCATCCACCAATGTCTCGCACCGCACAGTCCAGCCGTCGCTAGCGCAAGTGTTGGAGCGCAAGCGCAAGTACGTCACCACGCACCCGCACGCTCAATCGTTAACCGTCCACATAGCCAAATTTATCAGCCTTGAGATGCTGCCGTATAGGGTTGTGGAAACGGAGTCCTTCAAAGCTATGATGGCGGCAGCGGCCCCGCGCTACTCAGTTCCCAGTCGCCACTACTTTTCCCGATGTGCCGTCCCAGCCCTGCATGACCACGTCTCCCGCAACATTGTACGCGCCCTCACCAATGCGGTTAGTGGCAAGGTCCACTTAACTACGGACACGTGGACAAGCACAGGCGGGCAGGGCCACTACATCTCCCTGACGGCAAATTGGGTGAATTTAGTGGAGGCTGGGACAGAGTCAGAGCCTGGGACCGCTCACGTCCTACCCACCCCCAGAATTGCGGGCCCCAGCTCGGTGGTGGTATCTGCGGCGGTGTATGCTTCTTCCACTAAAGCACCCTCCTCAACCTCTGTCTCGCAATCTAGATGTGTCAGCAGCAGCAGGACGTCGCCAGCAGTCGGTGTCGCGCGGCGTGGCAGCACAGCGGTGGGCAAGCGTCAGCAGGCCGTGCTGAAACTACTCAGCTTAGGAGATAGGAGGCACATGGCCCACGAACTGCTGCAGGGTCTGACAGAGCAGACCGACCGTTGGCTTGCGCCGCTGAGCCTCCAACCGGGCATGGTCGTGTGTGACAACGGCCGTAACCTGGTGGCGGCTCTGCAGCTCGGCAGCCTCACGCACGTGCCATGCCTGGCCCACGTCTTTAATTTGGTGGTTCAGCGCTTTCTGAAAAGCTACCCACGCTTGTCAGACCTGCTCGTAAAGGTGCGCCGGCTCAGCGCACATTTCCGCAAGTCCCACACGGACGCTGCCACCCTGCGCACCCTGCAACATCGCTTTAATCTGCCAGTGCACCGACTGCTGTGCGACGTGCCCACACGGTGGAAGTCTACGCTCCACATGTTGGCTAGGCTCTATGAGCAGCGTAGAGCTATAGTGGAATACCAACTCCAACATGGGCGGCGCAGTGGGAGTCAGCCTCCTCAATTCTTTTCAGAAGAGTGGGCCTGGTTGGCAGACATCTGCCAGGTCCTTCGAAACTTTGATCAGTCTACCCAGGTGGTGAGCGGCGATGCTGCAATCATTAGCGTCACCATTCCTCTGCTATGCATCTTGAGAAGTTCCCTGCAAACCATAAAGGCAGCCGCTTTGCGCTCGGAAACAGAGCCGGGGGAAGACAGTATGTCGCTGGATAGTCAGAGCACCCTCCTGTCTATATCTCAGCACGTTCAGGAGGAGGAGGAGGAGGATGAGGAGGATGAGGAGGAGGGGGAAGAGACAGCTTGGCCCACTGCTGACGGTACCCATGCTGGTTGCCTGTCATCATTTCAGCGTGTATGGCCTGAGGAGGAGGAGGAGGAGGAGGATCCTGAAAGTGATCTTCCTAGTGCGGACAGCCATGTGTTGCGTACAGGTACCCTGGCACACATGGCTGACTTCATGTTAGGATGCCTTTCTCGTGACCCTCGCATTCAACGCATTCTGGCCACTACGGATTACTGGGTGTACACACTGCTCGACCCACGCTATAAGGCGAACCTTCCCAGTCTCATTCCCGAAGAGGAAAGGGGTTCGAGAGTGTTGCTATACCACAGGACCCTGGCGGACAAGCTGATGGTAAAATTCCCATCCGACAGCGCTAGTGGCAGAAGGCGCAGTTCCGAGGGCCATGTAGCAGGGGAGGTGCGTAGATCGAGCAGCATGTACAGCCCAGACAGTGCAACAGTCTTTAAGGGCCTGGCCAGCTTTATGGCTCCCCAGCAAGACTGTGTCACCGCTCCCCAGTCAAGGCTGAGTCGGCGGGAGCACTGTAAAAGGATGGTGAGGGAGTACGTAGCCGATCGCACGACCATCCTCGGTGACGCCTCTGCCCCCTACAACTACTGGGTGTCGAAGCTGGACACGTGGCCTGAACTCGCGCTGTATGCCCTGGAGGTGCTTGCTTGTCCTGCGGCTAGCGTCTTGTCGGAGAGGGTGTTTAGTGCGGCTGGGGGAATCATCACAGATAAGCGTACCCGCCTGTCAACCGACAGTGCCGAGAGGCTAACACTCATCAAGATGAACAAAGCCTGGATTTCGCCAGACTTCTCTTCTCCACCAGCGGACAGCAGCGATACGTAAGCAATACGTAGGCTGCACCCGCGGATGGAAGCTACGTTCTCTCTCACCATCCAAAACGGGGACATTTCTGCTTCATCAATCTGTATCTAATATTCCTCCTCCTCCTCCTGCTCCTCCTCCTGAAACCTCACGTAATCACGCTGAACGGGCAATTTTTCTTAGGGCCACAAGGCTCACTCATAATTTTTCTAAACAATTTTTAGATGTTTCAATGCTCTGAAAAGCGTTGGAACTTTAACTTGAACCAATTTTTCGTTAAACTGGACTGCCTCCAGGCCTAGTTACCACTTAAGCCACATTAACCAAAGCGATTAATGGGTTTCACTTGCCCTCTTGGTTGGCCATGGCCAATTTTTTTCAGGTACATTAGTACTGTTGATACAGCAATTTTTGTGGGCCCTCGCCTACAGTGTAATCAAATAAATTTTTAGCCCACCTGCATTAAGCACGACATTACTACCTCAGCTGTGTTGGGCAATGCAATGGGATATTTCTATGTACCGCCGGTGGCTTCCTGGCACCCACCCATGCTGTAGGTGCACACGGAGTTTTTACTACATCTGTACACTTGAAAAGAACCCCAGTCAGACTGGGGCATGCAGTGTGGGCCGAAGCCCACCTGCATTAAGCACGACATTACTACCTCAGCTGTGTTGGGCAATGCAATGGGATATTTCTATGTACCGCCGGTGGGTTCCAGGGAGCCACCCATGCTGTAGGTGCACACGGAGTTTTTACTACATCTGTACACTTGAAAAGAACCCCAGTCTGACTGGGGCATGCAGTGTGGGCCGAAGCCCACCTGCATTAAGCACGACATTACTACCTCAGCTGTGTTGGGCAATGCAATGGGATATTTCTATGTACCGCCGGTGGGTTCCAGGGAGCCACCCATGCTGTAGGTGCACACGGAGTTTTTACTACATCTGTACACTTGAAAAGAACCCCAGTCAGACTGGGGCATGCAGTGTGGGCCGAAGCCCACCTGCATTAAGCACGACTTTACTACCTCAGCTGTGTTGGGCAATGCAATGGGATATTTCTATGTACCGCCGGTGGGTTCCAGGGAGCCACCCATGCTGTAGGTGCACACGGAGTTTTTACTACATCTGTACACTTGAAAAGAACCCCAGTCAGACTGGGGCATGCAGTGTGGGCCGAAGCCCACCTGCATTAAGCACGACATTACTACCTCAGCTGTGTTGGGCAATGCAATGGGATATTTCTATGTACCGCCGGTGGGTTCCAGGGAGCCACCCATGCTGTAGGTGCACACGGAGTTTTTACTACATCTGTACACTTGAAAAGAACCCCAGTCAGACTGGGGCATGCAGTGTGGGCCGAAGCCCACCTGCATTAAGCACGACATTACTACCTCAGCTGTGTTGGGCAATGCAATGGGATATTTCTATGTACCGCCGGTGGGTTCCAGGGAGCCACCCATGCTGTAGGTGCACACGGAGTTTTTACTACATCTGTACACTTGAAAAGAACCCCAGTCTGACTGGGGCATGCAGTGTGGGCCGAAGCCCACCTGCATTAAGCACGACATTACTACCTCAGCTGTGTTGGGCAATGCAATGGGATATTTCTATGTACCGCCGGTGGGTTCCAGGGAGCCACCCATGCTGTAGGTGCACACGGAGTTTTTACTACATCTGTACACTTGAAAAGAACCCCAGTCAGACTGGGGCATGCAGTGTGGGCCGAAGCCCACCTGCATTAAGCACGACTTTACTACCTCAGCTGTGTTGGGCAATGCAATGGGATATTTCTATGTACCGCCGGTGGGTTCCAGGGAGCCACCCATGCTGTAGGTGCACACGGAGTTTTTACTACATCTGTACACTTGAAAAGAACCCCAGTCAGACTGGGGCATGCAGTGTGGGCCGAAGCCCACCTGCATTAAGCACGACATTACTACCTCAGCTGTGTTGGGCAATGCAATGGGATATTTCTATGTACCGCCGGTGGGTTCCAGGGAGCCACCCATGCTGTAGGTGCACACGGAGTTTTTACTACATCTGTACACTTGAAAAGAACCCCAGTCAGACTGGGGCATGCAGTGTGGGCCGAAGCCCACCTGCATTAAGCACGACATTACTACCTCAGCTGTGTTGGGCAATGCAATGGGATATTTCTATGTACCGCCGGTGGCTTCCTGGCACCCACCCATGCTGTAGGTGCACACGGAATTCCTATTGCGGAGTTGTACCTGCCTGTGACTATTTATAAAAAACCGCGGTCTGACTGGGGCGTGCAGACACCTTGACAGAATGAATAGTGTGTGGCACATAGGTTCCCCATTGCTATGCCCACGTGTGCAGCTCCAGATGGAGGTGGCACAGGATTGGATTTCTCATTGCTTCTGTACAGCATTGTGGACTATCAGCCCACCCCTTTTATGGGGGGGTCGCTGCCTAGCCATGCCAACCCTCTGCAGTGTGTGCCTGCTTTTCCTGTGGCAGACGCACTTATACATAGACATGAGGGTGGTGTGGCATGAGGGCAGCTGAAGGCTGCGCACGGACACTTTGGTGTGCGCTGTGGACACTGGGTCGTGGGGGGGGTTGGGCAGCATGTAACCCAGGAGAAGTGGCAGCGGAGTGTCATGCAGGCAGTGATTGTGCTTTGTTGGAGGTAGTGTGGTGCTTAGCTAAGGTGTTCATTGCTAATGAGGGCTTTTCAGAAGTAAAAGTTGTTGGGAGGGGGGGGCCCACTCTTGCCGGTATTGTGGCTTAATAGTGGGACCTGTGAACTTGAGATGCAGCCCAACATGTAGCCCCTCGCCTGCCCTATCCGTTTCTGTGTCATTCCCATCACTTTCTTGAATTGCCCAGATTTTCACACATGAAAACCTTAGCGAGCATCGGCGAAATACAAAAATGCTCCGGTCGCCCATTGACTTCAATGGGGTTCGTTACTCGAAACGAACCCTCGAGCATCGCGATAATTTCGTCCCGAGTAACGAGCACCCGAGCATTTTGGTGCTCGCTCATCTCTAGCTGTGACCAATCAGAGGCATCTCATTCAGCAGGCGGGGATTTTAAATCCCCGGCTGCTGAATACTACTCACAGCTGTTTAGAGCAGTTCAGGAGAACTGCAGCCTGCCGCGCTGAACTCCGTCTGCCAGGACCAGGTAAGTATATATATATTTTTTATTTTTACACATTTCTGGATGAATTGCAGGGAAGGGCTTATATATTTAACCCCTTCCCGACAATTCATCCCGCGATCGCCTGCAGCCCATTGCTTTCAATGGAGTCGGCTGTATTGCCGGCTCCATTGAATTCAATGGGCTAACATCGTTCTGCCGGGACCAGGTGAGTATATATATATTTTTTATTTTTACACATTTCTAGATGAATTGCAGGGAAGGGCTTATATATTTAAGCTCTTCCCGACAATTCATCCCGCGTACGCCGGCAACCCATTGCTTTCAGTGGAACCTGCTGTATTGCCTGCTCCATTGAATTCAATGGTCAGTGCTCGTTTAATCGAGACGAGTACCGCGTGGTGCTCGTCTCGAGTAACGAGCATCTCGAGCACCCTAATACTCGAACGAGCATCAAGCTCGGACGAGTATGCTCGCTCATCTCTAATATATATATATATATATATATATATCTATATATTTATATATATATATATATATGACAACTTCCCGGTGTCATACAAACATAAAAATTTGTAACAAGCATTCTATAGAAAAAGTAAAGGGGTCAAAAACTTGATTATTCAATGCTCAGTGCAAAAGTGTTGACACCCTTATGTAATGTACCTAATCTAATTCTCTAACTTCCCACTGTCGTACAAACATGAAATTTGGCACAACCATTCTTTAGGTCCTATATAGGAAAAGTAAAGTGGCCACAACTCGATTATTCAATGCTAACTGCAAAAGTATGTGAACCCCCATGTTATGTACCTAATCTAATTGTTTAACTTTCCGATGTCATACAAACTTGAAATTCGGCACAAGAAGAAGGTTTTTGGTTGTGCCTCAAACCAGTCATCCGTAGCAGCCATAGCATCAGAAATGGTGTACAATTTGGTACCCTTGAGGTGTTTCTTCAGGTTTGGAAACAGATGATAGTCGGAGGGAGCTAGATCTGCTGACTAAGGTGGGTGGTTACCCAGCTGGAAGCCTAGCTCCACCAGTTTTGCCGTGGTCACTTGTGCAGTGTGAGCGGAGGCGTTGTCTTGCAGGAACAAGATTCCTTTGGACAGCTTGCCGTGCCTTTTAGCCTTTAGAGCTGCCTTCAATTGGTCCAGAAGTTCAATGTAAAACCTTGCATATACCTCGTATATACTGTGAAGAACATAACTGACCTCTGTGTGTATGTACTGAGGGGAATCTAACTGACCTCTGTGTGTATATAAAGAGGAGAATCTAACAACCTCTATGTGTATATATTGAGGAGAATCTAAATGATCTCTGTGTGTATATACTGAAAGGCTTTAAAGTATATAAGGAAGTGGCCATGGACTGAAGGGATGAAGCATGCCTTTAAGGCTAAGAAGGGGCTACAGCCAACAGTCTGGGGGTAGATTTGAATAAAAACAGATGTTACCTTTAAGGTTAAAAAGTGAGGTGAGTGGAGGGGGGGGCCACATTCTGCAGAGGGGCATCGGTACATGCAGCCTGAGGAGAATCTAACGGTCCTCTATGTGTATAGATATTTTATTTCTCAGTTCCTCTGAAGTAACTATGACTTCATAAAATTTTTAATGCGAACAACAGGTAAACACCAGTACCAATTTATCTCGGCTGAAACCGGGTATATCAGCTAGTCAAACATAAAGTGTAAGATTATGTTCACACAGGTTTGAATTTGTTTTGTAGTGTTCAATTTCACTGCAGCAGAGGAATCAATGATCTTAGTCTACAAAGAGATTTCTTACTTTGTTGTTTCCTTTTCCGTCTAATAAAACATAACTTTTAATAAAAAAACTAAAAATGCATGAATAACTAGGTCGGGCTTCGGACTACTAAACACATATATGTTACCAAAATCACACCTAAGTGTATTCATGCATTTTTAGTTATTTATTAAAAGTTATGTTTTATTAGACAGAAAAGAAATCAACACATTGAAAAATTGCTTTGTAGTGTTCAGAGCAGATATTGCCCAGCAGAATATAAAATTATAATAACAAGAAGTGTATGTATTAGAGATGAGCGAGCACGCTCGGTTAAGGCAGATACTCGATCAAATGCAGGGGGGATGGCGGGGGAGAGCGTCGCGGAGAGAGAGATCTCTCTCTCTTCCCGCCGCTCCTCCCCGCCGCCCCCCGCATTTGCTCGGATGCGTATGCAGATACTCGAGAAGAGCGATGCTCACTCGAGTATCTGCCTTAACCAAGCGTGCGCGCTCATCTCTAGTATGTATCAATTACAATTAATGTTGAGCTATTATTGAAACATTTGGGTCTAGAACACCTGACCAGATTCCATAAAAATTATTGTGAATTGGAATAGCCGATTCTGACTCTTATTGAAGTCAGTGAGTGTAAAAACCAGCTTCCATAACGTGTGTGTCTCAGCTGTTAGCACTGTTGTTTTTCAGTGTGGGTGTCCTAGATTCAAATCCCATCAAGGATAACAGCTTCATGGACTTTGAAAAACTCCATCCAGATGTTGCCCTTGATCAGATTTTAACTTACAAGCTCAGTACTGCAAAGCTGCAGTGCTAACAACTGAGCCACCACACCTGTCCTTCTGCTCCAGAGGCAGAGGAAAAGAACAGAAAGAGTAAACACAAAAAGATGGTGTTTTTATGTTCTGTTTATTCTTCCTGTACTTCTTCTCTGCTGGAGCATAAAGCACGATGGGGGCTTAGTTGTCAGCAGTGCTGGAGTTGTAGGCTCAAATCTGACCAAGGGCAACATCTCGATGGAGTTTTATAAGTCCACGCAGCTGTTATCCTTGATAGGATTTGAATATAGGACCCCAGCATGAAAACATAATGCTAGCAGCTGAGCCACATTAAAGTTATCTCCAAAGGATAGGAGATAACTTTATGATCGATGGGAGACTCACTGCTGAGCCCCTACTGATCCTAAGAACGAGCGTTCTGTGTCTCACTCTCCTGTCAGTGTGGCATTGCTTCTCCTACCCGCAGTGACATTGGATGGAATGGAGAGCTGGCTATGCATGCATGGTCGCCACTCTATTTGTTTCAAAGGGGCTGACGGAAATTGCCAAGTGCTTCTATCCAGCTATTTCTGGCAGTCCCATTGAAAATAAATGGAGCAGCACCACAGATGTGCAACTGCTACTCCATTCAGTCTTCTTCTTACTGTGGGGGGTGCAGTAAGCCTGCAGTGAGGAGGAAGGAGGACATTGTTTCCCCATTCTAGGGATCAGGGGGGGTCTCAGCAGAGGGACCTCCCTGATCATAAAGTTATGCTCTATTCTGTGTATGAGGGATAACTTTAGATTTTGAGATAACCCCTTTAAGTAAGTGAATTATTCGGACTCAATGAATTTATGCATTGATTATGAATAAATGTGGTCTGATTAATATCTAGGTCACACATATAGAGAAACACAATCTCACAAAACTAATAACACACTAAAGGCCCATTTACACAAAGCGATGATCGCTCAAAAATCGCTAAAAAAACAATCGTTTGAGCGATAATCATTGCGTCTAAATATGCACCCATCATGCACTTTTCGTGCACTGCTAGCTGATCATTAAATTCAGTCCAACCTAAAAATCGTCCTTCAACCTTATCAGCAGTTCTCCGCGGGTAGTGCTGATAGCATTGTTTCATGGAGAACAAAAGAACTGAAAGCTGATAAGAGCCCTCCAGCTATTAACTGCTTTCAGCTAAGTCTTCATTTGCACACTTAGTAGCTGAGTAGCTACCTAATAGTTTATGCAGAATGATCGATCAAAGCTGTCACTGAGACTGTCCTTTGAGCGATCATTGCTCCATGTAAATGGGCCTTAACAGTTGTACCTTTCATGTATTTTAATGACCACATCAAGTAAACATTTACAGTGCTGGGAGAAAAAAATAAGTGAACCCTTGAATTTAATAACCTGTAGCACTGCTTTTAGCAACAATCACCTCCACTAAATGTTTCTTGTAGCTGCAAGTATGATTTACACAATATTGAGGAGGAATTTTGGACCATTTTTCATTGCAAATGTGTTTTAGTTAATGAATATTTCTGGGACTCCTTGCATTCACAGCCTTCTTCAGGTTATTTCACGGTATCTTGCAAGGGTTAAGGTTAAGAGACCCTGACTTGGTCATTCCAAACACATATCTTCTTTTTCAACTACTCTTTGATTGAATTACCTGTGTGCTTTGGGTTATTGTCCTGTTGCATCACCCAATGTCTCTTAAGATTGAGATCATGGATTGTTGTCCTTACATTCTTTTGTAAAATATTGTGATACACCAAAGAATTCACTGATCTCTCAACGATTGTTGCCTCAGAGCCAAGATGTCTTGCAAAGCAGTCCCAAATCATGATGCTGTCTTAACTATGCTCCACAGGCTTGATGAGATTCTGGTGTGCGGTGTTTCTTTTCTCCAAACATAGTGTTGTGCATTTCAGCTAAAACATTCTACTTTTGTCTTATCTATCCATAGAATACTTTCCAAGACGCACTGTGAAACATTCAGGTGGTCAACCAAACTTGAGATGGACCACATTTTTTTTTAATTTTGGACAGAAGCTTCCTTTGTGAGTTCTGTCAAGGAACACCATTCTTGTTCAGTGTTTTTTCTAATAGTGAACAGAAGTTTCTGTAGTTTGTAGAATCTCCTGGAGGCATTTTGCTGTTACCTTTCGGTACTTTTTCATTTCTTTTAGGATTGCTTGATGTGCTTTAGGAGTGATCTCAACAGGATGCCAACTCCTAGGGAGAGTAACAACCGTCCTGAATTTTCTCCTTTTGCAGATAATGCATCTACTTCTGGACTGATGTACACCCTGTTTTTAGCAATGCGTTATGGCCTTTTCGAGCTCCATGTGAAAGTTTTTTGCATTAAGGCAAACTTCACACTAACCAATCTTTTTTGATATGAACAGATTTGTAAGAAACCAGACTGTGTGTGCCTTTATTTATGAGGAAAGCACCTATGAAAAGCACCTTTTGAAACTCATACATGTAACTGAAGCACCTTTTACTAACTAGCTCTTGGAAGTTAACTCAGTGATTCCCATACGTTTTCTCCCTGCCCTGTGGCTGTCTATTCAATGTGCTCAATAAGAAATATGAATATTACAACATTTTATTAATATGCATAACATGCATAAATCCAGGTGATTCCAGAAGTTTCACTTGCTTTTGCTTGCAGCTGTAGTAACATAGTAACATAGTTCGTAAGGCTGAATGAAGACAATGTCCATCTAGTCCAGCCTGTCTAGCCTCTTGTTTTGTTGATCCAGAGGAAGGCAAAAAACCCCAAGAGCGGAAGCCAATTAGCCCTTTTGGGAAAAAATTCCTTCCCGACTCCCTAATGGCAATCAGACTGTTCCCTGGATCAACCCCTAACAGTTCCTACCTGCCTGTATACCCGGATTAACAATTAACCTAAGATTCATATCCTGCAATATCCTTCCTCTCCAGAAAGACATCAAGTCCCCTTTTAAACTCCTCTAAGGATTTTGAATCTAGTAGTAGACAAACAGCCTTTCTTTTTAACATAAAAATCAAGAATGTCCTTGATCAACAATATGGGAAATGTACAACGGAAATAGAAACCTTTATGCACATTACGATTCGCCCTCCACATAGACCAGAGTCAATAATGATGAATAGCCACTCTATTCATAAGTAGCCTACAGGTTATCAGAACTGCTCTATCTAGACAAATAGGGATTCCTGCTTATTTGCAGTTTTACCAAGCACACATACCGGTATCAAATGAGAAGATGCACAGCAGCATTTCTCCAAGGAAGATCTATAAGATGTTAAATACTGTAGCATAAGAAAAGAAAAAATAGTATTATGGAGGAGATACTTTTAGCTATACTAGATTGACCCAATGTTCACTACGTGAACATAAAATGTTTGGAGAAATGGTAGTAAATGTTTTAAGAACTGTCGAGCTGGGGATTCGGCTTGAACTGTTGGCCGTCCACGGCTCGGTCTTCCACGTTTTGGGGACATGGCAGCAGTCAGACTGGTAAGCACTTGATATTAATGTTGCTTAGCACCTCTTGACTTTCCCAAGTGGCGCTGTTGGCTGAAGCACAACTGCGCCGCTAGACTTAACATAAGAACTTTGACCTGGCCTGATGGGTCACTTAACCCCTTCCTGACGCGGCCCTTTTTTTTCCATTTTCGTTTTTTCCTCCCCCCCTTAAAAAAATTATAACTCCTTTATTTATCCATCGATGACGCTGCCTGCGGCTTGTTTTTTGCGGTACGAGTTGTATTTTTCAATGGTGCTATTTAATGTACCATATAATGTACTGAAAAACTTTTAAAAAATTCTAAGTGGAGTAAAATGAAAAAAAAACTGACATTCCGCCATGTTTCAGCACGTCTTGTTTCTACGGCGCACAAACTGCAACAAAAACGACCTGATAACTTTATTCTTTGGGTCGGTACGATTGCTGCGATACCAAACTTGTATAGTTTTTTTTTTACTGTACTACTCTTTTTTTTTTTTCAAAGACATTTAATTTTTTTCAGTTATTTTCTGCTGCATCTTCTGGGTGCGATAACTTTTTTATTTTTCCGTCGACGTAGTTCAGCGATAGCTCATTTTTTGCGGGATGTCCTGTAGTTTCTGTTAGTACTAATTCAGAATACGTACGACTTTTTGATTGCTTTTTATTGCATTTTTTCTGGGAGACAGGGTGACTGAAAAAAGTGCATTTCTGGCGTTCTTTATTTTTGTTTTCAGACGACGTTCACCGTGCGGGGTAAATAATGCGCTACTTTCATAGATCGGACTTTTACAGATGCAGCGATACCAAATATGTATTTTTTGCTTATTATTTAGACTTTTTAATTATAGATATGGCAAAAGAGGGGTGATTTAAACTTTTATTACTTTTTTTTTTTTACAATTAAAAAAACTTTATTGCTCCTTTTTTCACTTTACTTTTAAGTCCCCCAGCTACAACATGCGATGCTTTGATCGCTCCTGCAGTATGACATAATGCTACAGCATTACATCATACTGCATTCTGACAGGCAGCCTATCAAGCCACCCCACGGGGATGGCTTGATAGGCAGTCTCTCAAGGCAGCACTGGGGCCTTTTAGAAGGCCCCCGGCAGCCATAACACCTGAATGGCTCCCCTGATCTCACTGCAGTGGGGCCGGGGCTTTAAATGCCGCTGTCAGGATTGAGGACTAAATTCAAAAATTGAATAAATCTTCCTATCAAGTTTTAATTGATTTAAAAAATATAAGGCCAGCTTCACACAGGCGAGAAAATAGCACAACACACAAATCTTGCACAAGCAGGAGCGATGTTTTCCTGCATGGCACCGTGATACCATGCTATGCGGGAAACAAATGTTCTATCTTGCTATGTGATCTCGAATTGCAGCAGCCATTATTTCCAAAGGGGCTGGTGGCAGAAGCGTCGGCCCCATTGAATGCAATTGGAAAAAACTCAGTGATGCTCTGCCACAGCTGTGAAGGCCACGGCGGAGGATTGCTCCTACACTGAAGTGATGCAAGGTTGTTTTGCCATGAAAATATGGTTGGGAGCGCAATATGGGGGTGGGATTCATAGCCCCATATCGGGCTCGCCCATGTGAAGTTAGCCTAATGGATACATTCCCTTTAAGCTGTACTACGTCGGTAACCAGATGGGTGCAGGGGAGGCTAACATCAATAGAACAGGTACAATTTCACATTTTTGCATATTATACATTTAATAAACAAAATGCTGAAATCTGTCCTGTCGCTATAATACATCTTTGTCCCCTGTAAATGAAAATGGCAATGGAAAAACAAGCGCTAAAATGAGCGTTTGCCAACACTGTGCGCAAAGGCGTGGAAACCTTCAGTGGAGCATATGTTTTGCATTCCAAAGGGATGGAGGGCTATTAGGGTGCCGAGAATGTTGGATATAATGTATTGTTCTAGTACAATTTTTTAATATAATTATAAATGGCCACTGATGTTAAAAGGGCAGAGAGAGAGATTAGTCAGAAACATGAAATCCTTAGATGAAGAACATTATACGAACCAACAAGACATATGGTCCTTAGATGAAAAACATAAAATTATACTCTTTTTTTGTTTTGTTTTTTGTTTTTTAAACAATTTCTTTTTATTGAAATAATGGTATAACAGTGCCGGATATAAGAACATGTATATCAGCCACGCAGGGCCATATACATATGAAAGTAACCATTCAATTACAGACATCAGAATAAATATAACGCTTCAGAATAAATATGACGCTTCTGTCATGTATAGCATACTTCCGGCCAGGTAACGGGGAGGGCAATCAGGCAATCAGGGGCATAGGTGGGGTGGGGTGTGGGGGGGAAGGGGGGGAAGTGGGTGTGAGGTGTAAAAAGAAATACACCTGGGGGAACCGGGTGTGATCAGGTATGGTAGATTTAGGAAAAACAATTAGGGAAAACAATTTTGGAGAACAAACAGCAAGATGTTGTCTTCATATTGTGGTGTGGGCATAGGCAGATCATTAATTCTAGGTTGTGGCGAGATCTGGATTGTCCTGGAAGCAAATCCATGGGGTCCAAAGGGCCGTGAAGTCCTCCCTGGTGTTGGCTTCCCACGCCAGGATTTCCTCAAACCGGAAGATTTGCGCTATCCTGTCTAACTACTGGTGGATTTGTGGAATCTCCTTGTCTTTCCAGAAGAGGGGTATCAGGAGCTTAGCTGCCGTTAAAAGGATTGTAGGCAGACTTTTTTTTGACGGTTTGAAATGGTTTGTGGGGAGCTAGATAAGTATCTCCTCCGGTCTAAAGGAGTAAGAGGTATGGCATATTTTATTGATAATGTTGGTGACTGACCGCCAGTAGGGCTTAATTTTTGAACATTCCCCCCAGATATGGAGGGCTGTCCCTTTTTCTTCCTCACATCTCCAGCAGACATCTAGGGATGTCAGGTTCGTTTTGGAAATTGTGACCGGGGTTCTATACCACTTGGTCAACAGCTTGTAAGAATTTTCCTGTGTGCGAACGCATTTTGAGAACCCGTGGGAATTTTTCACAACTTTTAGGGTATCTTTTCGACTGAGAGTAAGTCCCAGTTCTCTTTCCCATTCCCTCAAAAACCAGGGCCTTTCCGAGGCTTTTTGCAACAGAAGTCCTTTATAAAGATGGGTAACCAACTTTTTCGGTCGAGAGGGTAGGGAAGTATACGTCTCGAACCATGTCGAGTCTCTCAAGCTCTCAAGGTGGGTGGATTGGAACTGTCTCAGTGAGGGAGTTGCGGGGTGGTTGTGGGAGCCAGCTGTCTAGCTGCGTCGGGTCTGTCAAAGTGGGGCCCTTAAGAATATCATAAATTGTGGTGGATTGGAGTTTATCCCATATTCCTTCACTTCCCCGTGGTTTATTGGCTAGAATAGAGGATATTAAAGAAGCTGGTGTCATGGGGGGGGGGAGGGACTTTGCACTTGTCACTCCCATCCGTGCATGTTTCAGTACCTTGATAGCGCATTTTGTGATGGGGTTAAGGTGCCCATGTTTGTCTTGTGTGAGACCATTGACCCAGAGCAGACCCTGGTTATCCTTCCCAAGCATTGTCCTTTCCATACAAAGTGTTGGGGAGGTAATTGTGTTGTCTATTAAGAGGATCCATCTGGCGATGTGAATCGCCTTGTGGTATAGCTGGAGGTCTGGGAGTCCCGTACCTCCTTGGGGGCGCTTTTGGCTCAGAAATGAAAAGGCCAGCCTCGGGTTATGCCCTCCCCAGATAGGCACGGAATAGTTTGTGCATTTGTGAGAAGAAGGTAATGGGTAGGTCGATTGGCACCGAGTGCAAGATATAGATGATGGGCGGGAGAATATATGTGGAAATAAGGTTTTTCCTACCCAGCCAGGAAATAAGTGGTATTTTTAGTTGGTCAAGCTGGTTCTTCACTTTTTTAATCAATGGGGCATAGTTTGTGTCATATAGGAGGGAGGGATTCGCCGTCAAGGTGATGCCTAGGTATTTAATTTTTGATGTGGGCCATTTGAATGCAAACTGTTCCCTCAGGTTGCTAACTGTGCGGGGAGGGGCCGTTATATTTAGTATCTCCGACTTGTCATAATTAATTTTAAAGGTGGACAACCTACCAAAGTGTTCAAACGTCTCTACAAGCGCCGGCAGGGCCCTCCTGGGATTGGTGGCCATCACCAGGAGATCATCAGCGTAGGCTGCGGTGATGTGGGTGGCATCTCCTATTTGGAGGCCCTCAATATCTGGGTTCTGTCTGATATCTTAAAGTAACGTCTCCATCACTAGGATGAAGAGAGTGGGCGATAATGGGCAACCTTGCCTAGTGCCGTTCCTGATGGGAAAGGGTTTGGATAACGTGCCATTGACCTGGACTCTCGCCGTCGGCTCAGAGTAAAGGGTGAAAATAGCTTTTATGAACGGCAGGGGGAATCCGAATTTAGACAGGGTGCTGTTGATGAAATTCCAGCTTACCCTGTGGAAGGCCTTCTCAGCATCTGTGGAGATTAGGATCAGTGGGCGTTTATTGTGTTTCACGTAGTGGATAGCCTGAATTGCTCAGGATGTGTTAAATTTCCCCTCCCTACCTGGCACAAAACCTACTTGGTCTGGGCTTATCAATTTAGTCAGTAGGGGAGCCACCCTATGGGCGAGCAGTTTCGCCCAAAGTTTAATATCTGAATTTAGTAGAGAGATGGGGCGGTAATTTCCACAGGATTCTGGGTCTTTACCCTCTTTGGGGATATGCGCTATGTAAGCCTCTTGGGCTTGCTTGGGTAGTGCTGAGCCTGAGAGAAGGTAATTGCAGAGTTTGGTCAGTTGTGGGACAAGTATATTGGCAAACTTTTTATAATAGGCAATGGGGAGCCCATCCGGGCCCGGGCTTTTCCCGTTCAGAATGGAGGCTAGGACTTCGGCTACTTCATTCTCCGTTGCTGGGTCTAAGAACGAGGAGGCATCCTCCTCAGATAGTCCCGGTAATTTTAGATTATTTAGGAAGTTGTGCGCGGTGTCCCATTGGGCCCCGGTGTCCCTCTCTAGGTTATATAGGGTGGTGTAGAATTTTTCAAATTCCGCAGCCACCTCCTCTGTAGATGTTACTGTGGCTCCCACCGCTGTCTTGACCTGGGAAATAAAGTGTTTCTCTCGTTGTTTTTGGATTAATCTTGTCATCGTTTTAGAACCTCTGTCGCCATGTATATATATCTTGTATTTGGAGGTAAATAAAGTTTTAGCTGCTTTGATGTTTAAGGTGTTTTTCAATTTGTCCCTCAGGTCTTTAAGTTCTTTTAGTGTGTCGTTATTGGGACCATCTTTATGCTGTGCCTCTTTATCTGAGATTTGGGTGAGTAGGGTATTGACCTCCTCCTCCCTCCGCCGTTTGACTCTGGTGCCCAGGGATATCAGCTCCCCCCTAATGTAAGCTTTATGGGCCTCCCAGATGAAGGGAACCAGTACCTCCGGGGAGTCATTAATCCGGAAGAATTCCTCCAGTTTCTCTGAGATGCTCGTGGCGTTGTCCCTTCCACTGATCAATGTGCAATTGAGGCGCCAATTCCATTCCCTCCTCGGGAGGCTGTCCACAGTCAGAGAGAGAGATAGGGGCATGATCTGATATGGTGATGGGGCCAATATCCGCTGAGGTAACCGCGTGCAAAAATCTACCTGAGACCAACAAGTAGTCAATTCTGTGGTAGGTTGCATGTATGTGAGAGAAGTAGGTATATTCCCTGAGCCCGGGGTTCCTCAGCCTCCACGCGTCGCGCAGATTTGATTCAGCTAGTAGGCTTCTCAGTCTGCGGGTCAGCGTCTTGGGTGTCTGTGTAGCGCACGAGGTGGTGTCTATCGTTTGGTCTAACGCTATGTTAAAGTCACCTCCAACTATTTCCAAGCCTTCGGCAAATTCTTTGAATTTAGAAAGAATGCGTATTAGCCACTGGGCCTGGTTTTTGTTTGGGGCGTACAGGTTAGCAAGAGAGATCACTCTGTGTGCCACCGTGCCTTTCAGGAATATGAATCTGCCGGCCGGGTCTGATTCAGACTTGGTGAGAATAAAAGGGATATTTTTGCTGATCGCGACGGAGACCCCTCTTGAGGCTGAGGAATGCGTGCTGTGGAACCATTGATTATAGTTATGAGTTGGGAGTTTGGGTATGCGATTGTGACGGAAGTGGGTTTCCTGTAGGAACATCACGTCCGGGCTGTGTTTTTTGGTAAGGATAAGTGTCTGTGCTCTCTTCTGGGGATTATTCCAGCCTATAACATTAAATGAGACAATTTTAACTTCCGCCATTAGTCAACCATAAGGGAACTATTTTCTGTAGGGGGTCTGCCTTTTTCACGTCTAAAATTTTGTTAACCATCTTGCTGTTCCAACTGGGGGTAAAAACATACTCCACATAAAGTGGGAAAAAGAGGAAATTTGTTAGACACGAGGTGGGGGGAGGGCCATTCCCAAAGGGACCCTGAACCTGTTCCTCACTCAGGGTCAAGGGAGGGGCGTAAACCCCATGGCTTCTCCTAGCCCTCGCGTACTTGGGGGGTGGGTGGATGCGCACCTTGTCGGTTTGGTATGACCCCCGGTAACCACACAAACTTAAATCTTTCAAAAAAAATTATTTTTTTTTTAAAACATTTTCAAACCGTAACAACATTGTTAAGTTATGAAACTAGCAAACATTATGGACTGGACACAGATCCGCGCACCTTGGGAGAAAAAATACAGTGTGCATTTACATCACATTGAACAATCTGTGTAGGTCTAGGCCATGCAACGAACGCGTGGAGTGCCGGCAGGACCGGGCTGCGGTATCTACTGAGCAGATAAGCAACATATAGAGGGAGAGCGGGAGGGGGGGGAGTTCCCTTCCCCCCACCCCCCCAGTGCACCCCCCATCTCCAGCGCCCGCCATCTGACCAGACCCCCGCATATTCACCGTGAAGTAGTTAGTTGCCTCTTCCTTCACTCCTGCATCCCAGCCCCTCCAATCTCCTCGATAGAGGGGGGGGAGGGGGGGAGAGAACGTGAGGGATATCGCTCCGAGTCATCTGAAGAAAGGAAGAGAGGGGGGGGGGGCGACCTCAGGCCTCCGCCTGTTGTTTTTTCTTTTGCCTAGGAGTTTTCGGAGGCTTGTTAATCGTCCATTGCTCAGAAGCCTTCAATTGGGGCAAACGTGCTTTAGGTTGGAATGGCAGCCAGGATGGAATTGCAATAGGTGTTATTCCGAGCTTTTCCCACGCCTTCTTGAGGTCGTTTGGGGATCTGATGGCAATCTGTTGTCCGTCTTTAAAGGTCGCAAGACCAAACAGGAAAAGCCATCTGACCGGGAATTTTTTGATGCGTAGGGCTTCTGTCAGGGGTTTAAGTAAGCGTCTTTTGGCCAAAGTGCTGGGGGCAATATCTTGAAAAATAAGGATTTTATGGTCTTCAAAGAGGATCTCACTTGTTTCTCTGGCCTTATGCAGGATTGCTGAGGTGTCCACGTAGCTCAGGAGGCCGCAGACGACGTCCCTTGGGGGCTCAGTAGCCATTGGTTTGGGTGTCAGAGCTCTATGTATCCGCTCAATCACGATTTTACCAGTTCTATCTTCATCTAGCAGGGATTTAAATATTTGCATAGCAGTCGAGTTTACTGCTTCTGCGGTTATTGATTCTAAAACGGATATTTTTCCTGAGGCTCCTGTTCTCTTGGTCCTCAATAAGGAGCATCGCATGGTTCAATTGGTCTTGTTGCTCTGTTAGGGCATCTTGGAGGGCTGTATTATGTTGTATCAGTTCTTGTTGTGCATTCTCCAAGTCCTCCACCCTATGGCCAATTTGTTTGACTTCAGATTTTATGTCCGCCAACTCTTTCATTACCGGAGAGATTGTCTGAGTCAGGATTTCTTTAAGAAAAGATCGTGAGATCGGTTCCCTGTCCATGTCCTCATTGTGGTCCGAAGTAATAGAGGTGCTTTCTATGTCTGAGTCCTCTCTGTGTTGACCAGTAGCGCCTTTTTGTGGAGCTCTCTGGCGCCGTGCTGCCGGAGAGCTGTGTTTTTTCTTTAGGAATTTATCCATCTCTGCTTGGCTTTTGTTAACCCTGGGCGCCTCCGCTTGCTCCCTCCTTTTATCTCTCCCAATTTTCACCATAGCGCGTCCTCAGATTAGAATATTGTGTTATGCACTGTTAACTCGAAATTATTCGTTTGCGCGGCGGTCCGACCAGCTCGGTTTGAAGTGGTTACATGGGTCCCAGGGGTCTCTCTTTACATAGCAAACATTAAATGCCCATCTTGGCCGGTTTGGGCGTTCTGCTTGGTTGCACCTCGGTGCTTAGGGAGGGATGGCTCTCTGTGTCTGGCGGCGTCCGCTTAGCGACTCTAGTGTTACTGCCCAGTAGATGTGCAGGCTGTGGGCTGCTTGCCAGTGGGGTTTCAGTCCCACCTTGTTAGTCCTGCCAGGGACCTCTGCGTGGGGTTCGGGGGCTCAGTGCAGCGATCCTCCTGCCCCTTATTCTGTCCCCCACACTGATGCTTTTAGCCCTTGGGGGTGTTGATGGTTGCAGGGGGGGAGGGGGTGAGCAGGGGCTGCGGACCACGTCTCTGTGTTCCCGCTCCTCTGACCAACAGCTCCGTGAGGTGGGGAGGGGTGGGGGGGATGGTGTGCTCTGCTCCGGCAGGAGCTCCCTCCTGCTCTAATATCAAGGAGTGCTGTGGGCCTACTCACTGCTGCAGGCCTTCTGCTGCCTCCGCTGGTTCTTCTGCCCGTTCCCCGACGTAATCCAGGTCTCCAGCAGCTGCTCCTCCACTCTCGCCGCTCCCTCGCAGTGTTTTTCCCTTCTTCCGCGACCGGCCTTCACTTCCGGTCGGCCGCAAGTATTAATTTAGCCCGAGGCTGTGCCCGGGTCTGTAGGCCGCAAAATCGCGGCGCCAGCCAGAGACCCGCAAGAGGTCTCTAATTAAAGCTCGGGGTCCGGCGGTGTCAGCGGTGCCGTTATCGGCGGCCTGGGTGCCTTTATTCGAGCGAGAAAGCCGACGGCGTGGTCCTGCTGCCTGGAGCTCTGTTAAGTGCGTGTGCTCCGGCTGCCGGTTAGCCACGCTCCCCCCCCCCCCCCCATAAAATTATACTCTAAGACGGAGTCCAGGGAATATTTGAAGGAATGGAGATTAGATCAGCCTAAGGGTAGAGACCATACAGACAAAATGTGAAACATATAAAAAACATAAGCATATATTATGGTAAGGAAATGGTATGGAGTAGTGACAATGGAAATAATTCAGGGAATCCCAGGACGAAGCTGCACCCAGAGGGACTCCAATAGTAACTCAGATGTTAAATAAAAAGATGTATTTTAAAAATATATTATCAGAGTTGTGTAAGGCTGGGTTCCCACAGCTGCCTCTGATTGGTCTCTGCGCTCAGCCAATCAGAGGCAGCACTCACTCACCCATTCATGAATTCATGAATGGGTGAGTGAGAGCTGCCTCTGATTGGTGAGGGCTGTGACCAATCAGAGGCAGCTCATTCAGCAGGCAGGGATTTTAAATCCCCGCCTGCTGAATACTACACGGAGCAGTTCAGGAGAATTGCCGGCTGGACGCGGCTGAACTCCGGCTGCAGGGAAAAGGTGAGTATACATTTTTTATTTTTTTTTCACACATTTAACCCCTTGAGTGGCACGCCCGGAAAATTTCCAGGACGAGCTCCACTGCTCATAGCAACATAGCCCGGAAGATTTCCGGGCTATGTATCACTATGGGAGCTGCAGAGCACAATGCCACAAGCTGTGACAGTGTGCTCTGCCTGCACAGACCCACAGAGAACAAAGCAAGGGTTTTGAAAAACCAGCAGAAGATATTGCCGACGTGCCGGCAACCTCCTGCTTTGTTTACAGGTTGCCATAGAGACCATCGGCTTGTCAGAGGCAAGCCGATGGTCTCTGTGGCAGGTAGAGCTGGTTGTTAGCTGTCAGAGGACAGCTAGGTACTAGCTCTTACAGCAGAGATTAGAGAAAACCTCCGATCTCTGCTGTGTTAACCCTTTACATGCTGCAGTCTATGTGACTGCAGCATGTAAAGGGCTGTCACTGCAGCATGTAAAGGGCTGTCACCATCGGACCCCCGGAATGTGATCAGGGGTCCTGATGGGTCCCTGTGGAAGTCCCCTAAAGGGACAAAAGAAAAAAAAAATTTTTTTTTAAAAAGTAAAAAAATTATAAAAAAAATTATAAAAACACTTGTCTCCCTTTACTTTGTAAAAAATCAAAAGTACAATCACACATGTGGTATCCATGCGTCATAATGACCCAGGGAAGGAAGTTAATACATTATTTAATCCCTTAATGACATGGCCCCTTTTTTTCTTTTTCCCCATTTCTTTTTTCCTCCCCCCTGTTTAAAAAATCACAACTTGTCCCGCAAAAAACAAGCCCTCATATGGCTGTGTCAATGGAAAAATGAAAAAGTTATGGCTCTTGAGACGCAACTGCAACATTAGTTGAAATTCAATGATTAGACCATTTTAAAAAACCTGCCCTGGTGGGCACGACAGGGTGGTAGGAAACCCGCCACTCAAGGGGTTAAGGATGATTTTCAGGGAAGGGCTTATATTTTTAAGCCCTTCCCGAAAATTCATCCCACGCTCGTCGGCAGCCCATTGCTTTCAATGGACGAACATCGCTCTTCTCTGCCACAGCTGTGGCAGAGGATAGCAGGCAGTGCGGGGCGGTTTCCCCAAAAACGCTGCTAGGTGCAGCTCCGTTATACAATCCGCAAATCGCCGAGGTCTAAAGAAAAGAAAAAATTCATTATAAATGGGGATTCCCTACAAGCTCCTAATCCACAGGGAGGACCAAACACATATTCTCAAGGGATTCAAATTTTAAAGAAGTTGTAACTACAGTCCTCTGATATCCTGCCAGGAAATTTCAAGAAAAGATCCAAGAAAATACCAAAAGAGTGGATCAACAAATCTTCAGCCCGCTGAGCTCCTTTTCTCTCATGCATATGGAAGGGACAATTTCCGAATACCAGGGGAACTTTTTGCCTCGATAACGTGCAGGTTTTAAATCCTGTTAAAATTGCTATGTTGCCGTTTTCTTCTCTTCGGCAGGTCTTCGACCCAACGGAAATATATATCAACATACAGCTTGATAGCCACAATAGACCTGCATTGCTCTTTACTGACTACCGTATTTTTCGCCTTATAAACGCACCGGTCTATAAGACGCACCCCCATTTTAGAGCGGGAAAATAGGGGGAAAAAATCAGTACTCACCTCCCCCGGCGTTCTGCGGCGCTGCTGCAGGCTGTCGCTCCCTCCTGGTCCCCGACAGAGCATTGCTTTCTGGACGCAGGGCTTGAAATCCCCGCCTCCAGAAAGCTAATACTGTGATTGGCTGAAGGCGCACTTGTGTTAGCCAATCACAGCCATTCAATAATGTCATTGAATGGCTGTGATTGGCTGGCGGCGTTATTTAGTCAATCACAGTATTAGCTTTCTGGAGGAGGGGATTTCAAGCCCTGCGTCCAGAAAGCAATGCTCTGCTGGGGACCAGGAGGGAGCGACAGCCTGCAGCAGCGCCGCAGAACGCAGGGGAGGTGAGTACTGATTTTTTTTTGACAGGAGGAGAGAAATCTTCTAACTGATCGCACATTTGTTCACGCGATCGCGAATTTAACGCGCAATCGCGCTAAATAAATCATGTCTGCGCTAAAAATGGCGCTCAAAACTAATTTTCGCCACATTCGCTTTATAAGACGCAGGAACTCCCCCCCCCCCCCCCCCCGCTTTGGAGGCGGAAAAAGTGCGTCTTATAAAGCTAAAAATACGGTACATGTTTTCATTTAATTTCTTTCTCCTAAAAGGCAGTTCTCCAAAATTCTACTCAGTCAATCTTCATGTTACTTATAGATATGGCACTTAAAATTCTCTCACCGAATGCGAGAGGACTCAATTTCCCCTTTGAAACATCCATGATATGGAGGGATGCACTGCGGGTAATGTTGATGTGGCATGCCCGCAGTAGACACACTTTGCAGCTGTGTCTCATCCAGAATTTACTCACAAAAAATTTCCGCCAACACATTTGGCGTATGCAGACAAAAAACAAGCTGAGGTTTTTATCGCATTCAGGGATAGAGTTCAGTTCAACGTCTCTAAAATTTTGGCTGACCCTGGTGGGAGATTAATTATTCTTTCAGGATTAGTAGACGATACTCATCTAACCATAGCCAATATCTACGCTCCCAATTCCACCCAAATTACTTTCTTGAGCAAAACTATAAAGAAAATACACAAACTCAAAAGTGGCAGGATTATTATGTGTGGAGACTTTAATATAATACCCGATTCAGGCCTTGACTGCACATCACACTCAACTAGAACATTGCCCACCCTAGCCCTTGGCTCCTTAAACAAGCACTACACAATACCTTTCACTGTCTGAATTCCTTATCTGGATCGTATAGCTACTACTCCACTCACCACAGATTGTTCTCCCGCATAGACCAATTGCTAGTGGATAGATTGACTCCACCACTGATCGGGTCCTCAGAAAAAGGGCCGGCTACATGGTCAGACAACTCTCCCATATTTTTAACAGTCTCTTTAAAAAGGCCTACAAGCCCACCCAGGATTTGGCATAATAAATATATACCTTATGAAAATTCCCCAATATAAGAAATTAATTTCAGAGGCTTTATCTGAGTATTTTACTTTTAATTTCAGACCTGATACGGGGATTTTTTTCAACATGGAATGCGCATAAAGCATTCATTCCGGAAATACTGATATAATTAGGCTCAAATTACAATAGACAAAAACAGTGAACTACAGACGATCGGCTATCACAAATCTCTAACCAAGAACACAGGCTCCAGTGCTCACCTTCTGAAATGCTAAAAATTAGCCAACCTGAGACAGAACCTGAGACAGCATCTTCTAGAAGACTACAAATAGAAAATAAAAACCTCACGCATTATGTATTATTCATCTTACAACAAATCTTCCAGACTGATGGCCAACCCTTATTAAAACCCCCAGATTAAAGCAAAAATCCCCTTTATCCCGAAAGTAAACGGCTCAGGTCATAAAATATCTCACCCTTAAGATATAGCCAATGAATTTAGTGCTTACTATGCTAGTTTATTTAGTTTGAAGGATGACATGACTCCCCAAACTAGTAACGATTTTATAAAAGAATTTCTTCAGAAAATTAAAGGGGTTGTCCCGTGATGACAAGTTAAGTTAAACACTTCTGTATGGCCATATACATGCACTTTGTAATACACATCGTGCATTAAATATGTGCCATACAGAAGTTATATACTCACCTTCCCTGCGCTGGTGTCCCCGTCTCCATGGTGCCATCTAATTTCAGCGTCTAATCGCTAAGGTCTTCTCCCTTCTGGTCGGTCCGGGCACGAGCGGCGTTCTGGCTCCGCCCCCTTCTACGCGTCATCGCGTAGCTTCGCCCCGTCATGTGTGCCGATTCCAGCCAATCAGGAGGCTGGAATCGGCAATGGACCGCACAGAGCCCACGGTGCACCATGGGAGAAGACCCGCGGTGCATCGTGGGTGAAGATCTCGGCGGCCATCTTGGAGGAAAAGAAGGAAGAAGCTGCAGAGAGGGGATTCGGGTAAGTAAATTTTTTTTTTTTTAATTTCAACACATCCCTTGGGTTTGTCCTGCGGTGAACGGGGGGGCCTATGCAAAAAAAAACAAAAAAACATTTTGGCGCGGGACAACCCCTTTAATCTCCCTTGCGTCATGCAGGAACAACAGAATAATCTCAACGCCCTTATAGAAGTCACTGATGCAATAAAAAATCTCAAATCCTACAAATCTCCAGGGCCGAATGGCTTTGGCAATGAATACTAAATAATCTTCTCCCCTACGCTGAAACCTTTAATAAGACGATATCCTACAGTTCTCTCACAGAGGAAATGCTCCAAGCAGTCCCCATCTAATTTTAGACTAATATCACTTCTAAACTGTGACACAAAACTTTATTCAAAAAATTGGCCCGGAGACTTCTCGAAGTTCTACCAAAAATAATACATAGCGACCAGGTGGGATTCACCAAGGGCTGAAAGGCCTTAGATGGCACAAGAGGAGTGTTGGACATTGTCACGAAGGCAGTGGCCTCTCAAACCCCTTCTCTGATCCTTGCATTGTATGCAGAGAAGACGTTTGACAGACGACACTAAGGATTTGCATTTGCAGCCATCGGTAAATTTAGCATTAAAGGAATTCCAACAGCAATTCAGACCCTAAATGGCTCTCCTTCTGCCTTATAGATGGTGCACTTTTAAAGCGATTTCAGATTTCAGCTAATTACCAATGAAACTTACCAGGGTTTCCCGTTATCTCCGTTACTATTTACTTTAATTATGAAATGGTTTGCTGAGCAAGTAAGAATGACTGAAGCTATCAGAGGTATTTCCACAGGATTGTGACACCATAAGATCGGCTTGTTTGCAGATGACATTCTGTTGACTCTTTCCAACCCACCGGCCCCATTAAGAGCGATACAAGACATTTATTATAAAACAAACACTAGCAAATCCCAGTTTCTTGCCCTTAACATTAGCAATGCTTGGCATCCTCGATGAGGAGTAGTGGCAACACTATCACAGAATATTTCTAAGGGAGGTCCTGTTCATGACCAGAAAGGTCATTGCGATGAGATGGATGGACCAGAGAGGCCCGACCGTGTCAATGTGGAAAAAAATCACAAATTCAACTATACCCTACAACAACATAGTATACAAAGCCCACAACTGCCCGGATAAATTCCAAAAGGTGTGGGGCCAATGGTGTGACTCTTCACTGACCTTGTTTCCTCCGCAACCACTCTCATTAGCCATATCAGTGTTACAAAGACGACAGTAAAACCCCCGGGGAACCATGGCGGGATGGGGGGACTCGGCCCCGCGCTCGGTCAACCACCCGGAGTACAACCACACGCTTCCTACCTCCCCCGCAAAATAAAACATCTTGATGGCCCCGGCTCCGTACTGCGACATACCCGGTTGATAACCACATTCTGATGCAAACCCATACAAGTCTGCTTAAGATAACCGATACAACTGATATATGTTCTAAAATGTGTCCCAACACTGGTATCCTGTTCTCCATGAACCCCTCATTACTTCTACTTCTTCCCACCTACCTATCCCTCCTACGACATTGTACTTTAATTCACACCTACCATATTCCCCCTCCACTCCGGACCAGCAAAACGTACCAGAAAAGATGTAAACCGTAATGTACAAGCCTGACTGGCTTCTATTACATGTAAGACTATGTACTGCACAATGTTTCTTTTTCTTTTTCTGTATTTGACATGCTGTTAACTTGTCAATAAAACGAGTTTAAAAAAAAAAAAACATTAGCAATGCTTAAGACAATCCATTGAATCAGAATTCGCTTTTCAATGGCAACAAGACAATATTCCTTATCTTGGCATTACAATTTGTTATCCTCTGTCCAATCTCATCCCCACTAATTTCTTGCACTTACTAACCTCCCTACAGGAAGAAATTATTGACTTATCAAAAAAAGAATTGTTGTGGCTGGGAGGAATAACAATTTATAAGATGTTTATCCTACCGAAATTCTATACTATTTCCACAGTTCTCAGTTCCCTGCCCAGTCGTAGAATAATTCCAAAAACAAATGATGGATTTCATTTTGAGTGGAAAGAAACCAAGAGTCACTTCATCCATACTATTCCTCAAAAAGGGACAGGGAGTCTGAAATCTTTGGTCCTACTATCAATCCACCATTACTAATCAAGCGTGAGCCTGGCTCGCCAACTCTTGCAACTCCAGTTGTACTCATGCAGAAACAGATACCTTAGATCCCATTTTTTAGCTTCCATTTTAACCCCTTAGTGATGGCGCTATCGTCTTTCTACGACCTGCTGTTGCAGGATGTGTATGAAGGGAGATAGCGCAGCTATCTCCCTCCATACAGCGCGGGCATCAGCTGTTTATTACAGCTGACACCCGCGGGCAATAGCAGCAATCGGCCATTCGGCCGTTCGCGGCTATTAACCCTTTAAATGCCGCTGTCAATTCTGACAGAGGCATTTAAATCGTCCCGTACAGCCCCCCCGCGGTGAGATCGGGGGAGCCATGCAGGTGTCATGGCAGCCGGGGGCCTAATGAATGGCCCCAGGGCTGCCTTAGCAGACTGCCTATCAAGCCCTCCCCGTGGGATGGCTTTATAGACTGCCTGTGAAAAAGCAATATGACGTAATGCTATAGCATTACGTCATACTGCAGGAGCGATCAAAACATCGCATGTTAAAGTCCCCCCTGGGGACAGAAAGAAAGTTTAAAAAAAGAACAATAAAGTTTTAATTATTATTGAAAAAAAAAAAAAGTACTAACAGTTCAAAAAAAAACCCTTTTGCCATATTTGCAATAAAAAAAATCAAAATAATAAACCAAAAATACGTGTTTGGTATCGCTGTGTCCGTAAAAGTCCGATCTATCAAAGTAATGTATTATTTACCCTGCACGGTGAACGTGGTCCAAAAAAAATAAAGAAAGAACGCCCGAAATGCACTTTTTTAGTCACCCTATCTCCGAAAAAAATGTAATAAAAGGCGATCAAACATCAACTGTATGCGAAAATGGTACCAATGGAAACGTCAGGACATACTGCACAAAATGAGCCCTCACACAACTACGTCTCCAAAAAATTAAAAAACTTATTGTGTCCAGAATATGGACACAGAAAATAATTTTTAAAAATTTAATATCTTAAAAAAAAAATACAAGTACAACAGCAAAAAAAATACTATATAAGTTTGGTGTTGCAGTAATCGTACTGACCCATAGAATAAAAATATCAGGTCGTTTTTGTTGCAGTTTGTGCGCCGTAGAAACAGGATGCACCGAAAGATGGCGGAATGTGTTTTTTTCCCCATTTCTCTCCGCTTAGAATTCTTTTAAAGTTTTTCAGTAAATTATATGGTACAATAAATAGTGCCATTGAAAAATACAACTCGTCCCACAAAAAACAACAAGCCCTCATACCGCGACGTCGATGGATAAATAAAGGAACTACTGACTTGCACCATAATTTTATTACCACCTATAACCCATGTCATACTCGGGTGCGCACAATACTAGAGAAATATTGGCCAGTATTGCTCCAGGACCCATTCCTTTCCAGTCACTTACCACCTAAACCATGCATTACGTTCAGAAGAGCGCGCACCCTCAAAACCTCCTTAGCCCCCAGTAACCTTAAAACCAGCAGACCACATCCATTACAGGAGAGAACCTTTTTTCCTAAATTAGTTGGATGTTTCCGATGCGGCAAGAGAAGCTGCATGTGTTGTGACAATATCTGCCACAAAAGATCTAGTTTTACGAGTTGTACGACAAAAGAGACATTTTCTATCAAATTGTTTCTAAACTGCTCATCTATGTATGTAATCTATCTACTAGAATGTCCCTGCAGGCTTCAGTATATTGGACGCACCACCCAGACCTTGAGAAGTCGCATTAACAAGCATAGATCAAACACCAAGAATAGCTACCTAAACCATAGTGTTTCCAGGCATGGGACCGCAGTCCATAATAATGACTTTAAAGTATTTTCTGTAACAGTTTTAGAACAAATACCCGCCCATGTAAGGAATAGATTTGAAATTTTGAGAAAACGAGAAATGTTTTGGATATTTAAACTGAACACGCTTTTACCTATGGGCCTTAATGAGAGTTTGGAAAGCATTTTTGACAGTTGATTGGGTTTCGGTTTTTTATTTATTTATTTATTTATTTTCCCCCTCTCTCTCTCTCCTTCTTTCCCCAGACTAACATTGATCTGCAGGATTGCTGCATTCCAATAGGTGGCACTGTAGAGACATTGTTTAGTTTTTCCCTATTTACCATACCCCCAGCATAGTCCTCTTCTTACTCCACACCTCCCTCCCTTTACTAACCAAACAATAGGAATTACCTTGTACATGAATCCCCCTCCCAATTCCCTATTCTATCCATGCACCCTGTAACCACGCCCCCCCTTTTTAGTCAAGCCAATTAACATTGAATTAATTTTCCCGCCCTCTCTCAAGTATTTATACCCCTGACTTGTCCTCAGCTCCCTTGTTAAAGCACTTTTTTTCTCCCCTGCCCTCCTGCACACAGGTAAGCAAACTTCTCCTTTATCCTATAACTTCTCCTTTATTCTATAACTTATATTGACACATTAATTCCTTTCCTTCCCCCCTCCCCCCTTCCCCTTCCTTCCTAGTATGACTTTATCAGCGCAAAAAAATCCCTCCAGTGCTCAGTTCAATCTAACTGCCCCCCTGCACTTAATTACCCTGCTAGAACCCTCTGCCATATATTATCCATACATCTTCCCTAATCTGACAATTCTTCATTTTCAGGACCTCCGACACATCCAATACATCTTTGGAGTCGTGTCACCCCCAGGCATCCTGTTGGTGAGCCCCTTATCTCAATTTTTAATTAGTTTTATTCTCATTTTTGTTGATTACAAAAAGGTGTCCCTCTTTTTTTTTTTTTTAACCTAACTTTATCCCACACCATGTACCCAATGCTACCAATTCACACCATTCTGAGGTAGCATGTTTCCCAATAGGCTGTACATGCATTTTAATTCTGTAGTCATTCCGTTCAGCTGAAAGCAATCACACGATTTTCAGTCCATCCGCTCTCATATTGGTACTTTTAAGATTGGTATTTTACTCAGGATTGTCTTCATCCTATTTTAACAGATATTTGTTTTGTATAAATTTCATTAATTTACATGTACGGATGCTCATATTCTTTGTTTTTTGTCTCATATATATTTTATCACTATTCAGATCGATGTTTTCATCATATATTTATTGTTCTTATTGACACATTTGTGAGATTTCATTATGTATATGAATTTTTTCCCCCTTTCCTCCCCTTTCTTTGTTAATCACTCCTCCATTATCTATTTGTACTTATCACACAGTCCTATCCAGCCGAACTGACGAAGGGGTTCTTCCCCGAAACGCGTATTCCATTGCTGGTTTTTAATTTGTGAAAAAATAATAAAAAAGAAGTGCTTTCACCATCACACATTGGACTTTGATCTACATCTTCTAGTAGCTTAGAGGGTTGCGCCTCCATACCAGTTCTTTTCACATCCTTTTCGCTTATATACAAACATCCTAGAAATCCACTACAAGCTTCTGACCAGGTGCTACTATTGCCAGATGCTCTACTGGCCTGTGTTGGAGAAAGTGTGGGCAACGGGGCTCACTATATCACATCTTCTGAAGCTGCCCACTCCTTCAGCCCTCTTAGAAAGATGTATCTTCCCTTATAAATCAAATTTCTAGAGTGAATGCAACACTTAAACCAAAATGAGCTCTTTTGCTACTTGATAATAATCATCTGCCTCCAACATTCTCCTGTCTACCAAGCTTCTAATAACTGCAAATCTCCAACATCCCCCACGATCCAAGACCTAAAAAAATGAATCTCTGAACAGAACTCCTATGAGGGGTTACTTGCTATATATAATGATTGACTTTCATAAATATCATCTTATGTGGAATCCCTGACTGCATCTTTTTCCCTATTAATTCAGCCTCAATATTTGTATTTGCTGCCTTTTTTTCTCTTCTAGCCCATTACTGGCTCTACATGCTTGACATTAGGTTGTTGGCCAAGTATTCGTTTGCCGCTATTCCTTTTCTTTGAATATATTTTCTGTTTAATTAATGGTAACTAAGCACAGATAAGAGGAGGACCCCTCATCGGAGGACCTGTCTCTCATTTATGAAGTCAACTAAGTTGTGATATGACCTTTATGACATGGGACATTGTTTCTTTCATTTTCGCAACTGTAATCATTTTGAAATAATCAATAAAAAGATGAAATGGAAAAATTATGAACTTTCCTGGTTTCACATTTAAATTATTTTTTTTAGATCACTTAAAACTTGATTATAAAAGGTGTCAATATATTGACCCTTATATTCCATAGGGTAAAATGTACTGGGGCATTTCAGATTGGTTGTTCCAAATCTCCAAGTGTTATGCTTGGAATAGCAAAAGATGAATCTAGATGATTTGTGATAATTGGGATGTGATCGGGGGGATTTTCCAATTTCTTGAAGTAGCTATTTAAAGTCATTTTGCGAATAAAAGGATTAAGATTAGAGATCAGCGAATATACTCGTTTCGAGTAATTACTCGATCGAGCACCGCGATTTTCGAGTACTTCAGTACTCGAGTGAAAAGATTCGGGGGGCACCGGGGGGCGGGGGGAGGTGTGGCGGAGCAGGGTGTAGCAGCGGGGAACAGGGGGGAGCCCTCTCTCTCCCTCTCCCCCCCACTCTCCGCTGCAACCCCCCACTCACCCACGGCGCCCCCCGAATCTTTTCGCCCGAGTACGGAAGTACTCGAAAATCGCGGCGCTCGGGCGAAAAAGGAGCGTGGCCAAGTACGCTCGCTCATCTCTAAGATCAATTCATAGTTCAAATCAATCTGGATCTCTAGATGGACTGAAAGAAAGGCCTTTAATTTTTGATAGAGGTGGATTTCCTCCTCCTTTCTCTCTTTTGGGAAGGGTCCGCTTACATTACATAGCGTTGGTATATTTTGGACATTGTCCTTTTAGTATTTGCTCCTTTTTTATTTTTTAGCTAAGTTTTAGAGGGACCTTTTTAATCTCTATTGACTGACAGCAGGTTTATTGTGATGGAGTTTATAAAAAGGCCCACGTTTGAATTAAATATCAGTTCAAACAAGAACTGGAAGTGCTGTATATAGCAACTAGTTTGAGCCCAGGTTTCATTTACAAAATGGCTTTAAAAAAAAATTAGGATCTGTAATTGGGTGCTATGCAACTCTGTTTCTTCTCGGCACTAGTTTTCATACATGAATCCCATTGAGATAAGCTACAGTAGCATACCAGGGTAGAGTGATTTGCTGTTTTTAATTATTTTCTGCAAGAGAAAACGGTACTATGGACATCTTTGTATTATGTGTCTCATCAAAATGGAGAGGGGAGAGGGAGGAAGAAGGAGCTGATGAAGAGAAATAAAGGCAGAAAGGCTCATGCAGAGCGCAAGGAAGACTGATAATTAGATAAAGAGCCTGCAGAGGAGAAAACTGCTAACATTTGCCGTATATAAGTCATATAATAATCAGAAATACTGCCACTCCTCATTCATACAGCTTTTTTCATTGTCATATTTCAAGAGTCATACATTTATATTTTTCAGATGATATAGCCGTACAAGGGCTTAATATTTTGCAAGAAAAGTTGTATTTTCAATGTATGACTTTACATTTCTCCCTGTTTAATATCATTCTGTTAGTTGTCGCCCACTGTTCATGCTTTTCTAGATCTTTTAGAATCCCCTCTCTTCTCCAGTGTTAGCTATTCTTCTTAGCTTTGTGTGGTCAGCAAATTTGATTAGTTCACCCTCAATTACCTCATCTAGATCATTTCTAAAAATGCTGAAGAAGACTTCAGTAACTTGAAAAATACTCAAGGGGTTTCTGAGAGACGCAATCCTAGAATACCTCAAGGAGAACAACGGAATAACTCCTCACCAGCACGAGTTCATGAGGGGTCGATCAGGTCAGACCAATCTGATCAGCTTCTACGATGAAGTAAGCTCTAGGCTGGACCTGGGAGAGTCTATTGATCTCATATATCTGGACTTCTCTAAAGCATTTGACACCGTGCCGCATAATAGGCTAATATACAAAATGAGACAGCTCAGATTGGGTGAAAACGTGTGTAAGTGGGTAAAGAACTGGGGAAAGAGATAGAAAGCAGAGGGTGGTAATAAATGGTTCATACTCTGAATGGGCCACCGTTGCTAGTGGGGGGCCACAGGGTTCAGTACTGCACCCTATTCTGTTCAATATATTTATCAACGACCGGATAGATGGACTGCACAGTAAAATATTGATATTTGCAGATGATACAAAATTATACACGATAATCAATACAACGAAAGACAATGTGCAGCTAACAAAAGGACCTAGATAAGCTGGGGGTTTGGGGAGGAAAATGGCAAATGAAGTTCAGTGTGGATAAATGTAAGGTTCTGCACACGGGCAGGAGAAACGGATGTCACCTATATACACTAAATGGGGTACTGCTAGGGAAAAGACCTGGGGGTACTAGTGGATTGTAGTTTAAATTGGAGTAACCAATGCCAGTCAGCTGCTACAAAAGCTAATAGAGTCTTGGGGTGCATTAAAAGAGGTATAGGGGTGAGGGATGAGAACATTATCCTCCCACTATATAAGGCACTTGTCAGGCCTCACATGGAATACTGCGTACAGTTCTGGTCACCGGTGCTCAGGAAAAATGTTACAGTGCTTGAGGGGGTTCAAAGAAGGACAACTAAACTAATAAATGGAATGAAGGGACTGGAATACCCAGAGAGGCTATCAAAATTAGGATTATTCACTCTGGAAAAGGGATGCTTAAGGGGCAACCAAATAACCATGTATAAATACATGAGGGGACAATACAAGGATCTCTCCCATGATCTGTTTATTCCCAGGACTGCGATGGTAACAAGAGGGCATCTTCTACGTCTAGAAGAAAGCAGGTTTCATCACCAACACAGAAAAGGATTCTTTACAGTAAGAGCAGTGAGACTGTGGAACTCTCTGCCTGAGGATGTGGTTATGACAAAATCCATAGAGGAGTTTAAAAGGGGACTTGATGTCTTTCTGGAGGGGAAGGATATTACAGGTTATAAATCTTAGGTTAATTGTAATCCGGGTATACAGGCAGGTAGGAACTATTAGGGGTTGATCCAGGGAACAGTCTGATTGCCATTAGGGAGTCTGGAAGGAATTTTCCCCCACATGGGCTAATTGGCTTCTGCCTCTTGGGTTTTTTTTGCCTTCCTCTGGATAAACAACATAAACAGGCTGAACTGGATGGACATTGTCTTCATTTGGCCTTACATACTATGTTACTATATAACACTGGGCCTAGGACAGAGCCTTGTGGTCCCCACTTGATACATTCTTTCACTTGGATGTGCAGCCATTTATGATCACTCTGAGTACGATCACTCAGCCAGTTGATACCATCTGATACCACCTTGTTTTCAGTTCTCAAAGACACCCAACACAGTCATACCTGCACATGGCACAACTCATTCATCCAACATACATGGTGCACAAACATACTTACATGTGGGAAGTTACGCAGTATGAATTTGAAAAACTGCTGGTTCCTGTGACCGGACTTTTTCTAAAAATCTCAATCTTCAAAGGTTTAATGCTTTTTTGTTAAAATTTTGTAAAACAGTTTTATTGTTCTTCACATTTTTTAAATGTTACATCTTCCCAGGCCCTTCCTGTTTCTGCACCCTAGGATTTACCCAGGTGGCCTAATGGATAAGACAGCCCTGGGTAGGGAACGTACCTATACTTTTATATGTCCTGGTGGCTACTTTATTGTCCTGGTCTTACATATTTTGCAGCATGTAATGTAAAAATGATCAAACAGATCTTCACCTTAGATATGCTCTTCGTTGGAATACCTCTAAGTCTGCAATAAAAACACATATGTTCCCAGCCTGTAAGAAGGGCATTCAAAGCATCTTTCTGTGGACAGTATCCAATTGTGACATCTTCCTTAAGTGTAGAGAAGATGCTTACTTCAGTCCTAGGTCAGAAAAGTATCAGTTCACAATACAGAACATTGCACATAGTTAATGTTATCAATAAGACTGTATAGATGCTTTCAAGGTTGTTAAACTAAGAGACTCGACTGGGGAACATACAGACTGCGTTATCTCCATTTTCTTGGTGAATATAACATATATTTGTACATGGATGAATCATGCAGTTGGTAATTGCTAAACAGGGACTGAAAATTGTCAAAATAAGGCCTCCTAAATGTGCACTGAGCAATCCCATTCCCCAAAGATGGTTGAGAAACAGTTGTTTAATAGCTTGATTCAAAGACAGGCTCAGACTAGCAGATGCTTGAAGATGGCTCCCCACTTCAAAGCTTCATAATCCCAGATTTTGGAACAATGCAAAATGCATCCATGAGCCATTTTTCATATCCACAAACTGCCAAAACTCAATACAGATTGATTATTTAAACCTGCCCTCAGAGCTAAATAAACAAGCAGTCATTTATTCTGAAATGTTCTTCATGAGCGAGAAGGTAGTCTGGGCTGCTAATGAATGCAGAAGATTACAGATTCCCACTAGAATCAAAGACATCCTAGTGAATGCCAGGTAGGGGGTAGAACATGCTCTTTGAATACGCTTTCATATAATAAACATATATTCAATAATCTCTAGGTAATTACCCTTTGGAGGTTCTTATCATTGCCCGTCCAGCAGTTGGATGAACTTCACCAGTCAACATTTTGAAAATCGTGCTTTTTCCTGCTCCATTCAGGCCAAGAAGACCAAAACACTAGCAAATAATAAAGAGAGACAATCTTAGGACTTGCCATCACAAACAGATCTGACGTTTGTAAAGATAAGATCTGGTCCTTGGAAATAATTTCATTTTATTCTCCTCCATGCGATTTGCCTGTAAAATGTTTTAATCAATTAAAAAATGTAATAGAAACATTTTTAATAAAGGTTTCGTGTGAAACAAGATCGTCTAATGTGACCCAACCGGATGGTTATTTAAAGTACTACAATAATTGAATTGTTCTACTGTTAGATTAGTGTAATAGACGGGCATTTAATCATGGCAGATCTGGTTGTATAACGGCTCCATTCACTCACTCTGCCTTATAATGAGAGATGTGTTCGTGATCTGGAGATCCTTACCTCACATGAATGAATAGAAATACAGGATTCAATGAACTCTAACAACATGAATTGTTGGGGAATGAGCTTGTAAATATGATAAGCATCGTACAGTATTGTATCCATTTACAGGAGTGAAACACTTCAACCAAAATAAGCATGATGGGACTGATTTACTAATTCTGTCTAATATTTAGACAGTATAAACGTAGTCTAAAAACGTGCCAAATTTATCACCACAGCTCACATTTGAAGATGAGTGAGTATACTCGCTAAGGCACATTACTCGAGCGAGTAGTACCTTAGCTGAGTATCTCCCCGCTCGTCTCTAAAGATTCAGGGGGCCGGCGGGGAGGAACGGAGGGGAGATCTCTCTCTCCCTCTCTCCCACCCGCTACACCCCGCTCCCCGCCGCAACTCACCTGTCACCCGCGCCGGCCCCCGAATCTTTAGAGACGAGCGGGGAGATACTCGGCTAAGGCACTACTCGCTCATCTCTACTCACATTATATGATAATTTTGGTCAAGTTTTAGACACGTTTATCTATCTTTCCATCAGCAATTTGTTGGCTTAGTTGGCATTTTGAACCACAATGTTTGGTGACATGCTGTCACATTTTAAGCCACACCTATTTCTGGCAAGCCACACCTATTTCTGACAAGCCACACTCATTTCTGGCAAGCCATGCCCGTTTCTTTTAAGCTGTGTCACTCATTTGATTGAGGAGCAAACAGTATCTAAAATATTAAATATGGTAAATGGGGTGAAAGGCATCTGCTTTATGCCACAAACTGAGCAAAGAATCGGTTGCAATTAGCTTTGTAAATCTCCTCCAATGAATGAGAACTTTTCTTGTACCTGACAAACACCTGAAGCTCAGAATCTTACATGACAGCCCTAAATAAATAAATATCTTTAGTTTATGTGCGGGTATAGCAGTAGCTAACATTACTGACACATTGTGACTAGAGATGAGCGAGCATACTCATCCGAGCTTGATGCTCGTTCGAGTATTAGGGTGCTCGAGATGCTCGTTACTCGAGACGAGCACCACGCGGTACTCGTCTCGATTAAACGAGCACTGACCATTGAATTCAATGGAGCCGGCAATACAGCCGGCTCCATTGAAAGCAATGGGCTGCCGGCGAGCACGGGATGAATTTTCGGGAAGGGCTTAAAAATATAAGCCCTTACCTGAAAATCATCCTAAAATGTGTAAAAAAAAAAAAAGAAAAATTATACTCACCTTTCCACTGCAGCCGGAGTTCAGCCACGTCTGGCCGGCAGTTCTCCTGAACTGCTCTGCATAGTATTCAGCAGCCGGGGATTTAAAATCCCCGCTTGCTGAATGAGCTGCCTCTGATTGGTCACAGCTCTCACCAATCAGAGGCAGCTCTTACTCACCCATTCATGAATTCATGAATGGGTGAGTGAGAGCTGCCTCTGATTGGCTCAGCGCAGGGACCAATCGATCTTTATGCTGACAGTGCAGTACATATATGCTCTGTCTAGGTTTGCCTCAATAGTAACTGTCCATACTGGAATGATACATGGAGGGGTTGCAGCAGACAGTTTTAGAATACAATGCAGTATCTCACATTGTAACACCTTGAATAATGAAATGCTATTAAACTTGTCCAGATCTCTTCATGCTGTATGGGAACGGAAACATTTACACTGGTTACACGTCAAGTTACAGAACACACAAACATAAACACTATCTCCAGTTCCACATAATCAGTTTGCTACAATTCAATGGGTAATGGGCAGCTCCCCAGTACTTCAGATGGAATAGGGTTGTTGAGTCTACAGTTAGGTGCTGCATCCACGCACCAAAAAGTACTAGTAATCCATATAACCATCTCTCAAAATGTCCCAGAAATGTATTTACTGAGAACTATAAAAATATGATATAAAATGTACATAAAATCTACAAATAGCTGTAACGTGTCCCGTTTCTGTTATAGGGACCTTGCGGCACACGTAGCATTGGACCATATAAGCTACATATAATAAATATCACTAATGTTAAAAAGCTACACTGGGATCTCATACAGGAACACTCACAGAGCCACCAAAAGGTATACTATAATAGCTTATATCATACTAGAAACGTCACTGTGGTATATACAGGGTGGTCCAAAGCTGTGGAGACACCTGAATAAATGGAAAATGGTGATTGGAAATGCCATCCTGTGTTTGGTTTGTTGATAAAGTAAAGGGGTGTCCAATGTGGTGGCCATTTTGAAAGCCACCATCTTGGAACTAAGTTGACATTTTTAGATGTAAAGAGGTGTATGTGACATATGATCTGATAGAGAATTTGATGATGGATCCAAATCTGGGCTTACATTACATGTACCCTTTTTTGGCTAGGGGTATTAATGGCTTTTTACCTGACATGGAACACAATGACCATCCATTATAGGATATGTTCGATGTGCTCCTGGCTGTTTTGAATCATCAAGGCTATCCTCTTCTCCCATTCATGATGCATTGAGAGCTACACCTCAGCAGAAACATTTGCCGGGGCGTCCAGGATCCAGCTGTTGCAAGTGCGCCACACTCTGGATTATCACTGCATAAACCTTGGACTTGACATTATCTCACAGGTAGAAGTCCAAAGAGGTGACACCTGGTGAGTGCACGGGCCACTACACCATGCCATGATACTTAGTCCATCTCCACACTTGCTGATCCAGAAACTGATCCACATCCATAATGTGTGTGTGGGGGGGGAATGTGCCATCTTTATTGCAGTGACGGTAATGCCTTGTCGCGTAACAATTACAGATACTTGGCAGCATTAAGGGTACTGTCACTATCTTCGCACCACACCATAACTTTCTGGGTGCCAACCATCTTGGAAGGATTAAGTGATAAATATAGTGCCAGCAGCACAATTCAGCATGGCCCGCGCGGATCTCTGTACGGACGGCCCACATGGATCTCTGTACGGACGGCCCACGTAGATCTCTGTACGGACGGTCCGCACGGCTCGCCATTGGACATGCAAAGTACAGATTTTTTTTTTAAATCTCCTGCTCTTCTGGCGGAATCTGTGGCCGTCCAGCTTCCATTGACTTCACTGGAAACCGTCTGTGCGGTAACCGCAGTGAAATGGCGTATGCTGCGATTTGTGTTCCGCACCAAAAGATCGGTAAAACAAATCGTCACGCTCTATTTCAGGTGTGACGCCAATGCTTCTCTGTGGGCGGCTTGAACTGCAGATCTTCCACAAATCCAGTCCGCCAGTGGCGCTGGGCCCGACTCCTTTTGTTTTGTGTTATATCAGTTACACCCAGAATGTATATTTTGGGGTCTGACATCTACATCTATATGTAAACTGCTGCTGTGTGCAGGCTGATGGTAGGATTGGTGCAGGAAAGGCATATTCTTGCAAGAATCACAGCAGCAACATTTTGACCATAAAGTCTTTGTCAAGCATACAAAAAAACACAAATGTGTCCCACATACCCTGTTCCCCTGAAAATAAGACAGTGTCTTATATTCATTTTACTCCCAAAGATGTGCTAGGTCTTATTTTCAGGGGATGTCTTATTTTTCCATGAAGAAGAATTCACATTTATTGTTAAACAAAAAAAAGAACATTTCTTATATACTGTCCAGTAGTTGTCATCACAAACCAGCATAACCAGACAAACTTTGAATCCTATGAAGAGTTTGTTGTCAATACCATTATTTCCATGTACACACTGTCTGCAGACTGTAACGATTACCCCTTAAAGAATCAAAGTGACACACTGGTTGCCTGACTCACACACAGGGCCACAAAAAATAAGGGCTGTAAAGTACCTGCTCCCACACACTGTCTGGATACTAACGATCACCCACAGCAGTTCCTGGACCACTTGTACAGTAGGGACGGTATTGCAGCTTCTGGCCACCAGGGGGAGCTCATCACAGCAGACTCACACAGCAGGGACAGAGCTAGGTCTTACTTTCGCGGGAGGCCATGTATTTAGCACTTCAGCAAAACCTCTACTAGGTCTTGTTTTCAGGGGATGTCTTATTTTGGGGGAAACGCAGTATATATACTAATAGAAAGGTGTAAAACATACAAGTCACTCACAACAAAAAGCCAGGTGTACTTACACAATTATAGGTCAGAGAGGGCCAAGCTAGGGTCCACTGCTATGAATAGCTTGTATTTTATTACATGTTATGTCATATTTAATAGTTCTTATTAAATCAATTTATAAGATGTTTTGAGAAACGGTTATATTTTTTCTACTACTAGAGATTGGTTTTGCTGCTGGTTTAGTACACAGAGGATTGCCTAAACCAATACTTTGTAACACACTGCGATTCTGTGAAAATAGGACAATGACTCCATACTGCAGGTTTTAGCATCTGCATGTAGACAAGTTTTTGCTTTCATTCACTTCCAGCAAGCAGACACTTAAATCCAGTAGTTTAGAATATGCCATAGCTTTTAATTACTCAGTGATTAATCCTAAATATTAGATAGGACCCAACCATAGAGCTTTAGTAAAGTACAACACTTTCTCACTGTAACACTTGTAGAACTTCAAACGATATGAGATAAAAATAGGTTGACATATAAGAATAATTACCTCTCCTCGTTGGATCCCCAAACAGATGTCTTTTACAGCAAAGAACCTTTTATTTTTGACATTTTTGTAAGACTTCCTCAAGTTGTATAGTAAAAGCTTGTCATTTCCTGTCATCTCTTCAAGTAACCGGCGACGTTCCAGCTCAACATCCATGTCACCAGCCTCATGTAGCAGGAAAGTATCGTGCCTGTAAAAGCAAATGTGTCCTAAGTATTGTACTGCTTGCCACCTCAGTGAAGACTCTGCCAGAACCTATTGGGAATCACTGAGATCTAGCAGGACTTTGAGAACAGCATTCAGAAGCAAGGTGCAAGTAGTGTCATATAACAGAGTAGTATGATAGGAGGAAACCAAAGGTCACAGAAATAAATGTTGCATCCTGTGAAATACTGCTTACAAATATATAAAGATGAATTGTAGGTGTAAACATTTCTGCTGGGACCTGGAATATCAACCTTAAAAGCTCCACATTTCTCCCGAGTCACATTTAGGAGTTCTGGAAGCATTAAGGCATATAATAGAACTCACATTTAATACTTAAAGAGGATGTAAAGATGTTTAGTGATATATGTGTCATTGTGCTGCTTCTACAAATAATATGGGCTTTGGGAAATGTTTTAGCTTCATTGGATGATATGAATGGTAGAAGTTGTGCGACAGTCCGGAGCCGTCTCGGGTCTTACTCTTTTTTTCATTTTTCCCAAACTGTGAAAGCCATAAGAATGAAAAACATAATGCCAGAATTGTAATTTTTGGTCACCTTGCCACTCAAAAGAATCTAATAAAGAGAGATCAAAAAGACATGTACATCATGATAGTATCAATTAAAACTAGAGCTCGCCCTGCAAAAACCAAGCCATCCATGAAAAATAAAAACGTTATGGTGGCTAGAATGTGGTGATAAAAAGTAATAATGGTGCCTCTGTGTCCCCCAAGTAATAGTGGTCCCACTGTGCCATCACAAAATATAACGGTCGCTGTTTGCCCCCCAATGAATAGTAGTCCCTCTTTGTGTGTCCCATAAATGAATAGTGCTTCCTTCGTTCCCCAAAGTAATAGTGGCCCTTTTGTGCCCCTAAAACTAATGGTAGCCCCTTTGTCTTTCCCCATATTTAAAAATGGTTCCTTTGTCTGTCCCTCTGGTAGTAGGCCCTCTGTGTCCCACAAAGTAATAGTGGAACATTTATGTGTCTCAACCAAATAGTAGTGAACCCACTGTGCCCTCCCAGTAGTAGGGATTTCTCTATCACCCCGCTAAGTAGTAGTGGTCACTTTGTGGGCCCTCCAAGTAGTAGTTGTCCCTCTATGGCATATCCCCCTAAGTAGTCATGCCCTCTCTGTTCACCCAGTTTGATTGTGTGTACCTTCACAAGCTTGAAGGGAATCTGTCACCATCTTTTTGTAGCCCTCACTGTGAGCACCATAAGGTATTGCCTCCCACACAGATCACAATGATATGTCTGCTGTGTGGATCTGTGCAGTAGTTTGGGAGAAACTTGCATTTTACTAGTAGCATAATTAGTCCTGCATATTCATGACGGGCAGCTAGCCACACCTACCTTGCCCTCCAACCAATGATTAGCAGCAGTTCCTCTGTGTAGAGTAATAGGCAGGCAGCTCTCAATCAGTAGCTGGAGGGTGAGGTGGGTGTGGCTGCAGGGTCAGGTGGGTGTGGCTAGCCTGCAGCTCATGAATATCCAGGACTACTTTAATTAGTCCTCTATGTAGGTGCTGTTACTAATAAAATGTAACTTTCTCCTGCACAGATCTACACAGCAGAGGGATCACTGTAACCAGTGTGACAGGCAGAGAGGGGTACAAAGAGATGGTGACAGGGTCTCTTTAATCTCTTCTTTCCATGTAGTGGTGCCAGCACATGGCATTGTGTGCGTCCTCCTCCCCATCTTCTCAGAGCCTCTACTCTGGTGCCTCAAAATACCAGAGGAGACGATAGGGAGGAGAATGCAGAAGGCAGACACCGCTGTATGTGTGAAGAAGAGAGTAATGTTGGGACGATATAGGGAGTGTGGCAGGCCAGATCCACTTTAATGTTGCAGCCTGGGCTTCCATGAAGTCATGGTCCTGTGCCGCTCCCATGGTGGTAGCAGATTTGTTGCAGATATTTGTGGGATTGGTTTATACAACTTCATAGGGTTTGTAATTCAAGTACCTGCTGCATAAACTACCCCATTCAGATGAATAAAACAGCCCCAAAACTTACTGCACCAACTATGCTACGTGTAGACACACCCCAGCGGGCTTGTCGCATGGGTTAATGATTAGGGATGAGCGAGTATACTCGCTAAGGCACTACTCGCTCGAGTAATGTGCTTTAGCCGAGTATCTCCCTGCTCGTCCCGAAAGATTCGGGGGCCGCCGCAGCTGACAGGTGAGTTGCGGCGGGGAGCGGGGCAGAGCGGGCGGGAGAGAGGGACAGAGATCCCCCCTCCGTTCCTCCCTGCTCTCCCCCGCAGCTCCCCGCCCTGCGGCGGCACCCGAATTTTTCGGGACGAGCAGGGAGATACTCGGCTAAGGCACATTACTCAAGCGAGTAGTGCCTTAGTGAATATACTCGCTCATCCCTATTAATGATCAATGTTATAACATCTAATGTAATAATGAAGCAATACGTTTTATGTATTTGTTTTATATCACGTAGATTTTTCATAATTTGCTTGTAAAAATGTTCTTTTTAATCACAGAATAAAATACAAAATAGTTAAAACAAGTAATAAATGCCTTTACCCCGGTACTTTATATGATAATCCATGTATGACAAGTCTCAGCAATAAGAAAATGCTGCCTTCTATCACCATGGCGATGAAGATCCAACCAAGAGAATCCACATGGAATGGGCTTATATAGGAATCAACTCCAAAGCTTTGATTGAGATCATATTTCACCTGCAGGAAGGCCAACTCCATCAGGCCATAGCCGAGGCCAAATTGTGGGAAGACCAGAAAAGCCCATTTCAATATGTCATGAATTTGTGTTAACCTCTACATTGGGAAGAGAAAAAAATGTTAATTGTAAGCAACTAAATGCATTAATACCCTCTAAACCCAAATTAATTTAAAACAGAGAAATAAACAGTAACATAGATTTTTTTATGAAAATAGTTTTTTTTCAAGGCCATTAATATCCCACGGCCAGCATGTCATCATATGAGCAGAAATAAGCTGGTGTATAACGTGGCAGTGGTCCAACAGTTAGCAGTGTGGTCTGGCAGCACCGGGGTCCAAGGTTCACATCTGACAACATCTGCATGGAGTTAGTACCTGCGCCCTGTTTTGTTTTTTTAATAAAAAAATCCCTTTTATTTATACAGCACATTACAAGACTTGATGTTTTCTGTTGGGGCTCACAATCTATACTCACCTATTACTATGCTTTTTGGAGTATAGGATGGAACTCACAAACTCCGTGCAGATGTTGTCCTTGGTGAGATTTGAACCTAGGACCCCAACACTGTAAGGCAACAGTAGTGACTACTGAGCTGCCATGCTTCTTCCTTCTTCTCCCCAGGCACAGTCAGTTGCTGTGTAAGGATCTGAGTGACTCTGACAAGGCACACATTGGCTAGATGACTGGGTCAGAGCATCTCTACTAACAGCAGATCGTGTGTTTTTGGTATACTGCAGTTCGTACCCATAAAAAGTGGTCCGAGGAAATACAACCTGTGATCCAGTGACAAGGTTCTGGGCGTCTAAGGTTCACTGATGTGGATTGGAGAAAGGGCTAGCTTGTCTGGTCCAATCCCACAAAACACCTACTGTAACACAAATTACTAATAGAGTATATGTTGGCTGTGACAAATAATATCAAAATACACATTTCATCACAATGGATTTAGGGTTTCATGGCCTCAGACTAATCAGAGCGCCCATCCTGATCACTATCTACCTACAATGGGCAAATGAGCATTAAAACTGGACCATGGAGTATGAAAGAAGAGGCTTGGTCTGATAAGTCAGGGTATCTTTTATATCATGTGGTGCAGAGGAGGAGGAAGAGGCATGGTGGCTCAGTGGTTGGCACTGTTGCCTTGCAGTGCTGGGGTGCTAGCTTCAAATCCTCGTGGAGTTTGTATGTTCTCCTTGTGCTTCTGTAGGTTTACTCCTAAAACATACTAATAGGTAAATATAGACTATGAGCCACAATGGGGACATAAAGTATCAAGTGACGTAAAGTGCTACATAATATGTATGTGATCTATAAATAAAGGTGATTACTATGAGAACATACAAACGCCATGCAGATTTGAACCTAGGATTACAGCACTGCAAGGCAACAATGCTAACCCCTGAGCCGCAGGAACACAACTAGGGTCAGGGGGGACAAGCTGCCTGAGGTTTGCATTCGCTCTGAACCAAACTTTTAGCAAAGTGTGATGGGTTGGATTCAAGACTCTCGCTCTTGTGATCAGTGAGGGTCTGAGCAATCACATCCCAGTGTGAAAGAAGCCATTATATATATATATATATATATATATATATATATCTATAGATATATATAGATATATACATATAAATGTAAAAGCTTTAGGTTCTCTCTCTTCCACCCTCCCCTCCCTCTTTACATCTCCCTCTCCTACTCCTCATAAAAATCTATATCCTTTATATAAATTTCGACAAAAGAATGATTGCAAAATAAGTTTTTGAAGAGTGTTTATATATATATATATATATATATATATATATATATATATATATATATCCACCTAACAACCCTAGAGGTAATTAATTCAAGATTAACCAGCTAACATTCTGGCAGGGTGCGACCTGGGAGATAGTCCTGCCTATAGATTATCCTGTGGTATTATAAATAAATGAATTATATTAAACTGGCAGCCCCCCAGGCCAAAGGATTCTCTAAATGCCACTGGGGAAGATCAAGGTCTGAATACAAGTAGTCAGGGTTTTCCTTATGATGCAACTGGGGGAAGCCCTTGGGAAGCCCAGCTGCTGATGTGCCTCATGATGAAAGGAGAGGACTACGCTGTACCAAAGCTCACATACTAACAACATGGGATGTGCCCGGCATGAGTCTAGTGAAACTGGACATTGTGAAACGCAAAATGACAAGACTTAACATTGATATTCTTGGAATTAGTGAATTGCACTGGACAGATAATGGATATTTTCAGTCTGATGACTTCACATTGCACTATGCTGGACATGAGGAAATCAAGAGGAATGGAATCGCCTGTATTACAAACAAGCGAACCTCAAAGGAAGCAGAAAGTTTTAGAACAATCAGCGATCGTATCATTGCTATCCAGATACGTGGTAAGCCAGTGAACATCTCAATCTTACAGATCTATGCCCCAAAGACAGATGCTGATGAGGAAACCATTGAAGACTTTTATGCCAGCGTTCAGAAAACTCTTAACGAAGTGCCAAAGGAGGACATTATTATATTATGGGCAACTTCAATTCCAAAGTCGTCAGCCAGCCAGAAGCAACCATCACAGGGAGATTTGGGCTTGGTGTAAGAAATGAAGCCAGTGATCCCCTGGTACAGTTCTGCCAAGAAAATCGGCTCAGCATAATAAACACATGGTTTATGCAACCCAAACGCCGACTGTACACATAGACATCTGCCAATGGCCTCCATCGAAATCAGATTGACTACATCCTGTGTAATCATCATTGGCAAAGCTCAGTTGTTGCAATAAAAACCTATCCGAGTGCCGACTGCGGCACTGATCATGAACTGTTTGCAGCTAAGATCAAGATCAAATTCCATAACCCTAAGAAAGGCGCTCCATTGAGAACATTTGACTTCTTTAAAATCCGCCTTTTATACACTATTGAAGTAGCAAAGTAATTCAAACTGCTTGACACATGAGAAAAGCATCCAGAGGAACTATGGCACGATATACAGTCAACGGTTATGGAAGCAGCCAGAAAGCATTTCACCTATAGGAAGCAGGAAAAACAACGCTATTGGTTGTCCGAGTAAACCCTCAGAACAGCCGAAAAAAGAAGAGCAGCAAAGGCGGCCGGCAACAATGACGAAGTTAGGCAGCTAAATGCTGATTTTCAGCAAGCGGCAAGGAAAGACAAGGAAATGGACTGGAATAAGCATTCCAAACAACTCGAAGCAGAAGCCATAAAAGGCCATATGAAAGGCTAATTCTCACAGGTCAAGATGGCCAAAAAACCTTTCATTGCAAAAAATGGCATAATCAAAGACAAAAATAGGAAGGAATTGAATGACCAACAGGGTATCAAGGGTAGGAGCACGGAATACACAGAGGAACTATTCGTCTGCAACTACATACCTGGACCATTGCCTGATGTGGAACCTGTGGACTATTATTATCCTCTATTATGGAGTCAGAAGTGGTTATGGCAATGAAACAACTAGCCAAAAATAAAGCACCAGGCATAGATAACATATCGGCAGAGCTAGTGCTGCCAGTACCAGTGAAAACCATCACAGTGCTGTGCCAGGCACTATGGGCATCCACACAATGGCCACAGGACTGGAAAGATCTGTCTTCATCCCTCTGCCAAAGGAAGGCAACTCTAGGAATTGCTCCAACTATCGAACAATAGCCCTCATTCTGCATGCAAGAAAGATCCTTGTCAAAATTATTCAGGAAAGACTGAGATCAGTAGTTGAAGCGGCGCTCCCTGATGGGTAGGCAAGATTCCGGCAAGGATAAGGCACCCGCAACCATATTGCAAACCTGCGATGGACCATGGAAAAAGCTTGAGAATACCAAAGGAATATCTACATGTGCTAATCACCAATCAAGGCTTTTGACTGCATCGACTATGACAAGCTATGGCACACCCTACAAGAGCTGGGCGTATCGGCACATCTAGTCAAGCTGATAAAATCACTTTATACCAATCAAGAAGCCCCTGTAAGAACACAGTATGGGAACACAGATTGTTTGGGATCGGCAAAGGTGTCCGACAAGGTGGCATTCTCTCACCCTGCTTGTTCAATCTACAGTATATGCTGAAGTGATTATGCGGAAAATGGACAGAGACAAATTAGAAATTGGAGTAAAAACAGGTGGCAGAAACATCAACAATCTCCATTATGCGGATGACACAACTCTGCTTGCAGATTTTACAAGACCCCTAAATCTATGCACATTATTCATTATGTTATCAAGCATATGTCCTCTTAATGTAATTCACGTTATCAACTGGTGTATAAATAGGTAAAACATAACAGCGTTTGTTTGTCACACTGTAGGGATATAAGACAAGTCATGAATCCTGTCTAATAGCGATAACTGAATATTAGATGTATTACTGTACATACATGCATAGAGAAACTGAACTGATCATAAACGTTCTTTATGATACTTTACTGACCTCGACCTGTAAAATCCCAGCTAGAAGCCGCGGTAGAAATGTCAGCAGCAAAGTAGAAACTCCACATATAAAATTTATGGAAATATAAGAAATAAATCCAACATCTGAACTGGTAAAACACCCAGACAGAAGATACATCCATGGTAAGGTGGCATATCTAAGAAAAATGGGAATGGTATGTTAGAATCCAGTATATTCCTACATAGAATTACATCATACTGAAAAGTAATAGTTGTGGGCGCTCTACAGGGAGCTCCCAGCCATAGAGAAATACTGAGAGGTTAGAGACAACCGATGACAAACTGATCTGACTATTCACCGAAAAAGCCGATCACAAGAGATTCTAAAAAACACAACGGATGAAGACCGATGGAAATTGATGCCATCCGCGGAACAAAAATCATTCTGGGAAAACAAGGTGAACCTAAGAAGAAATATAAACCTTTTCACCAATATATACCACTACATTTAGTGTGAAATTAGAACTAGAGATGAGCGAGCATACTCACTAAGGGCAATTGCTTGAGCGAGTATTGCCCTTAGCGAGTACCTGCCCGCTCGAGAGACAAGATTTGGGTGCCGGCGCGGGTGAGCGGTGAGTTGCGGCAGTCAGAAGGGGGGAGCAGGGGCGAGAGAGGGAGAGAGATATCTCCCCTCCATTCCTCCCCGCTCTCCCCCGCCGCTCCCTGCCCACCGCCAGCACCCGAAACTTTTGTCTCGAGCGGGGGAGATACTCGCTAAGGGCAATGCTCACTCGTCATCTACTACAAGAAAGTTAAGAAAAATGGCTAATTATGTTTTACAATGACATTAACAATCTAACAGGATGCAGTTGTGAAGCCTGAAGTAAATCGAGAGTATTGTTTAGGTTAATAAGCTGATATGAGGGAATCAGGAGCCTCTCTAATGTTATCTGCGACCAGCTTACCACATTACTGCTTTCAGCTATGAAATGACTCCTGAAGGTAGAAGAACATCTAATCAATAGCGGAGTATACAACAGGTTATAGACAACTGAACAGCAGGAACATCTCTCAAAGATGTTTCCAGTGTTTGCCTCATTAGTAGCAAATAAATCTTTCACAGCCTCCAAATTCATTTCAGTTCTCCCCATCATGTTACTGGTGCAAAGTGTTCTTTCAATTTCCCAAATGAAAACATAATAGGCAGAGTATAGCAGAAAGCATGCTCCCAACAGCAGGTGTGAGGAAAGCGTAAAGATTTCTGTGCGCGGAGAACAAGCTATAATTCCTGAGCAGAATTTACAATCACATACCCAAAAAGGATCAGCAGGAGAGCGCAGGCTGCCAAGTTTTCTCGGAACGTAAAGGCAGTTAGTTGAAAGGAAGCTATGACACAGACACAAAGGCTGGCGGGAACTAGATAAAGTGCCTTGAAAAGCAAAAACATCGTAATTAGTGAGCAACACATTTAATACTCCTAATGCTTGTTTTGTACTCGTGTCATTTAAATTAGTCACATTTAACTCGCTTCACAAATCTTCAAGTAACATAAAGACGTGGAACTGAGGAGCCCCGACTGAACGGCCTTCAACTGAAAGACTTGTAGATTTATGTACCGTGGAAATGAAGAAGCCTCTCGCTGCCCCCGATTTACTGCGTGTTACCTTCAGAAATACCTATATATTTAATACAACCTTACTAATAAAAGCACACAAGCCGTAATTTTAGACGTTTTGTAAGTATTAGAGATATAAATAAAATATGACTTTAAAGAAAACTATCCAGCCACCTCTTAGAGAGAATGTATTTGGGAGAGCGTCACACATAGGATGGCGCATGCATGGGATGTAATCAAGGCTGAGACTATGACGCGGGGCAGGCACGGTTTATCCAGAATGGGTATACAGCCTTTAACCTATGTATCCATTTCATTGAGTGCTGACTCAGGGTGGCTTCACACGAGCGTGTTTTTGTGCGTACGTAGGTGCGTACATAAGTGCGCACCCATGTACGTGCAAAAACACGCATGAATGCAGGTCCGTGCATTGCCTTCTATGGAGCCACGGCTGCTGCAAGCGGCTCCATTGAAGACAATGGTCTGCCGAACCTCTGAATTGTTTTTCAGGGAAGAGCTTTACATATAAGCTCTTCCCTGAAAAACAAGAATTTTAGTGGAACAAAAAGAATCCTTACCTGTTCGCCGCTGCCATGTCCCTGCGGGTACGAGTAAGAACACATCTGCCGCATGCGGCAGATGTTTCCTTCATCCCTGCGAGGAAGAAGAATTCCCTGCTGCACCTGTCACATCTTTGGCAGATGCAGCAAAGGAATACTAAATCCCCATGGGGATGAAGAGCACATCTGACACATGCGGCAGATGTTTTCTTCATCCCCACAGGGAATAAAGAATTCTCTGCTGCACCAGCCATATCTGTGACTGATGCAGCAAAGGAATTCTTCATCCTTGCAGGGAATAAAGAATTCCCTACTGCAGCTGTCACAGTCAACAGCTGCGGTAGCGGATCAAGCTGCCGACACCCAGTAATTGTTTTTCAGGGAAGGGCTTTAAATATAAGCCCTTCCCTAAAAAAGAAGAAAAAATTGTGATAACAATTTAAAAAAATCTATATTCACCTTTCTTCAGCTGCCGAGGCTCAGACGCATCCAGCCGGCTCTTCTCCTGCACTGCTCTGAGGAGTATTCAGCAGGCAGGGATTTAAAATCCCCACCTGCTGAATGAGCTGCCTCTGATTGGCTGAGCACTGTGACCAATCAGAGCTACCTCTCAGCTATTGAATGACAGCTGAGAGCTGCCTCTGATTTGTCCCTGCACTCAGTCAATCAGAGGCAGTACTTACCCATTCATAAATTCATGAATGGGTGAGTGAGTGCTGCCTCTGATTGGCTGAGTGCTGGGACCAATCAGAGGCAGCTCTTAGCTATTGAATGACATGCCTTTTATGGGAACTGAAAAAAAGGAGATGGAGGGAGTTTAGTAGCGTCCAAAGTTGGGAAAAGAAGTCAGCTGGCTCTATTTAAGCATTATTACAAGCTTTTATGCCGACTGAGGGATTTCCGCACTGCAGGGTATTCTTTTGTGAATACACCACAGCCACCCATGTGAATAGACAAGAAAACACTGCTAAAGCTTGGGACATGATTGCAGCTATTATTCACTCTTGTGATTTTTAACCAGGATTGGCTGAGCATAAAAACGCATACGGTCGTGTGAAGGAGGCCTTAGTTGGGTTTCTGCCATCTTTCTCCTGTTAGGAACAAAATGGGGGTGTCTAAGGGCAAGCTCAAGATCGGGGATGACCTTCTAGCTAAGTACTCCATTCATTTAGGGCTACAACAGGGTTCTGTAGGGCATTGCTTCTTTGTATGTGGGTTGGGTCCCATTTGTCTCTTTTTTTTATTTTTTGGAATTAAAAGTCCCGATTAACTCCTGTGAGACCAGTAACTGATTTTCTGTGATTTATGGTTTTTTAGCCAATTTACACTATCACTGACTCCTCTGTGCACATCACACTGTCATGGTGTTTGCCTTGGTGTTTATGGGCAATATGATGACAGCTTCTGGTGGAGAAGAGCTTCACAACACTTTGTGCACTGGAGCGTTGGACATATAGAATTCTGTGGGGGCAGTGAGGCATCTACACATAACAGCTAAACCCAGGATTCATATTTAAAATGTAACCAACCATGTCATGCAGGAAGTTAGTAATCCAGTAGATCGTATAATGAAGTCCGCTGATACGGTGGAGAACTGTTGCACCTGATACACGATCTTTCACAACATAACTCCCAAGTGCAGCAGTAAGTATGGAAAATCCTAATGTTATACATAGGGCCACTCCACACTGCCGAATGTTCTCCATGCTGTACAGGGAAAATAATGCAAATATGTTTCAGTTTCCATAAACTTGTCTGGATTTACTAGAATATCACCATACAGATCGTTCAATAGATTCTACCTGGAGCTTTGATAACCCATTAGAAAAACCCATGCATCATGACGCACAGTGGGGGCGCACTCTTGTTTTTTGAATGCTTATGCTGGATTGAGTGACAATTGCATTCCTGATGAGACTGATTAACCCCTTAGGGCATATCACACGACAATTTTTATGTTTAGTTTTTTGTGAGCCAAAACCAGGAGTGGAGCGAAAGTATAATGGGAAGATTTGCATGTCTTCATTTTACTTTCTCTACTAAACACCACATACTCACCTTCCTTCAGCTGCTGGGGCTCAGCTGCATCCTCTCAGCACTGTCCTCGGTTCTCAATGCTGTTCTTTCAGCAGGCGGGGATTGTGTTCTTCATCCCCACAGAGACACAGCAGCAGCGACAGGTTTGTTTTTTTTAACACTAAAATTCTTGTTTTTCAGGGAAGAGCTTATATTTAAAGCTCTTCCCTGAAAAACAATTACAGGGTGCCAGCAGACCATTGTCTTCAATGGAGCCGCCAGCAGCAGCCGCGGCTCCATTGAAGGCAATGCAAGGACCTGCATTCACACGTGTTTTTGCACGTACATGGGTGCGCACATATGGACATACCTATGTACGCACAAAAACACGCTTGTGTGTAGCCACCCTTAAAATGCAAAGCAGAAGTTGCAGCCTGAAGAGACCATTGCATATTTCATCCACTGGCATCATCTGAAGTCAATCAAAAGTTGCAAGAAGTAGTACAGTGGCTTTCACCAGGTATCTGTGGCGCACACACCAGATAGTGCCAGAGATCCAAGTTAATGCCACATTCTAATGTATCTAAACTACTAGTACTCAGATACAGTTGAATACTCTAGTGTAGCAGGAAGCTATTGGTTTAGCTCTATGGCCTATTAGACGGAGGGCAGCACAGGTCACAGGCTGGAAGGGGTCTCTCCACTGAGCCCCTAATTTGTTGTGGGAACAGGGTTAGGTATTTATTTTGTTATATTAGGGGGCACTAAGTGGGGCAAAATGTCAGTGTGGGGGTACTAAGAGGTCACTGTTAACATCTTAGCCAAGAAAGTCATTGATGTAGACAGGGTTGTGGCAACATTGCTTCCCTCTTCTCCATATTATCTAGAAGTAGTAGTGGGTAATCAGAGTATTTCCAGGGTTAGGCCAGCATTTATTTTTTATTATTTTAGAGGGTACTTATTAGGGTATTTTTCTATATTTCAAATACAGCACAAAGACCCATTCCAGCCTATGAGGCTATTTAAATGTGCAGGTTTTCTCATGGGTCGATGGTCCTTGTGACAATAAAACTGCAGCATGTCCTATTCTGGTCTGTTTTATGGATGAGAGTAGGATATGAAGATATACACTATGGACGGCACATAGAGAGGGCTTCTGTATGCTGCCTGATGGGAGGTCTCACACACGGCTGTATGAATGTGGCCTATTTGGGTATTTTCCCATACAGAACACTAAATGGGGAGCCATTGCCACCTGTGGCAATAATATTTGGGTCCTATTAGTTTGTGGGCCACTATTAGCGTCTGGAACACTAAAGGGGCTCTGTTACTGTCTGAGGCATATTTAGGCTTTATGATCACATGGGGAACTATTACAATCTGAAAATCCATATGGTTAACTTTTGCCATCTCTGTTATTTCTATCTGGGGCAATATGTAGGACACTGCAAAAATAAGAGGTCAGGCATGCAGGGGTATGATGGGAAAAGGTTTTATAGAGATTACCCACAATGCTGTAATTTAATAAAATGATACTCACATCTTATCTTCATCCATCAGAGCTCCTGGATACGGCTTACTATAGACAGTAATTCCTGTAAAAATATTAAAACAACTGATGTTTTGTTAATGAATATTTATTAAATGTATCTATAGAATATATGTGATTCTAAATATTTTTAACTACAGCTAATTTCTGTAAGTATACTTTAACCCTTTTACTGCTAGGTCAATTTTCATGCTATATATATATATATATATATATATATATATATATATATATATATATATATATATATATATATATCGTATACCACTATATGCATATAATTCCTTAAAAGGGGTTGTACCAACATTGCAAGTTACATGTTATTTAAGGCTGAAAAGACATATGTCCATCTAGTTCAGCCTATTAACTCCCTCCCCCCCCCCCACCACCACCAATGAGGTAGAAGCCACTTTTCTTCATTTAAGGGAAAAAAAATACCTTTCCAACTCCAAGTCTAGCAATCGGAATAATCTCCTGGATCAACAACCCTTCTGAGCTAATTACAGACTGAAACATATAATATTGTAATGTTCTTGAACTCTTTCATTGAGATCACCACATCACCACATCCTCAGGCAGAGAGTTCCATAGTCTCACTGCTCTTACAGTGAAGAACCCCCATCTATGTTGGTGTAGAAACCTTCTTTTCTCTAGATATAGAGAGTGCCCCTTTGTTACAGTCCTGGGTATAATAGATGATGGGAGAGATCTCTGTACTGATCCCCTGATATATCTATACATAGTTATTAGAGCGCCCCCTAGTTACAGTCCTGGGTATAATAGATGATGGGAGAGATCTCTGTACTGATCCCCTGATATATCTATACATAGTTATTAGAGCGCCCCCTAGTTACAGTCCTGGGTATAATAGATGATGGGAGAGATCTCTCTACTGACCCCTGCTATATCTAGACATAGTTATTAGAGCACCCCCTGGTTACAGTCCTGGGTATAATAGATGATGGGAGATCTCTGTACTGACCCCTGATATATTATATATAGTTATTAGAGCACCTCCTTGTTACAGTCCTGGGTACAATAGATGATGGGAAGAGATCTCTCTACTGACCCCTGATATACCTATACACAGTTATTAGAGTGCCCCCCTGGGTATAATAGATGGTGGGAGAAATCTCTGTACTGACCCCTGATATATCTATACATAGTTATTAGAGCGCCCCCTTGTTACAGTCCTGGGTATAATAGATGATGGGAGAGATCTCTCTACTGACCCCTGCTATATCTATACATAGTTATTAGAGCGCCCCCTTGTTACAGTCCTGGGTATAATAGATGATGGGAGATCTCTGTACTGACCCCTGATATATTATACATGGTTATTAGAGCGCCCCCTTGTTACAGTGCTGGGTATAAATAGATGATGGGAGAGATCTCTGTACTGACCTCTGATATATTATACATAGTTATTAGAGTACCCCCTTGTTACAGTCCTGGGTATAATAGATGAATGGGAGAGATCTCTGTACTGACCTGATATATCTATACATAGTTATTAGAGCCCCCCTTGCTACAGTCCTGGGTATAATAGATGGTGGGAGAGATCTCTGTACTAACCCCTGATATATCTATACATAGTTATTAGAGCACCCCCTTGTTACAGTCCTGGGTATAATAGATGATCGGAGAGATCTCTGTACTGACCTCTGATATATCTGTACATAGTTTTTAGAGCGCCCCCTTGTTACAGTCCTGGGTATAATAGATGATGGCAGAGATCTCTGTACTGACCCCTGATATATCTATACATAGTTATTAGAGAGCCCCTTTGTTACAGTCCTGGGTATAATAGATGATGGGAGAGATCTCTGTATTGAGCTCTGATATATTTATACATAGTTATTAGGTCACCTATCAGCTATATTTTTTCAAAACTAAATGACCCTGATTTTGATAACCTCTCTGGGTATTGTAGTCCGCTCAATCTGTTCAAGCTCTGATATGTCCTTCTTTAGTACCGATGCCCAAAACTGTTCACAATATTCCATGTGTGGTCTGACCAGTGACTTGTGAAGAGGAAGAACAATGTTCTAGTCAGGCCCCTTAGACCTCTTTTGATGCACCCTATGATCCTATTCGCCTTGGTAGCAGCTGCCTGACACTGTCTGCTCTGGTTAGGCTTACAGGTAACTAAAATCCCCAAGTCCTTTTCAATATCAGTGGTTTCCCATTTAGTGGGCAATGGTGGCATGTATTCCTCTGCCCATGTGCAGAACCTTACATTTATCAGTGTTAAACATCATTTGCCACATATCTGCCCAAGCCCCTAACTTATCCAGATCCATTTCCCACCACATTCTGTTCTCTCTTGTGTTAATTACTTTACACAGTTTTGTATCATTTACAAATATTGATATTTTACTGCACAATCATTCTACCAGGTTATTAATATATTAAAAAGAGCAGGGCCCAATACTGCCCCCTGTGGTACCCCACTGGTAACAGTGACCCAATCAGAGTATGTACCATTTATAACTCCCCTCTGCTTTCTATCACTGACCAGTTACTTACCCCCTTACACACATTCTCAACTAGACCAACCACTATCATGTTATATACCAACTTTTTAGGTGGACCTTGGAAAGGTCCAGATACATAAGATCTAATGACTCTCCCCGGTCCCGTCTAGAACTTATCTTTTCGTAGAAGCTGATCAGGTTGGTGTGACAGGATCTCTCATAAACCCGTGCTGACATGGTGTTATACAGCTATTCTCCTTTAAGTCCTCCAGGACAGCACCTCTTAGAAATCCTTCACACATTTTACCCACAAAAGTAGTACGACTTACATCATGGCACAACCCCTTTAATAGTTTTAGATATTCAAACACAATAATATAAAACAAAACAACCCGAGAAAACACAAAATCCTTTATAAAATAATCATTTTGAAAAATATTTTGTATGCCATGACATGCTTTGCTGCCATATTCCATCTGCCAATACTTTATAGAGTTTTGTTTAGAAAATAATAACTTTTAGAATTTAATAAAATATTCATTACTTTCACTGAAGGAAAGTAAAATTAAGCCAACACCAACAAGCCCTTGTGAAAAAGGAATCCTCCTTAAAGGGAGCTTGTCACCACCATATGATCCCCCAAACTAACTTCCCGGGCCAGCAGTGGATGAAAAATCAATCACTTCTAATGCCTTCTCTTTTTCTTAAGAAAGCCCATGTACCTCTGCCCTCAGGTTCCAAAGTTATCCAGTGACGTATGCAAATCAGCAGAGAAGAGTCATCTGGCTGGAAAGACTCACAGGGATTCATAAATTGCCAAGCTAACTGCACCCCTGTGCCTTTCTCAGACATAGATTGTTGCATCAAGAGAAAGAGGATGTGGTTAGCTGAGCAGCACCTAAATTATTAGACATCATGTCCACGGGCAAAAGAAGAATTAAAATCCGCAGCGGATTTTAACTCTTCTCCCGCCCGCGGATCCGCATCCCATAGGGATGCATTGACCACCCACGGGGAGATAAATACCTGCGATGGTCAATAAAAGTGATTTTAAAAAAAATGGAGCATGAAAAAATCTGGACCATGCTCCATTTTCGTGCGGGTCTCCAGTGGGGACGGCTCCCGCAGGCTTCTATTGAAGCCTATGGAAGCCGTCCGGATCCGCGGGAGACAAAAATCGGAATTTACTCACCCGCTCCGGATCTTCCCTTCGCCGCGGCTTCATCTTCTCTCCATCGTGGCCGGATCTTTTTTCTTCGGGCCGGCGCATGCGCGGGGCACGCAGCCGATGTGCCATGCGCATCCGCCGGGCCGAAGAAAGAAGATCCGTCTGCGACGGAGAGAAGATGAAGCCGTGGCGAAGGGAAGATCCGGAGCGGGCGAGAGGTGAGTTAATTCTTATTTTTATGCCTCATGTTCGCGGGGCAGGAGGGACCCGCTGCAGATTCTCCATGGAGAATCCGTAGCGGGCCTGATTTTCCCCGTGGACATGAGGCCTTAGGAGTCTTCTCAGCCAGATGACTCTCTGCTGATTTGCATACAGCATAGGATAATTATGGAACCTAATTGTGAAGGTACATGAGCTTATTAGGAAAAGAGAAGGCATTAGCAGGTATTGAATTTTTAATTCTCTGCCAGGTAGTGAAATTACGTTTGGGGGTCAAATTGTGGTAATAAATTGGATGGAATATATGTATGACATGCTTTATATCATTTCTCATCTGCAATAAAAACCATTATTTTTCTGCCTCAAACATTGGCCTATGTCGTGGATATCCTACATATATATGAAATGATTTTGGGGTTTGGACTTGGCTTTGAGTTAACTGTTGGGTCTAGTCTATGGTTTGGATTAAGTTTTGTTACTGGGTCCTGAAGTTATTTAGAAATCTGGATCTTAAAGGGGTTGTCGGGTTACTGGAAAACACTGCTGTTATAGTTCCAACTTTCTTAAAATACCAAAAAGAGCAATAACAAAAATGTATTTGGAGGTCTGGTCTAAGATCTGTATTTATTTTGGGGACTGAATGTATTTTGGTATTTGGGGTCTGAATTTATTTAGTAGTCTAAATTTTAAAAATCATTTTGGGTTTGTCGTGCACACATTCCATATATTACGTTGGTTGTCTGCCGTAGAGCCTACCCAAACTCTACTATGTCTATGTGCTTCTCTTCTTTAAAATCAGTATTCAATATCTTTGCCCAGCAAGAGACTAATGCTGATCACATACATTCAATAGCTGTAGCATTCAGATATTTATCTCGACCTCCGCATACACTCTCGGGTTACCGAAGCATATATGGGTTACGAATTAGGAAAGGGGAGTAAGCTGTTGCCAGACACCTCTGATGGTGATTTATCTCCCTTGCGAACAAAAAGATTGGGCATGTTGAACTTCAATAGCTTTTCTCCTTCATGTCTGTTACTTGGAGAGAGTTGGGTGGCTCCCATACACATTAGATGGTTGGCCAGTCTTTCAGACATTTTTTTTCTACCATGTATGGCCAGCTTTAAGCAACTTTCCCAGTGTTGTAATATGAGCACATCATATTTAGCATCCAGATTACTATTATGGTAAAACACTTGGATCCAAAAGTGATTCTGCAGAACCAAACTCAGGTCACCATAGAAACCTATGAAAATCCAAGTTTTGTTTGCTTGAACTGCGAGAGCGCTGGGTGTTTTGCTGCAGAATGTAGGTCTGAAGCGTGTCTATATCGTATTACTAATTGGTCTTCTCATGCCATATTGTGGGGAGGAGGTACGTCAAAACAAATTGCACCCAATTTTACAATGTGCCATTTAACCTAAGGCTGGCCCTTAATATATTGTCCTATGAGAAGTGATTATAAACGACAGCACATAACATCAATTTAGTGCAACCTTTAGATGATAGTCCACTTATACAGAGTTTTACTGGAGACTTAGAAACTTAAAATATGCCTTAAAATATTTAAAAATAGTACTTTACCATATTGTTTCCAATTTGCATCAGATGGTAAATTTTTCCACAAGATAACATTATTTAGAAAATTCAGGTAAGATGGCAATACATGGAAAGCTTTCTGACTGTACCATACCTAGAACAGAAGCCAAATACATTTAATTAGCAAAACACAGAACTTCCTACTTTTCTTATTAAGGGTATATGAACACAGGAGTTTTAAAAGTTGCGTCTGAGATTCTCGGGTGCCACTTGCAATGAACAGCACTTGGACATCCTGTCCGTGTTCTGTCTGATGTGCTACATACAGCACATTGATGTACTATTTTTGTCCAAAAATCAGACAAGAATAGGACGTACTCTGATTTTTTTATGCTTGAACGATCAGTCCTTGTAAAAAGAAAAGCCTGTGTGCATAAACCCATTCAAATGAATGGATGCCATTTCCATCTAATTTTCAGTCTAAATTGTATGGAAAACATATCCATGTGCATGTACCCAAAGCTTGCAACAAATTACTAAGCATATAGAAATACGATAGGAAAAATTTGTTTGATACGATCCCTAAGAATTGTAAATTTGTAACAATTCCAAAATTAACTCATTAAAAAGTCCCTTAGATATGCACTATGATAATGCAATTAGTGACAAACATTATTAAAGGGGATATCCCACTAAAATATTGTTTATTGTTAAATGCAGCCCATAATTATAAACATTTTCATATTTACACTTTCAATTCTCAGCTATTCCAGGACTAATGTTAGAACAGCACCCCCACCTTCTATTCTGAGTCCACTTTAGTAACTGTTCCAAGGTGGTCACATGAGCTTGCCTCTCTCTTTGCTCCACTAGGTATGTGGACAGATCTCTGGGGGGCTGAACTGCTGCTTCTGGAGTTGTTGCCTCCTCTATGATGTCAGAGGGATGTGTCAAGAGAGTGAGACAGCATTATTGTAAAGAAGCAAGACAGTATGCTTGATAATCGTTTACTATTTACTGAGGTGGACAGGATGCAGTAGAACTCAATAGAAAAAGCAGGTGTTACTATGTTCAGTCCTGAAATATCTGGGTATTGTAGGATTGCAATGTACAGAATGGCCTGCTGAGGGTGACAGACAGTCATTATGATACCTGAGAGAATGAGAAAACCTGTGGTTGTGACAGGAACTAGATAAAAAGATCAGTTTCTACCACAGTCAGTGGGGAAAAGGCTGGCTGCTAGCCGGAAAGAGACAGACTATAGGAGCAGCCATCAGGAATTTGGAGCCTGAGGTCCGGTGCGGACCAGTTTGGGCCATCACCCGTCTGAAAGAGGAGGATGCCCTCTAAACGCCCCAGGTGGGGGTTAGTGATGGGGAACCTGTGGGTTGTAAACCCTGGGTATTGTATGTACCACGAGTTTTGCTGCGCTTTGACGCAAAATAAAACAGGCAAGTGCCAGATTTAAAGAAGTTCCTGTCTTTGGAGCATTTGTACACATGAGGGGCCCATTCCCGACGGAGAGGTTGGTAACCCAGGAGACGAGTAACCTTGGCTTGCCACAGGATATTAACATTTTAAATGAGCTTAAATACAAAAAATATTTACAATTATGAACTGCATCCTTCAGCCTTTAAGACACTACAAAAATACATGAAAAATCTACAGATTGCAATAAATTACTGAATCATAAGTGATGATATTACAGTAAAAATGATTGAGAAAGCTCTGGAGGAGTAAAGCACATCCAGTATATTAATGATGGTACCTCGAATGTACTAACACTTGAATGGACTAACCCTCAATGTAACTCTCTCTCACTCTTCCTCCCGCTCCGCTCTTCCCGCCCCCCCCCCCCCCCCCCGCAGCCCACGCGAGCCTGTTCGGATCACTAAGCAGTTACTCGAGAAGAGCGATGCTCGCTCGAGTAACTGCCTTACCGAGTAGGCTCACTCATCTCTAGTGCCTATGATTAAAGGTGCATTTACACACTGACAGTTTTAAGAGATCATTTTGCATAGGTACTAATGGGCTAACAAGCCCTTTAGTACTTCATTGCATGTATTTAGAGAACAGTGGATGATCTGGTCTCTAAATACATCGCTATTGTTCTCCAGTGGGACAACGACTGTTAACAGATGTTACAGAATGTTATCAGCTGTTATAAGCACTGTCCACGGAGAACACAGCGTGCGGTCCATCTTATCTTATCGTCCCGAGCAATGAGGATTTCATGCTGACCTGAAGTCAGCGATGGACGAAAAGTGCACGGTAAGTGCACGATGGGAACACATTTACCCACAACGATTATCGCTCAAAAGATGGCTTTTGAGCAAATTTTGGGTGATAATCGATGTGTGTAAAAGAGCCTTTCGCCTATTAGTACCTATGCAAAATGATCACTCAAAACTGTCAGTTTCTGATGAATTTTGAGCGATCATCAGTGTGTGTAAATGGACCTTAAGAGACATGATCTTTAAATTTTTCCATTGACTGATCTGTGGAAGCGATTGTTTTTAGCAGGATAGTTAAAGCTTTCATTGCTACCATTTTGGGAGCGCATACAACTTATTTTTTGCTTTCTATTCCATTTTTTTGTGAGGCCAAAAAATGACCAAAAAATAGTAATTCTGGCATTTTTTACATCATTAACAGCGCAGCATAAAAAATATGATAAACTTACAGTTTGATTTATTACAGAAAAGATGATACTACTCACATAGAGGTTTTTTTTTAACTTTTTTTTATTTTCCCCCAAAAATAAAGGACTTGCAAATGGAAGGGAGATACATTTTTGTTCTGTTAGTTGAAATCTTGTTGTTTTTTTTTTGTTCTAGCTGTTTTTAGTTTTTTCTTAAAATCTTACTATGGGACTTGAACATATGATCTCCTCATTACTTCTAGAAAACACTGCTATACTTCTGTATTGCGGTATATTTTTCTCTCAGCTGCCTAATAGGTATACTAATATGATCTGGGGGAAAATTTAGATTCCCTTAATCTTGTAGTAAAAAATTGACACCCCAGAATTGCATTGTGAAGGTGCCTTTCAACATCCTTTGCATTCACCGCCCAGTATAAATCCAACATAATGTACTCCTTTTTGGTTCTAAACCTGATATCCAGCTTTTGTATCCCACATATCCTGCAGCATTGTAGTCACCACTCAGATCTAAGCCCCAACCACATTTCTCATTCTTAACAACCTCCCCTCTCCCACATAACTGCAAAAGAAAGTTAGCATTTCATCCCAAATATAGATAGATGGCTGAAAACATTTTAGACAGTAGTTTCCTAGAATGTTAGAGGTCTCAACTGTCTAGTCAAGAGATCCCAAGTAATGGCATTAAAAAAGGAAAATAAAGATATTGCTACTAAAAGTGGCTCATTTAAAATGCAATAAGTCACGGATCTTTCAGGCAGCCCACTACAATAGCTTTCACTCCTATTCTCCAACCAGCAAGCCAGAAGTGTAGCCGTTGTGTTTACAAAACATACACCTTTTTTTTAAAACCTTAGATTTTTATTTTGAAAGTTTTTATGAATAAAAATAAACTATTGCTTTTTTATAATTATAGGGCTAATGCACCGCAGCTATTAGGTGCTATTGAACCTAATAGCTGAATGTTCACGCTGCAGAATTCCACATCGGAATTCCGCAGAGTGAAATAAACCGTGGCATGTCCTATTTGCCACGGGAATACGCGTGGCCGGCTTCCATTGTAGTCAATAGAAGCCGTCCGTCATGCTGTGCTTCCGCTGTCAGTCCAGTGGAATAATCATGCGAATATGTGACCCCGCCCACCGTGTTATGTGCTGTACTGCGTATGAGCATCGGCGGAGGTGGGTATGGGGTCCTTGGGGGGGCGCCGTGATGGACTCTGCTGTGATATTCCGCAGGCGGAGTCCGTCACGGCCGTGGGCATGAGCCCATACTCATAATTAATAATTACAGTTTTCAGTGAAAAGAAAAAAGTAAAAAGAGCAAAATATGGTTTTGGTTACATAATATAACATGGGGAAATATAACACAACAGGCCGGTCAATCAGTCAGTCAGTCTGGATACCAGAAAAAATAAATAGATAACTAAAAATAAAATCCCTTTTTTTAATATTAAAGGGAGTTAACACCGGATACAGCGGGATGACAATGAACTCAAGTTTAAGGTTTTCCAACGTTGTCTAATTAGATTTCAGAGATGAGCGAGTACCAAAATGCTCGGGTGCTCGTTATTCAAGTTGAGCTTTTTGTAATATTCGAGAGCTCTATTCGAGTAACGAATCCCATTGAAGTCAATACTCTCTTGTATTTGACCCGCGGGTGCCGATTGTCTGAATATATGTCCCACCACCTATGCAGATAATTGCTCTCCGCAGAACCACATCTCTAACAGGATTTGGATAGGTGGGGAAATAGTTTATTTAGAATAACAACAGGTATAAAATACCACATATATCGAATTTTTCAAGAGTTCTCAAGATTGTTTTGACATTTTGAGCTTGAGGGCAGGCAGAATTCCATTGGTCATCTGAAATTGCCAAATCCAATTCCGATTCCCATCGTGTTTTAATTTCAAATTCTTCTGGGGAGTATTTAGTATTCAATAGCCATTTGACTGATCTTTGTTAATTCCTTAAACAGAGGATACCCATATTTGTAGGGTAATAGGGATATTAATAGGGAAGGTTCTTAATTAATGTCTAATCTGAATGTATTTGTAAAAATCTGTCTTGGAAATGTAGTATCTAGTGGATAAATCAGTGAGGGATTGGAAGTTGCCGCCATCCTACAGTTGACCCACCCGCATAACGCCCAATATTGTCCATCCACTAAGGGAGAGGTCTTCTATAGCTACTTCTAGAATATCCAGATCCGAGTTGTGTAAATGAAAGGATCATAGCTCCTTGCCTTTGGTCACAGCACGACCATCAGCATAGATGAACGGGAATACATCTTTGATTCAAAGAAACAGTGTGCCAATAAAAGTTCCTTAATGAATACTTTCCCAGTAAAGAATTGTCAATCGCTACCCATGTTTTGGAAAGATCATCTAACCATAGTGTTCTAATTTGATCTAGAATGGTGGCTCTGTATTAAAGGCGAGCTTAATCCTCCATCTTTCATGTGGTTATATGAAATATAGCCTCTGACTTTGGGCTTTTTCTTATTCCATATAAAAATCTGTATTATATATAGGATTTTCTAAGGTATAGCCTAGGTAATAGTATAGGTACATTTCTAAAGTAGTAAAGTATTTTGGGGTAGTATGATCATTTTCACAGCTGAATTCTTCCCATCCAGGAAATGCCACTAGTCCTTCGGCTATTTATGTGGTTTTTCCACGTTATGATTAGGGGAGTATAATCGGCTGGGAATAATTTTTAATGGGAAAGGTTATTGGATTCCCAAATAAAGGAGAATATCCTTGGCCCATTTAAACTAATATTTCTGGGAAGGTGATACCATTATTGAATTCCTAATACCCGAATTGAGCATATGTAATTAATCTGAGTTAATTTTGTAATAAGATGCCTCAATTATATAATTAATAATAATAATCTTTATTTATATAGCGCCAACATATTCCGCAGCGCTTACAATACAAGGAAAATAACACAAGACAAAGGTTACATGAAGTAATCAATTGATGGAAACAGTAGGGGTGCGGGGCTCCAACGAGCTTACATACTACAAATAATGGGGTGATACAAAAGGTAAAGGGGCTGGAGATGTGCACGGTATGGAGAGGTGGAGAGTGAGGGATGCTATACACAGACAATGGTTAGGCCGTATAGTGGCAGAATCGGGATGACTGCAGGTGCCGGTTGATTACGGCTAGCAGGAATTGCAGTCTGTGGGGCAGGGAGCATGCTATGAGGCGGAGTACAGGGGGTTTGGTTTAGGGGACATGGCATGCCTCCCTGCAGAGGTGCATTTTTAGAGCATGCCTGAAGTTTAGTGTGTCAGTAATTGCCCGGATACTTTTGGTAGTGCGTTCCAGAGGACAGGTGCTGGTCTGGAGAAGTCTGAGTAGTGGCTGGACAGGAAGAGGAGCCTGGCTGCTGCATTCAGGATGGATTGGAGAGGGTAGAGTCTGGTGCAGGGGAGGCCCATCAGCAGCGAGTTGCAATAATCAAGCTGAGAGTGGATGAGGGCAAGAGTGAGTGTTTTTAGCGTGTCCACGGTGAAAAAAGGGCATATTCTAGCGGTGTTCTTGAGGTGCAGCTGACAGGTTTGGGCGAGAGATTACATGTAGGGGGTGAAGGAGAGATCGGAGTCGAATATGACCCCAATGCAGCGGGCATGCTGTTTGGGCGTTATGGTGGTGCCACGCACTGAGATGGAGATGTCAGGATGAGGTCGATTAGTAGAGGGTGGGAACACCAGTAGGTCAGTTTTTGAGAGGTTCAGTTTTAGGTAGAGGGTAGAGAGAGGACATACTGTTAGAGACAGCAGACAGAGAGTCGGTGGCGTTCTGGAGGAATGTTGCTGTAATGTCCCGGGAGGAGGTGTATAGCTGGGTATTATCAGCATAGAGATGGAACTGGAAACCAAATCTCCTGAAAGTCTGTCCAATGGGGCTGTGTAGATGGAGAAAAGGAGGGGGCCAAGTATCGATCCCTGGGGGACCCCAACAGCAAGGGGGAGAGGAGGAGAGGTAGAGCCAGCAAAGCAGCCACTGAAGGAGCGGTCGGATAGGTAGGAGATTAGGAAATTAGCTGCCAGTAGAGAGACCATTGGGTCAGAGAGAACAAGTATCACATCGTCAGCCAATAAAACTGATTTTATGTTTTCTGTCACCCATCTAAATCCCTATACTGATTGAAAAGATCTGATGTGTTCTGCAGTGTTCCATAATCGGTGCAAAAATCAGTGGAGGCATAGAAGATGCCTTTCTAGTACCATTGTTGATTGCAAAGGATTAAAGGTGCATTTACATGTAAAGATGATCGCTCAAAAGACGGCTTTTGAGTGATAATTTTTGCATAAACTTCTACTTAGTACTAATGCCTATTAGTACCAATTAGTAGAGTGTGAGTTGCCAGGAGCTGTATTCAGAGAAGAGACCACCCACTGTTCTCTGGATACATTCCCGTTGTTCTGCCACGGGGCTGACAGCTGAGACAGTGTAATCAGCGCTCCCCGGGCAGAACATAGCATGTGGTGCTTTTTATCAGCTGTTCACGCCAAGCTGCAATTCACCGTTCGGCAGAAAAGTGAAAGATGCGCATAATTACACACAACGATTATCGCTCAAAAGATGGCTTCGGAGCTAATTTTGAGCAATAATAGTGGAGTCTAAATGGGCCTTTAAATAGAAAACCAGAGGAGTAAACTGAGGCAATGGGATTAGCATATATAGACAGTATTGCTGACAGAAAGTCTCCCCCAAAAACAAACTTCCAGAGGGTCACTAATAGAGATGAGCGAACGTACTCGTCCGAGCTTGATATTCGTGCGAATATTAGGGTGTTCGGGATGCTCGTTACTCGTAACGAGTACCACGCGGTGTTCCGGTTACTTTCAGTTTCCTCTCTGAGACGTTAGCGCGCTTTTCTGGCCAATTGAAAGACAGGGAAGGCATTACAACTTCCCCCTGTGACGTTCAAGCCCTATACCACCCCCCTGCTGTGAGTGGCTGGGAAGATCAGATGTCACCCGAGTATAAAAATCGGCCCCTCCCGCGGCTCGCCACACATGCCTTGTGACTTAGCTGAGGGAAAGTACTATCGTGCTGGAGCTGCTGTAGGGAGAGCGTTAGGAGTTAGTGTAGGCTTCAAGAACCCCAACGGCCCTTCTTAGGGCCACATCTACTAGTGTGCAGTACTGTGTTAGCACAGTATTTTTTTTTTTTTTCCAAAATTGGATCTGCAGAGCATTGCGCCCTGCAATAGGGACAGAAGTGGGGGTTAGGCAGGGAGAGTGTTAGGAGTTAGTGTAGGCTTCAAGAACCCCAACGGTCCTTTCTAGGGCCACATCTATCCGTGTGCAGTACTGTCCAGGCTGCTGTTAGCAGTGTTGCATATTTTTTTTTTTCTCAAAACCGGCTGTGCAGAGCATTGCACCCGGCATTAATACTACAGGGATAGAATTGTGTAGGCAGGGCCAGAAGACATACATTATTCATTGAATACACGCAGTGTGGGTGTTCCTTGTAAAAAGCAGGGAAAAAATTCTATTTGGCCTGCCTCTTACAGTCCTCAGGGCTCTGTGTACGTGTGTGCTGTGCGCTGAACGTTCAGAAAAAATCAGACGCAGTCAGCTACGTTTTACCGCAGGCGTGCGGCAATTTTTTTCCTGCATGGGAAATCCCTGATCTGCTGTAGGTAGCGAATTACTTTGCATCACTGCAGTTCTGGGACAAATTGGCAGGGCCACAACACAGTTATTAAACTTAGTATTCATTGAATACACACAGTGTGGGTGTTCCTTGTAAAAAGCAGGGAAAAAATTCTATTTGGCCTGCCTCTTACAGTACTCAGGGCTCTGTGTACGTGTGTGCTGTGCGCTGAACGTTCAGAAAAAATCAGACGCAACCAGCTACGGTTGAGTGCAGCCTTGCGCCAATTTCTTTCCTGCCTGGGAAATACCTGCTCTGCCACAGTTAGTAACTCTGCAACAGTAAAGTTCTGTGACAGTTTTGCAGGGCCGCAACACAGTTATTAAACTTAGTAGTATTCATTGAATACACGCAGTGTGGCTTGTCCTTTGAAAAACAAGGGAAAAAATTGTATTTTGGCTGCAGGCTTGCGCCACTTTCTTTCCTGCCTGGGAAATCAAATCACTGGTAATACACCATGCTGAGGGGTAGGGGTAGGCCTAGAGGACGTGGACGCGGGCGAGGACGCGGAGGCCCAAGTCAGGGTGTGGGCACAGGCCGAGCCAGTGTGGTGGCCAGGGGTAGAGGCAGGGCCAGACCGAATAATCCACCAACTGTTTCCCAAAGCACCCCCTCGTGCCATGCCACCCTGCACAGGTCAAGGTGCTCTACGGTGTGGCAGTTTTTCACAGAGACGCCTGACAACCGACGAACAGTGGTGTGCAACCTTTGTCGCGCCAAGATCAGCTGGGGAGGCACCACCACCAGCATGCGCAGGCATATGATGGCCAAGCACCCCACAAGGTGGGACGATGCCCGTTCACCGCCTCCGGTTTGCACCACTGCCTCTCCCCCTGTGCCCCAACCTGCCACTGAGATCCAACCCCCCTCTGAGGACACAGGCACTACCGTCTCCTGGCCTGCACCCACACCCTCACCTCCGCTGTCCTCGGCCCCATCCAGCAATGTCTCTCAGCGTAGAGTCCAGACGTCGCTAGCGCCACAGTTTGAGCGCAAGCGCAAGTACGACGCCACGGACCCGCACGCTCAAGCGTTAAACGTGCACATTGCAAAATTGATCAGCCTAGAGATGCTGCCGTATAGGGTTGTGGAAACGGAGGCTTTCAAAAGCATGATGGCGGCGGCGGCCCCGCGCTACTCGGTTCCCAGTCGCCACTACTTTTCCCGATGTGCCGTCCCAGGCCTGCACGACCACATCTCCCGCAACATTGTACGCGCCCTCACCAACGCGGTTACTGCCAAGGACCACTTAACAACAGACACGTGGACAAGCACAGGCGGGCAGGGCCACTATATCTCCCTGACGGCACATAGGGTGAATTTAGTGGAGGCTGGGACAGAGTCAGAGTCTGGGACCGCTCACGTCCTACCCACCCCCAGAATTACGGGCCACAGCTCGGTGGTGGTATCTGCGGCGGTGTATGCTTCCTCCACTAAAGCACCTTCCTCCTCCTCCTCCTCCAACGCAACCTCTGTCTCGCAATCAAGATGTGTCAGCAGCACGTCGCCAGCAGTCGGTGTAACGCGGCGTGGCAGCACAGCGGTGGGCAAGCGTCAGCAGGCCGTGCTGAAACTACTCAGCTTAGGAGAGAAGAGGCACACGGCCCACGAACTGCTGCAGGGTCTGACAGAGCAGACCGACCGCTGGCTTGCGCCGCTGAGCCTCCAACCGGGCATGGTCGTGTGTGACAATGGCCGTAAGCTGGTGGCGGCTCTGCAGCTCGGCAGCCTCACGCACGTGCCATGCCTGGCCCATGTGTTTAATTTGGTGGTTCAGCGCTTTCTGAAAAGCTACCCCCACTTGTCATACCTGCTCGGAAAGGTGCGCCGGCTCTGCGCACATTTCCGCAAATCCCACACGCACGCTGCCACCCTGCGGACACTGCAACATCGGTTTAATCTGCCAGTGCACCGACTGCTGTGCGACGTGCCCACACAGTGGAACTCTACGCTCCACATGTTGGCCAGACTCTATGAGCAGCGTAGAGCTATAGTGGAATACCAACTCCAACTTGCGCGGCGCAGTGTGAGTCAGCCTCCTCAATTATTTACAGAAGAGTGGCCCTGGTTGGCAGCCATCTGCCAGGTCCTTGGAAAATTTGAGGAGTCTACCCAGGTGGTGAGCGGCGATGCTGCAATCATTAGCGTCACCATTCCTCTGCTATGCATCTTGAGAAGTTCCCTGCAAAGCATAAAGGCAGACGCTTTGCGCTCGGAAACAGAGCCGGGGGAAGACAGTATGTCGCTGGATAGTCAGAGCACCCTCCTGTCTATATCTCAGCGCGTTCAGGAGGAGGAGGAGGAGCATGAGGAGGATGAGGAGGAGGGGGAAGAGACAGCTTGGCCCACTGCTGACGGTACCCATGCTGCTTGCCTGTCATCATTTCAGCGTGTATGGCCTGAGGAGGAGGAGGAGGAGGAGGAGGAGGATCCTGAAAGTGATCTTCCTAGTGAAGACAGCCATGTGTTGCGTACAGGTACCCTGGCACACATGGCTGACTTCATGTTAGGATGCCTTTCTCGTGACCCTCGCGTTACACGCATTCTGGCCACTACGGATTACTGGGTGTACACACTGTTCGACCCACGGTATAAGGAGAGCCTTTGCACTCTCATTCCCGAAGAGGAAAGGGGTTCGAGAATGATGCTATACCACAGGGCGCTGGTGGACAAACTGATGGTAAACTTCCCATCCGACAGCGCTAGTGGCAGAAGGCGCAGTTCCGAGGGAGGCGCAGAGATCAGGCAGCATGTACAGCGCAGGCAGGGGAACATTCTCCAAGGCCTTTGCCAGCTTTATGGCTCCCCAGCAAGACTGTGTCACCGCTCCCCAGTCACGGCTGAGTCGGCGGGAGCACTGTAAAAGGATGGTGAGGGAGTACGTAGCCGATCGCACGACCGTCCTCCGTGACGCCTCTGCCCCCTACAACCACTGGGTGTCGAAGCTGGACACGTGGCCTGAACTCTCGCTGTATGCCCTGGAGGTGCTTGCTTGTCCTGCGGCTAGCGTCTTGTCAGAGAGTGTGTTTAGTGTGGCTGGGGGAATCATCACGGATAAGCGTACCCACCTGTCAACCGACAGTGCCGACAGGCTTACACTCATCAAGATGAACAAAGCCTGGATTTCCCCAGACTTCTCTTCTGCACCAGCGGACAGCAGCGATACCTAAGCAATACGTAGGCTGCACCCGCGGATGGAAGCATCGTTCTCTCTCACCATCCAAAACGGGGACATTTCTGCTTCATCAATCTGTGTATAATATTCCTCCTCCTCCTCCTCCTGCTCCTCCTCCTGAAACCTCACGTAATCACGCCGAACGGGCAATTTTTCTTAGGGCCACAAGGCTCACTCATATAATTTTTCTAAACAATTTTTATACGTTTCAATGCTCTTAAAAGCGTTGAAAGTTTAACTTGAACCAATTTTTCGTTAAACTGGGCTGCCTCCAGGCCTAGTTACCACTTAAGCCACATTAACCAAAGCGATTAATGGGTTTCACCTGCCATCTTGGTTGGGCATGGGCAATTTTTCTGAGGTACATTAGTACTGTTGGTACACCAATTTTTGTGGGCCCTCGCCTACAGTGTAATCCAATTAATTTTTTGCCCACCTGCATTACAGCTGACGTTACATCAGCTGTGTTGGGCACTGCAATGGGATATATTTATGTACCGCCGGTGGGTTCCAGGGAGCCACCCATGCCGTGGGTCCACACGGAGTTGTAACTACATGTGTCCACTTCTAAAGAGCCCCAGTCTGACTGGGGCATGCAGTGTGGGCCGAAGCCCACTTGCATTAAACATGACATTACCTCAGCTGTGATGGGCAATGCAATGGGATATATTTATGTACCGCCGGTGGCTTCCTGGCACCCACCCATGCTGTGGGTCCACAGGGAATTATAAATGCATCTGTTTCCACTTGTAAAGAACCCCAGTCTGACTGGGGCATGCAGTGTGGGCCGAAGCCCACCTGCATTAAGCACGACATTACTACCTCAGCTGTGTTGGGCAATGCAATGGGATATTTTTGTGTATCGCCGGTGGGTTCCAGGGAGCCACCCATGCTGTCGGTCGACAGGGACTTCACAATAGGGAGTTGTACCTGCCTGTGTCTATGAATTAAAAAGCCCGGTCTGACTGGGGCATGCAGAGACACCTTGACAGAATGAATAGTGTGTGGCACATAGGTTCCCCATTGCTATGCCCATTGCTATGCCCACGTGTGCAGCTCCTGATGGCGGTGGCACAGGATTATATTTCTCATTGCTTCTGTACAGCATTGTGGGCTATCGCCCCGCCCCTTTTAAAGAGGGTCGCTGCCTAGCCGTGCCAACCCTCTGCAGTGTGTGCCTGCGGTTCCTCCTCATGGCAGACGCACTTCTAAATAGACATGAGGGTGGTGTGGCATGAGGGCAGCTGAAGGCTGCGCAGGGACACTTTGGTGTGCGCTGTGGGGGGGAGGGGGGGCGGTTGGGCAGCATGTAACCCAGGAGAAGTGGCAGTGGAGTGTCATGCAGGCAGTGATTGTGCTTTGTTGGAGGTAGTGTGGTGCTTAGCAAAGGTATGCCATGCTAATGAGGGCTTTTCAGAAGTAAAAGTTTTTGGGAGGGGGGGGGGGCCACTCTTGCCGCTATTGTGGCTTAATAGTGGGACCTGGGAACTTGAGATGCAGCCCAACATGTAGCCCCTCGCCTGCCCTATCCGTTGCTGTGTCGTTCCCATCACTTTCTTGAATTGCCCAGATTTTCACACATGAAAACCTTAGCGAGCATCGGCGAAATACAAAAATGCTCGGGTCGCCCATTGACTTCAATGGGGTTCGTTATTCGAAACGAACCCTCGAGCATCGCGAAAAGTTCGTTCCGAGTAACGAGCACCCGAGCATTTTGGTGCTCGCTCATCTCTAGTCACTAATAAATAACTCCAGTGCACTCTACTAAAGGCCTTCTCTGTATCCAACGATAGAAGCAGACAAAGAGCCTCCTCTCTCTCTCTCCGCCTTCTCTGATCATTTTTTATCAGGTGTGGCAAAATATCTGACAGCCTTGAGGTGAGAATTTTTGCATATATCTTTATATCAGAATTTAATAGGATATGGGTCTGACGTTTTTTGGAAGATTCTGGAGTTTACCTGCTTTAGGAAGCGCTATAAATGAAGTGTGCAGCATCTCTGTGAGGAAATAGCTTTTCTGTGTTGCATATTTGAATTTTTGAGCAGGTGTGGAGCCAAAACCTTTGAAAAGTTTTTATAGTATTCATTAGTTAAGCCATCTAATCCCAGGGATTTGTTAATCTTTAAGGTTTTTATTGTATTTATTATTCCCTTAAAGGGGTTGTCCCGTGAAAGCAAGTGGGGTTATACACTTCTATATGGCCATATTAATGCACTTTGTAAAATACATCGTGCATTAAATATTGGCCATACAGAAGTTATATACGTACCCCCTCCGGTGTTGGCGTCCCCGTCTCCATGGCGCCGACCGAAGCCTTCTTCTGCCTGGATTAGACGCGCTTGCGCAGTCTGCTTCTTCTGTCCCACTGAAGGGGCCGCTCCGGCGTGCTCGCGCTGCACAGGTCTTCTGCGCATGCGCAGAAGACCTCTGCGGCGCGAGCACGCCGGAGCGGGACAGAAGAGGGCAGACTGCGCAAGCGCGTCTAATCCAGGCAGAAGAAGGCTTCGGTCTGTGCCATGGAGACGGGGATGCCAACACCGGAGGCGGTAAGTGTATAACTTCTGTATGGCCAATATTTAATGCACGATGTATATTACAAAGTGCATTTATATGGCCATACAGAAGTGCTTAACCCCACTTGCTTTCGCGGGACAACCCCTTTAATATTTAGTTCATTATCTAGAAACTTAGCTTGAGAACTAGTTAAAAAGGGTATGGATATCTCACTCAAAAATGTATCTGTTAATGGAAGTTGGACAAGGGCTTGCCTCCCTGTCTCTTAGATTATATAGGGATTCATAATATTTAGCAAATTCTTTTGGGGAATTTAGAATTTTTTTGCCTTCGGTGTCCAGTAGGTAGGGGATTTTAGATTTGGCTTCTTTGGTTTTTAGTCTACTTGCTAAAAGTTTTGAGGCCTTGTTTCCCTGTCTATAGTAGGTGAGTTTAGTTTTATGAAGATGTCGCTTGTATTGGTTCTAAGAAAGATTATAGAGTTGATAACGTGCTCTCTTGAGTTTTGAAATATTTTCATCTGAAAATCTTGTTTTGTTAATTTCTTCTAAAATTTTAATATCTACTAGGAGAGAGTCCATTTCTTAATGTTTTTTTCTTGGCCTCTTGGAACAGCTTTATGATCACACCATATAGAAAAAATAGAGGTATCCCTATATCATTTATCTAAAAATACTCCTCTATTATTTCCTGAATTTCTTCATTTAATAGGAAATGATTAGTCTCCATGGTGAGGCAGGAGTAAAGTTGTACTCCTGTTTTACTGAGAGTCTTACGGGTGCAGGATCTGACCAGGTTATAGGGTCTAATTTGATAAATAAGAGAAAATTCTCTGTAAAACCCATTTTATCTTCCAAGAAAAAAATCTATTCTAGAGCAGAGTTTGTGCGGATTAGAGTAGAATGTGCAATCTCATTCAGTTGCATGTTGTATTCGTTGTGTAATTATACATTGTGTAATTTAGAAATTAAGCCTCGTATTTCAGAGTTTCTAGTGGAAGTTAGGCTGCATTCAGACGAACGTATATCGGCTCGGTTTTCACGCCGAGCAGATATATGTCCTCCCCATCTGCAGGGGGGAGGATGGAAGAGCCAGGAACAGGAACTGAGCTCCTGCCCCCTCTCCGCCCCTCTGCACTATTTGCAATGAAAGGAGGCAGGATGGGGGCGGGGCTAAATTTTGTGAATTAGCCCTGCCCCGTCCCGCCTCTCCCCATTGCAAATAGTGCAGAGGGGCGGAGAGGAGGCAGAGAGGGGGCAGGAGCTCAGTTCCTGCTCCAGGCTCTTCCATCCTCCCCCCCTGCAGATGGGGCGGACGTATATCGGCTCGGCGTGAAAACCAAGCCGATATACGTTCATGTGAATGCAGCCTTAGGGGGGATTTCGGTCTACAATGCTGTAAGGTACTATGTTGAAGTCTGCACATATTATCAATGCTGCCAGTCTAAACATTATATATAATGTAATATATTTTTTATAAAATGGTGTTGCTTAATGTTTTGAGAATATAGTGTAAGTATGGTGTAGGGTAAATTGTTTATAAGGCAGACCAAAATAATAAATCTGCCCTCTATATCTGTAATAACCTTGAAGTGCTACAGTGTGTTTGATGGCCATTAGTATGCATATTTTTGTATTTGTAGCATGGGCATAAAAATATCAGCAAAAGTAGGATTTTTGATTCTGGCAGAGTCTGTTACATTTAAATTGTTTTCTGGACACATATTAGATCTGTTTTTTGTTTTTAGCCTCTTTCCAGAGCATAGAATGCTTAAAAGGACTATTGAGGCCCTTAGCATTTATAGACAAAATTTGAAATACCATGGTTTAAGGAAAATAAATAGATGTGTGCACATGTATAAAACATGAGATATTTATCCCATCTAAATGCCTGGATAAACAAAAAAACAAATAAAGAACAAAAAGTGGAAAATACGCTTAGAAGTACTGGGTAAATTTGGAGAAAACCAAGTATGGTAAGGAGGGGGGGGGGGGGGTTATGAATAAAAGGAGGGATAAAAGAATAACCATTTTAAGGAGCAGGGTTCAGGGGTACAACTTGCACTGCTGAAGTCTTGTTGTCACAAGATCTAGGCACACTGATAAAAGTGTCTACAAAATAATTGGAATACTTGGAAATGTCCAATTCACAGGTTTTTCTTCGATCCGTATGGAGATACTTTGTTGCATTCTTGTGCCAGAGAAGTAGATCTCTTTTTAGGAGTTGATTCCTATCTTCATTTGGAAACAGCAATGACCATTTTCTAAGTAGATTTTCTGCTAGCAACATGAGTGATTCCATTTTTGAAAACTAGAAGTTTTACAGGAAAAGCCCATTTGTATAGAATTTTTTTCTTCTCTTAATACTTTTGTATGCTGATTGAATTCTCTCCTTCTTGACGGAGTTGTAGGTGATAGATCTGAGAATAGTACAATGTGGCAAAACCATCTGCCAAGTTAATGGTCTGAGGTGCGGCTCTAAGTAGGGTTTCCTAAAAGTGGCAGAAATGTAGTCTAGATTGGACATCTCTAGGACTTTCTTCTGAAATATTTTTGGGTTTAGGTAATCTATGAACTCTATTAAAAGATCAAATTCCTTTACATCCAGTAAAATGGTGACAAACAGATCTGTGAAGAATTCAGTAAGCTGAGAGTCCTTAATGCTTTCAGGAACGTTTCTGAAGCGAATATTGTTTCTTCTAGTTTTAGTTTAATCCTGGTGATATCATCTCCCGTTTTATTAGGTGCATCCACTACTGTGTTATGGACGACTACAAATTCCTCAATTTTTTCCTCTAAATGGGTTGTTTGGTTACCAATTGCAACAATGTCAGTATATATGGCTGATACTGCTTCCTTAATGTCGCTGTGTATAGAATACTGTAAGTCTTGGAACATTGCTTTTAAGCCTTCAGGGAGAATGCAGGCATTGGGGTCCCTTTGGGGCGATGTATCAGGATATTTGTTAAATAAAGTAAGTGGGGAATGACTTACTTTTGTTTCTTCTTTGTGCTGAAAGGAGGACTCAGTTTGTTCAGCTGGTTCAATCTGCAGACTGCCGTTTCTCTCCTAAGACAAAGGTGAATGTTCCTCACATGTAGATGGAGTTATTTGCTGGAGCCTCTGTTGTTTTGGTTTTTCCTGTGTATCTTGCAAGTCCCGACTCTTGGGTAGTGACTTGCCATCCCTTTATGTGAGGGACCGCCTGGCTTTTTCTATGCTGCCTTCCCCACATGTCTCCATCTGAAAGGTGCCAGTGCCATCTTGGACAGGGGCTGCTGCAGTAAAATATGTGGTCAGTTTCTGCGGACTAAGTCCAGTTTTCTTCCCTCTATACATGGTGCTGTGTACCTGAGCTCTCCTGCTCCTGTCCACAGTGTTTGGGAAGCAATGTGTGGGCTTATGTGCTCGTAGGAGCTGCTGAAATCACCACTGAGCTTGGAGCTCCTTCACTCTACTTCCTTCTGCCTCTGCATCCGGATACGCCCCACATTTACCCTTTTTAATGCAAGCCACTTTTACATAAATTGAAGACAGATCTATTTAGTATTTATGAAGGATTCCCCTGCAGATATAAAAATCACTATCAGCAAATTTTGTGCCCCACATGTAGGCCAACCATCATGTTTTTTTCCATACAATCAACATTCCTCTTTCCTTTATGGAAGGAATTCCTATAGTGAAAGGTGTATTAAACACTACACTAGACTCTCTATTACAGCCCCTACTACATGAAACCACAGAAGAATCCCAAACATGTATTCAAGATATTCAAAACTTTCTAGCCAAACTTTAACTTTCAAAGCTGACATCATCGCAACAATCTACTCTTTGTGTACCTTTCCCAAACATTCTGTCAATGAGTCAGGCAGGGAAGATCTCAAGCCCCGACAGTCTATTAGAATATTACAAAACCTCCCTCAACATTGCAGCTCCATCTGCTTAACATGTACAATGTTGTGCACCAAGGCTGACAGTTCCCAGACAAACACCTGGAGCAGATACCTATTTGATCTATGGACAGGGGAAAGATCCAAAGATAAGTAACAATTAGACCAACCTCACCCCAAAACACAGACCTAAAGTTTTATGTGGACCTACTAGTACAACAATTAAACATTTTACTCTTAGAGCTGATTGGGAAGAACAGCTGGGATTTGTACATGGAAGAGATAATTCAGTACATCTACTCAACCCGCCTTACCGCCATGCAGACAGACTTTTAACTCACCTTTTTGTAAATTGATGTTGAGGATGCCTTTGACACAGTAGACCAGACTTATCTACAAGAAACCTCCAAAGGCCCGTTATTTTACCTGCAATGCAAATGTTCTCCCAGCTGACAGTTAGGGTTAAGAAGATATATAGCACACTTCTTTCCAAACCCTAAACACAAGACAGGAATGCCCTTACTTTTTATATTAAAGGGGTTGTCCCGCGCCGAAACAGGTTTTTTTTTTTTTCAATAGCCCCCCCCGTTCGGCGCGAGACAAACCCGATGCAGGGGTTTAAAAAAAAAAACGGATAGTACTTACCCGAATCCCCGCGCTCCGGTGACTTCTTACTTACCTTGCGAAGATGGCCGCCGGGATCTTCACCCACGGTGGACCGCAGGTCTTCTCCCATGGTGCACCGTGGGCTCTGTGCGTTCCATTGCCGATTCCAGCCTCCTGATTGGCTGGAATCGGCACACGTGACGGGGCGGAGCTACGAGGAGCAGCTCTCCAGCACGAGCGGCCCCATTCAGAAGGGAGAAGACCGGACTGCGCAAGCACGTCTAATCGGGAGATTAGACGCTGAAATTAGACGGCACCATGGAGACGGGGACACCAGCAACGGAGCAGGTAAGTGAATAACTTCTGTATGGCCAATATTTAATGCACGATGTATATTACAAAGTGCATTAATATGGCCATACAGAAGTGTATACCCCCACTTGCTTTCGCGGGACAACCCCTTTAATTACTTGATCCCATGTGTCACACAGCATCCAAATATTAATATCATCGAAATAAGGAAGATACAACATTAAATTGCTACCTTTGCCGATGATCCTTTAATAGTTGTGTCCGAGACAAGATTGTTAAAAAGATCTTGGATTCTTGAATGCATTAAAATAAGTTGCAGCATTTACGCCAATGGAAGGTGTATAGTCTTACAAGGGAATTGCATTAGAGATGCTATGACAAGCAGAAGAAAGTAAGTATTGTCAGGCCTGAGCCCAGAGAGCCCAGCATTCCAGGCTGTAGTTCTTCTCATTGAGCTGCTGAGGATCCAGGAGAGGCCCTTTGCTGAACCTATGGACTAGCTACTTGCCTCTTGGTATTCCTTGTCTTGATTGCCATATGAGTCCCACTCCACAACCACAGAGAGGAGACGTTTAAATGTACTACTGTACTCGGCAGCCTATGTCCATCAGGCTTTGAATGGAGTGAAAGGGCGCATACTAGACTACATTCAAAGCCCTCACCTCGCTGTGGACGGTCATGCAGTGATGAAAAACGAGGGGCGGGAGGTGAGACTCATTTTAGTGATCGTAGTGTGTCCCAGAAATTAGACATTTATGACTTATTATGTTCACATTTGGCAAATTTCAATTGTTTTAAAAATTTTAACATCTTTAAAAAAAGAGTATGTTTCAGAATATGATAGCGTATCTGCAGGGATGCTGCTCTCTACCGGGATGGGTGCTGCCTGAAGAAAAGGACCCATTTCACTTCATTGATTGTAAATTCTAGTCAGCATTAGGCCACGGTCACATGGGGTGGATTCCCAACGGAAATGCCGCGGTTTGGCCACAGCAAAAAAACGCGACATTTCTGCCGGAAGAACCGCCACTACAAAACCCACGGCGGCTTTGAAGCGGCCCGGCTGCTCGCTCTTCTGCTGTGTACGTTGCTCCCATAGAGGAGAGCGCGGCCGCAGCGGAAAAAAAAAACGAACATGCTGCGTCCGGCAAATCCGCGCCACAGCAGCGGCTTCTGCCGGCTTAGCCGCAGTGGATTTGCCGTCCCGTGTGGACAAGATTTCTGAGAAATCTCGTTCCCCATGGCTGGCTAATCCCGGGATTAGCGGCCGCATGCGGATTTGCCACGGCGAATTTCCGCGGCAAATCCGCCCTGTGTGAACCCAGCCTAAAGCTTCTAGTGGTCAGATGTAATCTGTCTTATTACTGAAGTTTGACACACATGGAAGGGGCTGCAGCACTCACCAAAGCACTGCGAGCCCTTCAAACAGTTGATTGGTTTTTCCTGGACGTCAAAAAATTTGCACTAGATAGAACCAATGCTTTTCAATGGCGGAAAAATGCCTGCGGCGAAAATGATAGAACAACGGTTCGCAGAACGCATGTAACTGTGGAAAACCAGTGTTCTGTGTTTGTGAAACCCCTGGATGCTGTCGCAACCAGGGGTTTCACCTTGCACTCAATGGGGCCGGCGGCAGCAGTGCTGACCCCATTGAGAACATATACTGAAGATCGCGATCCTCTGCCACAGCTGTAACAGCTGTGGCAGAGGAGAGCGATGTTCTCCCATTGAATTCAATGGAGCCGGCAATACAGCTAGCTCCATTTAAAGCAATGGACAGCCGGCAAGCGCTGTAGTGATTTTTGGGGAAGCTCTCAGCTGTCATTCAATAGCTGAGAGCTGCCTCTGATTGGTCACAGTGCTCAGCCAATCAGAGGCAGCCCATTCAGCAGGTGGGGATTTAAAATCCCCACCTGCTGAATACTCCTCAAAGCACTGCAGGACAAGAGCGGGCTGGACGCGGCTGAGCCCCGGCAGCTGCAGAAAGGTGAGTATAGTTTTTTTTTTTTACACATTATTGGATTGATTTTTAGAGAAGAGCTTATATTTTAAGCCCTTCCCCGAAAATCACTGCAGCGCTTACCGGCAGCCCATTGCTTGCAATGGGAGAACATTGCTCTCCTCTTCCACAGCTGTGACAGAGGATCGCGATCTTCAGGAATGGTTCTCAATGGGGTCGGCGCTGCTGCCGCCGGCCCCATTGACCACAGGTGAAACCCCTGGATGTGACAGCATCCAGGGGTTTTACATCCAAGGAATCCCCTGCTGCAGCTGTTTTGAGCGGCAAAATGCTTGTGTGACCGAGCCCTTTTGAGCGAATAAATGCTGCTAGCAGCATTTTTTCTGCTATGATGCCCACTTAGGACAGGCGATTTTTGAACGCATCAGTTATGCTTCCAAAAATTTGTGTGTCAAAACGCCCAAGTGACTGAGCCCTAAGAACCATAAAAGCCCTGTATAACACTCTTAGGTCACCTAGGAGTGCATCTAAGTACTTTTGAGCTGTTTTTTAATTCAAGATGTCTTTATTAACTTTTTTTTCATGAGTTTGGAGTTGTTTTTAAGACAATGCTAATGTCAAAGTTATGACAACATTAACAGCAGCAATAGCTTTTTCCAAACAGTCCAAAAATGATCCATTTTTGGGAGTAGCGACATCTCTGGAAAGAGATGATGAGACAATGGCTTTTTACAAGCTGTCAAAATATTATTTTGGAGAGTAGCAACATGATTTGTGTAGCCCTGGTAGTTGTTGCTGGCTGCAAGTGTGGTGAACTGGTGGAAGTAGTGAGTTGACAGCAGCAATAGCAAATCTAATCAGTAGAATCAGGCATAAGAGGTTTTAAATCCTTAGAGATCCATACCTGATTCATCTTCACAAACATGAGTTGTTTAAAGCTTTTGACAGCCATACTTGTTCATTTAGAGGTGATAACGCCACCTGTCTCACTGAATATCTCTCTGATACTACACTGGAGGGTGGACAAGATAGTATACCCATGGCAAAGTGGGCCATTTGCCAATGTTCCAATCTGCTAACCCAGATGTCCATGGAATCTGGGCTCAACGTATCAGTGGGAGAAAGAGCACAGTCCAGGTATGACTAAACCTAGTTGTTCAGGTGGTGGTGGTGAACATCCCATTGGTGATGATAATATGTGCAAGGTCAGCATATTGGATGTAAAAACTTTGTCATCATGTCCTCCAAACTAAATTGGCTGCTATTGCTACATGTTGGAGCCATAATGCTAGCAGAGGTGGAGAAACACTGACTTAGTGGGCATCAGAGAGTGGCCTCTCGGTCAGACTTGCCTGTGACAGATGTCTGTCATTTGAAAACTGTGCAAGCTGGCTGCATAGCTTCTCTTGATAAAAAGCCAATTTTGCCTCACTCTCAGAACGCAGAAAAAATACCCCCATTTTGGTTTTATACTAAGGGTCTAAAAGTGTGGCTATCCAGTAGTCATCTCTGCTTCATGCTAACAATATGGCTATCGAGCATGCAATGAACCATACCGCTTGCCATCCTAGCCAGCGTTTCTGGAGGCTTGGTTGGTTGCAACTCCTCTCATATTTCCATGGTTGTTCATCATCACTGTCATTATGTTGGATGTCTGCCTCACCATGTGATCCTTCCTTTTTCTCCATTCTGCCAAGTGGCAGACACCATTTTAGCGAGCTTGGCTGAGACTAACCGCCTGAGGTTTGGGTTCAACCCGAAACAGGGTTTGGCTGTTTCAGTTGGCTCAGTGCTAATCCTAAGGACAGTTCATGAGCAGGATAGTTCCAGATAACCTCTTCAATGGCTTCTCCAAGAGCTTATTGTCAAAAAGTGTTTCAATTAAGAATAAGTGCACACAAAAGGCAATCGAAGCCTGAGTACTGACCAACTTATTCTTTTCTAAAAATTTTAAATAGCATTTACCATGCCTTGATGCAAACAACTTTCAGAAGACCTTAGAAGACCTGAAGCAGAGATGCTGGAACGGGATGCAGAAGCAATGCCAAAGATCTGGATATATAGCAATCCTTGGTTAGACAAAGTATCTCTAAATGGAGAAATTCAGGACTGTTGCTATACTCCCAAAGATAGAATATCCTGTTAGAATTACTTTAATAGTACAACGGGCAATGAAAGAGATGAGAAAGAACCTAAGGTCAACAGACAAAAGCTTACAGAAGGGTCTACAAACTTCAAAATCCTCCATTCATGAGTCCTATGTTAGACAAACACTGAAGAAGAATGGTGTTCATGAAAGGTCAACATGGAGGAAACTGCTGCTATTCCAGAAAAAAGGGAGTTTTTATACTACAAAGATGTTCCACAATGTTTCTGGGAAAAGGCTATAGGAAGAGTTCAGATAAAAGGGGAATTTCTACAGCTGCCAATCAAAGTTGTGGAGCAGATCATAACGGCTGAGGAAACAGGTAGTCTGGTGAGCTTTGTTTCGTACTCACTGGGTGCCTCGTTCCTGTGCTGTGCCCTCACAAGGGCTCTCCTACACAAGGCTATCAACTGACAGCCTCACTGTGGAATGAAGCCCCGGGGTCTGCACGACTGACAGCTGCCTGCTATGGGAAGCGATTTTTTTCTGTACAAGTGAGCGATGGGGCCCGGAATTTATTCCGTTGTGCCCTGAAAGCCAACAGGTGTTCCCTCCATTATAGGCCTAGCCATGTGTCCTGTAAGTAGATTGGACCTACAATGGGCATGTTTCTGAACAAGGGACAAACGGGGGTATCCATTTTGTGGTGTAAATCCTTATTTTCATGTTCATTATAGAAAAAAACTCTTTAAAATGGCATATTTGCAAACTTAAAAAAGGGGGTAATGCATTATTTGGGTGAATTTTTATTGGTTGGTCCTCCCGATGAAGCTAATTGTAAGGCAGTTAAAAGGTTTTTGTTCAACGATGGGATTTTGTTTTGGTATCCCTCTGAGTCATGAGAAACGGTTTTCCATGCATCGGATTAGATTACGGCTGGCGGCATCCACTGACACCGCAGACTGAAGACGGCCCCACAGTGAAGTATCTACTGGTAAGGGTATAGAAGTGCAGCTTATGTTGTTTGTATGTTAGGCTTGAGAGAGGGGTCTTGAGCACCCGGAAATGCTTCACCTGCTATTTGTCCCATCTTTCTATCGTTAAATAAATTATTGAAATGAAGATTGGCTTTACCTACCTGTGACTACCTTCTGCTGACCTGGATTTGGGGGGAAGATGGAGTTTCATCCAACCCCCTCCACTGAAGTAAGTCCTTTTTTGTAATCCTCTTGTACATCAAGAAAGCGCAAGACCTGTTTTTTGTTTGGGTACATTGCATGACCCTATATATATATTATAATACCTGCAAGTGTAACGGTTACCACAAAGTCATCTTGTGTAAACTATAGAAAGTGCCTAAACCTGAAATCTCATCTGCTCTTGAGGAATAAAGCTGTTAAGGGGTTCTGACACAAATAATTTTTTTATGCTTTAGCAGCCATTGTTCCCTGGTCTGCCTAATGGACCCAGGGAACCCATGGGTTAATGGCTGCTAAAGCATAAAAATCTTATACTTACCGATTCTCCTGTTGTTGTTGACATCGGGGGGTCATCTCCCGGCAGCATATTAGCACTTTCTGCTTAGGTTAAGCAGCCTGACTAGAGCCACCTGATTGGTGCACGCTGTGCAGTCACGTGGTGCCGAAGAGCCAATCAGGTGGCTCTAATCAGCAGCGCTGCTTAACCTAAGCAGAAAGTGCTAGTATGCCTCCCAGCAGGCAGTCTTCTTCCTCCAGCAGCCGCGCCGCTCCGGGATCGCGCGCATGCGCAGTGGAGAGGTGCCCTCTGACAGGAGTCAGGACGGGCTGCGTCTCCACTGCGCATGCTCAGCACTCCGGGGGTTCAGCCAGGATGGACGGGCCGCCCACAGCAAGCACTGCTTGTGACGTGCTTGCTGTGGCGAAGCAGTGCTTGCTGTGGCGGTCCGTCCGTTGACCTCGGAAGTGCCTGACGGACGGACCAGAGCAGGAAGCGGTCTTTTTGACCGCTCCTGCTCTGCTTTAAAGGCACAGAAGAAGATGCCGGCTGGAGGGGACATGCCTGGTGATCGGGCCAGGCCAGGCAAGGTGAGTACAATTTTTTTTTTTTCATGTCAGAACCCCTTTAATGGTTTACTTCACAACCTGACTCCTAGAGTCTCTTCCCACCAATGTAACACCTGCACTGAGGTACCACACTACATGCTCCAGGTGAAGAGAGGTTCTTCCCCCATTATTTTAATTTCTCCACTTTTATATGTGTTATTTTTGTTTGGAATGGTCCCTACCCATATACGGACTGACGTAATGACAAAATAACATCTTCCCCTACCCGACTGCAATGGTAGCGCCCCACTGGGGTATCACCATATTACCCTGCTTGACCATGCGGGCAGCACGCAATAAGAACTACCAAATTTACCACCACTATAGCACCGCCGCAGACTGCTGGTTGCCACCGGAGAGAAGTAGCAGTGCCACCGTGACTACCATCTCATTTTCCGCTACTCCCCCTTCTAGATCTAGGTTGCTACATCAGCACTATTGACGTGGATCTTATTGCAGATCAGGACAGACTTCATCCCTTCAACTGCAAGAGTGAAATCTGCTGCTATTTGTGTCAAAATCTACACCAAATGGTGCAGACCCACACCAAAATCTGCCACTTATGACTACACTACACATTACAGCCCATATGGTCTGCCGGTGCAGACTGCAAATGGGCTGAGTATGGCACTGCGTATGCCCGCCAATCACATGTCACCGACATGGGCAGTGTGATTTTTTTTTTCTGCTCTGAACAGAGCAGGGATGCGCATGGAAAAGCTGCCTATATGCAATGTATTGCATATGGACAACGTATCATATGCAGCCCATACAAGGACTGCGTATGATATGCAGAGAAATAGAGCATGCTGCGATTTATTTCTCTTGCATATTGATATGCAGTGCCCACATGCCGGTGTGCATGGAAAAATGAAAGTCCATTGACTTTCATTGCCTCAATTTGTAGTGGCCAGTACATCATCCTGCCCCTCTCCATAAATGTCATACATGTAATGTATTATGCAGATGCACTGTGCAAAAATGTCTTGTCATTCTGTTATTCAGCTGCAGCAAATGATGAGTTAATGTCTGCAAAAGTGAGCTGACTGTCTGTAAATGTAACCATTCTATCCTGTCACGTGGTGTGAGAGAGGCTATAAATGTGAGTGCTTGAGAGCTGGAGAGAGTTCGGTCCATATCTTCTGGGTTCCTGTTGAAGAGTGCCAGCTGCACGGGGTACCTTCAGCCCTCATGTAGTGAAGTATGGAAGAGAAGAAGTTTTCCCAGAGTGCGTGTTTAAGGAATGACGATGGAGTGAGCCCCCAAAGAGAGAGAGAGAGAGTGAGCAGCGAGCGAGTGCAGTCTTTCAAGGCCTAGTACAGAGGTACTCAATTATTTGTTTCTCACGCCGGCGCATCCTGAAGTCTGGGACCACCTGGTGGAGGTACTCTACAGTCATTGTTCACACTCCAGCATCCGCCCGGTTGAGGTATGCGTCTTTACTTAGTCATGCACAGGCGGCTGAAGTCTGGGACCGCCCGGTGGAGGTACTCTACAGTCATTGTTCACACTGCAGCATCCTGAAGTCTGGGACCGCCCGGTGGAGGTACTTTACAGTTATTGTTCACACTGCAGCATCCTGAAGTCTGGGACCGCCAGGTGAAGGTACTCTACAGTCATTGTTCACACTCAAGCATCCTGAAGTCTGGGTCCCTCTGAAAGGAGGTACGCGTCTTTATTTAGTCACACACAGGCGGCCTGAAGTCTGGGTCTGCCGTGTTGAGGTACTCTGGCTTCTCTAATTCCTGCACTTTTCAAACTTGTCATTTGTGCTTTGTATTGCTAAAGTTTATTCTGCAAGTATAAGTTATTCCAGGCCCTGACCATTCCCGGGGACCTGAAGTACTATATCTTGTCTGCGGCTCGTTTATTTCCCCACCGATGTTCATGCCGGGGGGTACTGGAACAGTGGCATCACTCGTGACAACCACAACTCCATTCCCCAGTTTATTGGGTATCCCCATGCCGGGGGTGTCCAGAAGAGGCCCGGCGCTGCCCTGGCCGAGGCCACGTGTGTTCCTCTGGGAGGGAGCCTGGTAAGTGCTGCCATGACAAGCCAGCATCTTAACCTCTCTGCTCCTTAACGTATGCCCTGTGTCCAGGGTCACCCTATGGGACGCTGCACATTCACCACATATAATGCGTGCAATGCACAAACTGTGAAAACACGGTTATGGACATGAGCCTTAAGGGCTTCCACAGACAACTGTATTTGTGCGTACTTTTATGTGCAATAGGGCTCTTCCGCGCGGGCATCGTTTTCGTGCAGAAGAGGCACGTAAAAAAATCGTATCTATTAGAACCAATGGATTCCTATAGAAACATTAAGATGAAGATTTTTAGATGCACAAAAAACTTGCACCTTGAAAAGAGAGGACATGCGTGGCTGTAATGCCGCATCTAAGGTCAATGCTGCGTAAAAAGATAGGAACTGACCTATCTTTGGTGCGCTGCGCAGGCAGCTGGAGTTTAGCTGTGTCCGACGCTCAGAAAAGAAGATTACAAGCCATTAGGAGGATTTCTGCCAACCGAGGGAATTCCAAACAGCAACAGCGCCGCTAAGCCCAGAAGCACATTTTAAATGTCCCACTGTAAACTCCTGTTAGTCCCTGAAGGGATGAGGGGATGCCCGAGGGTTCCATTCATCTCCCCATTGTGCTTCTGGGCAGTAATTCCCCAGCAGAGGGGGGGGGGCAGCAGAGGACTGCCTCCACCTCTCTCCCCAGCAGCAGGTTCCCCGAGGGATTTTTTCATAGGGGAGACATAGTGGTGGTGGGGTTAGAAGGCTTCCCCAAACTGGGGGTGGGGCTAGAGAGATCCACCCTCTAGCGCTGTTCCCTTTCTTCTTGCTATGGGGAAATCCCTGGGAGAAGCACTCTAGCCCCCCCCTCTCTCTGCGCTATGGGGATATCCCTTGGGGATCTACTGTAGCCTACCCTCTCTCTCCCTGCTATGGGGAAATCCCGAAGCCCCACAGGGCTTAACCTCTCTCTCCCCCTGGAGCAGCTGTGGCAGGGGATCATGATCTTCCCCTCAAGCAGCTGTATTTTTTTAAGCAACATGCTGCTTCAGTGAATGCCTGATTTTCATGCGCATGAAGCTCGGGTCTTCTGAGCATGAAAAATTGCCTGTCTACGCAATTTTTAGTGCAGTTTAGCCACGATTTTTTTTGTGCGCCTACATATACTGCACTAAAACCCCGCTGGTGCGAAAGAGCCCTAAAATATATACTCACAATTAGCAGCTAATAGAACCCATTAATGTCAATGGGTTCAATCTCATGAGCGTGTTCTGCTCTATGTCCCTGCGTATTTGCACACCAAGAGCCTCACATTGATTTATGCTAAATCAGACATGAATACAACCTTTTTTTACTTGGACTGTTCATAAATATAAGCCCGCGTGCCGCCAATACACGAACAGGCGCTACTTCTGCACAATATTTTGGAAAGATTTTTTCAGTCTGAAAATCAGACAGAAATGTACCCAAAATTGTGTCACAATCCGCAAAGATGAAAGATTGGCTGTTAGGCTGCTTTCACACGGGCTATAAAATTGCGCGATTTTGTAGTGATGCGACAGCACTATAAATCACATGTATGTGAAGCCCTCTGTGTCCAACGGGTTCCTTCACATTAGCGATGTTTTGTCTGATGTTATGTTGCTAGGAAAAAAAATTGCGTCATGCTTAATATTGCTGCAATTTGCGATATTTTGTAGCCCGTGTTTCCCTACGGAGCCTCCTTGTTTGTCGCATCGCATACTACGTACTTGTGATTTTCATGCAATGCGATACATTTTTAACATTAGAAAGTCCTATTAACTTTCTTGTGACAAAATCGCGTGATTTTATTGCGCAAGAAAATTGCAGGTAGCAGCGATGCATCATTTTTCACAAGAAAAAGCATCAATGACACTACAAAGTTGCGTGTACAGAGCTGTAATTTCGCAGCTTTACATGAAGGAGGCCTTATACTGGGGAGGCGCCTCTCGCTGGTCGCTTCACTTCAGTGCACTGCAACAAAGCAGCTAATCAGCCGTTTCTCGCTCGGTACGCTGCCAGGTCCCACATTGACGCAGGACAGCTATTGCCTACAACCGATCATTTGAGCAGTTTTTCGTCGGATAGTTGACACAAGTTTGACACATAATTGCTGTGGATTTCACTATTAGCAAATTTTCTTCAATTCCGCTGTAGATGTGCAACAAAATCTGCATGTAAGGACTCTTTCACATGAGCGTAGCATTTTATGGATGGCCGTCTCACGGCCACAATGTGACAGAAAAACGCATGAACGGGCGCACAAATCTGCCGTTTGTGTGCCCATTCAGACGGCCTGGGCATATACGCCGAGCCCGGATTGCCATCAGGCGGGGGGAGACAGTTTATCTAGAGGAGAAGAAATAAAATGTCATATTTTTGCAAATATGTCATTTTAAAGGTAGGTTGTTTTTCTATAGTACACACGAAAATGAGGATTTCCACCCCAGAATGGATACCCCAGTTTGTCCTGTGTTCAGAGACATACCCATTGTGGCCCTAATCTTATGTCTGGATGCACGATGGGGCCCAAACTGAAAGGAGCAGCCGGTGGCTTTCAGAACAGACATTTTGCTTGAAGGTGTTTTAGGCCCCATTACCCACTTGTAGAGCCCTTGAGCCGCCAAAATAATGCATAAACCCCCATAAATGACCCGATTTTCAAAACTAGACCCCTTAATGATTTAATCAAGGGCGGTACTGCGTATTTTTACCCGACAGTTTTTGAATAAATCTTAGTAAAGCAGAAGGAAAGCAATTACAATTTTCATTTTTTTGGTAATTGTGTCAATGTAAAAACTGGTTTTTTTTGTACAGCATACATATAAATGAAGACTTTCACCGCAAAATAGATACCCCAGTTTGTCCCGTGTACAGAAACATACCCACTGTAGCCCCAATCTGCTTACTGGACACATGGCTAGGCCTATAATGGAGGGAACACCCATTGGCTTTCAGGGCACATTGGCGCATGCGCAGAAGCCTGCGACAGGTCCGGATCACCGTGGGACATCATGGAGAATGGGGTTGAGGATTTTCAGCTGCCCTCATGGATCCGATAAAACTTTAGCTTTTTTTAACTTTTCTGTGATCGACAGTATCCATTGGCGGGGGCCAGGTGATTTTAAATGTCCTGCACTGATCTAGGCTTCTGCGCATGCGTCACCATTTTTCCTTTGGCAAGCATGCGCAGAAGACGGTGGAGGGTCCGTTCCAGACATCGCCGAGGATGGGGGGTGAGTAGCTTCAGCCCCCCTCATGGATGCGATCTGTGAGGGGAGCTCAAAATGTATTTTTTTTAGCTCTTTCTTTACTTTAATGCGATTGGTGCTATCTGTTGGATAGCGCCGATCGCATGACCGGTGGGGTGTCCTGTGGGCTGGGATGACAGCTCCAGGTTGTCGGCTACCTCTGGGAGCTGGCAGCATGAAGTTATCATGTCCACAGCCTGCAGGGTTTCAATCCCTGCAGGAAGCATGTTTTTATGTCCCTGGGGATTAAAACCCAGTAGGCTAGGGCGTAAAAAGGCAATGGGGCTGTGACTAAGGGGTTAATATATTTTTCACTGTTGAGGGCAACCATGACCGAAAGGGATATATGCAAGCTGGAACAAAAGAATACTTTATTCTGTATGTATCTCCTGCACCCGTGTTGTACATCAGTATTTCTGCATGCACGCTTGCTCACATACGCCTAAAGGCTGTTTACCATGGGCAGCTACGCGCTCCAAAATCATGTGCTTAAAAAAGACGCGGCTATTAGAGCCAATGGTTTCCTATGAGACCGTTCAGATTCCTTCATCTGAATGTTCCTATGAGAAACCATTGGTTCTAATAGCAGCGTCTTTTTTGAGCACATGATTTTGGAGCGCGTAGCTGCCCATGGCAAACAGCCCTAGAGAAAGAATTTTTAAATCTCTACAGACCCTCCTGCAGTGAGAAACAAATCCTTGCATTTGCACATGTAATCAAAATGAGCTGAAGAGATTGATCAATAACAAGTCATCGCCGATTCGACTCACCTTCGCCTGGGTTTTATTTATCCCAGTTGATTGTAGCTTCCGTGTAAACGACCATCCTCCGTAACTGAAAGAGGCACAATGGGAAGAGCAGAGGTTTAGTAAGTTTAGTCCTAGGAGTGAGGTCTCATGCACACTGCACCCTGACAGCTCTTCCTATCACACCTTTGGGCCTCGTTCACACAAGGGAATTTGTGCAGCTAACTTACCTGTGACTATTAGAACCAACGGTTTACTATGAAAACATTCAGATAAAGGAATTTACGGCGCTCAAAAACAAACAAACAAACAAAAAAATCGCACCAAAAAAGATAGCAACTAAAATTCCCTGCTGCGCGAAAATACAAGTCTTGACCTATCTTTGGTGAGCAAAGCGCAGGTGTGTCCATGCACTCCTATAGAAGCTGGAAAAAAAGGGAGTGAGAAGGAGATTACCAGAGTCCGCTAAACCTAAAAGCACTGTATCGCTGCAGAGATAAAGGGGATTTCATTAATTTCCCTGGGGGTTCCCTTCATCGTGGGGATGAGGGGAGTCCCCAGCAGGGATTCCCTTCATTACTGCTGGGGACTCCCTTCATCCCACCGAGGACTAATAGGAGCTTACAGCAGGACATTTAAAATGTGAAAACTTGCTGTTCCGAGGGACTTCGGGCTGCCGCGATCTCTCTCTCTGGTCGATATAGGAACTGATGGGTTTATTATGAAGAATTTTAGTCTGTGACAAACATAAGAGGTGGCTCAGACTGTGTCCAGCTTTTGGACCCACTGGTTCTTTAGCACCAAACACAAATACAAAATATATATCAACATTGAGGTTTTAAGGTTTTTTTCTGACTATTTCAATTGATGATCTGTCTTCAGGATAGGTCATTAATAGAGATGAGCGAGCATACTCGTCCGAGCCTGATGCTCGTTCGAGTATTAGGGTGCTCGAGATGTTCGTTACTCGAGACGAGCACCACGCGGTACTCGTCTCGATTAAACGAGCACTGACCATTGAATTCAATGGAGCCGGCTCCATTGAAAGCAATGGGCTGCCGGCGATCGCACAATGAATTTTCGGGAAGGGCTTAAAAATATAAGCCCTTCCCTGAAATTCATCCAGAAATGTGTAAAAAGTAAAAAAAAAATATATACTCACCTTGTCCCGGCAGACGGAGTTCAGCCTCGGCCGGCCGGCAGTTCTCCTGAACTGCTGTGAGTAGTATTCAGCAGCCGGGGATTTAAAATCCCCGCCTGCTGAATGAGATTCCTCTGATTGGTCACAGCCTCACCAATCAGAGGCAGCTCTCACTCACACCCATTCATGAATTCATGAATGGGTGAGTGCTGCCTCTGATTGACAGCTGAGAACTGCCCCTGATTGGTCCCTGTGCTGAGCCAATCAGAGGCAGCACTCACCCATTCATGAAATCATGAATGGGTGTGAGTGAGAGCTGCCTCTGATTGGTGAGGCTGTGACCAATCAGAGGCAGCTCATTCAGCAGGCAGGGATTTTAAATCCCCACCTGCTGAATACTACAGAGAGCAGTTCAGGAGAACTGCCAGCCAGACGCGGCTGAACTCCGGCTGCAGTGGAAAGGTGAGTATACATTTTTTTTTTTTTTTTTACACATTTTAGGATGATTTTCAGGTAAGGGCTTATATTTTTAAGCCCTTCCCGAAAATTCATCCGGCGCTCGCCGGCAGCCCATTGCTTTCAATGGAGCCGGCTGTATTGCCGGCTCCATTGAATTCAATGGGCTAACATCGTTCTTCTCTGCCACAGCTGTTACAGCTGTGGCAGAGGAGAACAATCTTTATGCTGACAGTGCGGGGGGGGGGGGGGTCTCACTCTTGCCACTATTGTGGCTTAATAGTGAGACCTCAGAGCCTGAAATGCAGCCCTGCATGTTGCTCCTCGCCTGCCCTATCCATTTCTGCGTTTTTTACATGACTTTGGTGATTTGCTAAGATTTTCACAAATGAAAACCTTAGCGGAGCACCAGTCATATACAAAAATGCTCGAGTCGCCCATTGGCTTCAATGGGGTTCGTTACTCGAAACGAACTCTCGAGCATCACTGAAAGTTCGACTCGAGTAACGAGCCCTCGAGCATTTTGGTGCTCGCTCATCTCTAGTCATTAATAGTTGATTGGGGGAAACCAGCCAATCAAGACCCCCACAGTATATGGTGAGGATGTAGATCACTCTGGTGGCTGGCGCTGGTAATTGCAGGGGTAGCTTTCATTGATCTTAATAGGAACTGCACCTGGAATTAGCAGCGGCAGCCACTTCACTATGTCAGAGCTATCTGTTTCCGCTCTATGCACTGTAATCAGGTCTCTGAAGAGCTGATCTTCCGACACTGAAGAAAAGTCATCAATAGAAATAGCCCAGAAAACTCCTTTGAATACACTCACGAGGTCAATTTATATTACTTCTAGTGTATGTTACTATAGCAACCAGTTCATTACATTTCACTTCAATGTGGATTAGTGACAATGTATCAAATGCAAGAGCAGTTCTGTGCAGTAACATTTCTCAACCAATATACCATTGTGTATTATTTGTCCCTACAGTGGCAACAAAAAGGCAACAATCATCCTAATTCTGCTATCACACCCATTACAGCATATAGAAGTCACACACAGGTCTGTACAAGAGAGGAGAGCTCTCCCTGCAGCTGCTCCTGGGGTCCCAGATCGAAAAGAAAAGTCTACAAGAAGTATATAATGTTACAGTTTCTTGGATGCTTCGGCTTTGAACTAAGGCTTTAGTCGGGCACAATATGAGGACATATATACAGCAAGAAAGAAGGCCGGTGTCATGCAGCAGGTGTGGACCCCCTGTGTCACTGACTTATTTGTCTTTCAGCTACTCCTAAGGGCTTCTCTAAGGGGTCCCCAGGTTCTCCCCCTTTAACTACTTTTTGAGGGAACTGACCTTAGCTGCAAGGAGTCTGACTGCAGGGATAGCTGACCTAGGTGGGCCAAAAGGCTCCGGAGCATGGTCCGAGCAAACAGGTAAGAATGTAGTCAGTATAACAGGCCAGGGTTGGGACAAGTGGAGTTCATACTATATGATAAGTCAGGCTGGAGGTTAAGCCAGGCAGCAATAAGGCGTGGCATAATCCAAAAAAACAGGCCACGGTCGGGACTTGTAGAGTGCAGGAAAGCTAGGTATACAGGTGCGGGTAGTAACAGTTTTTCATACTTGTGATTTTAATAGCCCTTGTGTTTCATTAAGAGATTCGCTCCCTTCATTGTTTTTTATATACAAGTTGTCATTTACTTGTGTTTTATTGTATGTGATGAAGGCCTTATTCAAAGGCCAAAACTCATACGGTGGATATAATGCGACGCCTTCTTTATTGTAGCTTTCACTTATCTCTTTCATTGCTTTTTAATCTTGATACTAAAAGCAGTATCTGTGACAACCCGTCCTCTCCTGTATAAACTTATGTTTGAATCCCACAAAGCGTCATTGGAGCCATATGTAGAGGGCCATTTTTGACTTCAGGCTCATGAGGTCCACTATGTGCTCCATGGAGTTATGCCCATAATCACTGGCATAACTATAGGGGGTGCAGGGGATGCTGTTGCACCTGGGCCCAAGATCCTTAGGGGCCCCATAAGGCCTCTCTTCTCTATATAGGGAGCCCAGTACTAAGAATAAAGCATTATAGTTGGGGGCCCTGTTACAGGTTTTGCATTGGGGCCCAGGAGCTCCACGCCAGCCCTTGCCCATAATCACGTAATGCGATCAAGTAAGAGTACATCTATACGCTAATCAGCCATTTACACGTAACGATTGTAGCTCAAAATTCATTCAAACAAACAAATTTGAGCGATAATCGTTCAGCGTGAAAAAATACTTTACTGGTCGTTCAGTTGTTTAGGCTGACTTTTCAGCTAGCTTAAAAAGCCTTGTTGGCTCGCTGGCTTCTCGTCCCGTCTGACAGCTCCCCGCATAGCACTTCCCATAGGAGGTGAAGCACAGAGTGAGAAGACTGCGATCCAGGGACACGCTCTGCACGATCCGCCCTCGTGCAATCACTGTCAGCCCGTGTAAAAGGAGCATTACTTATATGTATTACATATATACTAGTCTGTTACATCCGGATCTCCCATTGTAAGGATATAAACCAAATGGATACAAAGGCAGAATCTATTGAGTGGGATTGGACTAAACAAAGGATTTCAATTGACACCATTGACTTAATAACTTGCTCTACAGCGAAACGAGCCGGTGATGTGTATCTACAAGAGAGCTGGAGTCTATGCAAATAATAAAGGAATAGTTCCAGATGAAAGGGAATAATACAAGAAGTTCATCGGATCTCTTAAAAAACTCAAAGGATGCTGTAGGAGGATTTCATTAAAGTTTAATATTTTTAACAGATTAACGCAAAAACGTCTAATCGGAAAAAATAGCACTTTGGTGACCAAAATCAGCGACCAAAATTTCCTGCTGCCAAAAAATATAAGTCGTGCCCTATCTTTGGACCAAAAAATGCTGGAGCCTCCATAGACTCCTGTGGGAGCTGCAAAAAAAGGGAAGGGGGAGGGGGGGGGTTTAGCTGCGTCCAACGCCGGGAAGAGACGACGGGTGCCTCTAAGTCATTAGGAGGATTTCTGACGCCCGAGGGATTTCCGATCAGCAGCACATTTTTTCGGCAATGCTTCACACCCTAAGCAGTCATGTGTACACGAGGAACAACACTACGCCTGGCCATTATGTGACTCGCACCCTGCAGTACTGTCGTTCATCTTGATCTGCAGGGGAATACAAATCATTCCAATTTTGTAGAATCAGGTAATTATGATCAGATTTTTGGCAAAATTTGAATTATATTTCCCAGAATCCCCTTCAGAGAATAGACATGTAACAAACAAATGCTTTATTAATAAATATTAAAATAGCCAAGCAATCAGTGACTACCTGGCTGGCCAAGAGGGGCGCTATTGATGCAATGATAGGTCTCTGGCTCACTTGTCACTGAGCAAATATAATGCTCAATTGGTGAAGTGACAAGAAACTAACTAACTAGCCAGTGGATTTTCTTCTCCTTCCTTGCGTTCCATTGCCGATTCCAGCCTCCTGATTGGCTGGAATCGGCACACGTGATGAGGCGGAGCTACGATGACGACGCGGTGAGCAGCTCTCCGGCACGAGCGGCCCCATTCACCAGGCAGAAGACCGCACAGCGCAAGCGCGTCTAAAAAAGCAAGAAGACAGCGAATTTAGACGGATCCATGGCGACGGGGACGCTAGCAATGGAGCAGGTAAGTGAATAACGTCTGTATGGCTCATATTTAATGCACGATGTACATTACAAAGTGCATTAATATGGCCATACAGAAGTGTATAACCCCACTTGCTTTCGCGAGACAACCCCTTTAAGTTAGCACTTCAAGGGTCTCCCAAAGAAGCAACAGCTCCACATTCTGCAGGAGGCAAGGCAAGCCTGCTGACATTCCGGAGAAGCGGTCCTGCTCATGCGTTACATCCGCTGCCTGCAGAACAGGTCACAGCGTGCCTCAAGCATCACCTCCTCCCTGTCACAGGCACAAAGCAGTCAGTCTGAACTAATTGGACATGGGCATCCCCCTCTACTTCGCTCCATGCCAAATCCCCTGCAGCCTCTGCAGCCGTCCACATAGATCGGTCTGAGGAGCTGTTTGATCATTCAGAGTCACGGATGTCAACCGGGCATCCAAACAGAATTTGTCCTTGTAAATGTTATGGCATTGCTTTAAAAAATAGCAGCCCACCTGCTGCCCTCCTTGGTGCAATTTTTGATCTAGGGACACCCCTGTGCTACAATTGACCCTTGCATCACTGCACACTATTTCAACCAATGTGTGGGAGGAGCACAGTGTTCCCCAGATGTGTGGCTGTATCCCCCTGCAATTTTAGGGACTTGGATGCATTGGGGTCCTTCTGGAGGGCAAATTAGTAACACCAATACTTACTCCCATTAATTTTAATGGGAGTCAGAATCGACCTTCCCAATTTACAAACCAATTATTCCACTAATTGCTTATCATTATCCTGCAGGGTTTTTTCAGTAATTTTCTGCTCTGCATCAACATCTCTAAGGGCTTATTCACACGAATGTAGGCATTTTTACGTGCGCCCAACAGCACCATCAAAACACGTGAACAGGTGCATAAATCTGCCACTTGGGTGCCCGTTCAGACGGCCTGGGTCCAGCACATATATGCCGAGTCCGGATTGCTGTTGGGTGGGGGGAGATAGTTTAGCTCTGCTAAACTACCTTCCCTATTTCTGCACCCTCGCTGGCTTTCGGCAAGAGAAGGGGCGGGACGGGGCGGGAGCTAGTGTGCTAAGTTCCTCCTCATCTCTGCCCCTTGTTGGCTGCCAGCAATTGGAGAGGGTGGGACTGGGTGGGAGCTTAAAAACTAGCTCCTGCCCCCCCCCCCCCCAAAGAGCTGGCAAAGGGCAGAGAGAATGAAGGAAGGGGCTGGGAGTTTAGCAGACATGCTACTAAACTCCCTCCCACCTTCCTTCTTCGGCAGCTACCATTGGCTTCCTGAACTATCTTTCCTGGCTGGCGTAAAAGCGCCTGGCCAAAATGCGCTTGCATGCGCTATCTTGGCCGGCTTGGCGCTTTTACACTGCGGTAATACGCCCATGTAAACTGATGCATTGTAAACCAATGCATCAGTTGGGCAGCGCATATCGGCTGGGCGTGAAGGCATGGCCAATATACGCTCATGTGAATAAGCCCAGAGGGTCCTTTTATGGTGAGATTTTTTGCTGGAATGAGCAAACTAGTAGTTTGCTTTCAAACAATGTCCATCTACACGCGCAGATAACGGTTCACGTTTTTCGTTATTTTTTCATCATTGCTCGTTCAGCCATGTTGGTCTTTCAGATGAGTCTGCGAAGGGTTTATAAATGACTGAACAGTCTCCTGAATGACTGAGATGATAAGTGGAGGAAGAAGTGTTTTTCTCTTATAAGATACATTACTGAGTTTCTTCTATTTGTCTTCACTGTTGATTTATGCAGTTTGTTGAAAGGCTGTGACCATGTAATAACTAGATGTGCTAAGGCAATGCTCAGGGAAGAAATCACAAGAATTCCTTTAAAAACTCTTTAGTAAATTAAAAATAACTACATATAAAAGGACCAATAAAATAAAAATAAAATAAATTAGAGAAGGCGGCAAATTCTGGTGGAGAGTGACCTCAAAGATATTAGAAGGGCTCGTTCAGCTATTAGAACCAATGGTTTCCAATGGAAACATTCAGACAAAGGAAATTTAGGCGCGCGGGGAAAAAAAAATAAATCACACCTAAAAAAATAGGACATCAGCTACTGAAATTCAACAACTTAAATTCCCTGCTGCGCAAAATGATAGGTCCTGACTTATCTTTAGTGCACAAAATGCAGGAGTGTCCATAGACTCCTATGGGAGATGGAAAAAAGGGAGAGGGAGTTCTGCCATGCTGCTAAACCAAGAAGCACTGTGTCCCCATAGGGATGCAGGGAAGCCCCACGGCGGGGGACTACCTTCATCCCCATGGCAGGGCTTTCCTTCATTGCCCGGGGGGTTCCCTTCATCTCTCTGATGCTTCCCTTCATTGCGGGGATATGATTTTCAGCAGCTTTTGCGCAGCTAACAGCTCTATGAATTCCACGCCCGTGTGAACGAGCCTTAAAAGTGGAAAACAACTGACAAAAAAATCAGAGTTCATAACTGATAATAAAACAACCTATTTTTTCACTAGTTACACCTGAGGAAAGGACTAATACACATATCATTGTCACAAGGACTAATCAGAAGACCATGCAATTCAATTAGACCTATCGTGGTAGCGGTTGGGTTAGGGCCCTTTTACATGGGCCAATAAATCGTTCACATCCAGAGAGAATCGGAATGATTGTTGTTTAGTCTTAATGCAAGCCCGACTGAATGACGAATGAGAATTCTCTCTTCTTGCATGCATAAAACTGAATGATGGCTTAGGCCCGATCCAGTTCCATTCACTCAGCGATGCTCATTCCTGTGTTGGGGCGCTGGAACAATTATCACTGAGACAATCTGCATCTAACAGGTCATCCCATGTAAAAGCACCCTTATTGAGGTCTGAAACAACATGGAACTTTGGTGAAAGCAAGCAGCAGTGGTCAAATGTTTGTCAAATCAACACGGGAATGATTGACGCATAGAAGTCAATAAATAAGAACACTACAAAGCTGTAGCCACCATTCATTATCGGCCCCTTAAGGCAAACACGTTGACATTTTCCACACGAACTGATGGTCCGCATCAAAATACGTCATGTTATGTCCTACTCCTGTTAGACTTGTGTCGGATGAAAATTGCGCTGGGGCCTCTCTCCCACAACTCACAAGTTAGCCGCGCCAGGCCTGATTGTCACTAACAGCAGGAAAGTTTGTACACGTAGAAAAATGTGCTCAGTATAGAAAGACACATCCCTTTACTGTATATTGTAGAACTACCGATGTGTCCGTCCTCACCTTTCTACTTGGCTCAATATATTCTAAGTGCGTTATGTGAAATGACCAAGTTAAATAAAAAAATGTGATTTAGCCTTCTTCTGCCTGGAGCCGTGTCTGCTTTATGTATCTCTGCGTGGCCACCCGCTTGTTAGGATGTGCCTTGAGTCTTGTCAAAGGTTTTGCTAGCATGCCACAATATTTTATCAAATGTGTTTCATCAGAAATTGGATTCCTTAACTAAATTGAAGGAAAGGTAAGGGCGGAAACATCTGTATGCTAATACCAGCGCTGGCGGCCAGGAGGATGCGTCCAATGACTGTATAAACATCGCGTTTACATCTCATCAATGAAAAATGTCCTACGAGTCATAAAAGTAATTTGACTGCTCATGTCATTGCCAGAAGTACTTTATATTAGGTTGCTTCACTACGTTGTATTATCTCCCATTTTAAAAATTGAGTTCAGGGCTTCTGCTTAAAACTTCAAGCCTAAAACTAAATTCAATTTCTGCGTTATAAAAAAGAAGCAAATAATTCCTGAAAGCCAGAAAAACATCACGCTTCAGCATATGTTTTTTGGGTTCATTAATTGATGCCTTGCAGGAAAAGCTGACATTTTGTCTATTGATTTGGCCTTTTTATACAGTTTTTGAATCACTCCAGGAAGAAGCCGAATCAATTGTCAAAATGTCAAATGGTGAAAAAAAAACACAACTTAAAGCAGGACATTCTACATATATCCGGGAGGAGGATGTATAGGAATGTCTCATCTTAGAACGCACGAGCCATGTGATATGACACAATATTACTGGACGATTAACCATGTTTGATATTCTATATATATAACAATCAACTAATTAGGAATAATAACCAAACTATGGTTTGACCAAGACTCCGATTGGAGTCAAAACGTCATTTTTCTCTGTTTCAATGAGGGAATAGATCTGCGTCTGTGATTAAGCTGTTCCGCACCTCGTATTGCTGCCCATTCTCCATTACTAATAACCAACATGTCTCCGAATCATAACCCCTCTTATTTATACGGCACTCGCATACTGAGGAGATCTTCACATCACGTGATTCTGGCTTCTAGTCTCTCCGTGGAAAGTGTCCCGCGGCACTCACGTATTATGCAATCCTTTAGCAGAGGTATCCAACATTGCAAAGCCACACCAGGGACCGTGGACCTCCAGCCTCATCTAACGTCCAGAAAGTTACATGAAGTGGCAGCAACAATGGGGAATTCGATAAAAACAGATTTTTATTGCTCCATGTTTTAAGAGGATACAACGTTTCGACTAATAGAGTCTTTCTCAAGCCTGATCACATATCACCTTACCAAACACTACACCACACCAATCAGAGGTAAGTGACTGCCCACACATTAACAATACATAATCACCTTCACCTGAAAGAAGTCACAACAACATAAAATCATTTGGTGCAGTCCATTGCCCGGTTGCCAGCTCGGTTATGGCTTTCCTTACATACACCCAAGATTCGAGCGCTGAGACTCCGACATCAAATGAAATGGCATGGAGCTGGCGACCGGGCAATGGACTGCACCATATGACTTTATGTTATTGTGACTTCTTTCAGGTGAAGGTGATTATATATTTTTAATGTGGGGGCGGTCACTTACCTCTGATAAAATCCAATAATTGTAAATGCAGCTCAGGCCTCGTCCCCAGCGCTTATTCAGACAAGCGTATATCAGCCTGGTTTTCTCGCCCGGCCGATACACGCTGTCCCTCCCCTTCGCCGGCTCTCTGCTTCTCTCCTCCCCTCCGAGCAATTTGCAATGGGAGTGGGCTGGATGGGGGTGGAGCTAAGCTTCAGCCCCCTCCCCACACCTTGTCTATAGCCAGCAATGGGAGTGGGTGGGGCAGAGCAGAGCTTAGCTCCACCGCTGTCTCCTCCCATTGCAAGTGAAGGACTGAAGGAGAGAGACAGACAGCTGGGGAGGGGTAGGGAGGGGGACTGCTCAGATGGAAGCATTAGTCGAAGGCTGTGCAAACCCCGGCCGATATACGCTTGTGGGAATAAGCCCTCACGCTGCAGTTTCCCCATGGATTTACGTGCAGATTCTGCACCCAAATTTGCAGCAAGTCCTCACCATCCTAGCTTTCTATATATGACATCTACGCCGTTCTTCATTCGGTGCAGATGGTTCCATACAAAGATTAGAAAATAAGCAGAGCAGATAAAACTATTTCCGTAGACGTTCTTGGAAGGACGGCCGGCGGCTTCAAGCGGCCAACGTAGATTTGGTCATTGACTGGAGATAAGTTTGTGGAGAATTCCAGCAGATCGCCGCGGCGCCTCCTCAGAGATGTTCTGCAGGTTAAACCGTCAGATGCCCAGGCCTGACACGGATCTGACAGTAAGGGCTCCTCCACACCAACGCTTGCATAATTGCGCAGGCTTCAGTGCAGTGTGTTTGCACTTTGAACGAGGTAGATTTGCGCGAGTATCAGAGCATCTTATTGTACTTTTTGCGCACACAGGGCACGTACACATGGGCAGACACCCCCCGTCGGGATTTAAAGGGCTATTTAGCTAATGAGGTCCTCATGTGTGTTTTTTTCATAGAATTGTGCAGTGTATTGCGTATTTGTGCGCCTTCAGTAGACTTCTATGGGAACCCTCAGTGCGCAAATGCACACAAAAATAGAGTATGCTGCGTTTTTTCCATATGTGCAAATCATGTGCACAAAAAAGAATTGTTAGACGAAACCCATTAAAATAGCAATGGGTTCTATTCTGCGTATATCAGGTTGGCTTCACTGGACTCCTATGGGGGCTGGATAGCACGCACCACGCACCTCCGATCAGGTGAACGAGCCCATAGACTCCTATGGGAGTAGAAGCCAAAGTGAGGGGGAGGGAGTTCAGCTGGCAATCATGCTCTGTCAGCCTTTCAGTTCGCCTTTTAGGCCCCATTCACACGGGGCGGTGGGTGAAGCCATGCGTGTTTTTACTTTGTGTAGATTAAAATGTTGCAAAAAAATCACGCAGTTTTTAATTGAACTGAAATGTCCCGTGTGAATGGGACCCTTAAAGCTGAAGACAAACAGAACATGGCTAAAGGAAGCAACCCAACAGAGGCCAGACAAAAAAGGCAAGGAAATGAAAAGATAAGCCTGATATTCCTGCAAGATTTATGCGTCTCGCACGATTAAAAACAGTCTTAAAGCGCATGTGAAAATGCCACCCCAAAAACCCCACATGCAGCGGTCGCTGACTGGTTTCAGTGTGTGAAAAAATGCCTCCAAAAACGTGTGTAAAGGAAGCCTAAAACGACAAAAATGCTATAAACGTTGAAAACACAATAAGACTAGAGATGAGCGAGCCTACTCGGTAAGACAGTTACTTGAGCGAGCAGCGCTCTTCTCGAGTAACTGCTTAGTGATCCGAGCAGGCTCGTATGGGCTGCGGGGGGCAGGGTGGAGCGGAGCCGGAGGAAGAGTGAGAGACCTCTCTCTCTCTCCCCCCGCTCCGCTCCACTGCCCCCCCGCTCACTCCCACAGCCCACCCGAGCCTGCTCGGATCACTAAGCAGTTACTCGAGAAGAGCGATGCTCGCTCATCTCTAAATATGACGTTCTTCACACACGCTTTTAGTGATTTCTCTAAGCGTGCTTTCAGATGGGCCACAATTAGCCCACAGGAGGCACGCAAATTCGCAGCAGTGGATTCCACCCTCCATCCTCAGGTCTTCGGGCTCCTCCACATGAGCTGATGCATATCTGTACGAGCGGTGCGGGAAAGCATTGCTTGTGTGTGTATAGATCTTGCACAATTCTCTCGGCTATGTGAAACTGGCCTTAGGCTACCTACACGCAGGCAAGCGCGATATTGGGCTAAGCTTTTTGGCACAATATGGCGCTCACCCAAGGTGCGTTTTCTCGCTGATGGAAAGCGTTTTTGTGGCAAAAAGCCTCCCATCACTTCCATGAAGTAGCGATCCTGCGGTGCGGCTTTTAGTAAGGATCGACAAGGGTTTTCTATTGTTGTCAATAGAATCCCTCGCACGCCGTGCAATGTGTTTTAGTGCGTTCCGAGGAATACAAAATTTGTTCGATTTTTTTTTCCCCCAAATCGCTCCAGTATATGACTATTCAAAAGAATGGGGTTCATGTTCGCGTGAGATTTGTGCGCGATGAACAATACGCTGCACAAAGCGGTAAAGAACACATCTGGACCTCAATAGGCTAAACAGCTTTTTAAATCAGGGCGGGGGGCTGTCGCAAGCGCTATTGAACTGACCCTGCTTCCGCAAAAACGTACTTTACTATACACAGACACGTATGGAAATCAGCCTCATTCACAGTACAAATACGTTGCGCTGGGATGAGTATATTCGTGCATCCGCTCGTCTGAAGCCACCCTTAGGGCTTTCACAGATGAGCGTGTTTTGCAAGACGCTCGCACCTGCTCAATTTCTTTGCGCAGAGAACGAGTATTTGGCGCATGTGCCTATTAGCACAGACACCGCTTGTTCACACGGTCGTGGGAATCCCCCTGCCCTTATTTAAATGGCCGCTGATCGTGGGTATGACAGCGTTTAGTGCGTACCCGCTCGTGCAGATCTGCGTGTCTGCGCCTCCCATAGACCTCTGTACTCACAAAGTAGAGAAGATCCCGAAATAAGAAACGAGAACAAACCCACTGAAGTCAGCGACCCCTCGCAGCGCAGACGGAACTGACATGTATCAGCTTTATTTATCATCATCTTAACATCAAGGGCTGAAGCCACAAACGTACCGGCAGACGATGTACAGGACAAAGCCACTGGCCAAGGGTGCGGATATACAATGATGCAGATATACAACGGGGCGGTTATAACAAGGTGCGGCTATGCAACAGTGCGGATATGCAACGGTGCGGATACAGGTTCCCCAGACGAACAAACAGGACACAAAGATTAACCGCATCAATGAAGATTTGACTTGATTGAGTCCTGATCTTTATTTGCGTATTTCATGCTGTTCGCGCGGCGCTGCTGCGGACTTGTTAAAAACAACTATTTTCAGTTAGTTTAATATGTACTATGTTCAGGCAAAATACGCCCAAAACTAGGACAAGCGGCGGTTATTTTTGTGTGACCAAGATGCGTGCACAAAAAACGCCCATGTGACCGAACCCGTTACAATGAGAAGTTCTATACACTGCGTATTGGGCGTTCATTTTGCGAATGTGTTTGTGTGGTTAAGCCTTCAGGCTGCTCTCAGGGGCACATAATTTGGCTCCGTATTAGGTTTGTGCGGCAGGGATGGAATACGGAGCGATTGTATCTATTGCGCCAATGACATGCACCATTTTTTGTAGACGGTTTTTTGAAAACGCAACATGATGTTTTCTGCCTCGTATTTGTGTTCTACTGGGCGAATACAGATCCGTATTACAGATGTGTTTATATGCGCTTCCCTGAAACAGCCTGAAGGGGTAACCTGTGCAGTCTGGGTGGAGGGCGCATGGGGCCTGGGGTTTTGGTGTGTAGCGCACATATATGTGCTGTTTAGGCCGGCTTCACACGGCGAAAAAATTGTGCGAGATTTGTGCGTTTTAAGAGGCACAAATATGAAAGCCATTCATTTGATGTCGTCATCCACATGAGCGATGCTTTCCTGTATGGCTCTGCGATGCGAGAAACAAATCGCAGCATGTTCTATCTGGCTGCATGCTCTCATCACACCATCCATTGTCTCCAATGGAGCCGGCCACAGCAGTGACGCCCCATTGAAAGCAATGGGAGAGCTCTGCGATCCTCTGCTGCGGCTGCGACGGCCATGCTGGAGGATCCCTGCATCTCCGAAGTGATCCCAGACGGTTTTACATGAAAACGCCTCGCAGCCATGGGGATATCACATGGTGGCAAGTGCGATATGGGGGCGGGATTCACGGCATGATATGGCGCCCGCCCGTGTGAAGCAGCCTGACTGTAACTTATAAGTAAGATATTAAACCATTTTACACATTTTATTGCACACAAAGTCATTTACTAAATTATTTCCCATCGCTTTCCATGTAGGAAGTGGCATCAGATTACAATGTAAGGCAGTCATGTAAATTACCTGTCCTTGATAGCGAGCGCGATTAGGTATTCTTCCACATTGTATCCTGACAAGTTATATAGGGCGCAACCATTGCTGGAGGACGGCAGGAAGAAATCACACACCTGGCAAGTCTGCGGAAAGAGAAAAGATTCATCATAAAGTGTAAGTGCAGCGGGTGCGCCTTCAGACAACTTTTACAGGGAACGCCCTGTTTTTCTGCAGTTAGATGTTTTTATTTGTTGTTTCAGTGCATTTTTACAGTTTTTTATACCGCAGTATGCTTTCAGTATTCTGGCTTTTCACGTATTTTTCAAAACACTTCCTATAGGGAAAACTAACCTGGAAACATTGTATAGCACAAACAATAGCACACACACAGCAAAACTAATTCATGACATTCTTACAACCCCCCCCCCCCCCCCTACCAAAAATCCCCAAAAAGTAAGGAAGCCTCATGAGGGCAGTTCCAGATGAGTGTATTACGGTTGCACTTCTGCATCTGACCATGCAGTTGACTCGAACTTGGAGCATCGTAGCTCCATATAGCTCCATATGATGCTCCAAGTTTGGGTCAGTAAACCCCACAGTCGGGCTGGGACACATGCCCGTGTTAGGGATGCAGAAATGCGGACATGATAAGCTTGTCTGAAACTGGATTGAAGCTGATGTTGTAACATGCAAGAAACACTCAGAGATAAAGGAACCCGACGACAGGCTCTCTATGTAATATAATATGTAAGGCTGAAAAAGACATCTGTCCATCCAGTTCGGCCTTCTACCCACCAATGTTGATCCAGAAGCCAAAAAACCCAATGAGGTAGAATCCAATTTTCCCCATTTTTGGAAAAAATTCCTTCTCGGCTTCAATCTGGCAATCAGAATAATCCCCGGATCACCGACCCTTCTGAAATTATTAGTGATATAACATATAATATTGTATCGGCCAGAAAGAAAGGTGGACTAACGATGATAAAAGGACGTAAGGTAAGTATTTACTCTCATTTGGGCATATTTAGTGAATGTTAGCTAGAGTAGTATCTTTTTACTCCGGTCCATAAATACCTCACGCAGGGCATGTTTTCAGGGTTTTTTGAGCATTGTACATGTCATGTAATTAGTGTCAGTGTATCAGCCATATCACACATACAGGAATCATCCATGGGACGTTGCGAAATATTCCACCATACAGAAAAATTCACACCAAAATTTGCATATCTAATGTGCGGATTTTGATGTGGAATTGAAAATTTCAGAATTCTGCTGGCAATTCCAAATCAAAATCTGCATTTAGACATGTGAAATATTCAGCATCATCCATCAGAATATTCTAGTATGTATGAAAGGTTCCCACACTGTGCATAAACCGGTATTATTGTACCTTGTCACCACCAGAATAATGGGTGCAGACCTTAAGTGAGAGCTTAAGGCTAGAGTATGCCCCCAAAGATCCTGATTGGCTGCCTGCAGGAAAGTCCTAGCAGCGTGGAGTCTGAACTTTGCCTTGGGTGGAGGGTTAGGGTTTGTTTAAATGTGAGGCTTACATTATTAGCTGTAATGGTCCAAAATGAAAGCATTTACAGCTGCTAATTTAACCATAACACTTAAACAAACCCTCACCCTTCTTCAAGCAAAGTTTAGTCCCCACGCTGCAATGTGTCAGCTACCCGCTCTGCCTCTCTCCATCACCCTCACCGAATGTCTCCGCCAGCGACCTCCCAGAAGTGCTTCAGGAAAAAAATCATCTGTCAGCGCTGATGTGAGGTCTGCACTGGGGAACTGCACAGTGGCAGAGCAGAGAGGGGGGAAGGCAGACCACCCGACAAGTGAATGCAGCAGGCATGGAGACGGAGAGCGGAAGAGCGGGCAGCAAGCAAAGCAGCAGGGAGCAATGCTGAGGGCTGGGAAAAGGGAGATGGACAATGGGGAGGCAGAGACAGTGATGAAGTTACATTAGGGCCGGGGAAGATACGGACAGCGGAATGAGGAAATCAGGACCGGGAGCCGAGAACCAGCGCAGCGCTGAGTGACAGAGCAGGGAGACCTGGGGAAGGTTAGTGGGCTGCTAGGACTTGCATGGGAGCCAGCTCTGCAGCCCATCAGGGGGTGTCACCGGCCTGTCAATAGTGTCTCCACCACTACTTGCAGTGGTGACAAGATACAATAGTATCACATAAACCCTGCACTCCTGTGGCGGTCAATGACTGGAAGATTTTACCTATATATTTTTCCAAACAGAGGAGTAACAGAAGCACTGCAGGTAAGTGTTTCATCAACCCAAACCTAAGTGAGCATGCGTGGCTGACATAACTGTACTGTGTCATAAGTGGGTGATTTGGGATTTGTGACTTTGGATTCAGGGACTTTGGGAAAGTCATTTGTATTTATTACTGTTTATCTATCTGAATTTTTGCATGTAATACTTTCATCTAATCTATCTGTACGATCCCCATTTACAATGTGCTGCAAAACTGACAATGACGTCCGCTGTATATCTTGTGTCATGTATGCGGTCCTTGACTGCTGTAGGAAATGTGAGCGGGAAATGTGAGCAGGTTGTATTTTGGAAAGCTCCCAGATCCTGGATCTAAATGAGCCGCTTGCAACAGTGAGATCCATTGACACCATGGAAAGGAGTCTGTTGCTCACTGAGCACTTGCTAAGTTAGATGCAGGGGTATATGGTAGTATGGGGGTGCAGGATGACCAGGCAGCTAGCTAGGTGACAGGAGGGGTAGAGGGAAGAGATTCAGGGAGGCTAGTCCTGAACTGGCACACTCCAACAACTTTGCAAAGTTGGCAGATGAGGGGGGTGCCATTACAGAGCCAGCACCGCTGCAGCACATGCCCTCTGACCGCCAGGGAGATGACTGCTCCAGTAAGAAGAGGAAGGGGACTGCAGAGATCCTAATAGGGAGGTACTAAATTATTAGGGGGCAATCTGCCACAAAGACCGGGATTGTTGAACGGTGCATATTCTTCCAGGCGCTCGAGTTCAATACATCACAGATCAGGTTGCCAGATTAGTGGGAGGGGCTGTGAGCATCCAGCGATCACAATACACATTGGCACTAATGACAAAGTTAGAGGTAGATAGAAGGTCCTTAAAAATAATTACAGGGAACTAGGATGTAAGCTTAGCATCAAGGACCTCCAAAGTAGTATTTTCTGAAATACTATCAGTACCACACACCACACAAGTAAGACAGTGGGAGATAAGGGAGGTAAAGTGGCTCCAGAGTTGCTGTAGGAAGAAGAGATTTGGGATCCTGGAGAACTGGGCTGACCTTGCTGTAGGGGATAGGTTCTACCATAGAGATGGACTGCATGTCAATGGGGAGGGGGCAGCTGTGCTAGGAAGAAGATGGCGAGAAGGCTGAAGGAGTGTTTAAACTAGGGACTGGGGGAGGCAGTGACCTGGGACTAAGTAATAGTAATAGTAGCAGAGCGTTTGGTAGACAAACTAGAAGTCATAATGTCTGAGGAAAACTGCGACATAGTGGGGATAACGGAGACCTGGTTGGATGAAAGCTGTGATGGGGTGGTGACCTTACAGGGTTACAGTCTGTTCAGAAGGGATTATAAAACCGAAAAGTAGGAGGGGCTAGTCTTTGTGTAAAATCCGTTTAAAGCCCACATTATGGGAAGATATATGGGAAGGAGATGAACATGTGGAGTCTCTATGGGTAGAGATACATGGAGGGAAACAACAATAGAATCCTCATAGGGGGTTTCTATAGGCCACCAAATATAACAGAAGCCACTGAAAATCTTTTAATGAAGCAAATAGATGAAGCAGCAAATCAGAATGAGGTAATTATGGGGGATTGTAACCAAGGATATAAACTGGGAAGCCGAAACCTGTGGATCTCATAATGGTAACAACTTCCTGTCAATTACAAAAGATAATTACCTTACCCAACTAGTACAGGACCCGACTAGGGGGACGGCCATTGTGGATTTAATATTAACCAACAGACCAGACAGAATAACAGGGGTGCAGGTCGGGTGGCACCTGGGTAATAGTGACCATAATATAATGCATTTCAACTTGTGCTTCAAGAGAGGGCTACAAAAATATTAAACTTTAGGAAGGCAAAGTTCGATTAGCTCAGAGATGCTACAAGGTGAGCCCCTTGCTGCTCCCTGCCGGACCGGATAAAAAGCCAGGACATTGGATGGTGTGAATGTGTCCTAACATACAAGACCTTCTTGGTAGCATCAGCACAACAAAGGTCACACTAATTACTCATGTTGATTCTTATTGGTTGCGTCTTACCATTGTGCTTTTGTTTTGTCCTTTTACTTTTTATCATTTCTTACAATTTCCACAATATATTTATTATTCAAACCGTTTCCAACAATTGCGCAGCATATTTAAGTACTGAAAGACGAGTAAGTAGAACAAAAGTTGTAAAGTGCTGTGTTCTTTTGCAGCTGCTGGAGACTTAATGATAGTCCTTGTTGAATACAGTGGAGTGTTTTGCAAGATTAAAAGCACTGACCTTCTGACTAGAGCGGTGGGAAATAAGATGTTCACCTTTCAGTAAAATTAAAACATCACGGTGGGAAAAAATCAAAGAAAAAAGATAAAATTCTGCAGGATTAATTATATCTGCAATCAATTAAACAGCCAACACTATATTCATGAAAAGGTTAGCTGGAGGCAAAAAAAATGTCATAACCTGAAGCTACATTAGCTTAAATATATCAGGAAATGTCAGCGTCTAAACGGACTATTAAATAGGGCGCATCCATCTTATTCTTACAATATAAGGGATGAGCGTCAGACCGCTTCCTGAATTCTATGAAGGGGATACAGATGAACTACTTTCTGGGACAACTTCTCTTATACCTCAGAAAAACTATTGTTCTCTTATCTTAACACAACATTGATGAGTAATTGGAAGGGAAACAAATAAAGGTGCATAAAGTCATCTTAAGGCCTCATTGACAGGAGCGTGAGAATCACGCAGGAGTTAGCCGCGCAAAGAAAGTCATGGCTAACACACAAGAAAATCATGTGAATGGATGATTTCCCGCTATCACATCCTGAGCTTAATGAGTGGCGAGATTGCCCATTCATACGATTGGGAGCTGTGTGTCGCTGAGAATGAGCACTGCTGCTCCGAGAGGGGAGAGAGCCTTGGGGCTTTCCTTCATTGCTGGGGACTCACTTCCTCTCAGCAGGGATCAAGGGTTTCCCCAGCAACTGATATAAAGTAATATCCCCTGTGCCGGTGAGAGAGAGAGCAAGATGGAAGAAAACCCCGGGGAACCCCCTTCATCGCCGTGGACCCTGTTCATCTTGGTGAAATACCTGCAATCTGTGTAGTAGGGCAAGAGTCGGGGTGGGGCTACAGGGTTACCGAGAGGGTGGGGCTACAGGGAACCACCCTCTAGCCCCACCCTTCTAGTCCCCCCCCTCCTTGCTATAGGGGAATCCCTGGGAGAACCCCTCTAGCACTGCCCCATTATGGAGAAATCCTCTCTCCACATCTCCATGCAGTGGAGCTAGAGGAATATCCCCGCTGCAGGGAGAGAGGGAGGGAATACCCCATAGCAGAAAGAGGGTCTGGGGCTAGAGAGGGGTAAGGCTAGAAGGCAGTTCCATCTAGCCCTGCCCTCTCTCCTCCCACTCTAAGGGAATCCATCAGGGAAGCTCTGTAGCCCTTTACCCCCTCTCTCCAAGCTACGGGCATTACCTCGTTCTCCCCCTGTAGGTGAATTCCTTATTCTTCCCTGCAGGGGAATGCCAGTATTGTGCTGAAATTAAGGGAGTCCCCAGCGATGAAGAGGGTTCCGCGGGGACTCCCTTCATCTCCCTCTCTCTCTGCTGCCACACGTGTTTTCTGCATGTCTAAAATTCCTTCATCCAAATGTTCAAATTAATCCATGTGAAAAAATTACTGCATGTCCTATTCTCATCTGTATGATGCACAAGACTAGGACATGCAGTGCCCACTGCCCCCCACGGATCGAATGGCACACGGATGGGGGCTGCACCAGACATGCTTGGGCGCAACTTGCATCTGGCTCTCTGAACTCAGTCTAAAGCTGAGTGTTTATCCAGGCTTACATTTTAAGGGCCCTCTTTAGGCATGTGCCCACATAGCAGAAAATGGTATGGATATCTGCAAGGGACAGTCCGCACCAAAACTCACATGAAAACCACGGAGTGGATTTTGACTTGTTTTTTGTGGTGGTTTTGATGTAGAGTCTGTTGTAGACAACCCGCCCCGTTTCCTGTAATGTAGGAACATAATCCACTAGCCCTAAAAAGAGTAAAATCTACTTCACATGTACAAAAATACTTTAAACTAACACATTAACCACACAGGTGACTGCTCAAACAACACGGGGGGTAAACTGCTTCTCACATCATTTTTTAAGGTAAAAGCCTGCATTTTTCTCAGCGCCGCTTCCCGAAGTTATTAAAGGGGTTTCCAGGCACATATTTATTGATGTCTATCCTCAGGGCAGGGCATCAACAGTTGATGGATTGGGGACTGCTGCTGGGGACCACGGCTGATCAGTTGTTAGCGCCACAAAACAGTATGGGAAGCAGAAGTAGCTCACCCCAACCCCTGTATAGCGGTCGGCGTGGCTAATTGCAGGTGTAGCTCTCATTGTTTTAAATGGGAGTGAGAGGGAAATATATACGTTTGTAGGTAGAAAATACGGTATGTATATCTATATTGTTATAGGTCTTTCTTCTTTATATGTATACTAACTCTATGCAACAACTTAATATGGACCCTAATGGAACTTGAATAGATATTATGCTAAAGGCTTTGCAAGACCGAGAGAGATGTGTCCAGAAATTCAGAGATGATACAGAACCGGATACGAAGGCCGCGTGCTTGGCTGTTTTCCCAGAAGCGCCGTATCAAGATAACGACTGTTTAACTACGTATATGACTAACACTGCCTCAGGCGGAACTGCGGACATCACATATATGGTTATGCGGTAGATTTGGGCCGATAAGACAGTTACACATTTCTAATGACGTGATAACGGGTATAAAGCCCCATGTAACCTATAATAAAGGGCACAGCTACTCCCCGTGTGAGGAACTATACCAGACCTCCGTGTGGGGTGTTTTTTCTTTATCGCTGGCTACGAGGCATTACCCTGACAGGAGCAGCACCTGTAATTACCAGGATAGTTCATCAATAACAACCTGTAGATCAATGGGATATTATGAAACACTACAAACATGATCTTCTTGGATGGAGCTTGACAAAGGCGTGTGCCCACACCGAAACGCGTTGCTCCAATAAGGATGTATTAATTCTGAGACTTGGAATTATACACTCGTGCCCAACGAGCGCGGAGGATCCTTTTCCTTTCCAAGCAGATTTTCATAGCATGGAGTCTCCACTGCAGCAGACCTCAGTGACCCCTCCAGACGTCTCTTCGGTCTCCATCGGATAGCGGGCTACGGGATTCATTTACTACAAGCCATCTCGGACCGCGGGTGCAGGCGGATCTCCTGTATAGGAGTATCTGCCTAGCATCAGGTGAGTGTCCCACTGCACTAATTCTTTACATTAATTAATGCACACAGAGTCATTATCCACTTCCCCGTTCTATGGCATTTTTTTTCAAAAACAACATGTTATATAGAAAAAGTCTGGAAAAAAAACATGAACCACAAATCTTAAAATTAAAAATGTATTAAAATCATTATGTTTTTTAGAAGCCTGAAAATGTCACAAGAAAACTGTGTGAGCACGAAGCTTTACATAACATATAACTGGGTAAATAAGGGCGATGGAACAAGAGCTCTGCAGCGCCACCTATTGGAAGGCAGCATTCCTGTATCACAATGTTAGACTATTTATACAAGCCTTGTACCTTCTTTACATTGTAGCTGTTTTATAAGAATCGAAATCAAATCAAAACTTCTATAAAAAAAAAAAATCAGAGCCCGAATAAAATCAAAGCAGGAGCATGAACCGTGGCCCGGAGCCAGGAGCGGAGTGTCTGCACACAGCGTTCTATTATTTATACCCAGTAACATCTTACCTCAACAGTGTTAGAATATTTACAAGGATCCAGAGAACGCGGCTTCCCTAAACTGTGCCAGCATGATAAATTCATCCTGGAAGAAGATATAGAATCCCATTATTAGCAACAGAATCGTGTTGATACTTTTCATAAAACACTGTATTGCTTACCTGAAGCTTGCCTGCAGCGAAAAATGAGAGCTTAGGACTCTCTCATACGACTGAATTGTAATAAACTGCGCATATTTCGCATGCATTATATGCTGTAGCAAGCGGCCATAGATTTACATTGTGCCGCTCACAAATATTCTGCGAAATACGCGCTAAAGGTAAATCGCTGCATGTCCTCGCTTGCTGCGTATTACGCAGGTATATACGCCAAGATAGTTCATGAGGCGGGCCGTCCTCAGCGAGCACGCAATGTTCACTGCATACTTGCTATGTGCCATGCACCTTTATCTCACAGGGGGCACGCAGCAAATTACGGCCATCTGAGCTCGGCCTTACAGCATATATAGATCGTAAGTAATACCCATGTGTAGTCTTTGCCTTCAAGGCTCAGCCATTTGTCCTACAAACCTCCCTTGTTTTGGTATCACTTTCTGCCAAAGAAAACCAGTTTAGTACTGGCATCTGTATGAGCTACAGCCTAGAATTCTTCATTTGGTCATAAGAAAAAAGTACATTATATCTCTGCTCTTTAGTGTATAAACTATTAATTCTTAGGAAATTATAGTACCAGTGTTTCTGGTGGCGCAATGCGCCACACAGCTCTGCTACATACACATCACACACTGCTCCGCTACATACACATCACACACAGCTCTGCTACATCCACATCACACACACAGCTCTGCTACATTGATTTTGCATATAAGCTGCACATGATTTATGAACTTCAGCAGCTCGCTGAGGAGGCATGTTGGCTTGTTGCTTTCGCATATCTGCTACATGGGATTTACAAATTCCAGCTGGTAGCTGAGGTGACATCGTGCCTTGTCACTGTGTCATGTAAGCTCTATTAGCTTCACAACGACGTTGAATAAGGGTTCAATGCCGCTGAGACATGATGGTTTGTTTCAACACTGGACAACGGTTGACAATTAGATGAAGGCTGGACTGGTGTTGGCAGCATTAGCACTTGAGATGATATAATATCACGTTCAGGAGATGTGAAGATAGCGGTGAAGGACTATGCTTTAATGTTGTTGGTCAATATGCACCACCAGCTATGTGTGGGGACATTTGTGAGGTGTCATTTATTGGAGTCTCCACACAGGTGCGCAACTGTCTTTCAAACTGCCAGACTGATTACTGCTGTATCCAGGGGTTTGTGGGCTATGTAGTCCACTCATAATCCCTCATTCAGTGCACAAGGAGGATAAAGGGGACCTGTGATGATGTCACTGTCATGTGATCAGGGGGCGCAGGTAAGAGACGATAGCTGATGACATGATGGTGACATCATCACAGGTGCTGTCAGGCTCTGCATGTAACTCACACAGCACACATGGACTGATGGACAAGTCATTAGCAGTTTGACTGCTTACGTGAGTCATTGGTAATGCTGCTGTGAACACAGGACTGTTAGCTTGTAGGAAACAAAGACAACGTTTAGATGCCTGTTCAGGTACGATAGTCAAGTTATTGTTCCAGTATCTTTCTCATTCTTCCTCTAGCTAGGACCTCTTGTACCAAAGGTGAGATGACACAGGCAGCAGCCCGCAGCCCCTCAGGGGGGAGCGCTAGCTTGACAAAGAGTCTCTGTTTGAGGCATCCAGCACTCTCAAGCTATTGCACTGCGCTGCTCATCTGGAACACATAGGAGTCGCCGTGCCGAGAGCCACAAACAAAAATAATCTTTTTACCCTTAAAGGGAAGATTAATTTTAAATGCAGTTGCGTGCCATGGGGGCTGCATCTCTCCGGCCTCTTCTTGCCTTCATCATCTATAGTGACAGCTCTTTGCCTATACACAACAGTGAGATAGCTGTTACTCTGGGCAATCCAGGAAGAGAGCGGTCGTTGTGGTCTCACTCTTTAACTTGGAACTCCGCTTGGAGTGAATCTTCAAAGTATGTTTCAGAAGAAGACATCCATTGGCGCCCTGCACATACTTATACCAGGTTGATGCAACCAGTGGTTTGAACAGCATGGACTTGGTGACAGGTTGACTTCAAAGGGGTTGTCACATTGAATATTTCTGTCATGTCATGCAGATAACAATTTTGCAATCAAACTACTAACGATCACATAATCATGATTATGTATTTTTGTGTAGGGGTGCTTGTCATGCTCCGCCCCCTTGAGACATCCGCGCTCTGTCCCTGGTGAGGTCCTCGCAGGTCCTACAACATATATAAATCACAGACCTTGACCGCCAAAAGAACACAGTTAGGGCTCTTGGAAGGGGAGTACAAAAATAACAAAATGAGAATACAACTAAGCCATTCTTTTCTGAGACACAACTCAGGGGTCCTGACAGAAGACACTGACCTACCACCACCGAAGGACCTGCTGTGATGTCACTGCTGTGGGAGGAGCCATTGTGCAATTTGGTACAAAGTACTGTATACTGAGCTGACAGCAGCCACCAAGACCTGTGATGATGTCCCCGTCATGTGATCACCTGTATGGGTGGAGTCAGGGATCACATGACCAGGGGCTGATCACTGTATCCAGAAGTCTATTGTGCTGGTGATATCTGGAAATCAGCATGGATATACCACAGCTGTGTGTGATGTGTGGGGATCATAATGGATGTTCCATGTGGCACAGTTGTGCGGCGCATTGCACTACCAGAGACACTGATACTATAATTTCCTAAAGATTACTAGTTGATATCAATGAACAAAAATGTTCTTATGTTTCTATATTGCCTCTTGTGCTGTTTTGGTTTGCTCCTCAAAACGACCACCTCATGTGTTTAGCGCTGCTGAGAAGTCACCAGTTCTGGTACATCAATTCTAACTAGACATAGACAATAGCAAAAGGTCACACTCATTAGAAAGCTGCATTTTCATAACAACACCAATAACCTCCTAAATGCTCCAAAACTGCCAAAAAGCAAGTACTTGGAGAGCCTGTTCCTTCTGTCAAACTCACTGGCTGTGGGTAGCAAGTACTGTAAGTGGTTAATTGAGCCAACTCCACTCACTCCCCGCCACTGTGTCCATGCTTGTGCTGTGGAGTGGGCTGGGTGAAAGAAGAGAAGTCCTAGAACTGCTGTCACTAGGGAAACCAGCAGTCTCCAATTCAAGTCCAAATGGAAAGTGGATGTTTCTAAATCAAGTTAAAAGGCAGTAATGTAATGGGGAGTGGTTAATAAAAGAGAAGAACAACTAAGGAGACACCATGAATGCAGCCAATGTTTCAATAATGTAGTACTCACTGTGAGACACTGAAGGGCTTAACTCTGGACGGTCGCTATATTTCACCTGGGTTCAGGTATTACACCCGTTAAGAATGAAGGGAGTCTGTGTCTCACTGTGTGGGACACGGGGAAAAAACAGTGAGGCGATGTGATCTCCAGCATATAGTTGCTGGAGATGCTTTTTATAAAATGTGTTGGATCTGTTTTTTTTGGAATGGATGGCAGGCTTGGTAGTGGGGCTGTGCATTCCACCCCCTCCACTCCAGGTCTTGCTATTGGGAGGCAAGCTCCTCAGGTGTAGAGGCTGGGTAATTAACCCAGTCCATAAAGTCTGCAGCTATGCAGACAGAGGAGAGGCCGGGTGCAGATAGATGCTGGAAGCTGCTGGTCTTTTGAGACGCCTTATCCCCTACCAAGGGACAACCTGGACTTTTTCACCAGCGTGTGGTTTTCGTGCAGCGGCAGCGAGCCGTCCGTATGGTCAGGGACGGACTCTGTATAGTAAGTGCTGGATAAGCAGAATTTTCTTTTATGCCTGAAGTTAAGGCTGAAGTTTGTTTATTTTCACACCTTCTAATAAAGACAGGCCGAGCCTGTATGGACTTTATCCACTGCTGTGGTCTCGGACTGCTGCTCACACTGCAACCCTGCGCTCTACCTGAGCTACTTCTTTCACATCACTAACTTCAATCATTACCTGGAAAAAATGCATTGACTACTTTTTTCTCCAAATTGTCTTAGAAGCACATCAGAGAAGTTACTTGAGTCACCAGGATCTAAACTGTTAAAAATACAAAAAGAAGTTGTAATATACATTTTTGCATGGTTACTTTATTGCAGCACTTTTAGGGTGGCTTTACACATAACATTGTAAAGTAAAGAAAAAAATACATTGTGGCCAGATGTTAACTCTGGGTCTGTAGGCCGTTCCAAAATATAGTTTTTACTCTTCCGTAAGGGCGGTTTTTGGCTCCATAGTGTTGTTGACCGCACATCAAAACAGTCAACCAAAGCAGGGGGCACTCTGGCTCCCCATTGGCACCCCCTATAATGCAAATGTGGTGAGCCAGTGAGCTAGTATGGCAGGCCAAAGCCTCGTGAAGAATCCCAGGGCTGCCATGCATGAATGCCTATGAAGCCTTGTCCGTGTTCATTAAATATCAGTATATACTGCAATACTGAAGTAGTGCAAAGGATCAAATATTCAAGTCCCCTGCGGAGACTAAATAAAAATGATCCAAAGTATTTCATACAATTTTTTAAACAGTAAAGAAATTAAAAAATATTAAACGTTAATAAGACACTTTTTTCCCATAAAAATATATTTAAAAAAATTTAAAAAAGACAAACATTTTATCACCGTGTTTGTAAAAGTCCAAACTATTCAAATATCCCATTGTTTATTTTGAGCAGTAAAAATAAAGAAAGTACAGAATGCCAAAATTTTTTATTTTTTTTGTTATATCAGCTCCCAAAAATGAACAAAAAGTTGTCAAAAGATGGATGTACCCAAAATGGTAGTTATAAACGCTACAGCTCACCATGAAAATAAACCCTCACAAAGCTGAATAGCTAAAAAAAAAGTGATGGCTCTCAGAAGACAAGAATGAAAAAAAAAATCGGTATTGAAGGGATTCAAAAACATTTGTATAATAAAAATCACATTTAAATAATATGTGCTTTTTTGATGATGTGTTCCCTTTAAAAGTGCTTCTTTACATTAAAGCTGAAAATTACTAAATTCCATTTAACATTGCTCATACCTGAAAAATAAGGCTTTTCCGTTGCTGTACAAGTCAGAGGACAGCTTCAGGGAGGGATGATCTGTCACCACCGGCTTCAAATTAAAAATTCCCATTGCCAGTGTAACAAAGCAAATAGGTAGCATGAAGATTGTCAGAGATCCTTTCCAGTCTCTTCTTGTGTGATGAAATCTATAAACTAGCAAGGCCGTCATCTGCGTTAAGATAAGGTGAGCTCCTTGGAGTAGATTTCCGTTGGTCACAACAGATTCTAAGCCACAAAAAAAGGTATATAGGCTTTAGTTACAGTGAGCGATTAAGTATCTTCACCCTGCAAGTAAAATTGGACATACAGGACATATAGACTGCAGAGATGGAGCATGCCTTTAAGGCTAAGAAGGAAATGCAACCTCCAGTCTGGGGGTAAATTTGAATAAGAGGGGGCGTTACCTTTAAGGGTATAAAGTGAGGAGAGTGGGAGGGGTAGCACATTTTGCAGAGGGACATCAGTGCATGCAGCCTGAGGAGAATCTAATGCGCCTCTATGTGTATACATATTTTATTTTTTGGTTCCTCTGAAACAACCATGACTTCATGACATTTTCTGTGCAAACAACATATAAACACCTAGACCAAATTAACTTGGGTGAAGCCAGGTGTATCAGCTAGTTAGAATATATAATTCCTTTAATGATATACAGCTACAATTAAGAATTTTAGGCCTCCTTTTTTTCCCATCTTTTTTTGTTTGCAAACATCGTCATTAGAGATGAGCGAACGCGTTCGTCCGAGCTTGATATTCGTGCGAATATTAGGGTGTTCGGGATGTTCGTTATTCGTAACGAACACCATGCGGTGTTCTGGTTACTTTCACTTCCTTCCCTGAGACGTTAGCGCGCTTTTCTGGCCAATTGAAAGACAGGGAAGGCATTACAACTTCCCCCTGCAACGTTTAAGCCCTATACCACCCCCCTGCTGTGAGTGGCTGGCGAGATCAGGTGTTCGCCTAATATAAAAGTCGGCCCCTCCCGCGGCTCGCCTCAGATGCGGTGTGAGTTAGATGAGGGACAGTGCTGTTTATACCGGAGCTGCTGTAGGGAAAGAATTGGTAGTTAGTGTAGGCTTCAAGACCCCCCAAAGGTCCTTATTAGGGCCACTGATAGCTGTGTGTTGGCTGCTGTTAGCAGTGGCATTTTTTTTTTTCTCAAAATCGCCTCTGCAGACCGTTGCACCTGGCATTAGGGACAGAAGTGCTGCATAGGCAGGGAGAGTGTTAGGAGTGAGTGTAGCCTTCAAGAACCTCAACGGTCCTTTCTAGGGCCATATTTATCCGTGTGCAGTACTGTCCAGGCTGCTGTTAGCTGTGCTGCATTTTTTTTGGGCTTCTCAAAATCGCCTCTGCAGAGCATTCCACCCTCCATTGATACTGCAGGGAAAGAATTGTATAGGCAGGGCCACAACACAGTTATTATTCATAGAATATACGCAGTGCTGCCTTTTGGTGGGAAAAAACTGAAAACAAATCTATTTGTCCAGCCTCTGTCCGTCCTTACGGGCGGTGGAGACGTGTGAGCTGCGTGAAGAACAGTGCTAAATCATACGCACCCAGCTACGCTTTACTGCTGGCTTCGCCATTTGCTTTCCTTAATTGGGAAAAAAAATACCTGCTCTGCCAGAGTTATAATAACTCTGCTACCCTCACGTTCTGTGACACATAAGCAGGGACACAGCACAGTTATTAAACTTCTCATGTTCATAGAATATACGCAGTGCTGCCTTTTGGTGGGAAAAAACTGAAAACAAATCTATTTGTCCAGCCTCTGTCCGTCCTTACGGGCGGTGGAGACGTGTGAGCTGCGTGAAGAACAGTGCTAAATCATACGCACCCAGCTACGCTTTACTGCTGGCTTCGCCATTTGCTTTCCTTAATTGGGAAAAAAAATACCTGCTCTGCCAGAGTTATAATAACTCTGCTACCCTCACGTTCTGTGACACATAAGCAGGGACACAGCACAGTTATTAAACTTCTCATGTTCATAGAATATACGCAGTGCTGCCTTTTGGTGGGAAAAAACTGAAAACAAATCTATTTGTCCAGCCTCTGTCCGTCCTTACGGGCGGTGGAGACGTGTGAGCTGCGTGAAGAACAGTGCTAAATCATACGCACCCAGCTACGCTTTACTGCTGGCTTCGCCATTTGCTTTCCTTAATTGGGAAAAAAAATACCTGCTCTGCCAGAGTTATAATAACTCTGCTACCCTCACGTTCTGTGACACATAAGCAGGGACACAGCACAGTTATTAAACTTCTCATGTTCATAGAATATACGCAGTGCTGCCTTTTGGTGGGAAAAAACTGAAAACAAATCTATTTGTCCAGCCTCTGTCCGTCCTTACGGGCGGTGGAGACGTGTGAGCTGCGTGAAGAACAGTGCTAAATCATACGCACCCAGCTACACTTTACTGCTGGCTTCGCCATTTGCTTTCCTTAATTGGGAAAAAAAATACCTGCTCTGCCAGAGTTATAATAACTCTGCTACCCTCACGTTCTGTGACACATAAGCAGGGACACAGCACAGTTATTAAACTTCTCATGTTCATTGAATATACGCAGTGCTGCCTTTTGGTGGGAAAAAACTGAAAACAAATCTATTTGTCCAGCCTCTGTCCGTCCTTACGGGCGGTGGAGACGTGTGAGCTGCGTGAAGAACAGTGCTAAATCATACGCACCCAGCTACGCTTTACTGCTGGCTTCGCCATTTGCTTTCCTTAATTGGGAAAAAAAATACCTGCTCTGCCAGAGTTATAATAACTCTGCTACCCTCACGTTCTGTGACACATAAGCAGGGACACAGCACAGTTATTAAACTTCTCATGTTCATAGAATATACGCAGTGCTGCCTTTTGGTGGGAAAAAACTGAAAACAAATCTATTTGTCCAGCCTCTGTCCGTCCTTACGGGCGGTGGAGACGTGTGAGCTGCGTGAAGAACAGTGCTAAATCATACGCACCCAGCTACGCTTTACTGCTGGCTTCGCCATTTGCTTTCCTTAATTGGGAAAAAAAATACCTGCTCTGCCAGAGTTATAATAACTCTGCTACCCTCACGTTCTATGACACATACGCAGGGACACAGCACAGTTATTAAACTTAGATAATTCATTCACTAGAGGCAGTGGGGCCTTTCGTTTTCCAAAAAGGGCAAAAATTATATTTGGCCTGCAGTCTTGCGCCAATTTATTTCCTGCCTGTGAAATCAAATCACTGGTAATACAGCATGCTGAGGGGTAGGGGTAGGCCTAGAGGACGTGGACGCGGCCGAGGACGCGGAGGGCCAAGTCAGGGTGTGGGCACAGGCCAAGCTCCTGATCCAGGTGTGTCGCAGCCGACTGCTGCGCGATTAGGAGAGAGGCACGTTTCTGGCGTCCCCACATTCATCGCCCAATTAATGGGTCCACGCGGGAGACGGTTATTAGAAAATGAGCAGTGTGAGCAGGTCCTGTCCTGGATGGCAGAAAGTGCTTCGAGCAACCTATCGTCTACCCGCAGTTCTGCGCCGTCCACTGCTGCCAATCCGAATCCTCTGTCTGCTGCTCCTCCTTCCTCCCAGCCTCCTCACTCCACTACAATAACACCTGCTCAGGAGCGGGAGCACTCCCAGGAACTGTTCTCGGGCCCCTGCTTAGATTGGGCAGCAGCGGTTCCTCTCCCACCAGAGGAGTTTATCGTCACTGATGCCCAACCATTCGAAAGTTCCCGGGGTCCGGGGGAAGAGGCTGGGGACTTCCGCCAACTGTCTCAACAACTTTCTGTGGGTGAGGAGGACGATGACGATCAGACACAGTTGTCTTGCAGTGAGGTAGTAGTAAGGGCAGTAAGTCCCAGGGAGCAGCGCACAGAGGATTCGGAGGAAGAGCAGCAGGACGATGAGGTGACTGACCCCACCTGGTGTGCAACGCTTACTCAGGAGGACAGGTCTTCAGAGGGGGAGTCAAGGGCATCAGCAGGGCAGGTTGCAAGAGGCAGTGCAGTGGCCAGGGGTAGAGGCAGGGCCAGACCGAATAATCCACCAAGTGTTTCCCAAAGCGCCCCCTCGCGCCATGCCACCCTGCGGAGGCCGAGGTGCTCTAAGGTCTGGCAGTTTTTCACAGAGACGCCTGACGACCGACGAACAGTGGTGTGCAACCTTTGTTGCGCAAAGCTCAGCCGGGGAGCCAACACCAACAGCCTCACCACCACCACCATGCGCAGACATATGATGGCCAAGCACCCCGCAAGGTGGGACAAAGGCCGTTCACCGCCTCCGGTTTGCACCCCTGCCTCTCCCCCTGTGCCCCAACCTGCCACTGAGATGCAACCCCCCTCTCAGGACACAGGCACTACCGCCTCATGGCCTGCACCCACACCCTCATCTCCGCTGTCCTCGGCCCCATCCAGCAGTGTAGTTCAGCGCACCGTTCAGCCGTCGCTTGCGCAAGTGTTCGAGCGCAAGCGCAAGTACGCCGCCACGCACCCGCACGCTCAAACGTTAACCGTCCGCATCGCAAAATTCATCAGCCTTGAGATGCTGCCGTATAGGGTTGTGGAAACGGAGTCCTTCAAAAGTATCATGGAGGCGGCGGCCCCGCGCTACTCAGTTCCCAGTCGCCACTACTTTTCCCGATGTGCCGTCCCAGCCCTGCACGACCACGTCTCCCGCAACATTGTGCGCGCCCTCACCAACGCGGTTACTGCCACGGTCCACTTAACTACGGACACGTGGACAAGCACAGGCGGGCAGGGCCACTACATCTCCCTGACGGCACATTGGGTGAATTTAGTGGAGGCTGGGACAGAGTCAGAGCCTGGGACCGCTCACGTCCTACCCACCCCCAGAATTGCGGGCCCCAGCTCGGTGCTGGTATCTGCGGAGGTGTATGCTTCCTCCACTAAAGCACCCTCCTCCTCCTCCTCCTCCTCCTCTGTCTCACAATCAAGATGTGTTAGCAGCAGCATGTCGCCAGCAGTCGGTGTCGCGCGGTGTGGCAGCACAGCGGTGGGCAAGCGTCAGCAGGCCGTGCTGAAACTACTCAGCTTAGGCGATAAGAGGCACACGGCCCACGAACTGCTGCAGGGTCTGACACAGCAGACCGACCGCTGGCTTGCGCCGCTGAGCCTCCAACCGGGCATGGTCGTGTGTGACAACGGGCGTAACCTGGTGGCGGCTCTGCAGCTTGGCAGCCTCACGCACGTGCCATGCCTGGCCCACGTCTTTAATTTGGTGGTTCAGCGCTTTCTGAAAAGCTACCCACGCTTGTCAGACCTGCTCGTAAAGGCGCGCCGGCTCTGCGCACATTTCCGCAAGTCCCACACGGACGCTGCCACCCTGCGCACCCTGCAACATCACTTTAAGCTGCCAGTGCACCGACTGCTGTGCGACGTGCCCACACGGTGGAACTCTACGCCCCACATGTTGGCCAGGCTCTATGAACAACGTAGAGCTATAGTCGAATACCAACTCCAACATGGGCGGCGCAGTGGGAGTCAGCCTCCTCAATTCCTTTCAGAAGAGTGGGCCTGGTTGGCAGACATCTGCCATGTCCTTGGTAATTTTGAGGAGTCTACCCAGGTGGTGAGCGGCGATGCTACAATCATTAGCGTCACCATTCCTCTGCTATGCATCTTGAGAAATTCCCTGCAAACCATAAAGGCAGCTGCTTTGCGCTCGGAAACGGGGGCGGGGGAAGACAGTATGCCGCTGGATAGTCAGGGCACCCTCCTGTCTATTTCTCAGCGCGTACAGGAGGAGGAGGAGGAGCATGAGGAGGATGAGGAGGAGGGGGAAGAGACAGCTTGGGCCGCTGCTGACGGTACACCGGCTGATTGCCTGTCATCCTTTCAGCGTGTATGGCCTGAGGAGGAGGAGGAGGAGGAGGAGGAGGAGGAGGATCCTGATAGTGATCTTCCTAGTGAAGACAGCCATGTGTTGCGTACAGGTACCCTGGCACACATGGCTGACTTCATGTTAGGATGCCTTTCTCGTGACCCTCGCGTTGCACGCATTCTGGCCACGACGGATTACTGGGTGTACACACTGCTCGATCCACGGTATAAGGAGAACCTGCCCACTCTGATTCCCGAAGAGGAAAGGGGTTCGAGAGTGTTGCTATACCACAGGACCCTTGCGGACAAGCTGATGGTAAAATTCCCAGCCGACAGCGCTAGTGGCAGAAGGCGCAGTTCCGAGGGCCATGTTGCAGGGGATGTGCGTAGATCGAGCAGCATGTACATCCCAGGCAGTGCAACAGTCTTTAAGGGCCTGGCCAGCTTTATGGCTCCCCACCAAGACTGTGTCACCGCTCCCCAGTCACGGCTGAGTCGGCGGGAGCACTGCAAAAGGATGGTGAGGGAGTACGTAGCGGATCGCACGACCATCCTTGGTGACGCCTCTGCCCCCTACAACTACTGGGTGTCGAAGCTGGACACGTGGCCTGAACTAGCCCTGTATGCCCTTGAGGTGCTTGCTTGTCCTGCGGCTAGCGTCTTGTCGGAAAGGGTGTTTAGTGCGGCTGGGGGAATCATCACAGATAAGCGTAGCCGCTTGTCAACCGACAGTGCCGACAGGCTAACACTCATCAAGATGAACAAAGGCTGGATTTCCCCAGACTTCTGTTCTCCACCAGCGGACAGCAGCGATACCTAAGCAATACGTAGGCTGCACCCGCGGATGGAAGCTACGTTCTCTCTCACCATCCAAAACGGGGACATTTCTGCTTCATCAATCTGTGTCTAATATTCCTCCTCCTCCTCCTCCTGCTCCTCCTCCTGAAACCTCACGTAATCACGCTGAACGGGCAATTTTTCTTAGGGCCACAAGGCTCACTCAAATAATTTTTCAAAACAATTTTTATAAGTTTCAATTAGCTTAAAAGCGTTGGAACTTTAACTTGAACCAATTTTTCGTTACACTGGGCTGCCTCCAGGCCTAGTTACCACTTAAGCCACATTAACCAAAGCGATTCACCTGCCATCTTGGTTGGGCATGGCCAATTTTTACTGAGGTACATTAGTACTGTTGGTACACCAATTTTTTGGGGCCCTCACCTACAGTGCAATCATAGTAATTTCTATGTTCTTCGCCTGCACTCATGGTACAGAAAGGTGTGTGGGGTTGGCCTACACTTTAGCTACATAAATGTCACTTGTGCCTTGGCTATACTAAGGCTACTGAAATGGAACTAAGACTGCGCTCCCGCTATACTGCTGCTTCAGAATTGTTACTGGGGCCTGTCTTGAGTGCTACTATTGCTTACATGGAACGAAGACTGCGCTCCCGCTATACTGCTGCTTCAGAATTGTTACTGGGGCCTGTCTTGAGTGCTACTATTGCTTACATGGAACGAAGACTGCGCTCCCGCTATACTGCTGCTTCAGAATTGTTACTGGGGCCTGTCTTGAGTGCTACTATTGCTTACATGGAACGAAGACTGCGCTCCCGCTATACTGCTGCTTCAGAATTGTTACTGGGGCCTGTCTTGAGTGCTACTATTGCTTACATGGAACGAAGACTGCGCTCCCGCTATACTGCTGCTTCAGAATTGTTACTGGGGCCTGTCTTGAGTGCTACTATTGCTTACATGGAACGGACACGTGGAGAGGACACGTAGTGCCTCAAAAACATCCCCCTCCTCCTCCAACAGGGAAAACATTGTTGGCAAATGCCTTTGCATTGGTTCGTCTGGTGGCAGTCCAAGAATTTCACCTTTACCGACACTACAAGAGAGCCCCCCCACCATCCCCCCGCCACGGCCCACTTAATCCTGGCCACATTCCGAAAACCAACAAAATACAACCGTGGTACTAGGTCCGCAGTCACCACCACATTACCACCAACGCGGTTACTGTTAAGGTGCATATAACCACGGACACGTGGAGAGGACACGTAGTGCCTGAAAAACATCCCCCTCCTCCTCCAACAGGGAAAACATTGTTGGCAAATGCCTTTGCATTGGTTCGTCTGGTGGCAGTCCAAGAATTTCACCTTTACCGACACTACAAGAGAGCCCCCACACCATCCCCCCGCCACGGCCCACTTAATCCTGGCCACATTCCGAAAACCAACAAAATACAACCGTGGTACTAGGTCCGCAGTCACCACCACATTACCACCAACGCGGTTACTGTTAAGGTGCATATAACCACGGACACGTGGAGAGGACACGTAGTGCCTCAAAAACATCCCCCTCCTCCTCCAACAGGGAAAACATTGTTGGCAAATGCCTTTGCATTGGTTCGTCTGGTGGCAGTCCAAGAATTTCACCTTTACCGACACTACAAGAGAGCCCCCCCACCATCCCCCCGCCACGGCCCACTTAATCATGGCCACATTCCGAAAACCAACAAAATACAACCGTGGTACTAGGTCCGCAGTCACCACCACATTACCACCAACGCGGTTACTGTTAAGGTGCATATAACCACGGACACGTGGAGAGGACACGTAGAGTGCCTCAAAAACATCCCCCTCCTCCTCCAACAGGGAAAACATTGTTGGCAAATGCCTTTGCATTGGTTCGTCTGGTGGCAGTCCAAGAATTTCACCTTTACCGACACTACAAGAGAGCCCCCCCACCATCCCCCCGCCACGGCCCACTTAATCCTGGCCACATTCCGAAAACCAACAAAATACAACCGTGGTACTAGGTCCGCAGTCACCACCACATTACCACCAACGCGGTTACTGTTAAGGTGCATATAACCAGTCTGACTGGGGCATGCAGACACCTTGACAGAATGAATAGTGTGTGGCACATAGGTTCCCCATTGCTATGCCCACGTGTGCAGCTCCTGATGGCGGTGGCACAGGATTGTATTTCTCATTGCTTCTGTACAGCATTGTGGGCTATCGCCCCGCCCCTATTAAAGAGGGTCGCTACCTAGCCGTGCCAACCCTGTGCAGTGTGTGCCTGCGGTCCCTCGTCGTGGCAGACGCACTTCTAAATAGACATGAGGGTGGTGAGGCATGAGGGCAGCTGAAGGCTGCGCAGGGACAGTTTGGTGTGCGCTGTGGGGGGGAGGGGGTGCGGTTGGGCAGCATGTAACTCAGGAGAAGTGGCAGTGGAGTGTCATGCAGGCAGTGATTGTGCTTTGTTGGAGGTAGTGTGGTGCTTAGCAAAGGTATGCCATGCTAATGAGCGCTTTTCAGAAGTAAAAGTTGTTGGGAGGGGGGGGGCCCACTCTTGCCGCTATTGTGGCTTAATAGTGGGACCTGGGAACTTGAGATGCAGCCCAACATGTAGCCCCTCGCCTGCCCTATCCGTTGCTGTGTCGTTCCCATCACTTTCCTGAATTGCCCAGATTTTCACACATGAAAACCTTAGCGAGCATCGGCGAAATACAAAAATGTTCTGGTCGCCCATTGACTTCAATGGGGTTCGTTGTTCGAAACGAACCCTCGAGCATCACGGGAAGTTCGTTACGAATAACGAACACCCGAACATTTTGGTGTTCGCTCATCTCTAATCGTCATGCATTTCAAGCCTTTCTCATTGAATTTTTTACAAGTATTTTCAGGCATTTTTAATTTGTTGTCTTTATAACATGCTTTTTTTTCCTGGTATTTCCATGACCTACACAAATAAAAACATTGTGCCCAAAGCAAGCTGCACTTTGGAACATGAACGTTGGATGTTGGGGATTTGAAAAAGTGGGTTCAAGAGACAGCCAATACCTGGCAGCAGTTGTCGGGATAGGAGATAACTCTGATCCCAGCAGTTAACCATTTAGATACCACTGTCCAAATTGACAGCAGAATTTAAATGGCCTGACAGTGGGAGGGGGCTCCCTCTGTCACCCAAAGAAGCTCACCTACGATGAGATTGTGAGCTCCCATTCATCAAGGCAGCCTGCAGCTCTGTGCAGCCCCCCAGGGATGCCAGGAATGCTTTCCTAATCCCTGCATGTGACAATAGAATGCCTGTGAGAATATATTATACTGCAATACCGAAGTGCACGAGTTCAATAATAGAAGGAGTAAAAATAAGCAAAATAGAGATTTTTAATTTTTGCAAAAAAAAGTTTAAAAATTCACCTTTTCTCATTTTTAACATACAAAAATGAAAACAAAATCAAAAATCTATTTTTTACCAAACCTTCCATAAAAATCTGATTAAATCATGAATTATCCATCCTGCACATTGAATGCCACAGTAAAAAAATACACAACACCATAATAGTTTTTTTTTTTGTCACCTCATCTCTAAGAAAAAAATGTTATATAAAGCTATCAAAAAGTCATATGTACTAACAGTCATCCTGCAAAAAACAAGCCTACACACATTCCCATCAATCGGGTAATAAGAGCGATATGATGGTCAGAAGAGTGTAACAGAAAAGAATATTTTTCTTTTAAAAAGATAAAAATGCTTAAAAAAAAGTTAATTTAAAAAAAGATATTGTATTTTTTTTCAAAGTATTACAACAAAAGTCCATATAAATTTGATATTTGCCATAATTGCAATTATCCAGCTGTTATATGTCAGTATCATGTATGCCGTAAAAACAAACCCCTCCAAAAAATGCTGAGTTTGCGCTTTTCCCCATTTTAGCCAAATCTAAAATCTTGTAAAGTTTTTCAGTACTATATGTGGTGCATTAAATGGTACAACTTGGTCCACAAAAGACGAGCCCTCACAAGGCTAGATCAACGGAAAATACAAATGGAGAATACAAAAATGGAAAAACAAAAAATGGCAAAACTGTCCCTCAGGAGGTGAATGCTGTATGAGTCGTGTCCATGTGCCTACAGTATATATGTATACACACGTACTGCACACAGAGTACTTTAATCCTAGAATCCATTTTAGAATGTATTCATTTTTGTCATCTTATTGCCGCCGGACAGGAAATACTAATTCACATAGTTGGGATGATAAATACGGCATTAATCTATTCCGAAGGAAGTCCAATAAAATTAAAGTCGTTCCCGCTCAGACTGCCGCTTATTTACCTTGCATTCATTCATATGTTATAATGGATTTTTGTAACTTGCAAAATGAAATGTACATTTAAAGGTCATCTGGAAGAAGCCTTTATTATTTTACTCTAAGAGCTGCTTTTGACTAATGCTGATTTAATAAGTTCTCCACGTTTCTTCCCGGGTTGTGGAGGGTTTGAGGGGGTGGATGGAAAGGCAATTTTGCAATTTGTTGACCTTTAATACAGGAATTCACCGTAGCAATAATTTGAATCAACATGAATCCAACCAAAATTACAAATTGTGTAAAACAGAAAGTATTACATGCGTTATAAGAAACAGGCAGGAAAAAGAGAAGTGTGTAAAGCAGTGGTTACATTATAGAGAAGAGAGAGACACAAAGACTGATACAATACTTGGATGGCAGCAGTTGTGGGGTGCGGATTGTGCGGATTACAAAAGCTCGTCACATGAAGTGTTGGAAGGAACATTCATAGACAATTTACATAACTCCGTAGTTCCTGGCAAAGTAAATAATTCATTTAAACTTGTTGTAACAGACTTTCTTGGAAATAAAAAAGACCCAAACTACAAAACTTTGGTTGCTGAATTGTTACAAAACTACAAAATCTTGGGCTGCAACATGAGTGTCAAAGTCCATTTCCTTCACTCACATCTGGACTACTTTCCAGAAAATCTTGGGGCTGTAAGTAAGGAACAAGGAGAACGTTTCCATCAAGATCTAAAAGAAATGGAGTGCAGATACCAAGGGCGATGGAATGTCAACATGATGGCAGACTACTGTTGGATGTTAAAAACGGAAAATTCACAAGAACACAGCCGAAAAAGTACCAAAAGACGCTTTGATGGAAAAAGAAAACGTTTTTACAAAGACTTATAATAACTTTGCAACACATGTGTATCACTATTATGCTTATTTTAGCTAGGTATTGTTGGGTTTTTTTTGCTTTTACTTCATGTTAAAATAATAAAAACAAATAAAAAATTTTCAGTTTTTTGTATTTTTTCCAAATACTTCAACTTTATTTTGTAGGCAAGCCTTACTTGATAGAAAAAAACCCATGTCATGTTTGAAATCTGTGCAAAAAACTACATAAAGATGATTTAACAATTTTTTTAAAAGTTTTTTTTGCAGACCTGTGTAATCAGCCATGTTATGTAAACTGTGGCGGGACGCTATGCTAACACTGCCGAGCACCTTGCAGGTACAGTAAATGCCTGCCACAGCTGTATGTAAGGAGGTATGTACGGATATGTAGGTCTGTCTGTCTAGATCATTTTTTCTGCTATTTAATCAAATGAACATTGTATTACTGTAAAAAAAATACATAAAATGTAATTGTACTCTTCTGGTAATATCACAACTGTAAGTACATCAGCTGAACACTAGACTTGGCTTCCCCTTTAGCAGTGCTTTTCCTGTGTCCCCCAGTACTCAGATACCCCAGAACTTACCATAGAGCTGCATGGAGTAACAGCCAGACAGCACAAGAAATATGGATATGAAGCTCGTCCCAACCCAATGACAATGTCATTGCATCTAAGGATTAGATGACAGGGGCAGAGACTGATGGCAAACGGATGGTGAATATAATGAAACTGGTAGTGGAGACTGGAGCAGATGGTATAGACCCAAAATGAGAACTTGAGTAATGCTGGCCCTAACAATGGCTTTCCCTAAAAATACTCCCCATGAAACCAACCTATTGGGGGTTTATTGCAGAATTTTAGATGCGGAAGATGTTAAGATATATAATAAATACCTTATTATACCTCATCTCTAACTCTATTCACCCTATTAGGAGGCCAGGTGTGCAGAATGGTAAGTTGACATCTACGTGATAGAGACAATTAGCGTCCAGCTCCCACAGTTACTATACAATGAATGATGCTCCTGTGAGGCCATCAGATCACAGCTTTCCTCTTTCCTCTTAAATATGCCATTAAAAGTGATTTTTATTTATGGCAATTTGTTAGCTCCCATGAACTTAGATTGTAGGCCAATAGGAGCCGAGGCCGAAACCTTATACTTGGTCTTCCTTGCTAAACAAGAGGGTATTGCCAGCACCAGAACAGAGATTTGCCACCAACGACCCCACAGAAAGCTTAGAGTGTGGAGCTAATAGTTATCGGAGCTTAATGTAGTGGAAACAGGGGTCCAGAGAGACCGGAAGGGGGGCTACCAGAGGCAACCTCTGTGTGCAGCTGACAGGATACAGTCAGGGAGCCGGTCAGCCAGCATACGTTATTACTGTACTCACCGCCACCCATGGCACACAGTAACAATCTGTTATATACTTTACACAGTATCCTTGGACTCTTCTACCTTTCCGGACTTGGTAGTGGTTACACCCCATGTGATGAGATCCTTACGCCCCTGATAGTTTTATTTTAACAATGTTTCAGTGTATCATGTGAACGCTGTGGGGTGGCATGATTTATATGACTATTATATAGTGACATAGGCAACGATTGCTGTCCCCATCTTCCCTCTTAGGGTTATAATAGTTGTCCTATTACTGATCATTACTGTGAAAAATAGCATCAAAATACCCAATACACCTCAACAGTGAGACTGTGGAACTCTCTGCCTGAGGACGTGGTGATGGCAAAATCCATAGAGGAGTTTAAAAGGGGACTTGATGTCTTTCTGGAGAGGAAGGACATTATAGGATATAAATCTTAGGTTAATTGTTAATCCGGGTATACAGGCAGGTAGGAACTATTAGGGGTTGATCCAGGGATTAGTCTGATTGCCATTAGGGAGTCGGGAAGGAATTCTTTCCCCAAAAGGGCTAATTGGCTTCTGCTCTTGGGGTTTTTTGCCTTCCTCTGGATCAACAACACAGGAGGATAACAGGCTGGACTAGATGGACATTGTCTTCATTCGGCCTTACGAACTATGTTACTATGTTACTATAGTACAACGATCATCAATCATCATGTAAAAACCATTAAGAACGCACACAAAGGTGGATGGGTTCAGTTTCAGAGACATTTGAATTATTCCCCAGATACAAGTGTATGCGCCATGTGTGAGGTCCTGATTATGCTTTACATAATGACTAGAGATGAGCGAGCGTACTCGGATAAGCACTACTCGCTCGAGTAATTGGCTTTATCCGAGTATCGCTGTGCTCGGGTCTAAAGATTCGGGTGCCGGCACGGAGCGGGGAGCTGCAGGGGAGAGCGGGGAGGAACGGAGGTAAGATCTTTCTCTCCTTCTCTCCCGCCCGCTCCCCGCTGCTCCCCGCTGCGACTCACCTGTCAGCCGCAGCGGCACCCGAATCTTTAGACCCGAGCACAGCGATACTCGGATAAAGCCAATTACTCGAGCGAGTAGTGCTTATCCGAGTACGCTCGCTCATCTCTAATAATGACTGATAAGCTGTATTGCGGTTATATATCACAGTGATGAGTATATGGGTTTATTGAGAGATTACAACTATTATCACCAATCACATGTATAACGGTAGAGCTGTACATATGTATAGTGGATAGTCACTTCTGATAGGAAGCCCTTTAGTATATGAGCAGTAAGTTTACTTTGCCTCACTTTACATTAGCTTGTGAAAGGCTGTGAGTGAGCCAAAACCTTGCGAATAGGTGACAAATAAATGGGACCCTTGCCACGGATGCCGTGGTCACCTGATGTGTTTTAGCGCCTTAGTTTAAATTTGTAAGCGAATATCAGTCCATACTATCTGCTCCAGCCCTCCTGCACAGCCGCGGCCGTCACTCCATAGAACCACCTATGGCCAGAAGATATTTAGCAGGGAGTTTAATATTCTTAAGAAACTTACTGATTGTGTCAGTTGAATTAATTCCGTTGTTGTGCTGTAAATCCAGACCCAAAGGCACTCTATGATCTTCCCCATTTTGTGATAACTCAAAGAATACCTGCGGGAGAAAAAAAACACTGAAGATAAGTGGAAATATGAAAATGTTAACTATGTGATTGCTGCAGCTTAACAACTTGGCAACCACCATAAGATGCAGCAAAATAAGCCATTTACACTAATGGCTCGATTGGCTCTGACATGCATTGTGAGCTGCCAGACCTTATATAGACAGGGGTGTCTTTTAAATTTATGTCCAGTCTACTGACTTTACCACAGATGACTCCAATCAAGGTGTAGAAACATCTCAGAGACGATCAAGAACAGTGGGAGCCCCCAGAACTGAATGTCAAGTGTCATATCAGTGTCATATCAAAGGGTGTGAATACTAATGTCAGTGCAAAATGTTAGTTTTTCATTCTTAACAAATGTACAAAGATTTCCAACATTCTTTTTTTACTTCGTCATTATGCAGAATGATGGGAAAAACCTGATTCTTTTAATTTGCATAAGACAACAACAGTAAAATAAGAACATGAAAGGGTGCAAAGGTTTGATCTAATTCCTGGCAGTCATAGCCACCCATGTTTAAAATGAGCAAATATTTGCCATAACAGTCAAATACACATAAAACTAAATAGATGAATGACAAAGTAGAAGTTAGCAAGTCAAACAGGAAACAAATCCATGAAAGAGCATCCGTTTATCCATCCACCCAGCTATATATGCATATTTGAAGCTTACGGATCCAGGATACAATGTTCCACCAGCACATTACAGCAAGTGGACATCAATATGCTAATGTTTAAATTGTTCCAGTTTTTGCAGTAAAAAACCAAATGGCAGCTCATGTGTCATGGAGGAGAAACGTTTTTTAGCAAAAGAAGAAATTAAGCAGTAAGGGCAATGTCACAGACAGAGAAAAGGACAGCTAAAGCAGTCGGAAATGGTTTAAAACCAGAATACTGCATCTGTCATATGATGGAAACAATTAGTGTCAGATCGACTCCATTGAATATAATGGGACCCAGCAGTTTCACAGACAGAATAGTTCAGCATGTTGTGTTATTGTTTCTGGGATGTCCCGTCCTAATAAGAACGCACTCGACCCACGATCGTCAGACACTCACTGTCCCTATCTGGGACAGAAATAAACAATTAAATAAGAACACAACTACCACCAGTAACCATCATATGTGGCTTGAGATGAGCAGGAAAAAAACAGGAGAACAAGATCCAGCTCTAATGCTAACAACCATCAGATGCAAACCGAGAATAATCAGCACAGGTCCACAGCCAAGACAGGAATAAAAGCCCTCCCTAATTGCTGGGCAGGTGCAACAGGTAGCAGATCACTCCCATAGACACTCCTATTACTACTAGAGAAAGCTGAGAGGAAAACCCAGAACAGCACTAGCATAAACCAGACCTTTGTGAACTAAAACCAAAACCTGCCAAAACGGGTTCCATAGTTATGCATGCGCTGTCCATACGCTAGTTTGCTGAGGCACCAGGTTTTCAGAATTTCTGAAACATTGGATGTTACTTACATACTTACCTGCAGGCTACCAGCGCTCCACACTGCAGACGACTGTGGCCTTATTCACATGGGCGTAAATCATGTTTGCCCTCTCTTAATATGGCTGCACAGTTTCATAATGTATTACATACACAATTCTGCACACATTTTTATACGTGTTTATATAAATGTTCTGCTAATATGAGATTTATATCTACAGTATATTATATGTATCATGGTCAGTAACTACATTGTCATGGCAGAGCGGGATCATGTGGCCATACCCATAGCACTGCCAAAGTGGCAGAAACAATCATTTCTGTACAGCCACTGGTACTCTGTAGAAATGCTCCAGAAATGTCACTTAACCCATTAAGAACACAACCTATTTGGGCCATAGGGACACAACAATTTTGGGGGGATTTTTATCTTTTCAAAAGCCATAACTTTTTTTATTTTTTCATTGACACGGCCACATGAGGGCTTGTTTTTTTGAGTTGTGAGCTGTAGTTTTAATTGGCGCCATTTTTTGAGTGCATATAATGTACTGTAAATAGAAATGAGTGAGCATACTCGATAAGGCAAACTACTCGAGCGAGTAGAGCCTTGTTCGAGTACCTGCCCGCTCGTCTCTAAAGATTCGGCCGCCGCCAGGGGGCGGGGAGCGGCGGGGGAGAGCGGGGAGGAACGGAGGGGAGATCTCTCTCTCTCCCTCCCCCCCCCCCAGCTCCCTCCTGCTGACTGCTGCAACTCACCTGTCACCCGCACCGGCAGCCGAATCTTTAGAGACGAGCGGGCAGGTACTCGAATAAGGCACTACTCGCTCGGGTAGTTTGCCTTATCGAGTATGCTCGCTCATCTCTAACTGTAAAACTATTAATTTTCTTTGGAGGGCAGGGAGAAAAAAACAAATTCTGACATTTTTGGAGGGGATTTTTCTTACAATGTTGATCGTACAGCATAAATGACATGAGAACTTTTTTCTGTGGGTTGGAATTACAACGATACCAAAATTATATTTTTTTCAGGTTTTTCCACTTTTTTTCCACAGGTTTTTGCACAACACTTTTATAGATTTTTTTTTGTATTGCTGTATTCAAACGTAGGCATCCGTTAACTTGTTTATTTCTCCATGGATTGAGATCTCTGAAGGTTTGTTTTTGCATGATGTGCTGTACTTTTCATTCCCACTATTACCATACATACCGCTTATTTCTTCACTTTTATTGCGTTTTTTTGGAAGGTAAAATGAAAAAAATAAGTATTTGGGCTCTGTTTTTTATTTTATTTTTTTAACAGTTTCTTTCCATGCAGGATAAATAGTATGTTCAAATTATTATATGTGTGTGTGTGGGGGGGGGGTAAATTTTTTTTTTCACAATTAAAGAAAAGTGCACAAAAAATGTTTTTTTTGCTATTTTTATTTATTTTTCATGTCACTGCATGGTGTTTGAACCACAAAAGCTATGATTCCTTTGATGATGCATTGTAGTACTTCTATACTGCAATGCATTATCGTTCACAATGGCGATCACAGGTCGTGGCTGGCATCCAGTTGCCATGGCAACCTATCGGTCCTCTATGATTACATGGTGGAGTGCCGATGACATCACAGAATATACATCATGGCATGTAAGGGATTAACAGCAGGGATCGGTGTTCTCAGCTGGCTTCCACTGTGAGATGAAGCGGGCTGACTCCTGAGTCTGTGCAATCCACAGGATGTACGTTTACCCCCTGTTGCATTAGATACCACCCAGCCATGGTGATACCACCCAGCCAGGATGATGCTGCCCGAACCACAGAGTTTTATTCTGGAACGATGCAGCATTTCAGAATGAACACTTTTTGAATTTAGAATTGATCTCTGAGTCCTAGAAGCAGACGGCGCCGGCCTGTCCCTGCCTGCAGCATGTAGACTGACAGCATTCTCCCTATACACCAAAGGGAAGACAGCTGTCAGTCTACATGCTGTGAGCAGGGAGCAGCCAGCGTGGCCCACCACCATGATTCGCAGCTCAGTTGCTCATCTCACTATATTTATCAGCTATTTTAACTGGCTTTAACTTGATTTCGAATAATTCACAGCAAATTTAGATTAAACTGGAATGCAGATGTGTTGTATGTATTATGGACATTTAACCCTTTCCAATCCACTGTCTGACGCCTGAAGACATTCTGATGGAAGGCTGCACAGCTCCGATGTCATAAGACGTCCGACAGGGTGGTATTACTGTATATTACTGGCCGCTCTGCTGTAGGGGCCTCTCCAGCATGTCCCATTCCGCAGTACTGGCTCTAGCCAGCAGATGGCGCCAGTGTATAATGGCAGAAAGAGAAAGCCCTCTAGGAAACCCTGAATCCAAAATTGGATTGCAAAGTGTTAACCATGGAGAAAAAATGTATATTTCTAGCTTTGTATACCATTGTCAATGAAAAGTTCATCAGAAGTCATCTCTTTAGAACAGTAAAAATCTACGTAAAAAATTAAAGAGATTGAATAATAGACTGGCTTCTTTGAGCTTCACTTCGTAATGAAACATTGACTAGTGCAGAATGAGAAATAAAAATCAAAGAGATACAATTTTATGTGGCGCTGATGAAAGTCAATTCTCCTTATTATTATTCAATCCAGTAACGATATCTTCTCATGTATAAATGAAGAGCGGGTAATTACAATAGAGTTCAATTCCCATACATGCTAATGTGATTCTGAAGTCTTACAATTTATTCATTTAGACTTGTGACAATGCGGAGAACTAAACCAAGCAGCTTGGTGGGGCTTTTTTTCTTCCGCTAATTATGAAGTTTATTTAAAGCCTGCGCTCGTTCCTTTCTGCATCGCTGACAGGTGTGTTTTTACCTTTATCAGTATAATTCAGAATCGTGTAGTTCCGAATGTTGTCCAATTTAGAAAACCCACTTTGAAATACGGCTCTATAGAATTTTGCGTTAACCCCTTAAGTACGTGGCCTAGTTTAGGATGTAGCAATCTTTGGGTTTTTTTTCATCTCCGCTTCTCTCGTTCGCTCCGTCAACATAAAATGTTTGGAGAAATGGTTGTTAATGTTTTAAGAACCGTCGAGCCAAGGATTTGCCTTGAACTGTTGCCCGTCCACAGCTTGGTCTTCCATGCTTTGGGGACATAGTAATAGTAAAACTGGTATGCACTTGATATGATCATGGCTTGACTCTCCCTAGTGGTGCTGTTGGCTGAAGCACATCCCGCCGCTAGACTTAACCCTTTCCAATCCACTGTCTGACGTCTAAAGACATTATGATTTAAGGCTGTACAGCTCCGATGTCGGAAGACGTCCGTCAGGGTTCTCTAACTGTATATTGCCAGCCTCTCTGCTGTCAGTGCCTATTCAACATGTCACCTAATGCAGTACTGGCTTTAGCCAGCAGATAGCGCCGTTGTATAACAGCAGAAAAAGAGTAAGCCCCCTAGGAAAACCAGGATACAAATTGGATTGGAAAGGGTTAACATAGGACCTTTGACCTGGCCTGACGGGTCACTCAATGCATCAAACTCAAAATTTATGATTTTACAGCGGTGGTGAGGATGCCACAAATGTAATGACACCAAAATCATCCACCAATGGTCACGAAAGGGGTCAAAGTGCGGTGCAAGAAAAAGCCTGCAGGCTTCTTTAGATTGGATTTTCCATCTACGTAGCCATATTTGGGCTTGTTCGTTGCATGACATGGCATGCCAGTTTTCATTGGTACCATTTCGGAGTACATATAATGTATTCTTTAACTTTTAATGATTTTTTGGGGGAGCCAGGATGAATTAAACACACCCATTCTGTTTCTGGGGACTTTCTTATGGCGTTCGCCATGCGGTATAAATGACATAACTTTTTCTGTGGGTCAGGACGATTATGATGATACCAACATGGTATATTTACATTTAGGTTTCTCCACTTTTACACAATAAGAACTCTTTCTTTAGGAAAATAAATTATTTTTAGACTTGCTGCCTTCAAAGATCCATAAGTTTTCTATTCCTACTTCTGAAGCTGCCGCGTCTTTACGGCCAGAAGAGATGCTGAGCAACTGATGAGAGATCAGACAGCGTTCCTGTGACTGCCCAAAGCCAAAGCAGTCGGGGATGCAGCAGGATACATGAGCGGGGCTAAGACACATCTCTGCAAAGGATATTACTGTCAGCCGCACTGATGAATGAGCGGCCATTGTGGAAGGGCTCTGCTCTCTGCACAGCTGTAGTGTCCAACAAGTCGGCCTCCTCACATCCTCCACAAAGAGATCTTTCAGCCTTTTTCTTTGACCTAATAAAGCTGTCAGACTCCTTTTAAATGCTTTAAACATTCCACGTGTTTCAAGCTTTTCACAGCATCTTTAATAGCATTTGATTCCTTTTTTGTTTTGTAACTTTTAAAACAAGTTTCCTTCTTCCTTCAAGTTTTTCCTTCTGATGGAGTTGTATGTACAGATGTGGCAATCATTAACATGACTGGTGATTGTGATAATTCAGTTTACAGCATTGTAGTGCATTGCAGTTATCAAAACCTGTTCTATTTCAAGTCAACATTTGCTATTTCTTCTGAATGCACATGGGTGGAAATTCTGCGGTGAGATTTCATGCACGCTGCCATAGCATTGCAATGGTTTATGCAATCCTAAGCAGACAGCCGGGAAACAGCTTGTCCTATTTCAGTGCAAGCCTCACAGAGGCCCGCACTGCCACGTCATTGCTGAAACGCTGGCTCTGCACTGAGTATGTGCGGCTAGGTGGCAGCCGGGATATCTGCAGAGCAGAGCGAAGACGCCGGACAGGTAAGCCGTGAGTCCCTGCAGGGGCACAGGTCGCATCCCACTGCGAGAAACTCACAATCGGAATCCACCCATTCATCTGCTTCTACCCTTAGGCTGGGTTCACAAAGGGCAGATTTGCATCGGAAATTTCATGCAGAATTTCACTGCGGCAAATCTGCCTGCGGCCGCTAATCCCCGGGTTGGCTAGCCAGGTGGACAAGATTTGACAAAAATCTTGCCCACACGAGACGGCCGATCCATCACGGCAAAGCCAGCAGAGACCAGCGCTGCGGTGCGGATTCCCCGGCTGCAGCATGTCTATTTTTTTTTTCTGTTGTGACCGTGGAGCTCTCTATGGGAGCGATGACCGCAATGGAAAAACATGCAGACAAGCCGCTCCAAAACCCACGGCTAAGTGCTGCGGGTTTTGAAGCTGAGCTTTCCCGGCGGAAATCTCACGTTTTTTTGCTGCGGCACAACTGTGAGATTCCGCCCTGTGAGAACCCAGCCTAATGATTAAAAAAAGTAACACTGCATGCGAATCCAACCGATCCAGCATAAGAGAGCCAAGAGCATCCTTCTCCATCTCCATGTGTGGCATTTACACGAGCTGCGTACACTGGAATAAGGAGTTCATGCTTTTAGCTCCCGGGTGCCAAGCTTCGTTTCTTCACATGAACCCAACCTTAGGGCTCCTTCCCTCGGACGGATTTCCGCCGCGTTCTATTGAACCCAATAGCACAATGCTTACGGTGCGGAATTCCGCACCGTAAAATCACCCGTCCTCACCCGCGGCATGCTCTATTTGCCGCGGGTGTACACGCGGACGGCTTCCATTGCAGTTAATGGAAGCCGTCCATCACGGCGGAAGATAGCGTGAAACGGCTTCCCCGGCTACCGCCAGCCGCGTCACATGACGCTGCTGCGCGTCACGTGCTCTATTGCACATGCGCGCTGAAGCGTCATGCGAGACACAGGACGCCGGATCCAGAGGTAAGTATTGGGGTCTCTGGGGGGGGCGCCGTGACGGGCTCCGCCACGGAATTCCGCGGCGGAGCCCGTCACGGCTGTGTCAGGCCGGCCTTAGGCCAGTTTCACATGCAGCATTTTTAATGGATTTTTTTTGTTTGTTTTTGGATAAGCTGCTGCAGTGGGAGGTTGTGGAAGGTCTATAGTAAAGCGTAGGAATGTCTCTTCATACAGCTTTTAGTTGCTGCTATTTTAGGGATGGAATTAAGATGTGTGGACATTTCTGCGGCACAATGTTATCCCTACGGAGCTTCAATTCCACATCTGTTAAAACTCGTGCGTCTTTACTCCAAACCGAAAGAATAAATTCTGCAGCAAAAAGTTTTATTCTGCAGAATTAAGAACATCTTGCAGAATTGTTGTTGCAGATTTCTAACATACAGAAGATCTGATTCCTCAATTTTAGGGCTCTTTTACACGAGCATAGCGATTTTCGATCGGTTGTGTCACAGGAGCGTGAACGGGCGCACAAATCTGCTGTTTGTACTTCCGTTCAGATGGCCCTGGGGTGGCGCATATAACCCAAACCCAGATTGCCGTCGGGCGGGGGGGGGGGAGACAGCTTCCCTCTGCTAAACCGCCTCCACTTTCCGCCGCTTTGCAAACTCTCGGCAAGGGAAGGGGGCGGGATGGGATGGGAGCTAATGTGCTAAGCTCTCTCTTTCTCTCCGCCCCTTGTTGGCTGCCAGCAATGGGAGGGGGCAGGAGCTTAGCATCTAGCTCCTGTTCCATCCTGTCCTCTTCCATTGCAAATAGCTGGCAAGGGGTGGAGAGAAGGAGGGGAAGGTGTGGGAGTTTAGCAAACATGCTACTAAACTCCCTCCCACCTCCCTTCTCCTGTAAACCAATGCATCAGATGCGCAGCGTATATCGGGCCGAGTGTGAAAACGCGGCCGATATGAGCTTGTGTGAATGAAACCAAAGTCTGTGAAAAAAAACACAATAAATTCTGCAAGAATGCTTCAAACTGCAGATGTTTTTTTTTTCATGTGTTTAAGCAGCAACAAAAAAAAATCAGTGTGAAGGAAGCCTTAGAGATCTTGTAGACACAAGGCACAGTAGATATCAGTGGAATATTTTTATTGCTAAATTCCAATCCTTCTATTTTCATGTTACTAAATATGATTTTACCTTCTCCATGGTTGTGTTGGTGATTCCATAAGCCGAGATGTGCAGATCAGATTGATTCTTGTCTAATCTCTGGAAGAGAGATTTGCACATTGTTGTATTCATCTCTCCTGGTATAGAGAATACGAGCTCAGTGTTGCCGTTTTCCTTAAGAACTGCTGATGGAAGGCATCCTCGCACGAGCGACGTAATCTCAGCAATATTTATAGATTCATTCTATAGAAATAGGAAATACTACTAGTAATTATTAGGAAATTATAGCACCAGTGTTTCTGGTGGTGTAATGCGCCACACAGCTCTGATATACGCTTGTCATAGACACAGCTCTTCTACATGCACATCACACACACATAAATTTCTGCTACTTGCACGTCACACACACAGCTCTTCTACATGCACATCCCACACACACAGTCTGCTACATGATCGTCACAGACACATACAGCTCTGCTACATGCACGTCACAGACACAAACAGCTCTGCTACATGTACACTACATACAGCTCTGCTACATACATAAGTAAAATGCAGGACTAAACATTATATTGTGGTGCAGCACGAATGTGTGGAGATACAAACCTTTTTAGCGAGTGTTAGCTCATGAACTTGTCCGTATTTTCTTTTAAGAGATGACAGGGAAGCGCAGCATCGCACCGAGCCCTGGAGGATAATGGCAATTTGATCGCTGAGAAATTCTGCCTCATCCAGATTATGAGTTGTGGAAATAATAGTGCGCCCTGCAGATTATCAAAAAAATAACTATGACTGTAAGTAGATAGACATATATAGAGAGTGATGGGGTTTTAGCATAGTCTACACTTGTTATATTCACATATGGAAACAAAGTCTCTCCACTTTAAGGGTCGTTATTCTTGTTCCAGTCTAAACAATTTCTGGACTCATGACTGAAATGTTTCACATATCTTGATACACTGTAATGAAGTATCAGAATAGGGAAGAGGTTGAGCTACTGAATTATCCAATCACCTATCAAGGCTGACAAATGACAATGTGTTCTGTAATGATCTTAAAACCCTCTTTAATCCAGATATAGTGGATTTGCCCATCATGGCTCCTGATGTCAGACTCATTCCAGCCTGATTTCAAGCAATTGTAGCAATAAATGGCTTGTGTGAATACAAGAAACGGTAACTATAAGCTGAGTAAGAAAACTCTATCACTGTAAAAAGTATTGTCAATGCAATCTAGAAATGTAACCTCTGTCAATGCTCAGGAAATCCATAAATCACTGATGATCCTCACTCAACTGAAATAACTGAAAAGTTCATTAAATCTTCTACAACAATGTTAACCCCTTAGTGACATCCGCCATATATTTATAGTGAATGTGCATAGGAAGAGTATTCAGAGGATGAAGAAGTTGAATTTTCTCCATTCCTCCATATGCAGTAGGTGATTCAGATTGTCGGGACTCAGACTTGGGATCTCCTGTGCTCTGGACGGTGGCTCCCTTGCCGAACCTGGCCTTGTTCTATGTTCCTGTTAGCCTAGTTCCTGCCTCGCTGTCCTGGTCCTGCCCGCTTTCTAATTAGGAATTTCTATAGAAGTCTGGCACTTCCCCCAGCTCTCTGTGAGATTATTGTGCTTCAGCCTATGATCAGGCTCCTTTCCTCCTCCGTTGTACTATGAACCTTAGACCACCTGATACTGACCTCTGGCTTCCCCTTGACTACACTCTTGACCTGGTAACTACACCCTTAGCTCCATACCTATTCAGTGGCGGAAGACGTTACACTGATGTTGGCTGTTTTATACAGCTGAAACCTGCCTGCAGTGGGTAGGGGAACTCCAATCCTGACCATTTATGATTGTGGAGTGCTGAGGGTCAGTTATAGCAGCTGGGGGTTTGGTGAAGTCCCCTAGACCTTCTATCTTAACATTTCTATTGAGCCCTGCCACAAGCAGGGCTTGGTAGGATAACTTTAATAGGCCTAATACTGAATGCTATAATCCAGATGTTCTGCAGTGTATTATACAAGTGAACAAATGGTCACATGAAAAATTCTCTAGATGGGATTTTAAAAAATGTAAAAAAAAATTCGTTTAAACAGATTGAAAGACATACTAAAAGCTGTAAGTGTAATCTTGGTGCCACAAGCGGTAGTACAGGGGCGTAACTACTATGGGAGGAACGGATGCAGTTGCACCTGGGCCTTGAATCCTTCGGGGGTGCAGAAGATCTCTGTTCCCTAAATGCATGAAGCATTATAGTGGGGTTGGCCCCATTATATATTTTGCTCTGGAGCCCAGTAGGTTTAAGCTATGCCTATGCTACAGTACCTTAATTACCGTAATCTACACCCACTCCAGTTTTGCTATGCCTGAGGCCATATTCAGACAGCCATATGCAAGTTGTTCTGAGTTTGAGTTTCACAGACCCCATTCACTGCATACCATGGAATAGATAGCACATGGACGAAAAATACTCTCATCTGATCTGGACCTAATATACAATTGCCCCAAACTGTACACAATATTCCACGTGTCTGACTAGAGATGTGTGTAAAGTTTAAAATGATGTTCATTTGCACACAAGCCCAATTTTATCTCATTAATCAAATGTGATTAATCTTTAATTTTCACTCGCATATCCTTTTGGGAGCAATGGGTAAGTTTTAGATAAATAATACATTACTGGATATTTAGAGTATCGGAAATACAAACCCAAAACATACATGGAGAAATGTTAAAAGAAACATAATACAATGTAAATCAGACAACTGAAAATCTGGAGACGCTGAAAGGTTAACATTAGCAGTTTCTGCCTTTTGAGAGCAGAACAAGTGTTTTTTCGAATGTCCTGAGGGGCGATATTCTTATCATCAATGCCTGTGTAATTAATTTGTATGCCACTCGTTTAATCTTCAGCAAGCACTGATAAAATTTACATAGCTAACAAGAACCATGTAAACAAGATTTGTCAATTCTTGTAAAATGAAAATTGTGTTGTTTATTAATTTCAGGAGGCCGTATTAACATCGGATTTATCTTTGTGGATGGGTATAATTTCATTTTTTAGATTTGTGCGCAGCGTAAAGTGTGACTTTCAAAGAAACATCAGAAATCATATTTGTCTAATTAAATATCATTATAGGTTATACTTGATTTGTGTATTAAAAGGTAGCCATAAAGGGCTTTCTAGGCAGAGACGGGCTGCATCGCGGTAGGAGCAGAAGTGCTGCTTTGACCCCCGTGTAGCGGCCGGCGCTCGTAATTGCAGGTGCAGCTCTCATTAAAATCGATGGGACCCCAGCCTACAATTACAAGCACAGCTCGTAACAATAGTAATAAAAAACCCTTTGTTACGTCCGCTTGGCGCACTAAGGCACCCTGCCTCCGTATGGACGCAAGATTGTGTCCTTTTAAAGCTGCAAACACTCACACAGCATTGCACTGACAAATTACACCTCTCCAGGCAATGATGGAAGGACCCCTGTCCCTTACTAATCAGGGAAAGTGGGGAACCCCTGCCTAAAAGCGGGGTGATTGCCCAGATAAGGACAGCCCCACTGTCTTCATCTTGGAACTGGCTATCCCTGATTAAGAACCTGGAGAGATGCACCAGACATATAGGACACGAACCTGTTCACACACTCTGGACATAGAACAGGACTGCACATCAAGCATGTCTAGCCACCTGCACAGACATACAAAACACATCGCTGTTCACACCAACACACAATGTTATGCAAACCACATAGAACAGGACTGCACATAGAGCAAATGTCTGGCCACCTGCACAGACTTACCACATATCACCGTTCGCACCAACATACTAGGTTGTGCATACAACATAAAAAGGGAACCCTACCTAGAGCTCACATGCATACAGATGGTAAACCATAGCCATTTCAAGTGTCCACACACCAGGGGAATAGAATGTCAGCCACCGTGCTGACATAGGGAACAGTGTCAGGCATCTCACAAAAAAAATGCAATAAAAGTAGTCAAAAAAGCTATATGTGCAACAATAGGGTTCCAATAAAATCTACAGATCGTCATGCAAAAAACAAGCCCTCACGGAGCAACTTACATCAATGGAAAAATAAGAAAAGTCATAAGACTTTGAATGCAACAATGCAAAATATAAACATTTCCAAAGGGAGAAGAGTTTTATTGTTCAAAAGTGGAAAAACCTATAAAAAAAAGGTAGATTAGACTTAATTAGACAGTAATTGGTCTTAAAGAAAATCTAATCTACCTTTTCCCTGTAGTATCCATGACAGTGCACCTGAGACGAACAAACAAAATTAAGGGCAGGACCACAGCCGAGAGGACTTTCTGTCCAAAGGCTAAATCCTCATCTGCCTGACTATCTAACCTATAATCCATAGTAAAGGTGTGCAGTTTTTTCCATACTGCTGCTATACGCATGTGCTCTACAGAAGCAGAGGATCGTTCTCCCCACGAAATATAATGGGCTTTAAGCTCCTCCAAGATTTTTTTATCTAGCGCTGCATAGGCTTCGGTGATGGCTGGGTGGATCCATCTAGCAGTAGAGCTTTTAGCTGCCTTTTTGCCTTTATTGTGGCCAAAGAACTGAACGAATTGATTCTTGTCAAGCCTCCACTGACTTGTGGAGCTGATGTACTGCAGTGCAGCTCTCCTAACATCAAGACAGTGAAATTTCTGTTCTTGGTCATTTTTTGGGTTATTACAAAAAGAGGGAATTATTATTTCCTCGGACCTACGGAAGGATAATGCTACCTTAGGCACAAATGAGGGGCCTAGTTTGAAAATGAGCTTATTTTTGGTTGATGGATTGATAAGGCCTTAAGCTCGCTCTTCCTCTGTGCCAAAGTGATGGCCACTAAGAAGACCGTCTTTAGGGTCAAGGCTTTAAGGTGAATAGAGTCTAGGGGTTTGAACAAAGTCGAGGGTAAGGCTCTGAGAACCTATTTAAAGTTCCATGAAGGGAACGGGTTTTTAATTCTGGGTTTTAACCTATCCGCTGCTTTTAGAAATCTAGCCATCTGTAAGGTCTGCCACTCATGTCTGCCACCCTCTTGCTGTTCCGTGCAGTCGCAAGCATCATTCTGCTATTTCTGTGCATAGGGACCCTATCTGTCTGTTTTCATCTAGCACTGAGAGAGTTAACCAGTCTTCTGGCTCTCAGCTCAGCTGTGGGATTAATGGGCAGTCACTGCCATATTTAAGCTGAGCTGATGCACTTCTTTGTTCCCTCAGTATTGGTGTGTTTTCTTCTGGTTCACTCCACTGATAGGTCTTCTGCCTCTTGACTGTTCAAGTCTATTTTGACCTTCATCTGCTTATTCCGTTTGTTCCTTTGCCTTATGCTCTGTATCTGTGTCCATTTCCTTTCTGTCTGTGCTTCATTCTCGTCTCTGTAGTAAGTTAGTTCTGTGCAGTATCTTTGTTTCTGTGTGTCAGTACTTCATCCCTGTTTTCTGTCAGGGCTTGTCAGTCCCGAGGTTCCAGCGTGGGCCCTCCCTTATTGGGGCAATTACCCTGCTTGTAGGCAGGGCCCCTTCCATCTTCCCGCTTACCTTAGGGCCAGTTAGCCATCTGTAGGTACTTCTTCTGTTGGGGTCAGCTGTCAGTTACCTGATCCAGTCCAAAAGCCAGGCTAGTTGGTTAGCCCAGTGGGTCCACATCCAAAATCCGTAACACAATCTAATTTCTGCTAGTTTAGTGTTGTAGAATACACTAAGAGCCACTATCTGGACCCTTATTGTGCTAGGAGGCCTATATCTAGGCTATCTTGGAAAAATTCGAGGTTTAGCAGTATGTCCAGGGATATGAACAGGGCATCTTTTGCCACTGAGTGGTCCCTTGGGTTGAGGGAAAAGAACCTCTCTACTTAGTTGTTTCTTTTTGAAGTGATGAGTTCTATCTGTGGGATCCCTCATTTGTTTGTTTAGAGCCTGAAAAGCATCCTGAGAAAGGGACCATTCCCCCGGATCCAGGAGTTGGCGGCTGAGATTATCTGCTTTTACGTTTAGAGCTCCCTTCAAGTGGGTTGCTGACATGGAAAGGGCGTGGTGTTCTGCCTAGCGGTATATATTTTGCATGATACTCTGCAGGGAGGGGTGCCTCGTTCCTCCCTTGTGATGAATGAAGACTACTACCATGACATTGTTAAAAAAATATCTTCGAATGTTGATTTTTGGTTATATTTCTGGATCACTGTAGGGCTTCCCAAACTGCATAGAGCTCCCTGAAATTCAAAAGACTGGCTGCTGACAGGTTCCCTAAAAAAATATAGGTCTCCTATCCGAGCCCCGCAGCCACAGGCACTGTTGTCTGTTGTAATCTGTATGACTGGGTCCTGTAGCCAGTGTACCTCCTTTGACAGGTTTGTGACTGACAGCCACCAGTGCGAGGACATTTTTACTGCATTCCCTATTGTCATTTTTTTTTAAATTTAGATAGGATTGCTTTTTGTCAGAGACTGAGTGGATTCTTTCCTGAAGCACCCTTGTCTGGGACTGGGCCCAAGCTACTACTGGGATACAGAAGGTTAGCTTCCCTAGAAGGTACATGGCCGACTGAATGGAACAGATCCTCCACCTCAGAAACACTGTGATCTGAAGCTGTAGGTTCTGAATCTTGTTTATGGGGTGGAAGGAACACTGCTTTACTGAATCCAGCACTATTCCTATGAAGGATTTTCTTTGGCTGGGAGCGGTCTCTGAATTGTTACAGTTCATAACTCAGCCTAGATGTTTCAGGAGCTGGTTGATTGCTGCTAAATAAGCAATTAAGAGCTCTCTGGTTAAGGCAAAACTAGGATGTCGTCTAAGTACGGGACTATTAAGATCGACCTTTGTCTTAGACTGGCTAGCAGCTCAACCAAAATCTTTGTGAAGATATGAGAGGGGGATGAGGATATGGCAGGCATGTTAACTGAAACAGGAGCGATGTCATATTTCCTTAAGGATAGCACCCCAAAAGTGTGTGGAGACACCTAGGGGGTGATTGGTCCGTGGGATGGTATAGTCTCTCCCCAAGGAGAGCACCCAAAAGGGGTGTGGGAAACCTGAAAGATGAGTAAGGAGACTTATAAGGCCATGCTAGCTCCTCTGGGTAATTTATGCAAATAAGGCTGATGGAAAAATACCTGATTGGAGTTGTAGAGGAAGCTTCTTTCTCTGCCTCCCTTTGCATAGCTTCAATAGCCCACATTTTCTTTGTCTCTGTCTGTTCCCTTGAGACACGAAAAAGGTCTGGACCAAACAAGAACTGCCCATAGAAGGGCAAGGACCACAATTTGTTCTTGGAGGCTAGGTCCCCTGACCAAGATTTAAGCCAAAGGACTTTCCAGGTGGAACTGGAAAGGGCTGCTGTGCATGCAGACAGTCTAACAGACTCAGCTGAAGCTTCGCTGCCATCTTAAGAACCAGTAGCAAGTCTAGGATTTGCTAGCGTGGGGTTTTATTTTGGATGTGAAGCTGTAGTTGACTCTGAGAGCTCTGGTCACGCAAGTGGCTGCCACACCAGGCCTACACAGGTTTGAGCCTGCCTCCTATGTTTTCTTCAGAAGCTCTCTGTTTTTTGGTTCATAGCGTATTTAACTGCGTGGCATCCTTAAAAGGTAAGGACATACGCTTAGCAGCTTTGGCCACTAGGACATCTACATTTTACTCCAAAAGGGGGCAATGTTGGGGCATTCCTAAAATATGTGTAGCAAGGAATCTATGTGCCCGCATTCCCTCCAACAAGAGATATCTGTCTCTGTGAAATACATTGCCAGTCTTAGCAGTGTGTAGTACCATCTGGTTAGCAATTTACAGTGGACCTTTAAATGCGAGGTGTTGAGTGTTGACCTGTTGACCCATTTCTGTTGCTTTGTTAAAAAGCTTGGCTAAATGGGAACTTAGGATATGGCGAAAAGTTTTATAATACTCATTAGAGAATCCGTCTGGCCCTGGGGCTTTTGACGCTTTCAGGGAATGAATTATTTTTAAGATCTCACACGGGTGGATGAGGGCGTTATACCCCTTGAGCTGCTAGGGGAAGATAGTCAGGAGCTTAATTTTTTAGAGGCATTGCTTGATTCGGGACAAAGAGGGTTGGTGGACGGACACATCATCTTTCAGATTGTATAGTTTGGCGTAAAATGTGCCAAAGCTTTTTTGAGGGTGGGTAATTTTATAGCTCGAGCCATCCTGTTTTAATAAGTATGGGATTTTTGACTTAGGGGGCCTCTTTTTAACTAAGGATGACATCAGTCTGGAGGGTTTGTTGCATTGGAAGTAATAAAGTGAATGAGAGAATTTTGTGCGTTTTTCAAACTGCTCTAAAAGCAGCGATTTAAGCTCATTACACAATTTTAGAAGTTGATTACAGAGAGTTGAGTGGGGAGAATACTGTATGGAATGTTCAGTTAGTTTCATTTGTTCTAGTAAGTCATTGATACGAGATTGTTTAAGTCTTTTGTGTTGCATGCCAAGTTCGATCAGTATTCCCCTAATGAATGTTTTATGGGCATTCATTACTGAGAAGGGGTCAGATTCAGGAATGTCGTTGAATTGAAAATATTCCTTGAGTTTAAAAAAGATGAGTTTTTTTGTATTTGGGGTTATTTATGCGGGGGACATTGATTTTAAAGTAACTAATGTTTTTCGTTTGATCTCACAAAGATATATCAAGGAAAATGGGTGAGTGGTCCGACCATGTAGCAGTATTGATAGAGGAGTAGAAAACCATAGAAAGAGACCATCTGTCTGTGAGAAATAGGTCAATTGGGGAAAAGGTCCTATGGGGGTTAGAGTAGAATGTATATTCCCTGGATGAGGGATTCATGTATCTGTAGGCATCATACAGGGATTCTTTTTGCAACCATGGAGAGAGATTGGGAATTATGTCTGGTAGATCCAGTGGACTCGAGATTCCTATCCGGGATAATGTTAAAGTCACCACAGATATATCAATTCCTCTTATGTAGTTTGTGAATTTTCCTTAGTGTTTTAATTAGAAAACTTATTTGCTACGTATTAGGAGCATAGATGTTAGCTAGTGTAATTGGGGTGTTGTTGATCAAACCAGTGAGGATAATAAATATCCCCTTGGGATCTGTGAGCAATTGGTTAAGTATAAAATCCACACTATCACGGAAAGCAATCAGGACGCCCGCCTTCTTCACCTCAGGGGAGGCCTTGTAAATTTTAGTAAAATTTTTGTGTGAGAATTTTGAGGCAGAAAGGGAAGAGAAATGAGTCTCCTGCAGGAATATAATATCCCCTTTAGAGTGTAAAGCATCTCTCCACACTGAAGCCCCTTTGCATTCAGTGACATGTGAGGATAGGAAGATTGGCCTTTAATTGTGGAACCTTGGTGGGTGAAAACATGAAAGTTACATATGAACAACATTTTGATCACGGAGTTAAACCGACATAGTCAACTTGAAGAAGATTGGCTACATTAAATATAGCGACTCTAACGGATAAGGCTAACCTGAGAACTGTAGAAAGCAGACTTTTTTTCTGCTCATTTTCTGGGGGGGGGGGGGGAGTTCACCTGGTCTCCCACAGATGTCGGGCTTTAGCCTCCTCCTCTCTCAGAGCCTGGCCTGGCTCTGGCTTTCCGCAGCAGCTCTGCCTTAATATCAGCTTTTCCCTAGCTTGCAGCCTTGGACTGAATGTGTCTAGAGATTTTAGCTCCTCCAGACAGCCCCACACAGCTGTTCCTGCTGATTAACACACAATTAGTACACAGAAGGCCTGGTTACAGCCCCCTGCAGGTCATTCCGTGCATAGCCTTGCCACAATACATATAATTTTGGTCTTGTCGTAATCGTACTAACCTGCAGAAAAAAATGATCATGTTGTATGAAAATTATGATTAAAGCTGTAAAAAAAGAAAAAATAATGGTTAAACTGATATTTTTCTCACTACCCTCTAAAAAAAAAATTATAAAACTACAGTTCACTACGTAAAAAGCAAACCGTCATATGACCATGTTGTCAGAAAAATTAAAAGGTTATGGCTTTTGAGAAGTAGAGATGCAAATTCCCCAAAAATCATCACATCCATGGGTCCAAAATAGGACATATCATTAAGGGGTTAAAAGACAAACTAGGCATTAATATATCACATAGAAAATCAAAATCAGTAAAAAAGGATAGTAGTGAATGATTACCACTAGCAGATATTTTTCCCGCGGCTGTATTGGTCCTGTCTGTCCAGAAAAGGCAGGGCAAAGCGAATAGTAGAAATTCAAAGCATCTGCCCCTATTGCACCCTTTGTCTGGACAACTATATGAACCCTGCCTCCCACTACAGGGTATCCACCCTGAGAAGGATGACCCTGTCTGGAACCTGTCCCTTACAATAACTTAACAAACGTGTTGTAGCAAAGCAACCAGTATAGAATGCCAAGTCACTATAAGGTGTAAAAAGACACAGACAGTCCCTAGGTATCAATATAAATGGCCCAACCACCCCTGTTATTATAGGTTTTGGTCACCTAAACATGTTCTCAGGGTGTCACTTCTATAATGTTGGTAATTAATTCCTAGTGTCACATATTAATGGATATCAGTCATGTGACACCAAACATACCATGTGATCCCTAGTATTCAACTTATACTGATAAGGCATCTAATAGATCAATAGTAGTTACTAAGGAGCAGAAGTCACCCAGAATTACTCCCATCTCATCTCGTGTGTCAGTGTCTATGGGACCTGCTCTTAGATTTGTCTCCATTCTCCTCCTTGTGGTGTTTTTTCCCCAGTTTACGATATTAACAAAACAACTGTTAAGCACGCACCCACGTGGACCCCTGTCTCAAGGCGATGGTGCAACATATTCAGGGGGCATAGTAGTGCACGAAACTGTTACTTTTAGACAGAACAGCTTGTGACATTAAATATATTCAGCGGGCACAGTGTATGCAGCAGATGGCACAACTTGTGGCACTAATATTTTCCGAGGCACATTATGTGGTGCCATTGTTTTTATGAGACACAGTTTTAATAGTCTTGCGTTTTGGGCTACTTTATGTAGCACTATGATAGTCAGAGGGCAGAGTGTGTGGTATAGAGGAGTGTGTCCTGCCATAGAGGGGGGAATCTGCCACAAGAATGAGGACTCACAAATGGCAAGGCTAGAAACTCTGCAGAGGGTGAGGAAACAGATAGGTTACTGCAGATGTGTACTCTATCCCAGCTAGTGAAATGATATTTACACTTTTCAGTACTGCAGTGTAATGACCTCTTTGATGCTGCTTTTTCTCTATGTGTGCTAAAACAGAGTTGGGGCTTTTACCCGCTAGCGTTTTTTTTTTTAACGCTGTGATATCTTTGCATTTTTTTTACTGCAAATGTCAATGGGATTTTCTAATGTTAAAATCGCATCACAAAAAAATCGCAAGTTTGCTTTTCTGCGACTTTTGTGTGATGCGATTTTACCATTAGAAAGTCCCATTGACATCTGCAGTAAAAAAAAACGCAGAGATATCGCAGCGTTAAAAAAATACACTAGTGGGTAAAAGCCCTTAGAGAGCAGAATCTGCTGTTTCCTGCACATGCAGTCTCTAGTAGACATTATAGCAGCAGCATCCACCCACCAGCTCAAGGATAACTGAGAATTAGAGGAACAACCTGCAGAGAGGGAAAATTGGTGAACATGCAGAATGCAAGTCATGTAATGGCCAAAAATAGTGTTATTCCTCATGTACACACTGCAGCTTATTCTGAAGAATCACCTGAAAGTGGACACTTTAAGGGTGGGGGTCACACGAGCGTGTTTTCGCGCGTACATAGGTGCGTACACACATGCGCACCTACGTACGAGCAAAAACATACGTGTATGCAGCTGCGTGCTTGTTGTCAATGGAGCTGCAGCTGCTGCAGGCGGTTCCATTGAAAACAATGCTCTGATGGCTCCCTGCATTCTTTTTCAGGGAAGAGCTTTACATATAAGCCCTTCCCTGAAAAAGAAACATTTTAGTGTAAAAAAAAAAAAAAAAAAAAATTAAAATCCCTGCCTGCTGGTAGCTCTGATTGTGATTGGCTGAAGCGTTCAGAGCTACCAGCAGGCGGGGATTTTAAATCCCCGGCTGCTGGTAGCTGAGAACTACAGAGACGGGGACAGCGGCAGAAGTCGCGGCTGAGCCCCAGCAGCTGAAGGGAGGTGAGTATGCTTTTTTTTTTCTTTACACTTCTTTTCTTGGATTTTCAGGGAAGGGCTTATGTTCAAAGCCCTTCCCTGACATCCAATGGCAGGGATGCCGGCAGCAGGATTCTCTACTGCAGCTGTCATGTGTGACAGCTGCGGTTGAGAATTGAAGAATTCTTTTAACTAGCGGGGGTGAAGGAAACATCTGCCGCATGCTGCAGATGTGTTCTTCATCCCCGCAGGAGTCACGGCAGAGGCGGAGAGGTAAGTATTTTTTTTTTTTTTTACACTAAAATGTTTCTTTTTCAGGGAAGGGCTTATATGTAAAGCTCTTCCCTGTAAAAGAATGCAGAGGGCCGGCAGAGCATTGTTTTCAATGGAGCCGCCGGCAGCAGCCGCGGCTCCATTCAAAACAACGCGTGCATTCCCAATGGTGCACGCATGTCCTATCTTTGCATGTCCACAATGCTGGCATATGCACCACCTTCTCCGGCAGCCTGACTCTGTCCCTCCATGCATCCCCTGCATAGTCATGGTTTTAATATTGAGTCCCTATGTATAACCAAGCATCCTCTTACAGCTATGGTCGTGCTTTAACACAGCCAAACCGAGGAAGAGGCTTTGTCTTCGACATGCATTTTTTGCTGTCTTTTAATTTTGTCCAATAAAAAACTATTTTCTTTATTTATCTAACTGGGTTTTCAATAAGTCTTTTTGGAGAGTTATGCCACAATCGGGTAGTTCTATGTCTCTATAGCATTTTCATGCCCAGTCCATACAGGCACAACTCTGGTTGGTGGCACCTCTAGATATAGATTCTCATCAGGACCCTGCTTTGGACTCCAGCGACAACATCTAGTCTACATACAGACCACGGGGTTGCTCTACGTCCGTTTTCACTTCATATGTGTAGCAAATCTACTTTATGTAGCAAAGCTCTACCTTTAAAGATTGTATGCATTGCCAAACCACTAGACCACAGGGGACAGAAGGCCCAACCACCGATGTGTGGCCTGCAGATCCTTACAGACCACCAGGGACAAGATGGTGAATAAATACAGCATTACTGACAGGTAAGAACTAAGGATTAGATATCCCAGCTACATAAACTGAATCTTTCTGACCCCATCACTCTGTAGTACTGAACATTAGTACCCAGATACTGGATGTGTTCAATCTGTATATGTCAATGGCAGTATAGTGAAAACCGTAGGTTCATGTTTAGTGAATGGCTAAGTCAATACATTTTTATAATGACTGCTCAATGTGCTTCTTGTTACTACAGAATAAGATTCTGTAATTAATAGGGCAATGCTATTATGTTTCATGCAGTAACAGATAGATGGATGTAGTACCCCCTTTATGCTTAAGCAAAATATCCCATATTTTGCGTCGGGAACAAGGATCCACACCGCTAGTAGGTTCATCAAGAACAATTGTCTTCGCATTGCCAATAAATGCAATGGCAACAGAAAGTCTTCGCTTCAGTCCTCCCGATAAGGAATATGCATATTTCAGACGATGTTTGGAAAGTCCCGAATCTTTTAGGATCCTAATAAAAGAAAAAATATTCGCAATTTTTGTTTCAGTTTAATACAATAACTGAGAAATTACACAAAGATGGGACTATCAAACAAATCAATATCAAAGTCATGTGCCAATACATGTTCCATACTTTAAATTTGTTTTGGTGGTGGTCTGTAAATGAAGACAGAAGGCTTCAGGACCCTGCAGTAGACACGATATGCATTGCCATATGGTGCCGCATTACACAGTTATTCTCTCTGGTATAATAAGGCATACAATGGAACATGGAAAAAATGTCACTGTTTCATGTAGAATTGACATAAAACCCCTCTTGATGCTTCTGTACTATAATCAGCTAATGTGTAACCCTTGAGCTCTTCTTTGGACTGTCCTCAAGGATGGCACAGCAATGGACTTGTAGCTTATAAACTTGACTCACTTTACTCCACAGAAAGCACAGAGCTTGAAGGTTACTGTCACAGGGAGTACAGGCTTGGAGGTTACAATATTTAATGGACAGACTCGGTTTGCTGATTGCACTTTCTCCGGAGGGCACTCGGCTTAGTTGTTTCAGTTTCTAAATAGGATATGCACTGGATTTTTGCCGTTCTGGGGAGTTACCAGGCTCATTTGTGCATGTGCCAGTCTGTGCTCTGACTCAGGGGCGTAAATATAGAGGATGCAGGGGATGCGGTTGCACCCGGACCCAGGAACCTGAGGGGGCCCATAAGGCCTCTCTTCCATATAGGGAGCCCAGTAGTATGAGTAAAGCATTATAGTTGGGGGCCCTGTTACCGATTTTGCATTAGGGCCCAGAAGCTTTAAGTTACGCCTCTGCTCTGACTTCCAGGACATCGGCATCTTCACCAACTTGTGTATGATATAGGAATGCCATCCACGTCAACCCAATGCAGAGGGGCTAACTTACAGAGAATATTCCGGTTGGCCGGTCCGGTCTGTGCACAACCACTGGGCTGCTAAGATCTAAACAGAATGCAGTGCAGGATTTTTTAAATGATAATTTCAAAAGAAATGTGGGGCTAATGGGCCATGATGGATATACATTTTATCTGCTTCTGTGTGACTGACAGCATTCTGCCAATGGCTTATATGGGTGAAAAGCTGGTGACAGGTTCTTTTTAATGTAGGCACTGGTTTCCTGAAACAATACTCTAAAACCAGAGCAGATCACTAGTATGTCATTGTTTATCTGCTCCAAAAGACCACTGTTACGGTACTAGTGGGGCACTTAGGTACGCACGGCTAGCAGACTGAGGGAATGGCACAAAGTACCAGGGCCAGATTACCAGCAGGTCAGAGTAGCCGGGCTACTCAGAGAACACTGAATACAAAGTACAAGACACAGAAAACACCACAAAGTACAAGACACTGAAAACTGAACACAAAGTAGCACTGGGTCGTGCGGGGGGGGGGGGAGGGGGGGTTGGGCAGCATGTAACCCAGGAGAAGTGGCCACCAACTCTGACCCTACGCTTCCTAGAGGTGACAGGCAGGCACCGCAGTACCTATGCAAGAGAATACTACCCACAAGTACAGACAAGAAGGGCAGATGACCGAAACCAACACAAACAATACAAACAGGACAGGAGGCAGATGGTAAAGCCTGGCTGATAACAGAGAGTAAAGTAGACAATAGCAAGGTCAAACGGGCAAGCTGCATGAAGCAGGATACAAAACGAGGCAGACTGGAAAACCCTGGCTGATAACAGCGAGGGCTAGCGGACAAGCTGACAGAAGCAGGATAAAAACAAAGGCAGACTGGCTAGCACCCTGAGGGAAAGGCACAAGTTACCAGGGCCAGATTACCAGCAGGTCAGAGCAGCTGGGAAACTCAGCAGACTGGCTAGCAAACTGAAAACTGAACAGCTGAACAATAATCGGCCACTCCCAGGCAGCGAGAGCTGGATCTTATAGGGAGGCGTGAGGAGCCAATAGGTAGATAGGCCTGTCAATCACCAGCACACCTCTCAGACAGGGTAATTAACCTGACTGGAAGGCACAGGAGATGTTAACCCTGGCTCGTCTGAACAGAACAAGGTGTGCTGGCAAAATTAACTATGAGCTGACAGGCGTAACATTATCCCCCCTCAAAAAAGGGGCCTCCGGACCCTTTAGGCAAACAAAAAATATATAGAAATACCAATTCCTTTAATGGACGCACGTCTTACAGGACTTATGAATACGGCCTGAAATAACGCATAGCAGTCACAATAAGGAGCGGAAACAAACATATATACTTTGAACAGAACTTATTGCGCCTACACAATAGGTCTCAGCCACAATAGTCTGTAAGGAACAGCAAACGGGCGTCCACAACCAATAGACAGGTAGCTCAGACAGACAGAGCCCTACATCTGCCTAGAAACTGACTAGGGGTCAGGATACAGATTGGGCGTCTGCCCACCAGTGGACGGGTAGCTATACAGGAACACAGAAAAAACTAATTCACTCCGTTTGCCAGAAAAAAACGGTCTGGTAGATCAAGCCTGTGTTCAGATTGTGCAGACAAGTCCAAGACTGCAGGCACAGACTGAATGACAGACAGCTGATGCATGGTGTCCGCCATCTGCTGCGTTAACACCAGCACTTGCTGAGCCAGGACTTGCATCGGATCCTGTACAAACATGAAACTAAACTGGCTTGAAAGAGCCTGAACCGGATCCACACTGCGTCTAGCGCAGTTTGTTTGGGCCGATTATTATGTTACGATACTAGTGGGGTGCCTAGGTACGCACGGCGCAGGGCTCCCTGATCTTCACCCATGCCACTGTCCCTTCCTGGAGATAGCCTTGATGGTTGACACGTCCACGCCGTCAACTCTGACCCTACACTTCCCAGAGGGGGCAGGCAGGGACTGCCGTACCTATGCAAGAGACTACTACCCACTAGCACCGACAGGAAAGGAAGATAGGAAAACCCTGGCTGATAACAGCGAGGTCTAGCAGACAGGCTAACAGAAGCAGGATACAAACAGAGGCAGATTGGAAACGCCTGGCTGATAACAGCGTGGTCTAGCAAACAGGCTGACAGAAGCAGGATACAAACAGAGAGGCAGACTGGAAACCCCTGGCTAATAACAGCAAGGTCTAACGGACAAGCTGACAGAAGCAGGATACCAAAAGGCAGACAAGCTAGCAGACTGAGGGAATGGCACAAAGTACCAGGGCCAGATTATCAGCAGGTCAGAGTAGCCGGGCTACTCAGAGAACACTGAACACAAAGTACAAGACACTGAAAACTGAACACAAAGTAGCAGGGCCAGACTACCAGCAGGTGAGAGCAGCAGGACTACTTAGCAGGCTGGCTAGCAAACTGAAGACTGAAAAGCAAACTGAAAACTGAAAAATAATCAGCCACTCCCAGGCAGCCAGAGCTGGATCTTATAGGGAGGCGGGAGAAGCTGATAGGTGGATAGACCTGTCAATCACCAGAACACTACTCAGACACCCAACTGGGGAATTAACCTGACTGAAAGGCACAGGAGCTGATAACCCTGGCTAGTCTGGACAGAACAAGGTGTGCTGGCAAAATTAACTATGAGCTGACAGGCGTAACAACTACATAGTTGATCTACTAAGTTAAAGTCTCCATGAATACCGCAGTCTCCTCCAACTAGCCTAAAAGCAAGCTAGTGTAAGTGGGAGCGCTGGAACTCCCCATAGCCGTGTCCCTGAGCTGATGGTGGAGCTTAAAGACAAAAAGGAAATAATAGTGGGTTAATAACACTAGCTTCAGGACCAAGTGGTTGAGCTTGTGAAGAACGCTGCTATTCATATTCAGGTAATATTCTACATTTCTTTCAAATGAGAGATGGAACTTTAGAGGAGCTCTACATTGCCAACCACATGTCTAGTTCAATGCAAGTGTCATCTAGTTAATCAGTAGCAACAAGGGTATACGATGCTAATGAAAGGAGCAGGAATCAGGATCTTACTCATGTATATGCCTAAATTCAGAGTAAGATTATTAACCCCAGAAACTATTGGCCAACAGTGGAGGAAACGGAGTCCTTTATGATTTTTAAATACTCCAAAAAATATTGCCATTTCATACTGAATGGGAAATAGGATCTTAAATTCTGTATGATCAATAAGTTGGGAGTTAGATCTTCCTTAGGCTTTATTCACATGAGCATATATCGGTCGCTGTTTTATATATATGCTACCATCTGATGCATTGGATTCCAATGCATCAGATCAGATGGGCGATTTTCCGGTGCGTAAAAGCGCGCAGCCGACCAAGATGGTGCATAGGAGCGCATTTCAGCTGGGCGCTTTTACGCCAGCCAGGAAAGATAGTTCAGGAACTATCTTTGCCGACCGGAATATGTCTGCTGCCATAGACTCCTATGGAGGGAGTTTAGCAGTGTGTCTGCTAATCTCCCACCCCCTGCCCTCCCCTTGCAGAGAGCGGGGGTGGAAAGGGGGAAGGCAGTTTAGCAGAGCTAGACTGTCTCCCCCCGTCCGACGGCAATCTGGGCTAAGCATATATGTACCAGGCCCGTGCCGTCTGAACATTTGCACAAACGGCAGATTTGTGCGCCAGTTCATGAGCTTCTATGGCGCGGGGAGGCGCACGTAAAAACTACCAACACTCGTGTGAATAAGCCCTTGAGGGGTTTAACGCAGAAACAACAATTATGAATCCACAGGATATGAAATTAATGTATGATTGATACGGTTTCAGTCTCTGGGATCCCCACCAATCATGAGCCCAAGGGTCCCGAGTCCCCTTTGTGAATGCAGTGGCGGTCATGCATGTGCAGTGCCCCCTGCATTCACTGTCTAAGAGATTGAGGCGCTGTACAGAACCCCTGATCGGTGAGGGTCCCAGCAATCATACATTTGTCACCTATTCCTTTAAGGAATCTGGTGTAATTCCTGTTGGAAAATGTAATAGGTTCTTGTTTGAGTATCCTATCAGTAGATATATCACAAAGGGTAGACTGACACAAATGTCTATGTTGTCCAGAGTCCTTTATTAGGAGGTTTTAAAACAAGTTCCTAATTTCTTTGTAAGTTGGGCATGGGCTCCATCTCTTGATGTGAATAACTGCAGAGGTGAATATGGACAAGCTTAACATGTCCAGAGTCCTAAATCACTCCTTTATTGTCATTGCTTTCATCTCCTGTCAGAGGTGCTTGTACTCTTAGGTTCCAAAATACAACTTTTCACCTATCTACAAGATAGATGCTCAGCATTCGATTGGAAGGGGACCAGCTGATCATGAGAAGGGCAGGGGGTAATGTGAATTGTAGTGTGGCCAAGCATGTGCAATGGATTTAAAATCTGTCAGACTGATGGCGATAGCAGGGTACAGAATGAAATATTAGTGAATGTGAAGTTATAGTGATAGCCAGACCTTGATAATTATTTAGTTACAGAGAAATTGGCATTTTCCCATTCAGTAGTGTCAGACATTTTTGGAAAAATGACAACAGAAAGTGCAATAACTTTGAATGATCTTTTCCAATACTGGCAGCAGACTGATACTTCGTCAACAGATTGAATCAATAAAAAGTGTCAAATTTACTATTAGCTGCAAGGGAAGCAAAATCTAAAGTGTAAACCAATATGTTTATATGTTGTCACATCTACAATATTTAAGTACCAAAATCTATGTGAGCAAAACAGACGGAAATACCAAACTTTGACTATTGAGTTAAAGGGGTTGTCTCGCGGCAGCAAGTGGGGTTATACACTTCTGTATGGCCATATTAATGCACTTTGTAATGTACATCGTGCATTAATTATGAGCCATACACAAGTTATTCACTTACCTGCTCCGTTGCTAGCGTCCCCGTCGCTATGGCTCCGTCTAATTCTGATGTCTTCTGGCGTTTTTAGACGCGCTTGCGCAGTCCGTGCTTCTGGCTGGTGAATGGGGCCGCTCGTGCCGGAGAGCTGGTCACCGCGTCGTCATCGTAGCTCCGCCCCATCACGTGTGCCGATTCCAGCCAATCAGGAGGCTGGAATCGGCAATGGACCACACAGAGCCCATGGTGCACCATGGGAGAAGACCCGCGGTGCACCATGGGAGAAAACCGCGGTGCATCCCTGGGAAAGGACCGGTGGCCATCTTGGGGAGAAGATTTTTATAACTTCATATTTCGTCGGATCGGTGAGTAGCAAGCGGTTTAAAAAACGCTTTAAATTGCTATTTTATGCCAGGGGGGTGACAGGGGGAATGGGGTAATGTAAAATTTTGATGTTTGCCTCGGGACAACCCCTTTAAATGACTTATTATTAAAAGCGACCCTCCATCCTAGACAAACAGAGATGGCCCAACCCCTTCTGATCACAAAGCACATTAGTATGCGTCAGTAGTCTTAGACTCTACACCTGATCTGATTGACCAGTGCCGGCCAGCAGAGCAGCATGTAGTATCTTAGATCACTGATACACAGTATTGCATCAGGTAGTCAGAGAATCCCTTCGACCATCTCTGCTTTCCAAGAACGGAGGGTCTCTTTAACATATGGGTGCTTATTTACATTTAAAGTAGAATTTATGCTTCAAGTTTTGAAACCTATAAAAAACCTGAATGTTTGAAGACCGAGTTGTTCATACAAGCAAGATTCAAATACAATCACTATTTATGTGTATGAGGGAGAAGAGGATTTTATTTTTTAGCAATATACTATAGTACGTGTTTATACTGACTGTTTCACTTCTTCATCCAGTTGACTCTTCGACCACTTAGGCATTTTTAGGGATCCAAATAAAACAAAATGCTCTATTACAGTCAGGCAGTCGAAAAGGACATCATATTGTGGACATACACCCATTTCCATTCTAATGGCCGAACGTTCTGTTTCCATATCTCTCCCATTGACATAGATTTTTCCCTGAGTTGGTAAGAACAGACCATTCAACAATGACCTGAAAAATATAAACATTTCGGAATATCATGGTAGTTTATCCCTTTTAAATTCTTTCATGTCTGCTTTTAAGAATGTTCTGTTTTTTATGGGGCTATAGGCCGTATTATGGGGGAAATGTATTAACTTTGGGCTTAGAACAATTTTCCCCAGCGCACGGTGCACTTAGTACATAAAGAGGCATGTGCTTCTTCTTCATGTACTGAGTGCATCCCTGGCAGCTCCGTGCACCTTCACAGAAATGCACAACCAGTGTCTAGTGTAATTTATACATTAATCTGTCTGGCCACACCCCCTCCTGACGAGTCACACCCACTTCCCTGAAAGTGCCGAGGCTGGTGCAGAAGGCTGAAAAGTAGCCAAAACTTTTGAGCAAGCTGCCTTAGTGCCAAATTTTGGAACTTTTCCACACCAGTTTACTGGCGTAAAGCCTTCTGGAATATTCCTCATATTTTGTAAAGGCAATAAAGAAAATAAATGTTACTAATAATTCCAAACCAAAAAGCAGTTTTTGTGCCGTCATCAGACAGCAAACCCAAGGACGGGAGGTAAACTTACAAGATTGTTGTTTTTCCAGCACCGTTTCGACCTAAAATGGTTGTAATTTGATTTTCATAAAACTGGAGGCTTAAATCCTTCACTGCCATCTTGTTGTTTGGATATATTTTACTGACAGATATGAAGGTTGCGCCACTCCTCGCTTTCGCTGGCGATTCCTTTCTGACCTCGTTCACCATTTCATCCAAAGAGCCTATATATAAAGTACAAATCATGTGATGAATTCCCCTCCGCAGTCTTCGGGCTCAGTCATACTATACTGGGTCCTTGCAAGATGAGACAGCCCTGCGAGCAGCGGAGAGCAGGGACAGAGTCTCCGAACGGAACCTCCAACGCTGTTGTGTGATAGACAAGATAATTAGTTAGTGTAAAATGTCTATCGATTTGTACTAAACTAGATGTATTACGCAGCTGTAGTGACTTTAACTCTTAGAGGCTAATGACTGCATAATTTCATTATAGTAATTGCTGGACAATGGCATGGTAAAAGATGTGTGTGTGGTATAATGTTGACTTTACACTGAGTTCCACAAGCAGCCTCTTAAAGAGTTAAGTCACATTCCAATACTGAAGAAGCCCCCTCACCCACTCTCCAACTTCTCAAACAAAGAGAACTGCTTTAACTGACCACATGTTGATAGAACAAAGGACTGGCTTGCACACTGGACTTTGGAGAGGGGTGGGAGATTCTATATGATCCGACAAATGAGAATCCTATATGTTACTGATGTAATCTGTTGCACGCCCATTAAAGGGCAGGTATAATGTGTTTCAATAAATTGAGGCTGTCTGGGCGTTTATGTTCAGAGGCATTTTGGACATGAGACTGATACCTCGCGTCTAACTTGGCCAGTGTGCGCATACTGTTTTTTTTTATACAATTTGGAAGCTACAGAATACCCCGAAACCTGCTAGAGGAAAACATATTTCCAGTTCAGTTGTGAATGGGCCCTCCTCATGCCTGAATACAATACAGTAGTATCGCCTTGTATCATATAGTATTAAGCCACATGGAACTCTTGTACATCACAATAACAGAAACGTCCAAGTTCAGATCTCACTTCAATTGAGATTCTCTGGCATTATCTAAATACTGCAGTCCACAAGCAGAATCCAACTTAGGCCGACTGTACACGGACGGCTCGGATTCCGCATGTGGGAGCCTGCAGCAAAATCCGTCTCTGGCCGCGGCTGGCGACCCTACATATCTGGTCTTTCCTTTATTGCAAATGACTGTGGCGGCTTGCTGTCAGTCATGCATAGTGCAGATTTTTTTTGTTTTGTTTTTTCCCGCTCCGTTGCTAGGTGATGAAGCGGGTACCCGTGGCCTATCCGCAATGTTAATTGTGGATGGACTGAGAGTTTGACAGCTTCCATTGACTACAATGGAAGCTGTCCGTGCGCAGTCCGCACAAAAATAGAGCATACTACAGTTTTTCCTCCACTCACGGAAATCGCAATTCATTACTGCGAGTGTGAAGGAAGAAGCGATTTTCCTTAGCATGTTCTGAACGGTACTTGCTGCGGATCCGCCGTGTGGATGCCGACCGTGGATTCTGCTACATATATCCATTAGTGTGCATTGGGCCTTAGGCTAGGATCATACCACATTTACTGCAAGAAGATCAATAAGTATTGTTACACAGAGATACAAATGTTTGTCTGCAGACCGGCATCCTGATCCCACGGACGTCTATTGAAAATAACAATGAGTCCTGACAGGAGGAAGCAGCGAGCTGCAGGAAAGCTGTAGCAGTATAGGGCCAGTTTCAGACACACGTGGTATGGGCACAGTCTGTGGCTGGATCAGGACACTTGAAGACATGACTATAGTACATACATCTTAAACTGCTCTTCATTACTAAGTACTTTCTAGTTAAAAAGCCCACCAGGATATCTGGAAGAGAATGCTACAAGGGAAATGTGATATTCTTTTTGACAGCTAGGCTTTTGAGTTATAGAGTCTGAATTAGTTGTTTTAGCTCTTCTATAGCTGAACCCTCCTCTATGAATCTAGCCATGTATAGAGCTAAGGGCAAAAAAGGCCTCAAATAATGTTTTTGGTAATCAAGAAACTGATTGTAATTCGCACAGTCCAGTTTAACAAAATGCTTCTTCTACTTACCTTTATCATGTGGAATTCCTTTGGTATACATCATATTCACATCTGTAAAATGATTCTGTTTAGAGTTATAAATGAAGACATCTTTCCAATAGTTGTACGTAAAAGGGAAGTTCCACTTCTTTCTCCTGCCAAATGGTCCTATGAAAGAAAAACATTAAAAAGTTAGAGAAAACCCCAAACCAGCACTGGGCACGCACAACTGGCCTTATATTATCACATTGATATGAGAAATACTTGGTTAATATTTTCAGATATCTAGATATCTAATACCCCCTTATTTATGGTAAGTCCCAACATGCTAGACCAGGCACCATCTTGCCTAATATTAAATTTTGAACAGACAGAATGCAATTGGTCTTCTGCAGGGAAACAATCCAGGACTACAAAGCAACATTCAAAGATAGGGATTATTCTTACCATTAATACCCTTTCTAGAGTCATTATAACAGCATACACACGGAGGTTGCTCTCTTGACCTCTACAGGGACAGGAAGCAGGAAAGTATAAAGGCCCCTCCCCACCACCGGATCACCAGTGTGTACCAAATGACTACAGTGACTGTGCTTTTTTTCAACCAACCACATTTTATTGTTAATCAATCATCAGACTCTATAACACCAAATAAAGGATCTTACAACACGTTTTACTTCAGGTGTAAGTTCTTTAGAACAACATAAATAGGGAGGGTAAACCCGTATGCTATCATGATGACTCTAGAAAGGGTATTATCAGTAAGAATAATCCCTACCTTCCCTTTAAATCATCATGACAGCATACACATGGAAAAGTACGATATTACTTGGCTTAGGGTGGAAGTACTGCTTGTTGAACCTTTCTACCGAAGGCCAAGTCACAACTGGCCTCTAAATCTAAGAGATAATGCTTAACAAATGTATGTATGTTGGACCATGTAGCGGCCCAATAGATTTGGTCTGAGGAGGCCTGTGCCCTCTCAGCCCAAGAACAAGATATGGCTCTTGTAGAAAGGGCTTTGAGTCCTTCTGGGGGAGTAATGTCATGAGCTTTGTAGGCCTCTCCTATCGCACTTTTGACCCACCAGGCGATCGAATCCTTAGACGTGGCCGTTCCCTTGGCTGGCCCTTTGGAATTGAACAAACAAACTATTAGTCTTTGTGAATTTTTTAGTTGCTTCTAAGAACGTTAGAACAGCTCTTATAACATCTAATTAAAGAAACTTTTGCTCTTTCTCATTTCGAGGGCTCTGACAGAAGGGGGGCAGGGTTATCACCTGTTCCCTATGAAAATTAGTTAATACTTTGGGTTGAAAGAATGAGTTAGTTTAAAGACTATTTTGTCATTGTGTATCATCATGCAGGGTGTTTTTCAGGAAAGAGCCTGAATTTCACCTATTTTTCTGGCGAACATTACTACTACCAGAAATGCTACCTTGAAGGTCAGCATATTTAGTGGCATACTGAGCAGGGGTTCAAATGGAGGTTCACAAAGACTGTAGAACCAGATTTAAATCCCACGGGGGAACTGTTTTCCAAATGAATGGACGGAGCCTAACTGCACCCTTTAGAAATCTCCTAACCCATCTATTTTCAGCTAGTGGGTAGTCGTAGAAGGTCCTTAGAGCTGCCACCTGAACTTTACGGGTGCTAGAACATAACCCCTTATCTAGTTCCGCTTGTAAGAAGTCCAGAATTACAGCAATTTTGGGTTGGAGAGAATCCTGGATGTCACGACTCCTCCATTCCAAGAACTTTTCCCAGACTTTCGAATAAACAGCTTTAGTTGACAGTTTAATGCTCTCACATAAGGTAGATGTCCCTCTGCTCGATAGGCCCTGCCTCTGGAGCTTCGTCCTCTCAATATCCAGGCTGTCAGCCATAACCTGCGAACCTCGGGGTATTGAAATGGTCCCTGGAGCAAAAGGTCCAGCCTGGTTGGCAGGTGGAAGGGCTTCCGAATAGACAGGGACTTGAGTAAGGGGAACCAGGGTCTTTTGGCCCAATAAGGGGCAATCAGTATCACTGCCGTTGATCTCTGGAGTTTTCTGATGATGTGAGGTATTAATGGGAAGGGAGGAAAGGCATGGACGAGATCCCAGTCCCATTTCTGGGAAAGTGCGTCTATGCCCAGCGCCCCTTTGTTTCTGTTTTGGGAAAAAAAATGTTCGCCTAGGGTATTTTCCTTTGTGGCGAAGAGGTCCACTTGGGCAAGACCCCACTGTTCCATGAGAAGTTCGAAAACCTGATAGTGAAGTGACCATTCTCCTGGGTCTATCCTCTTCCAGCTCAGGTAATTGGCTACAGTGTTTCTTGCTCCTTTTATGTGGAAAGCTGTGAGAAACAGGGTGAGATGTTCTGCTCAGAACAGAATTTTGGCTGCCAGATGTTGTAGTCATGGATTTCCGGAGCCCCCCTGATGGTGAATAAGTGATACAGTAGTTATATTGTTCAAAAAGACTTTAACATGTTTCCCTTTTTAGTGTAACTCCATACTACGTAAAGCCTCCCAGACTGCACGTAGTTCTCTAAAGTTGGGAGACTGGGCTCTTGTGTGGAAGTTCCATGACCCCTGGGCATTTTTTCCCTCTATATGGGATCCCCAACCGATTTTACTTGCATCAGTTGTAAGCAGCACATGTCGGTCTTGTAACAATGATGTGGTTTGAGTGAGGTTATTAGGGGACATCCACCATTGTAGTGATTTCTTAACTTGGGGTGGTATACCAATTTTCTTCTCTAAAGAGGACTGGTGTTTATCCCATTTCTTCAAAATAAAGACCTGTAAGCATCACCAATGCAGTTGAGCCTAGGGTATAATATTTATACATGCTGTCATTAGCCCCAAAATGTTCATGGCCTCTCTAATCGAGACCTGAGTCTTTTTATAAAAGGAATTAACAGATTTTACAATTTGTTGTTTTCTGTCTGATGGAAGAGATGAGCACTGGTAGTGAGAGTAGAGGCTGATACCCAAGAATTTCGTCTTTCGTTCAGGGAAAAGGCTAGATTTTTCTCTGTTAACCAACCAAACCAAGGTATCCAGGGTTTCCAAGGGTATATGTAGATGAGTTTCTAGCTGATGAGGATTTTCTACTATCAGCAGAAAGTCATCCAGATAAGGTACAATAGTAATTCCTCTATTACGCCAATAGGCTACCATCTCCAGAACAACCTTTGAAAAAAATCCTAGTAGCTGAGGAAATGCCAAAAGGAAGACAGGTAAGTTAAAAATGTCAGACTACGTTATTAATGTATACTGCAAATCTGAGGAATTTTTGGTAAAATGATGGATCGGGATGAGGTAATATGCATCTTTCAGATCAATGGTGCACATTACATTACCCTTACTAATTAGGTGAATAGTAGATTTTATTGTCTCCATTTTAAATTTTCTATATATGATGAATTTATTCAGCCCCTTTAAATGTATTATTGTCCTATAAGACCCATTGGGTTTCTTGACCATAAATAGGGAAGAGTAAAATCCCTCTCCATGTTCGTCTGTGGCTACTTGAGTTATGGCCCCTATTATTAGTAGGTCTTGTATCCTCCACATGGAAGTTCCCCCTGATGAGTCCTGTAGGGACAGGAAGACACTGGAGATCCAGTGGAGGGGAGGTGCCTTTATACTTTCCTGCTTCCTGTCCCTGCAGAGGTCAAGAGGGCAACCTCCATGTGTATGCTGTCATGATGACAAAGAGTAAATATACTTTTTGTGTGTATGCGTGTATAATAGGGTGGTCCAAAGATATTGAGACACCTGAAAATCTAATTTCCTTCTATGAAAGAATCACCGACTGGGTTGATCAGTGAAATGCAGTAGATTTTGTATATCTTGACTTTAGTAAAGCATTTGACAAAGTATCTCATGTCATCTTTATTGAAAAAATGACCAAATATCGACAAAGCAACTGTTAGGTGGATTCACAACTGACTGAGTGATCGTACTCAAAGAATGGTGATAAATAGCTGCACATCCAACTTCAAGAATCTCTCAAGTGTGGTGCCACAAGGTTCTGTCCTGGGCCAAGTGTTGGTCAACATTTTTATAAATGATCTAGAGGAATGAATTAAGGGGAAAGTGATTAAGTGTGCTGATTACACAAAGCTAGGAGGGAGAGCCAATGCTGGAGAAGAGAGAGAGAGAGGGGATTTAAAAAAATCTGGACTAACTTGAACAATGGGTGGTAACTAACAGAATGGTCTTCAACAAGAAGAAAGTCTTACACCTGGGAAAGAAAAATTTAATAAAAGGACATACAGAATGGGAGCAATTGAGCTAATCAGAACATGTGAGAAAGACTTGAGTATACTAATAGACTGAACATGAGTCAACAGTGTGATGCAACAGCAAAAAAGGCAAAAACAATTCTGGGATGTATTAAGAGAAGCATAGAGTCTAGATAAAGTGAGGTAATTATCCTCCTCTACTCTTCCTTAGTCAGACCTCATCTGGAATACTGTGTCCAGCTATGGGCACCTCAAATTTAAAAAAACAAATCAACAAATTGGAGCACAGTGAGATAAGAACAACCAGGTGGCTGAGCGGTCTGCAAACCATGTCCTAAGAGGAGCCTTAAAAGTATCTGAGTGATTAGCTTGCAAAAAAGAAAGCTGAGAGGAGACTTAATAGCTGTCTACAAATATCTGAAGGGCTGTCACAGTGCAGAGGGATCAGCCCTATTCTCATCTGCACAAGGAAAGACTAGAAGCAATGGGATGAAACTGAGAGGGAGGAGACACAGATTAGATATTAGACAGTGATGGGGATCAATGAGTGGAACAGGTTGCCATGGGAGGTGGGGAGTTCTCCTTCAATGGAAGTGTTCAAACAAAGGCTGGACAAATATCTGTTCGGGATGATTTAGTGAATCCTGCACTGAGCAGGGGGTTGGACCCGATGACCCTGGAGGTCACTTCCAACTATATGATTCTAGGAATAAATGAAAAACGGTGGTTGGGAAGGACATGCTGTACGTCACATGGTTCTAAGGAGAAGGGGCAAATTTGTGAGGGGTGGTGTCCAACATGGTGGCTATTTTGAAAGTCGCTACCTTGGAACCAATTCAATATTTTCAAATGCCATATACCTTTTATTCCTGCTAAAGTTATTACCAATTTTTCTGTGACATGAAACATAACAAAGATCCACTATAAAATATGGATCCTCTTCTCCCATTCACAATGCACTGAGGGTAACACCTCAACAGAAATGCTTGCACAGGCGTCCAGAATCCACTGTTGCATATGCGCCAAACTCTGGATTTTCACTGCATAAACCCTGGACTTGACATCATCCCACAGGTAGAAGTACAAGGGGGTGAAGTCTGGCGAACCACTCCACTGGTCCCCAATTTCTAACCCACTTCCCTGGAAGCTGTTGACCATCCTGCTGGCAGAACACTGGGTATGTGCCATTTTCGTTGTACAGTGATGGAAACATCTTGTTACGTAACAATTTCAGATCATTGGGGCAGTAACGCTGCCATTGATGAAGAATGGACCACTATCTTCATACCCCACACACTGCACCACACCATGTCTTTCCTGGAGGGATCTGTCGGGTGCGAGTTTGTGTTGGACCTGAAGCAAAGGTTTGCTTGTTCACCTCCTTGTTTATGTAGATGTTTGCTTCATTATTGAAGAGTATTGTCGCTATGAAATTTGGGTTCGGCTGCAATTGCTGTGACACCTATTCCACAATTTAAACTCAGGAATTAGGATTGTCCTCATTGAGATGATGCACCAACTGGATCTTGTAAAAGTGCCTTTTGTGCGTAGCCAGTATCAGCCCAATGGTGGTTCGACTCACCCCACTCTCTTGTGACAGATGATGGGTGCTACGATGTGGGCTCTTGCAGAAGGATGCCAGGGGGACCATTGTTGTTGCTTCCTCTGTGACAGTTTTGTTATGTGCACTTTTTGTCAGGTACAACACAGAACCAGTTTGGCAAAATTCAGCAAGCAATTAGCCAACTGTGCCATGACAGATGGGTGGTGCCGATCATTGAAATCCATTGCAATGACTCGGGAACTGTGCTCCCAGGAGATGAGCACAATCTCTGTCCTCTCCTTGCATGTTAATTTTGCAGCCATATCTGTGTTTGGAACAAAGAGAAAATTGATACTAACTTTGGCAGGAATAAAGGCACTTCACATTTAAGCACAAATATGGAATCCTCATCCCATTCTCTATTAGATGCCTATGTCACATGCACCCCTTCCCATTTGAAAATATCGACTTGATTCTAAGATGGCAACTTTCAAAATGGCCGTCATATTGGACACCCTCCCTCACATATTTGCGCCCTTCCCCTTAGCAACATGCCACACACAGGATGGTATTTCCAATCACTATTTCCCACTTATTCAGGTGTCTCCATATCTTTGGATCATCCTGTGTATGTATACATACAGCGCGTATACAGGGTGTCCCAAAAAAACAGAAAAATGTATACAAACTTCATCATGAAATAATTTAAAGTATCTTCTTTCTTACTGGATTGATACAGACATCAAAGTATAGCTGTTTGCTGTAAGGTATGTTTTGCCTTGGCAATCACATTAGATGCTCTTACATTGGCCGCACTACTGCAAGAAACTGAAATCTAGTGCAGAACAAGTCCTGTAACCAATGTTGTTGATGCAGTAGTTCGCTGAAAGCAGAAGTGTTAATGGTGACCACTATATATATATATATATATATATATATATATATATATATATATATATATATATACACACACACACACACAAATGCATACATACATGTGTATATGTCTTACCAGGCATGACATTACTTAAATACCATCCAACTATTAGGTATAAAGCTGAATCTATGAAAATCAACCAAGTAGTCCAGCCAAATGACATTGTACCAGAATGAGTAGCTGGTTGATGCAGCACATTCCACTGAATTCCTAAGGAAAGATACAATTTGAACAATGTCAGCATCATTTAACAATATGACAAGACATTATGTTATGGATACTGATATATGTACCGCTCTGAGCATGTTAGGAATCAAACCATGGTGATAGTAATGGCATACGGTAGCAATGTCATCTGCAAGATGTCCCATTACGGATCCGTATTACTGACTGGTTACAATCTGCTCATGTGACAGAATCATTTCCAGAATCTCATCCACACGCTGTGACAAGAGTCTGACCTGGGTGTGGCCTTTAAACGAAGAGGTGAAATCTGGTTATGTTATAAAAGTGTTCAGCGATTATTGCAATATTCAGGAGTGCTTGACCCAACTTCAAAAAATAATCGTGAATCAGGACAGCCGATTCCGACTCCGATTAAAATCAAGGGGAGCAAAGAAAATCATTTTCACTAACGTGCGCATGTGCGTGTGTTCTTCTATGAATGTGGCTCAGATGTTAGCACTGTTGCCTTTCAGCGCTGTAGTCCTAGGGTCAAATTCCATCAAGGATAACATCTGCATGGACTTTGAAAAACTCAATCCAAATGTTGCCCTATGAACAGTTTTGAACCCACTGCTCCAGTATTGCAACTGAGCCACCATATCTGTCAGAACAGGAGGGATAAACACAAAGAGAACATAAAAACGCCATCCAGATGTTGCCCCTTCCTATTCTTCCTGTTCTTCTCCTCTTAAGCAGTGTGCTGGCTCAGTTGTGAGCTGCTGCCTTACAGTGCTGGAGTTGGAGGTTTATATGTTGTCGAAGTGTCATTTTTGGCTTATTGTCCTGCAGTTATACCATAGCATGATCCCTCTTCCTTCTTTACACGTATGCACATCTGTCTCCAGCAACTGATTTATTAACTCTATGCTGCCTGCATTGAATCTTCATTCTGATTGCTGCAAAATATAATTTCCATAGTATATACATTCGTCTCCTCGTTCTTTCCTTTTGATCAGATGTTACCTTTCATCCTCTTCCTACTCTTTGATCCTCATTTTATTTCATGATACACACGGGCCTAAAAGTTTGTTCCTTAGTTAAAGTGCTAATTGCTTAATTTGTTTATTTACCCATAGATGCAAGCACCTAGCCTCTACAAATGTAGACTTACTATAAGGCAGGCGCATGTCACTTGTTGGCAAAGTGTCCTGCAGCCATATCATGGTAGTTAGACAGGGCAGGAGACAGGTATGCTACGTATGCTTCTTTAAGATCGCCTATGTCTACCTTTTGCACATTGCCTCCACATCAGCCCTTCTCTTCTTCACGCATGTACAGTTCACACAGACCTTTCACTTTCCTAAACCACCTAAAAACTATCTGACTCCACTATTAAGCAGAAAAGCTGTTCCCGCAGATCTCTCAACCATCTGCTCATCCTCTCTCCATTCTCCTACTACTAGCTGCATGGGGCATCTCTCCTAACCCCAGCCCACCGATTATTTCCACTAGCTATAACTTATCTCCACCAAGTACAAAGATGATAGCAACTCTGGAAAATGCCTCAAAGTTGTTTCCTCTGACGGTGCTGAAGATGTGCCGAACTCATGTGGAGAAAAATCACAAATATTTGTACGTTTCCTTCACTACAAATTCATGCTCAGAACATATAACTTTGGCCTTCACTGTGCCAAAAAAAGCCTACTTTATCTCTCTTCTCCTCATTATCTAAAAACCCAAAGAAGACTTTTTACCCCTTGCCCAGCCCCCAAAATACAGCCTCAGGGCTGAAGATCAGGCAGCCTATTTTAAGGAGAAAATTGATAATATCCGGTAGGAAGTAACTTCCGAGTCGCCAACTAGCTTTGATGCCCTTCTTTAATGCCCCACCTCTAGTTCACGCTCAGCATTTGACCCAACAACAGAAGCAGTCTCCGGGCTCCTCTATTTTTCTACCTGCATTAATGATCCTATTCCCTCTCACCTCCTTAAGTCCCTCTCCCTTATCAGTCACTTCACAACAAATTTCAATCTGTCTCTTTCTTCTGGTACATTTCCCTCCTCCTTCAAACATGCTGTCATATCCCCGTTACTAAAGAAACTATTGACTCATCCTGTACTGCCAACTACCAATCCATCTCTAATCTTCCCTTCATCTCCAAACTTCTTGAACTTCTGGTCTACTCTTGACTAATAAACTATCTCTCAGATGACCCACTTTTTGACCCCTCACAGTCTGGTTTTCTCTCTCTAGATTCTACAGAAATTGCTCATACTAAAGTGTCAAGTCATCTCCTGACAGCTGAATCGAATGGTGACCCCTCTACTGATTCTTATGGATCTTTCTGCAGCATTTAACCCTGTACTTTTTCACCAACTCCTCCTTAATATGCTCTGCATTATTGGCCTTAAGGATACTGCCCTCTCTTCGTACAATGTCTCATTTGCCAGCTCTACTTCTTCTTATCTTGCCTTTGCTGTTGGGCTACTCAGGCTTTGGTCCTTGGCCTTCTCTTTTCCATCTACATGGCCCCCATTGGACAAACTGTCAGCCAATTTAGTTTTCAATACCATCTCTACACTGATGATTTCCAATTATATATGTCTTCCTGCATCCTCGCTACTATAAAAGGACAGTGATTATCTGTCCGCTGTCTAACATTATGTCATCCCTCTATCTAAAACTTAACCTCTTAAAAACTGAACTTCTTGTGTTTCCACCATCTGCTGACCGATCTCAATCTGATATCTCCATCTCAGTTTGTGGTGCCACCATAACTCAGTAGCACGCCCGCTGTCTTGAAGTTGTATTTGATTCCGACCTTTCCTTCCCTCCCCATATTCAGTCACTTGCTCATTCATGTCACCTGCACCTCAAAAACATATCACTATGGAGACATCAAAAGCTCTTGGGCCAGGCTCACAAGAGCGTGTGGTAAAATGCTGCATGAATAACGCAGCATATTACCGCGGCATGAAGTGGCATATTGCCACTTATGGCAGCAATTTTTGACTGTGCATGACAGCATATCTCATATATGCTATCATGCTTAGTCTTTCTGGTTTCATTTTCTCTTTAAATTCCCTTCTCTGTCGCTTAGTGACATTGCATATAAATGGCTGACATATGCAGTGTAATTGCATATTACAGTGTTTGGTACACACCCAAAGAGAACAATAGGGCTCTATTACAGTGCTTGAGGGGGTTAAAGAAGGGCAACTAAATTAATAAACGGAATGGGAGGACAGGAATACCCAGAGAGGTCCAAGAGGAAATCACCACCAGCACCCTTAGTATAATGCCCTTTTTAGGGGAGGCAGGATAAGTGCAAAGCCGTTTGAGGGATAATGGACTATAATCGCCCAGTAAAGTAGTCACCCAAGCGAGCATGCTTGATAAAGACTGTTTGACGGTCGAAAAGTCGCTGTGATTTTATTGAATATGGAAGAATAAAGAATTTTGTAACTTGTACACCAGATTCCTGCTGCCGTTTATACTAGTTTCGTTTGGAATACCCAGAGAGGCTAACAAAATGTGGATTATTCACGCTGGAAAAAAGCGGTTAAGAGATGATCAAATAACTCTGTATAAATACATGAGGGGACAATACAAGGATCTCTCCCAGGATCTGTTTATACCCAGGACCGCGATGGTAACGAGAGGGCATCCGCTACGTCTAGAGGAAAGCAGGTTTCATCACCAACACAGAAGGGGGTTCTTTACTGTAAGAGCATTGAGACTGTGGAACTCTCTGCCTGAGGACATGGTGATGGCAAAATCCATAGAGGAGTTTAAGAGGGGACTAGATGTCTTTTTAGAGCGCTATGATATTACAGGATATTGACATTAAATAACCAGCGGAGTTGTTGATCCGGGTCTTGGAGTCAGTTAGGAACTTTCAAACATTGATCCAGGGATTATTCTGACTGCCATTATGAAGTCGGGAAGGTTTTTTTTTCCCCAAATGGGCTAAATTGGCTTTTGCCTCATTATTATTTTTTTGCCTTCCTCTTGATCAACGGGGGAGGGGAGTGGAAACAGGATGACCTGGGTGGACATTGTCTACTTTCAGCCTAACATACTATGTTACTATGATATTCTAATACTCAGTAAAATTTGCATATGCTGCGTTCCTTTTTACTCGCGTATTATATGCAATGAAAAAATGCTAGTATGAGTGTAACTGTGAAGATCAATGTATTTGAATTGCTGCAATGTAACAAATATGCATGTGTGAGCCTGGCCTTACTGTCACCCTTATTCACGGTCAGCTTGATTACGGCAATTCTCTACTGATTGGGCTTTTCCAATCCATGCAGCAGCCAGGCTTATCTTCTGGTCAAGCCACTACACTGATGCCTCCACCCTGTGCCGGTCACTTCACTGGTTGCCCATCAAATACAGAATACAATTTAAACTCCTCACACTCATCCAGAAGGCCCTCCATAGAGGGCTGCACGGCTCTATATCTCCTCCCTCATCTCTGTCTCCCTATCCATTCTCTCTGCTCTGCTAATGACCTTAGAATAAATTCCTCTCTAATTTAGACTTCCCACTTCCATCTCACGATTTCCCCTGAGCTACACCAGTTCACTAAAATGCGCTACCTCAGATAATTAGGTTAATCCAAACACCCACAGTTTTAAATATGCCCTAATCTAAACATTTCTCAATCTACCCTGCTTCTTAAATTACACAGAATATCGAACATACGTGGCCTTATCCTAAATATGCATTACAACTTTGAAACCCTCCTTTTTAGTCTGGTTGTATGCCTCCCACTAAAAGCTGCAGAACAGATCTGTCCCTATATAATTATATTCAAAATATTAATTATACAAGAATGTGATAGAAATGCAAACTGATTAGGATGCAGAATTTATATTCATATGCATGAGGTTATAAATAGCCAACCTTTCAGCCTTCCAAGCATTTACACAGCAGGACCTCAGATAAACACTTGTAGATTAATCATACTGTAAGCTTGCCTTGAACTGAAGTCACTGTTCATCTAAAATGCATACTTGCAAGAAACATTAATTAAAGCCATTGTTTCAGCTAATTTCAGAATGCAACTAGAGAAAGTATAACAAATTGACTAACAAAAGTCTTGAAAAAAAATCTCTAAAACATAATGTTATCATTAAAACGACACATATATACCTATTCCTTCACTTTCGAGCGATGTAAGAATAAAAATCCCTTGTCCGAAAGCTGTTGTTGATAAGAGACACTGTGAAAGAGCAAAAATCATTGAGTTGTTTAATGCACAGGATTACTTTAACACTTTTAAATACCACAGCATGTGAACATCAATACTCACTTTAATAACTATCTTTTGCGCGTTAGATACTAAATATGGAGTTTTAGCTTTAGGTGGTTAAATGCAATAAATATGGACAACCGTGATAAACAGGATGACTAAAATATGGACTCCACTTTATTGAAGAACAAGTAGAGGCTTTATTATGGGATACATTTAACTTGATATTTCTTTTCTCTTATTCTTTAAAGGGGTTCTGTCATTAAAGAAAAAAAAATCTATACTTACCTATTCGTTTCCCGTCAGTCTACTTACCAGATCTTCTCCTCACCTATCTTCTCCTGTCTCCTGTAGTCCGGGGGGGGGGGGGGGGGGGGCATCTCACCTCCAGCTAGCTGATTTTTCAGCTTCCTGTGAAGTTAAGTACATTCACAGGCAGTCTCCTTCCTGCCGGTAATGTATGTTACATCACAGTTCACAGGCCAGCAGGGGTAGTGCCGAGCTATTGCACAGGCTGCTCATGTCTACTGTCTCTGCAATAAATCAGTATTCCTTCCTAGGCAGTGAATGATAAAGCAAAGGGACCTGACCTTCACTGACCTGGCCGGAAGAGAATGCGAGGAATGCTGGCTTCATGACAAGCCGACCAGCATGCAATGAGGTGACCTGGGCACCGGAGAAACTCAGCGATGAGCAAATGTGGAAAGGAGACAGATAGGGGAGGAACAAGTGAGTATAGAATTTTTTTTTCAATGAGAGGATGCCTTTTAAGGAAGGATTAGCTGATTCATCTACTGCTCAAAGTAGAGCTTACATGGAAGGGGGGGGGGGTTCTAGTTTTATCTGAATAAAGCATAGTTATTGTATGATGCTACTTTCTAATATACTTTGCATTTTACTTCTTCACCATATTGAAGATTTTTGCTTGCTGACACTCAAAGGTACCATTTTTATTTACTTCCAGAAGCTGAAAAGCTATACAAATGTAACACCTCATTATTTGAAGGAAATTCTCTGTGAGAAAAAAGGGGTTGTCGTGCCAGTTAATCTTTTTAAAGGCTCAGAATGGTATAGAATAAAAAAAAAGAAAAGTCCTATTCAGCTTATTGATTAGACAATTGTCAACTCCTTCACCGGTCTCTACTTTGTGTCCCATACAACACAAATATGGAACTACTACAGCCAATCACTGGCTATACCAAAGTGACCAGCCAGGGATTGGCTATAGCAGTCTTCTTAAAAGTCTTAATTGACCAGTGCCGCATTGTAGTGGGATCTCGGCCTATTCTCCTCTACACTGCACTAGTATTAAGATGCTTCAGGAGCTTCTTTCCTTCTAACTACATCTCTCCTCCTCAGACTGTGACTATACTTCTACACAGACTCTCACTGACTGAATGTGACTTCTCTTTCCTCACTCTCCCTCTGACTGCCTCCCCAATCAAACTGCTCTGATTGAAAAACTGTGTAACTTCTCCCCATATCCCGACTTCCACTGCTCCCTTTTCACAGGCTTGTATCCCCTCTACTAATCAATAATCTAAGTGACAGTAACCAATCAGGAGACAGATTAGGATGTTGTCTGTGAGTAAAGAGGGAAATTAGGGTATTTCTGACAGACAACCCCAGAAATGTCTCCTAAGGAGTACATAAATGGAAGTTTTAAAGAACTAGTGACTGTGTGACATCCTGTAGAACCTTCCAGGCCACTACTCCAGGCGCCAACTTTAATTGCTTGGACTATAAGCAGACAGATTTACGTACAATGAAAATACCAGGATAAGATAAAGATTTGTGGCACTAATACATTTAGCTCACAGCACAGTGATAAGACTGAAGAGAACTGCATCCACTTCTTCCAGAATTGTGTTTGCCTTTTATGCTGATGCATGATACGTTGACTCATGTTCAGTCTATGATTTATTAGTATACCCAAGTCTTTTTCACATGTGCTGCTGCTTAGCCCAATTCCTTCCTTTTTGTATGCGCTTTTTTCATATTTCTTACCCAGATGTAGGACTTTGCATTTCTCTTTGTTGAATACCATTCTGTAAATCCACTGTTCAAGCTTTTCTAGATCTTTTTGAATCCTCTCTTTCCCTCTTAGTGTTGTCAGCATATTTTATCAGTTCACCTCAACTCTCTCCTCTAGACCATTTATAAACATCTCGACCAACACTGGGCCCAGGACAGAGCCTTGTGGTCCCCACTTGAGACATTCTTCCACTTAGATGTGCAGCCATTTATGACCACTCGTTGAGTACGATCCCGCAGCCAGCGGTGAATCCACCTAACAGTTGTCTTGTCAATCCCATATTTGGTCATTTTTTCATTAAGTATGGTATGAGATACTTTTTCAAATGCTTTACTAAAGTCAAGATATACTATATCTACTACATTTTCCTAATCAGCCGAGTCAATAATTCTGTCCTCGATGGCAATTAAATTCGTCTGCCATGATGTGTTTGTAACTACTCCATTCTCCTCCAAGTACTTGCATACATGCTGTTTAATAATTTGCTCAAAGATCTTTCCCGGTATGTCTGTAGATATAAGGCTCACAGGCCTGTAGTTTCCTGGATCTACCTTCTTCCCTTTTCTGAAGATAGGGACAACATTTGCCCTTCTCCAATCTTCTGGAACTTCTCCTGTTCTCCAGGAATTTTCAAAGATTATGGCAAGTGGTTCAGCAATTACCTCTGCTGCTTCCTTAAGTATCATGACTTGTAGTCATGTAAGTTAGCTAAGGGTCCCCTCACCATCGCACTTCTTATAGATAGCCTGCATACTGTTATTTCTTCAATAGCACAGGAAAGATCAGTTGATGTTACATCTAATTTCTGAGAGAAAGCAGATACAATATAAGAATGTAAAAGTTTGGCCCTTACAACATCATTTTTAACCAATTTTCATCCTGTAAGCATCCAATTGCATCTTTGAATTTTCTTTTGACATTCCATCAAAATCCTTTTTTATTGCTTTCAGCCTCTCTTGCAAGTCTCAATTTATTATTAGCTTTTCTGACACTTGCCCTACAGTTTCTGCAGACCGCATTATATTCTTCTTTAGATATTCCCCCCTCTTCCCATTTGATAAATATATTTTTCTTCCTTTTCAGCATGTATGCAACTTCTGTGTTCATCCATTCTGGTCTCTTTAAATGCTTCCCATTCTTCCTTCTTTTAGGGATCGTTAATGGTTGTACTTTCAGAATCTCATTTTGCAATATTTCCCAACCTTCTTGGACATTTCTGTCCTTAAGAACATCCAGCCATTGGATTTTTCCTATCTTCTTTCTGAGTTCATTAAAATCTGCCTTTCTGAAATCAAACCTTGAGGTCTAAGTCTTCTCAGATTTTCCTTTCCTTGTTAACCAAAATTCAAGGATATCATGATCACTGCCTCCTAGGGTCCCAGCCACCCTTATTCCTCAACTATTGCCTCCCTGTTGGTAAGAATTAGGTCCAAGATAGCAGATCCCCTTGTTTTCTTTTTGACCTTTTGAAAGATAAAGTTGTCACTGCAAGATCGGATAAGAATTTGTTGGATCCATTACTTTTACCCGAGAGAGATTCCCAACAAATGTCTGATAGGTAAAATCTCCCATGATCACTATGTTGGGCTTCTTTGAGAGCTTGGCCATCTGTTGTAGATAGAGTTCATCCACATCTTCTGCTTGTCCAGGCGGCCTATAGTAAATGCCTACAATGGTCTCCTTTCTGTTGTTCTCTCCTTGTATTCTTACCCAAACAGTTTCTACAGAACTCCCATGTCTGAAGCTTGAATCTCTGTGGAGATGGATGGTTTCCTAACATACAACACAACACCCTCCTCCCCTATTTTAGGTCTGTTTCTTATAAAAAGGTTAAATTCTTCAAGCCTTGTGTTTCAATCATGTGTATCATTCCACCAAGTGTCCGTGATGCCTATGACCTCATATTTCTCTTCCTTTGTTAGGAGCTCCAATTCTCCTTGTTTGTTTCCCATGCTCTGTGCATTTGTGTAAAAACATTTTAGATTGTGATCAGTGTCTCTTGCTTCAGATTTTTTTTGTCTGTGTTCTTTCTTTCCACTTCTAATGAGTTACAGTGTAGCTATTCTCTCCTGAAGACTTTGCACCTTTTCCTCCAATAGAGACTCAACCCCTTAACGACCGGGCCATAGTCTTTTTACGTCCTGCCCAAGTGGGCTTTATTCTCTGTGGACGTAAAAACATGCGTCCTACAGAGAATAAAGCCCCGTGGGCTATGGACGTGACAGCTCCATGCTGTCGGTGCCCGCAGGTAGCCGACAGCATGGAGCTGTCATCCCGGGCTGCGGTGACTTGCCCCCCCCCCCCCTCCCGGCATTGCGATTGTTAAAAAAGTTTTTAAAAAGTTTAAAAAGCGTACGTTTCATCTCCCCTCACGGATCATATCCGTGAGGGAGGATGAAATGACGTACCTAAGGCCCCCAGATTTTTTCACGGACCTTACCCCAGCTTCTGCGCACACGCCCGTCGCCAAAATGGCGGACGCATGCGCAAAAGCTGTGGATTGCCAAGATAATTGAAATTCTCCCTGCTCCTGGCTACAAAACTTAGCCAAGAGCCTGGAGATTTCACGGAGAGCCGCGGTGAGCGGTTCATGATCACGTGTTCGCCGTTATACAATGGATAATGGCGATCACGTTAAAGTAAATAAAAGGTGAAGCTTCATATTCCCTCACCGATGCGATCGGTGAGAGGAAATGAAACTTTTTTTACTTGAGGCCTCCGTATTTGCACCCCAATGCAATCCTCATCCGTGAAAACACCGGACACATGTGCAGGAGTCGGGGAGCCCAGGAAATTTAAATCTCTTAGCTCTTGGCGACCAACGGTCGCCGAGAACATGGAGCAGTGACGGGTGACCTCATTGAGCAGTCCCTGGTCACGTAATAAAAAGTAGCGATCTATCATAGGTCGGTCTTACATGACCGGATAGGAATTACGAATTCGGCATGCGTCTGATCCACAGTAATATGCAGATCAATCGCATTGGATTACACAATTCTGCTCACATTAGCGGGTCGGAATTGTGTAAACCACTGGCAGAAAAGAGAACGCAGCAGGTTCTATTTTACCGCGACTATCCGTAGCATAGAGCCTATTGTGCTCCATGGTTGCGGATATACCCGCAGCCCACACGCAACTACGTTGTATACGGGCTGCAGGTACCCGCGTCATCGCTAAGCAACGGTGCGAGAAATACAAACAACGGTGTACTGCGCATGACCGCCTGTGTGAGTAGGCAGTTATGCGCAGTACATTACGCAGCCGTACGCAGGGTCACAGCCGGGCTCACAGCTGGGATCCGCTGCAGGCCTCCGCAAGCGGATTCCGCCTACGGCCGCATGAGCCCGGCGTTATTCAGACCGCTACCTGTAATACGTATTTTACAAGAAGCCCCGGGAACGCTTGCCTTCACGCAGTTCCAGGAGCAGTTTGTTGAGCACCTTCTATGTGAGACCGCCGCACCTTATCAAGCTTACGGAGACTCACGGAACGCCACTTTTTACACCCCATACCCGCTACTGAGGTCACGAAATACCCCCAAAAAGCATGAGAGGAGGGGGGATGCACGGTTTTATTGCCCCATGGGCCCATTCCAACCAGCCTCCGTAATTACCCTTGTCTTCGGAAATACCACACAGTTCACATTATGACTTTTATCTAAGATTTGCGAACGCCAAAAAGGGCGCAGAGTGTGTGGGGGAGGCGGGAAAATTTTTAGGGAGTCAATTTTTATTCCGTTCAAATAAGCAATGGGGCCTGGGATTTATTCAGTTGTGCTCTGAAATCCAACGGGTGTTCCCTCCATTATAGGCCTTGCCATGGGCCCTGTAAGTAAATTAGGGCCACAATGGGTATGTTTCTGAACTCGGGACAATTGGGGGTATCCATTTGGGGGTGAAAGTCTTCATTCCTATGTACACTACAAAAAAACTGTTTCTAAATTTAAAAAAATTGCCAAAAAAATTTGAAAATCGTAACTTTTTCCTTCTGCTTTGCTTAGATTCATTCAAATACTGTGGGGTCAAAATATGCAGTACACCCCTAGATGAATTCATTAAGGGGTCTAGTTTTCAAAATGGGGTCATTTGAGGGGGTTCTTTATTGTTTTGGATGCTCAATGGCTCTATAAGTGGGCAATGGGGCCTGGAATTTATTCAGTTGTACCCTGAAATCCAACGGGTATTCCTTTCATTGTAGGCCTAGCCATGGGTCCTGTAAGTCTATTAGGGCCACAATGGGTATGTTTCTGAACACGGGACAAACAGGGGTATCCATTTTGGGGTGAAAGTCTTCATTTATATGTGTGCTGTACAAAAAAACCTGTTTTTAAATTGACGCAATAGCTAAAGAAATGAAAATCGTAATTTTTTCTTACTGCTTTGCTTGGATCTATTCAAAAATTGTAGGGTAAAAATACAAAGTACACCCCTAGATTAATTCATTAAAGGGTCTAGTTTTCAAAATGGGGTAACTTGTGGGGGTTCTCTATGGTTTTGGCCACTCAAGTACTCTACAAGTGGGCAATGGGGCCTAAAAGGACTTCAAGCAAAATCTATGTTCTGAAAGCCACCGACTACTCCTTTCATTTGGGTGCAAGTCTTCCTTCATATGTGTGCTGTACAAAAAAGCTGTTTTTAAAATGACAGAATTGCCAAAAAAACGAAAATACTAATTTTTTCCTTTTGCTTTGCTTGAATTTATTCAAAAATTGTGGGGTCAAAATACGCAGTACACCCCTAGATAAATTCGTTAAGGAGTCTAGTTTTTTAAAATGGGGTCATTTGTGGGGGTTCTCTATGGTTTTGGGCGCTCAAGAACTCTACAAGTGGGCAATGGGGCCTAAAAGGACTTCAAGCAAAATCTATGCTCTGAAAGCCACTGACTACTCCTTTCATTTTGGGCCCTGTTGTGCATCCAGACATAAGATTAGGACCACAATGGGTATGTCACTGAACACGGGACAAACAGGGGTATCCATTTTGGGGTGTAAGTCTTCATTCATGTGTGTGCTGTACAAAAAAAGCTGTTTTTAAAATGACAGAATTGCCAAAAAAACGAAAATCCTAATTTTTTCCTTTTGCTTGGCTGGAATTCATTCAAAAACCGTGGGGTCAAAATATGCAGTACACCCCTAGATAAATTCCTTAAGGGCTCTAGTTTTCAAAATGGGGTCATTTGTCAGGGTTTTCTATGGTTTTGGGCGCTCAAGAACTCTACATGTGTGCTATGGGGCCTAAAAGGACTTCAATCAAAATTTCTGTTTTGAAAGACACTGACTACTCCTTTCATTTTGGGCCCCGTTGTGGACTCAGATATAACATTAGGGCCACAATGGGTATATTTCTGAACACGGGAGAAACAGGGGTATCCATTTTGGGGTGTAAATCCTCCTTTTCATGTAAACTATAGGAAAAAAATATGTCTTTAAAATGATAGATTTGCAAAAATATGAAATTTTACTTTTTCTCCTCTAAATTGAATTAATTCCTGAAAAAAACTGTGGGGTCAAAACACTCATGACACCCCTCAGTGAATACACTAAGGGGTGTAGTTTTTAAAATGGGGTCACTTGTGGGGGTATCTATTATTCTGACAATCATGAGCCTTTCCAATCTTGGCTTGGTGTTGGAAAACAAAGTGTTCCTCAAAATGCTAAAAAGTAATGTTAAATTTGTTCGTCTCCTAAATGGTTAAAAAAAAAAAAAAGTTTTTCCAATGTGCGCCCAAAATAAAGTAAACGGGTGGAAATATAAATCTTAGCAAAAATTTCTATATTATGTTTGCACATATTTAAGATATTGCAGTTGGAAATGTGAAAAAATGACGATTTTTTCAAAATTTTCCCAATTTTGGCGCTTTTAATAAATAAACACAATTTCTATCGGTCTATTTTTTCCGCCTAAATGAAGTACAACATGTGGCGAAAAAACAATGTCAGAATCGCTTGGATATGCAAAACCTTTCTGGTGTTTTTCCATGTTAAAGTGACACATGTCAGATTTGCAAAATTTGGCCTGGTCATTAAGGCGCAAACAGGCTTGGTCACTAAGGGGTTAAGCTTGCATTTCTGGCAGGTGTTTTTTTTTTCTAGGTAAGCTTATAGCATACATTGCAGCTCACCATATGGCTGCTCTCCTCTTCCATGTTGCACATAGCCAGTTGATGTCCACTTCGAAACTTCTAAAGGTCAAGAATTCTTGTAATGATATTTAAGACCCTGCTAAACTCAGCATTCATCCCACTTACAGCAACTCTCCACCATGGTCACAATTAACGGCGTGTAGACTGAAATGCGTAGACGGTGTGGACACCAAGGCTGTGTGGTCACATGATGCTTTTATGCCAAATTGAATAAAGAGTGGAGTTTTTGTCTTTACCAAGTATTGGATTCTTTTTTCTCTTTGCTGTGAGCAGCAATACTAGCAGGATGTTCAGCCTCCGGATATGAATGATAAGGGTTTATTTTTTTAACTAATGGCTTTTTGAAAATGGGGAAAAATTAAAACATTGAATGCATTAGAAAGCTGCATGATATTTCATTATTTAGTAAATAAGATTTATTATATAAAACCAGAAATCACTGTCCAATTGCCTTTCCAGACAGAAGTAGTACAGTGACATAGGAGGACGGGTTTGGGAGGTGGCAACATATTCACCCCAGATACTGGATTCTATGGGCCACTGTGCTTTGTCAAACGTGCTTGGATACCAGAATAGGTCATTAAACAGAAACTGTGATGTCATTGACATAGGAAAGGAAAAAACAATTGCTTGCGCTTGCGGGGAAACAGGCACAACGATCAAATTGATTATATTATAATCAATTTATTAACACAAGATGCACTGAGCTACCCGTTTCTGCGACCATCCGTAGCCTTTTTCAAGCTCAAGTAATACACAAAAAACAAAGCAATTTATACAAAATTTTAAAACAGATGACTCACTTGTCCATGTGCACTGAGGGTGCACGCCGTTCACTAAGAACTATTGGGCGGAGACTTCGCTACCTGGAAAGGTAAGGTGGACGTCATTACGTCTCCCCTTGACTCGCTACATGCGTGTCAAAATTTTTTTCTTTTTCAATGAACTTTATCATTGCTTGTCAAAATTACGACAATGGTTACTATTCATGATCTATCTGCTATAGGGATTTTACCCAATATAATATTAGATTATTATCCCTTTATATTGGAATCATGTTTATTATTATTATTATATTTTTTACATATATATAATGTGTATTTTATTTAATTGTTGCATTTACTTGATATGTAAATTATTTAACAATGTAAGGATAGAAACTACTATATTGGGTAAAATCCCTATAGCAGATAGATCATGAATAGTAACCATTGTCGTAATTTTGACAAGCAATGATAAAGTTCATTGAAAAAGAAAAACATTTTGACACGCATGTAGCGAGTCAAGGGGAGACGTGATGACGTCCACCTTACCTTTCCAGGTAGCGAAGTCTCCGCCCAATAGTTCTTAGTGAACGGCGTGCACCCTCAGTGCACATGGACAAGTGAGTCATCTGTTTTAAAATTTTGTATAAATTGCTTTGTTTTTTGTGTATTACTTGAGCTTAAAAAAGGCGACGGATGTTCGCAGAAACAGGTAGCTCAGTGCATTGTGTGTTAATAAATTGATTATAATATAATCAATTTGATCGTTGTGCCTGTTTCCCTGCGATCGCAAGCAATTGTTTTTTCCTTTCCTATGTCAAATACTAGGTGACGAGCCCTCAGGTTCTTGTGGGTTAACTCGTAAAACTGCTGTGCGGCTCTCTATGGATGAGGGATTCGGCTCCATAATCTTTACACGCCATCCAGGATCTTGGTGCCGGTGAGATTCATACCTAACGTTTGATCTCACCTGAGCACCTGGTGAGTGTATTTTTACTTCACTATAACTGTTTCCTGCTAAAAGTTTTATTCTTGGCGCTCTCCTCTCACATAATTTCACTGTGATGTCATTGAATTAAATTCTAGCATTTGAATTTGCTTTTCCGCTAGATTACACTGTTTCAAGGCGGAGGCTGTAGAGGTGGTCACACATGTGAGGTCTATGAGAGAAACAGCTGGGCAAACCGTGGAAGCATCTTAAATTATTAAACATTTGTGCAATGTATATGTCACAGAGGAAAAAGAAAAGTCCTTTATTCTGAATACACGCTCGTCAATTAGGTCACAATTGTGTTCCTTTTTTTGCCTTAAAAAAAAACTTTTTTTTTGTTACATTTCAAAAAGTTGCAAAAATGTTTGCACAAGCTCACTCCAATACTGAGCTTTTTGAGTTGATTTATCATCAGAGGAATTCATGAAATCTTTTTTTTGAGTGCACTTTTTTCTTTTAAAAGTGCAAAATGCAACACATTTATGAAGCTGCCACACAATGTTTGATTCATTTTGCTCTTGCACACACAGCAATAAATTGACTTGAATTATTAGGCCTCCTTCACACAAGCAACACGGCATCGCCGTGAGAAAATCGCAGCGATATCGCATCGCTACTCCGTGGGATATCGCTGCGTCTTCTCGCGGTAATGCTGTGATTTTGTAGCGCTACAAAGTCGCATCACATGCGAGGATTATCGAGGGGGGGGGGGCCTTGAAATATAAACCCTACCCCAAAAATAAGCTGTAGCTGAGGAAAAGAGAAAAAAAAAGTATACATCACCCCTCCCGCACTGTCCAGGGCGCCGCTGCAGCTTCACCCCGGGTCCAGGCACTGTTTCTCTTCTTCATCTTCTGGCCGGGATTTGAAAAACCCCCGCCTCCTGGAAGCGCTGGCTGTGATTGGCTAAGCGTCAGCCAATCACAGCCAGTGCTTCCAGGAGGCGGGGGTCTTTCAATCCCCGGCCAGCGGATGAAGAAGAGAAACAGTGCCGAGATCCGGGAGAATCTGCGGTGGCATCGGAGAGCGCTTGTAAGGTAATGTATGTGTTTTTCAAAAAATTTTTCTACAACTAGGGCTTAGATTTGGCTTTGACAGTAGGATTTCCTACCGTCAAAGTCGCATCGCACTGCACAAAAATCGCGTTTTGGTGCGATGCGATGCAACTGAGAGGAAGGCTCCATAGGGAAACATAAGCTACAAAACCTTGTGTGTCGCAGGCATATCTCTGGACCAGCGAAGTTTTTGTGTCGGATTGTCGCATGCTACAAAACATCGCATGTGTGAGGGAACCAATAGGAAAGCATGGGCTTCACATACATGCGATTAGTAGCATTGTAGCAACGCGACAAAATCGCACGACTTTGTCGCCAGTGTGAAGGAGGTCCTACTCCTATGGAAAATCAGCCCTTGAGTCCAGGATACAGTATGTATCAAGGAAATCTCCTGACATTTATAACTAACATGTCATAGCCTTCCTTTAGACAAATGCATGCATTGCAGCTGTCCCCAATGGGATCATGGTGGGAAGCAGCCATAGTTTATTTTTCAGAAATAGCTTTAAGTAGAAATACGCTGACATACTGTATATGGCATGGAAAGAAGGGCGTTCTTACCAATAAACACTGTACAGTGAAGCTGCATTGCTTCTGTAAAACATGGAGGATTATATATGGCAGGAAGTTGATCATATACAATAAACTGCCGCAGAGCGCTGCTGTATTGGCATTGGTGAAAACCGAGCTGATCATATAACTGAAGGCAATGATAGAGATTCCAAACTCCGAAACAAACAGGAAGACAAGAGCGCCATTGCTGTGCAGAAGTATCCCACTTAGTTTCAGTATTAGTACAACGGTCGCACTGGTGATCATGGTAACAGCAATGTTTTCAAGAAACCAAGCCAAGAAGTTTGTTGAGGTGTGGACTCCCATCATCTTCATATACTGGAAAAGGAATTGGAAATGAACTTGTATCAATGCATTTACAAGCAGTCACTTAGAGACATCTAACTGTTACCGCTCACCTTTCAGTAAGCGTTGGGTATCATCTCTACATTCTAGACTTTTCATACTTTAGAAGCAATTGTTAAGAACATTTTTGGTAATTTTTAGAAGAAGCTAGACACAGTATGTTGTGTAAACTGTAAAATTGTCTTGAACTTAAAGGGGTTGTCTCGCGAAAGCAAGTGGGGTTATACACTTCTGTATGGCCATATTAATGCACTTTGTAATGTACATCGTGCATTAAATATGAGCCATACAGAAGTTATTCACTTACCTGCTCCGTTGCTAGCGTCCCCGTCGCCATGGATCCGTCTAATGTCACTGTCTTCTTGCTTTTTTAGACGCGCTTGCACTGTGCGGTCTTCTCCCCTTCTGCTCGGTCCGGGCACGAGCGGTGTTCTGGCTCCGCCCCCTTCTACGCGTCATCGCGTAGCTCCGCCCCATCACGTGTGCCGATTCCAGCCAATCAGGAGGCTGGAATCGGCAATGGAACGCACAGAGCCCATGGTGCACCATGGGAGAAGACCCACGGTGCACCATGGGAGAAAACCGCAGTGCATCCCTGGGAAAGGACCGGCGGCCATCTTAGGGAGAAGATTTTTTAAAGTCCTTATTTCGTCGGATCGGTAAGTAGCAAGCGGTTTAAAAACTGCTTTAATTTGCTATTTTATGCCAGGGGGGTGACAGGGGGAATGGGGTAAGGTAAAATTTTGAGGTTTGCCGCGAGACAACCCCTTTAAGCTTTTCATTGCCTGTGGTTTCTGAACATTTTGCATGTCTAGTAGCCAGGACGATTTTCACACTTTTGACATGCAAATAACATCTAAGTTACAAAATGTAAAGAAAATCATACTAAACCCCCCAATACCCTATATTTTTAAAATGGAGACACCTGGCACATTGTCAGAATGCCACTCAGCACATGCGGGTACTGCCATTCAATGGCGCAACAACGTTTAATGTACAAAAAATGTTTCTAAATTGATACATGAGGCTAATAGTGTTATTCAAGAAGACAATTAAATTCACAATGCCTCCTAAAATTAAAAGTTGCATATGTTGTGCTGATATATACCACATAGGTTTATTTCTACATATTTTCATAAAATCACCAGAACTGGAAAAGCCAAAAATGTGGTTTTCAAAATAAGGTCATTTGTGGGGGTTCTCCATTCTTTTGGCCGCTCACGAGCTCTACAAGTGGGCAATGGGGCCTAAATCACCTCCAAGGCTGCTTCTTTCGGTTTGAGCCCTGCATACAGATAGAAGATTAGGGCCACAACGGGTATGTTTCTGAACACGGGACAAATAGGGGGATCCATTTTCGGGTGAAAGTCTTCAATCACATGTGTCAATCATGTCATTTAAAAAAAAATGAAAATCGTAATTTTTTCCTACTGCTTTGCTTAGATTCATTCACAAACTGTGGGGTCAAAATATGCAGTACACCCCTAGATGAATTTGCCAAGGGGTCTAGTTTTCAAAATGGAGTTCTCTGTTGTTTTGGCGGCTCAAAGGCTCTACAAGTGGGAAATGGGGCCTAAAACACCTTCAGGCAAAATGTCTGTTCTGAAAGCCACCGGCTGCTCCTTTCGGCTTGGGCCATGTTGTGCATACAAACAGAAGATTAGGGCCACAACGGGTATGTCTCTGAACACGGGAACAAAGTGTTTCTCAAAATGTTGATAATCAATGTTAAATTTGTATGTTGCCTAAATGGTTAGAAAAAAAAGTTTTTCAAATGTGCATCCAGAATAAATTAAACAGATGGAAATATATACCTTAGCAAAGATTTGTCCAGTATGTTTGCACATATTTGAGATATTACAGTGGAAAATGTGAAAAAAATAACATTTTTTCCAAAGTTTTCCCAATTTTAGCACTTTTCATAAATATTCACAAATTCTGTCAGTCTATTTTTACCACCTAAATGAAGTACAATATGTGGCAAAAAAACAATGTCAGAATCACTTGGATATGCAAAACCTTTACGGAGTTATTCTATGTTAAAGAGACACATGTCAGATTTCCAAAATTTGGCTCCGTCACTAAGGGGCAAACAGGCTTCTTCCTTAAGGGGTTAAGAGTATCCACATAAAAGAACATGAACACAAATGTGCTCTATATGCAGATGACGTGCTGTTATTTATTTCTCCCCTCTCATTTCCCTCCATAATATATATCAAATTCTGGATTAATGTGGAGCAATATCAGACCTCAGAGTCAATGACACCAAATCATTGGCTCTGAATTTAAACTCACCTCTCCCCATGCTTAAACTTTTGAAACTTAATTTTTAATGGGTCACAAAAAGTCTGCCTTACTTGGGTATACATCTCACAAACTCCTATGAGACCTTACACTGAGCTAATTATCCTTCCTTAATTAAGAATTTAGAGCAAACCTAGATACTTTGGCAATCTATAATTTATCCTGCCTAGGTAGAATCCATTCTATCAAAATGTCCTGGCTCCCAAAAATACTATACCTCTTCTGTGCTTTGCCCATTCCTATCCCAGCAGTGGTTTTGAAATGCCTACAATCCAAACTATTGTCCTTTATTTGGTCTACAAAACCAGGCGGACCCAACATTCTACCTTATATGCGCCCCTGAGTGTGGGAGGCTTGGGGGTTCCTAATATCATAATATATTATCACAAGGCCCAACTAGCACAATTAACCTCCATTTTCTCCCGTCATGATAAACTCCATTGAGTATTGATTGAGGCACAGCAGTCTCTTCTCAATCACTTGAAGATGTCTTTTTGCACAGATCGAAACACAATAAAGCAATCATGTACCCTACCTTGTTTTCCTCCCTGGCACTCGGGATAGACTTTCTAAAAGATATAACCTGATATCTAGACACCTCCCCATATCTAGTATATTTGGTAATCCTGCTTTTCCCCAGGTATGAACAAAACTGAGTTTGGATAGTGTATAGCCAGGGACTAGAGATGAGCGAGCATACTCGTCCGAGCTTGATGCTCGTTCGAGTATTAGGGTGCTCTAGATGCTCATTACTCGAGTGGTGAGTGCTGCCTCTGATTGGCTCAGTGCAGGGACCAATCAGGGGCAGCTCTCAGCTGTCATTCAGCTGAGAGCTGCCCCTGATTGGTCACTGCGCTGAGTCAATCAGAGGCAGCACTCACTCACCCATTCATGAATTCATGAATGGGTATGAGTGAGAGCTGCCTCTGATTGGTGAGGCTGTGACCAATCAGAGGCAGCTCATTCAGCAGGCGGAGATTTTAAATCCCCGGCTGCTGAATACTAGATTCCTAGCGAGCAAGTGTTTTAAATGCGATTGTAGCGGTTCCCACTGTAGCAATATACTATATAATATATCTTGGCAAAAAAAAGCCATTAGTATATGCACATATCAGGCCTCTCTGGGACATGAGCTACATTACATCAGCATGATCTAGAGTGGCATATAAGAATCAGTGAGACATAAGCTAAAATATCATCTTAAAGATATAGCTTATTCGCATATTTTTAGTAAAGTGCTCAGGACTCTCTCACCATTGACTATCACGTTCAATGCGGATCAATAGTGTCCCATTTCCAATTCATATTAAAGTATCTAACCAGGGACCCTCAAAAGAAGTGATAGTGGTACCTGGATTTTTTTGTGTACCACCTAAGTGAACATCAACATATGTAATAAAATTACTCCTTGATCCTGATGAATCGGCCCTAGATTAAAAGAGGCCGAGGAAACGCGTCGAGCCTGGGAGACATAAAAAAGTGCACAGAATATAAGGAATATAACTAAGTGCACCTAGCAATCTATGATTAATATATATATGAGATTTACAATACTGAATTGAAATAATTTTCATCATCTAATATACACGATTGAGACCAAGTATCTCACTATAGCAGACCGTAATTAGGGTGGCTATATATATCTACACCTCTAGGAGAGAAGCAGTATAGGTCTTTATACACCGTCAGGACTCGCATTGTTTAAAATAAACAGAGGTGTTATTAATTTGTGTGTCACCACAAGCGCTTGTCTTTATTTTTAACAGAATTAATAAAAGTTAATTTTTAAATAATATAGGAGATTTCTTTAGTGGGTCCTCTAATATTATATTCCACCAATTAACAGCTACTATTATCAGTGATCTTCATGTTTTGTCTGATCAGTGAATGTGTTGCTAAGGGAAGCTAGATAAATCTGTGAGGGGTGGCATCCAACACAGCATTCATTTTGAAAGCCATCATCACGAAAGCTAGTCAATATTTCCAAATGGGAAGGGGTGCATGAGACATGGGTATCCAATAGAGAATTTGATGTGGAATCCAAATCTGTGCTTAAGCATCATGTACCTTTATCCCTGCCAAAGTGATTAACAATTTGTACCATGGCATGTAATACAATGACAATCCACTACAGGATATGCTCGATGTGCTCCCCCTTGTTTTGCATCATTAAGGCTATTCTCTTCTCCTACTCACAATGCACTGAGAGCAACACCTCAGTAAAAATACTTGCACAGGTGCTCAGGATCCTTGTTGTACATGTGCCAGACTTTGGATTTTTACCTGGACTTACAATCACCCCTCAGGTAGAAGTTCAATAACTTTGTTCCTGCCAAAAATATTAAAGGGGTTGTCCCGCAGAAGCAAGTGCAGTTATGCACTTCTGTATGGCCATATTAATGCACTTTGTAATATACATCGTGCATTAAATATTGGCCATACAGAAGTTATATACTTACCCCCTCCGGTGCTGGGGTCCCCGTCTCCATGGCGATGACTGAAGCCTTCTTCTCTGGTCGCCGCAACAGTCGCGCTTGCGCAGAAAAGAATCATCTCCTGGTGGTTCTGGGCTCACGAGCTGCGTCCTGGCTCCTCCCCCTTTTCAGCATCATCGCGTAGCTCCACCCCCATCACATGGTGCCGATCAGCCAATGAGGTGGCTGTAATCGGCAGTGGAGCTCAGACTGGAGAAGAACATCCATGGTGCACTATGGGAGAAGACCCGCAGTGCACCATGGGAGAAGACCAGCGGTGCACCTTGGGAAATGACGGTGGCCATCTTGGAAGAAGATTTTTATAACTTCATGAAACAGCTTTATGGTGAGTAGAAACGCTCTAAAAAAACGATTTACATGGGTAGTTTGTGATGCTTGCTTAACATGGGGGACTGGAGTGTGAAAAATTTTTCATTTTGGCCGCGGGACAACCCCTTTAACAGTTTTCCCTTTGTTGCAAACACAGATACGACTGTGAGATTAACATGCAAGGAGAGGACAAAGATTGTGCTGCTCTTCAGGGAGCACATTACTCGAGTCATTGCACCGGAGTTCAACAGTTGACAACCTAACAAACCATCCATCTGCCATGGCACAGATGGCAAATTGCTTGCCAAATTTTGCCAAACTGATTTTGTGTTGGAGTTGCTAAAAAGTGGATGTAACAAAACAAAGTAACAACAACGGCCGTCTTGAAAAACCTTATGCAAGATCACGCATTGTAGCACCAGATGTCTGTCACGGGAGAGCAGGGTGAGTCAAACCACCATTGAGCACATACTGGATACACACAAATAGCACCTGTACAAGATCCAGTTGCTGCATCACCTCAATGATGACGATCCCAATCGCTGTGCTGAATTTGCAGAATGGGTGTCACTGCAATTGCAGCAGGACACACATTTCACAGAGACTGTTCAATGATGAAGCCAACTTCGACTTGAAGAGGAAGGTAAACAAATAAAACCTTGCCTACTAGTCAACATAAACCCGATCTGGACAGATCCCCCCAAGATGATTGGTGCACAGAAAGTCATGGCATGGTATGGTGTGTGAGGTACAAAGACAGTGTCCCATTCTTAACCTTACTGCTGCCAAGTATCTGCAATTGTATGTGACAAGGTGTTTCCATCATTGTGCAAGAAAGATGGCATATTCCCATTTAGATCAGCAGTTTCTGGGGAAGTGGATTGGACATCTTGGTCCAGTAGAGTGGCCACCATGCTCACTGGATCCACCCCTTTGGACTTCTACCTGTGAAGTGATGTCAAGTTCAGGGTTTACGAAGAGAAATTCCAGAGTGTGCCGCAAGTGAAGCAGCAGATCCTGAGGGCCTGTGCGAGCTTTTCTGAGGAGGTACTGCTCTCGGTGTATCATGAATAGGAGAAGAGAATAGCATTGATGATTCAAAACAATGGGGAGCACATTGAGCATATTATGTAGTGGATTGTCGTTGTGTTCCACGTCACAGAAAAATTGTTAATAACTTTGCCAGAAGTAAAGGTACATGACATTTAAGCGTAGATTGGGGTTCTTCATCAAATTCTCTATCAGATATGTCTCATCCCTTCCTATTTGAAAATCTTCACTTGGTTCTATGTTGGTGGCTTACAAAATGGCCACAGTGTTGCCCACCGCCCCTCACAGATTTGCCCCCTGCTCCTTAACAACATGACAAACACAGGATGGCATTCCCAACCACCGTTTTCCATTTATTCAGGTGTCTCCATATCTATGGACCACCCTAAATTACGAATCTAAAAGTATGGGAAATAGAAGAAGACCTACCTGGACTCCCGAGTGCAGTGTTTACAAATGTTTATTCTCTTTGCATATTGTGTATATATATATATATATATATATATATATCTCACTTACCTCTTCAAGATGGATTTCTTTCTCGTACACAAGCTTCCGTACCATACTAGCAACAGAAATAATCCAGGTCAGCATCATAATCAGGGGGAAGAAAAAACCAATGTTGTTAAGAAACCTGTGAAAAACAACAAAGTACAATTGTGAAATATTGTCTATTTCCTGCCTCAGTATTTCAGCAGGATGACCACTGGCAGCTCAGTGTGATTGCTTTGTCCTAGGATTTGCCTAGACCTTCTTTCATGACGGATTTTTCTAGGTGCCAATTCTATCTTTTTACTTCGGAACATTTTTTCATTAAAGGGGTTGTCCCGCATCGAAACGGGTTTTTTCTTTTTGCATAGGCCCCCCGTTCAGCGCAGGACAAACCCAAGGGATGTGTTGAAATTTTTTTTTTTTATTTTACTTACCCGAATCCCCTCTCTGCAACTTCTTCCTTCTTTTCCTCCAAGATGGCCGCCGGGATCTTCACCCACGATGCACCGCGGGTCTTATCCCATGGTGCACCGTGGGCTCTGTGCGGTCCATTGCAGATTCCAGCCTCCTGATTGGCTGGAATCGGCACATGTGATGGGGCGGAGCTACACGATGATGCGTAGAAGGGGGCGGAGCCAGAACGCCGCTCGTGCCCGGACCGACCAGAAGGGAGAAGACCCTTCTGCGCAAGCACGTCTAATCGGGCGATTAGACGCTGAAATTAGACGGCACCATGGAGGCGGGGACGCCAGCGCAGGGAAGGTGAGTATATAACTTCTGTATGGCACATATTTCATGCACGATGTATATTACAAAGTGCATGTATATGGCCTTACAGAAGTGTTTAACTTAACTTGTCATTGCGGGACAACCACTTTAAGGAAATCTATGTCTGATAAACCCGCTTTACGCCATGGAGACGGATGGAATGATATTGTACATTAATTGCCACTTCTTGCAAAAACAAAAAAACATCTCTGTGCAGGTTAAATAATGGGTTCTATTTGGCCAATCACATCGCAGTGTTCTTGCATTGTTGCCAGATCAGTATATTCAGCTGTCACTAGGCAGCTTCACTGAACATTAGCATTTGTTACGAAATACTTAAAAGAATGATTCATTTATTGCCCACACCATGTGATGTTGTCAGATATTGCATTCGTGTTTTATACCGCATATGTATGCAACACAAGCCACTTTTATATATATTGCAACATTCTAAGGGCTTATTTACATGAGTGTATATTGGCTGGCGTTTTCATGGCCGGCCGATATACGCTTCCATCTATGCAGTCCTCCCTTCCCTCCCACTCCCACTCACCGGCTCTCTGCCCCTCTCCTCCCCTCCAGTGTTTGCAATGAGAGGAGGCGGGGCAGGGGTGGAGCTTATCTTGGAGGGAAGGAGAGAGGCAGGCTCATTCACCGCAGATTTCCTGCATATCAGCAGCGTGGTTTACACACAGATGGAACAGCGTGTAAACCACGCTTATCTGAATGAGGCCTTAGTAGGCTTGGAACAAAAACTGTTCTCCTACAAAGCACCCCCACATTGGCAGTCTTACACACTGCTTGATTTTCTGCTACCCTATGATTATAAAATCATTTTGATCATAATATTTACATTATCTTTTTACATAGTTTTGTTTTGTGTATCACTAAGAGAAACAGTTAGAAATAATTCATAATCCATAATGACAATAACAATATTTTCACTCAATGTAAGGCTGCCTGTCCTTGGGTGGTGCACTGCCTGGGAGCAGGAGCCGGCAGACGGATCTCTGCTGTTGGACTATCTGACAGATAGGCTGACTGTGGAGAATCACGGCAAATCGCAGCACGCTACGATTTGCCGGCCGCGAGCGGAGAATCACAATGCTTCTTTGCTCATGGACTGGGGGAAGCGCAACGCTATGGAGAGCTTTTACTGCGTTCCCCGCGGCTGGATTATTGCTGCGGAGAATGCAATGAAAACCCGCCCGTGGACAGGCAGCCTTAAAGGGCTTAACAGCCCACATAAACACTCATTATTTTGGGAGGAAGCTAAAAAATCCAATGGTATTGGCTATTTCCAGTGGTCCTAATGAAAGTAATGGAGCAGAGGTGTGCATGCGTATGAGCAACTGCAGACAGGAGCGTTGTGTAGTGTAAAAGGTTGCATAATAACTGCTACTATGCTGACTGAGGATACATTTGGACCCAGGGATATGAGCAGCTTAATGACTAGAAAGAAGGATTGGGCTATGAAACCATAGACCAAGACTAGGAAGGACCTCAGAGCATTTGTTGCCTTCGATCCGTAAGTAAGGTTGGCCTCAGTAAAGCCATTAGGCATGCACACGACTAAGAGCTAACTAGCTAGTCAGCAGACCTACTTCAATCAGCTATATAAGACCTTAAAAGAGTTATTGGACACTTGTTATTTGAAAAGCTATTACCAATTCGGGTTCTAGTTTTCAGGAGGGACTGAGGAAGAGACCTTAAACAGAGTCGAGCCTAAAAATCTTGCAGACATTCAAATCACTATTTGTCTAAGTTGTATTCTGGAATTCTCAAGTGCAAAGGGTGGAGTGATATTCTCTGAAATATGAACTGTGCTTTGTGTTATACAGGTTGTCTATATTTTACTGGATCACCCCTTGAACTGCATTACTTGTCTTGTGCTTGCATTGCTTTATACTGTGCCTAGAATATTGTTAATCATAGGATTCAGTTAATTGTAGCTAGTGAGAGGCGATCCTACAGTAATTGTTTAATTGCCATTTGTGTTTATTTGCATTCTTTTATTCATAAATAAATATTGAGTATTTTTGTAACTCCATCATCTGCATTGAATCCTGAATCTATGTCGTGACACCACTCTCCCACAATAGGGAAATGACCAGTAGCTACTCAGAGAGAAGATTTGGAGATAGCTGTGTAGTATTGAGTTGGTTTGGCTATGCTACACAGCCTCTGAAAGAGGAAAAGGGAGGGGAGCTGAACCTGTGCACATTCATGAGAGAAACCAGTTGATCATTGCTGGGAACACCCCAAGCAGAGCCAGAACCTTGAATGGAGGATAGCCTACAAACCAAGCGTGAGGCTTTGAAAATGCACAAGAAGGAAAATTCCAGCAAAAAACAAACAAACATATTAGGGCATCACTTTTATGCAGGGACTTAGTAAGATGCATGTATTGATTTTTCATGCACAGAGGTTTCCATAGCCTTAAAGCAGGAGAGGTCTGAAGCACAAATGGCTGAGCTTTGGAAAGACTTCCACTGTAAAAGCACAAGTATCACAAACAAACTGCACATTTTCCTAAATGAAACCAGAGTATTAGACAACCCTCATTTTTTGAAAAATTCATTTTTTTGGAGGTGGGACTTTTTTTTGCAGAAGCATGATGGTAATTGTGTGTTAGAAAGCGAATTTTTTTTTATTCTTCCACTTTACTTACAGGTCACGCGTGTGACATGGATACGGCAGTGCTTGCACTTGAACTTCCGGCTCAAATATTTCTGTTCCCGTCTGTAGTGAAATAATGGCTCTGTCAATCATGTCTTGAATTGGCACAAATACATGGCTGTAAGTAAAACCATTTCCGGGAAGTCTTCGAGGATGAGATTTCCAGACGGGGTTCTTCATCACATCCGTTTTCATACTATAGAGAGCGTTGGTTCTAATGGTATATTTTACATGAGGTGGAAGCTTATTTGTTAATATTTGTTTGTCTGATTCTGTTCTTGAAGAAGAAACATTAAAGTGAATACCTAAGAGAAGAGAAAACCATGCTTAAGATATAATTGTACAATCGTCTGCAGACAACTGCATCACACTTACTTATAATGGAGTCTACAGATCTCTACAAGACACCAAGAGGGCATGTGAGAGTGCCATGATTAATTTGCTTCTAAGGCCCCATGCCCATGGGCAGTCCGACCATGCCTGCGGCCGAGGACCCTGCTTACCTGTCCAGGTCTTCTTTTTTCTTAACTGCAGATGTGTGTGGAATGTCAATTGTGGACAGGCCGCAGAATGGACGGCTTTCATTGACTTCAATGGAAGCCCTCCAAGAAGGAACCGCAGCAAAATAGAGTATGCTGCGATTTTTTTATTCGCGAGCAGAAACTGCAATTGGCTTCCACTTGTGAACATGAAGGTTCTTTTCACCATAGCATGCTATGGAGGTTTATTGCTGCAGAACGCCTGCTCCGGATTCTGCAGCAACAATCCGCATGTGGACATTGGGCCTTACGCCTTTACATAAGTAATATTGCGTTACATATAGAGATGAGCGTGTGTACTCGGACACGCCCTTTTTTCGCCCGAGCGCCGCTATTTTCGAGTACTTCCGTACTCGGGCGGAAAGATTCGGGGGGGTTACAGCGGGGAGTGGGGGGGAGAGGGAGAGAGAGAGGGCTCCCCCCTGTTCCCCGCTGCTACCCCCCGCTTCGCCATGCCTCTCCCCGCCCCCCGGCGCCCCCCGAATCTTTTCACCCAAGTACGGAAGTACTCGAAAATCGCGGTGCTCGATCGAGTAATTACTCAAAGCGAGTAGGTTCGCTCATCTCTAGTTACGTACAAACAATTACATGAAAGTTTGATGTTGCAGTTGTAGTTTTATGACGTTTTCCCATCATTGTTATGACGAGAATAAACATGTTTATTTTACGTTAACACTTTGCGGATTTTGATGCGGATCTGTACCAACACCCACACGATGTGATGCGGATTGTGACACGGGTCCGCGGCTTATTTTACCTTTTCAATTGAAGAGGTGAATCTGCTGCGGATCCACAACAGTTTTTCAAGTGGCATTTGAGGTGGGTAATTCATATGCGTTTTGCTACTTGTGACCATACCCTAAAGGGGTTTTACACAAAGTATTTTTTGTAATACCGCCACATTTTTAGTGGTGTTTCCACTGGCATATTTGCTTTTTTTGGGGTAAAAACACAGTGGCCAAATGTTAGCTGGAAGTCAATATGGATTTTGTAACTTGTCATGCGTTTTTTTGGTTAGTTGTGTTTTTTAGCAACAGGCTGTTGGTTTAGCATTTTTTATGTAGTTTTTTTATTGTTTACAGAGGCTCCTCTATGGGCCATGAACAAAGCCAGGAAAATGGATGTTACAAATGTGCGAATAAAAAAATAAATGACACTAAAAATGCTTGTAAAAAAATGCATGTAGCATTGAATACAACGCTGCCTCTACTGGTATGAGCACACCGCTGCATTCTGATAACTGCAGAACATCTGTAACACGCCGTGTACCCGTGTGGTCATCACATGACCCCGTCAATTTAAACCTCTGGAAATAATGACATTTATTTACAATATGCAGGTTTTTTAGGAGTTGATACAAAGTATGTTAGAAATTTGCATAACTTTTCATTATATGCTTAGCAATCTGTATATGCTGAAAGCAGAACACCCTTTAGTGAACATTTTGCCCCAGTCAGTGGCAGACCACATGACCGCCATGGGACCGGGGGAGATGGGGGCTTGGCATTGAAGTTTTCCTACTTCTTGGCATAAAATAATTTCGTTTTGGCAGCTTCCAGTACAGGGAGCTCATTGTATAAAGATTTTTACAGCTTGCACGGAGTTTAATAGTAGCTGTATAAATCCATATGCAATAAGATCCCCTCGGGGCAGATGTAGAAAGCCAACGTTTTATCATGCACTGTGCAAAGGGGAAGCAGAGGACTTAGAGGTTAACGGGATAGACTTATCAATGTATTTATGCCAGCTGTCTGCCATAAATACAGGGAATAAGGTAATGTTGATACTGAGCGCCGTATTCATGAAGCACCTGTTTATAGGAAAGGAATGAGTGAAAAGGCTGCAGGTTGTGTCTCGCACAGCTTGTTTATTACTATAGTCTTCCTCATATGTACTTAGAAAAAGGGTTGGAAAACAACAGCTAGTCCAACCGGCATCTATACACCAAGCCCCACTGAAGGAGGAGATTGGCGCGCTACCTGCACCGTGTGTGAGTATTAACACAGCTTCGCCTATGTATGCAAACTAGACCTCCAATCCTTATGGGGTCCTTTGATTTCTGCGTATGCCCTTAGTCATAAAGAGATACTAGTGAGTCACATGACATGGAAGTATAACGCACTTTAGTTATATATGAAATATAAGTGAAAAACTCCAGTCCTGCAATAATGCCTCCAGAGCACAGCTAGCTACAATGGAAGCCAGGTCCGAATTCCATCCTCTGGAAGTAAACAGTGGTTACAGGCTGAGCTGTTGAAATGATTTGAGAACAGGTATATTGTACCAAGTATGCTTTGCTGTTTTTTCCTGGCACAGCAGCAATGCTCCCAGACATTGGAATGGCTAATTAGTCTAATGAGTTAAAGATGTGCCACGCATCTCCTAGCATATTGTGTATGCAAAAGGGGACTTTTGGAGTGCAAATGCACATGAAAATAGAGCATGCTGTGTATTTTTTTTGCAGGACCGAAATGCGCAGGAAATTCTTGCATATGAATGAGCTCATTGAATTCAGTGGGTTCTATTCACTTTGTATAGCGCGCAGGCATGCCTGTGTGAAGCCGGCCTTAGAAAGTAAGCCAAACATGTTGAAAGTTCTACATCTCATCTCATTATTCCACACATTGAAGTAATCATATATATATATATATACACACACACTAGTAGAAGGCCGCCCCAGGACAACGACCGCAATCTAAAGTTATAAATCTCCAGGCTCAGGAAAGTTTTTCTGTCGAATTAGGAATAGTAGTTATAACGAAAGTCATTGGCTATTTCTTGTACAGGAAATACTCAGGGCAAACCAACGTGGAGGTCCCTTTGTGTGTTTCCCCACTGGCCTACTTTTGTAGACACTGGCGGAATGTTTCAAAAGTCTCCGCAGGCTTTTCTTTTATTCTTAGGACATCTCATTAAAATATTTCCTGATAAACAGCATTTAAAGGAAGTTTGTTGTACATGATGGGCCATGGAACAGTAGCCGGACACAGCACTCTTTTGAGAGCGGTCTTAAAGAAAATCTTTGTTGCACATAGCAACCAATCATAGAGCAGCTTTCATTTTACCACCGCAGTATAAGAAATGAAAGATACATTGTAATTGGTTGCTAGGGGCAACAAAGATTTTCTTTTAGACAACTTTGATAAGAGTATGTGCCAGGATTCTGTTCTGAGGTCCTCCTGTAGCTGCTATGGTGATGATGAGTGAGTGTGAGGCATGGAGTCTGGTAACACACACATGATAACCAACCGCACCACATCAGGCTAAGACATATATATACTACGTTATACCTTGTACTTACTGGCTACAAAATTGTTCTGTTGAATCAATTGTTTAGCTTCTTCTTCCAAAGCTTTGGATGATTTCAAAGGCAAAAAACGATTGAAGGAAAAACATGAAGAAACATTTACAATTAATTGAGACAAGTTGTTGATTTGTTGGATGACAGAGCCATTCATCATTCTTCCAATGATGGATTCTAAAAGTCAAAGAGAGAAAACAGAAGAATATACATGTTATTACAAAATGACATAACAATATCTCTATCTGCGTGAGGTACTCAGACTACGATGGATGTGACCATGCAAATGTTTTTCCATATTAACCTCATTTAGTCAGATTTTCCAGTAGTTGCATCTTTGGTACATGTATTGTGGTAGACAGGATGATTAGTTAGCGTAAAAGGTCTATTGATTTGAATAAACTAGATGTATTACGCAGCTGTAGTGATTTAACTTTGTAGAGGCTAGTGGCCACACACTCTCATTATGGTAATTGCTGGACAATGGCATGGTGAAGGATGCGTGCTATAACGTTAGCCTAATGTAAAGCTCCTTTGCAGCCTCTTAAGGGTTAAAATACCATTGCTATACTGTAAGACTGTGCCTGACCACATGTTGAGGAGACAAAGGCTGACTTGTACACTGGACCTGAGAGGGGTGTGGGGAGGGGCATTCTATATGGCCCAACGAATGAAAATACAATATGTTATTGATGTAATATGTTATACGCCCATAAAGGGCAGGTATTATGTGTTTCAATAAACCTGAGGCTCTGATCATTGTACGCCCAGACCCAGTTTTAGACCCGAGACTGATAGCTTGTGTCTGACTGGTTATTGCAAGGTGTGCGCATGCCATGCTACATAATAAGGAAGCTGCAGAATACCCCAGAACCTGCTGGAGAAAATGGCATCCAGTACTACCTATAACTACCCGCAACCCCTGTCCCGACCTACTGGCCCCTCTAGGCTAAGCCCCAGGGTGACAACTGGGTGACAGTCCCTAGCCTAGCTAAGGATGCGGGGCAGAAGTCAGACACAGACAAATACGGGTCACAACAAAACACAAGGCAGGTCAGGCAATCCGGGTGGGCAACGGGAGAGAACACTGTACAAAAGGGTCAGGTGAAGGCGAAGTCTGGTTCAGAAAAAGTGAGTCAAAGCAGGGAGTCAGAAACAGGAAATGCGGGCGCAGTAGAAGACCTAATACACACTAGCAATGCTGAAGGAAACAGAAACGTTTAAATGCTGTCAGAACTCCCACCCCAGCCTTGCTGAACATACGGAGACCGAGCAAACACGCCCGGTAGCCATGGTAATGGGGACGCGGCTCGGGGTGGCACCCGCCACGTCCCTAGCAACCCGGGTGCGACCAGAGTTACGGCAGCCAGGGGAGATCACCAGAACCGGGGCTCCCCTGTGCTGCACTCCTGCAGCCCGGGTGGAAGGACCGGCAGTGCGGGCACAGAGGCCCCAAGAGCCGCCGGTCCTGACAGTGTGTTATTAGTTACATTACATAGGAGGTCACTTACGTTTGTGCTAAGAATTGAATAATCAAGTTGCCACTCATTTACTGTTCCTATTTATGACCTTAAGAATGGTCTTGCCAAAATTTCACGTTTTTATGAAATCGGGAAGTTAGAGAATTAGATTAGGCACATAACATTGGGGGCACTTAGAATTAAATAATCAAGTTGCAACCTCATTAGGTTTCCTATTTTGGACGTAAAGAATGGTCATGCCAAATTTTAAGTTTGACCAACACCGGGAAGTTAAAGAATTACTGGCAAGTCAGTCAGTGAGGGTTTTTGCCTATAATGGGGATCTACAATTTACCGTATATACCGGCGTATAAGACGACTTTTGAACCCCGAAAAATCTGCTCTGCAGTCGGGGGTCGTCTTATGCGCCGGTAATATAAAAAAAAAAAAAAGTGTAAAAAAAAAATTTATTACTCACCTCCCCCGGCGTTCTGTCGCGCTCCGGCGGGATGTCGCTCGCTCCGGCAGGATGTCGCTCGCTCCTCGTCCCCGGCGCAGCATAGCTTTCTGAATGCGGGGCTTGAAATCCCCGCTTCCAGAAAGCTAATACACACGCCGGCAGCCATGACAGCATTGAATGGCTGTGATTGGCTGAAGGCGCACGTGTTAGCAATCACACCCATTCAATGATGTCATTGAATAGTGTGATTGGCTGAAGCCACGTGCGCCTTAGCCAATCACAGCCATTCAATGATGTCATGGCTGCCGGCGTGTGTATTAGCTTTCTGGAAGCGGGGATTTCAAGCCCCGCATTCAGAAAGCTATGCTGCGCCGGGGACGAGGAGCCAGCGACATCCTGCCGGAGCGAGCGACATCCTGCCGGAGCGCGACAGAACGCCGGGGGAGGTGAGTAATGAATTTTTTTTTTTTCTCCACTGTATACCGGCGTATAAGGTGACAGTTGGGGGGTCGTCTTATACGCCCCGTCGCCTTATACGCCGGTATATACGGTACTTATTATGTCATGAAAAGAAACAGAGAGCTGTGGGCACATGTGCTGGAATAGTTTGTCTACCCCTTAATTACAAATATTAAGGTTCCAGACTTCCTCTCCCTTGAATGCTGTTCTTTGAGCCTGAAGTCCTAAGCAAGTGAAGAGTAATCCCTTTGAAAGATATCACATAATGTGTTTGAAAAATCCTTTGATGACTACAGCAGGTCAGTTCAATTCATTTCTTCATACTGATTGGAGTAACACAACATAAAAGTATACAAAATACAATGTGAGATTTGTGAAGGTAGTAAATACTGTCGTTGGCTTGTCATCGTGTGTTTTACCAATAGGCAGTATAAATCAGGGTTGAATGCACTTGACGATGTAATGGAAATTGTTATAGAAATTTGAAGATTCATGGCTCTATAGGTTTAACTAAAAGCCAATTTCACTGACTACCAAATAGAAAAGATTTCTGCACATGGAGGATTGCTCATGTACAACAATATCCACGGTCTTAGTTGATCCTGTGTACTTGAACACTTGGTTGGCTGAATGAAATGCAAATATTGTTGAAGAATAACAAATTCCAATCATGTTCTGCACCAATAGATATTTCATGCCTCAGCAGACGTGCTTTTTACCAATATATATCTTTGCATTTGAATGAAGTCGACTCTAAATTGGTAGGCTGAAAAAAGTTCTAGAGTTATATTTTATGAAATAGACACTTCAAAGTTCAAAAATACATACTGTGTATCAATGCAATTAAGGAACTTGAAATATATGAATTTCTTTTAAAATGGAATTAAGTATGGCATGCATTTGCATGATATGAAAAAGGAACTGGGCAAGTGGAATGGTTTAATAATATCCCTGAAAAAAAATAATCATCTTAGTTTTAGAAATTTAGGGAAATGACAAACAGTGAACATTGACTGTACTAGTTCAGTGACATTTCAAATTGACTATATTGTATTTGTTTTGTTTTTACTTACTAGTAATTATTAAGAAATTATAGTATCAGTGTTTCTCAGCTCTGCTACATGCACGCCACACACACATACACAACTCTGCTACATGCACATCACACACACAGCTCTGCTACATTGCTTTTGCATATAAGCTGCACATGATTTACGAACTTCAGCTGCTCGCTGAGGAGACATGTTGGCTCGTAGCTTTCGCATATGAGCTGCATGTGATTTATGAACTTCAGCTGGTGGCTGAGGTAAAATCGTGGCTTGTCGCTGTCATGTAAGCTGCATTAGCTTCACGGCGGCGTTGAACCCTCTGTGGTGACATGTTTGCCCGACAGCAATGGTTTGTTTCTCCACTGGACAACGGTTGAAGATTAGATGAAGGCTGGACTGGGGTTGGCGGCATTAGCACTTGAGATGACATGATATCACATTCAGGAGATGTGAAGATAGGGGTGAAGGACTATGCTTCAATGTTGTTGGTAAATATGCACTGTCAGCCATGTATGTGGACATTTGTGAGGTGTCATTTATTGGAGTCTCCACACAGGTGTGCAGCTGTCTCACAACCAGCTACAAACTGCCAGACTGAGTACTGCTGTATCCATAGCAACTGAGGTCGCAGGTGAACAAGTTTTTTTATGTAAACGAAACGCGTTCTCCAGCTGTCCTGTTATAATGAGCACTGTCATCTAAATAAAGGAGGAAGATATTTATTCACGAAAACCCGTGTTCCTGGAAAGTTTTGTCTGTGCATTGTGAAAGCCACTGGGACTGAGTGGCAGCGGGTGTGGACATATCCCTGCAACTTGGATAACAAGGAAAGAGCAGACTAGAAGCTGCAGCAAGGTGAGGCTTTATTTTCTCATTGGTGAGGCCGCAGGGGTTTGTGGGGGATGTAGTTCGCCCATATTCCCTCATTTAGTACACAAGGCTAAAGGAACTGTGATGATGTCACAGTCATGTGATCCGGTGGCATTGCTAAGAGCCAGTAACTGACATCACTAGTGCTGTCAGGCTCTGCATTTAACTCATACGCCACACACACACAGACAGACAAGTGGTCGTTGGCACTTTGATTACATTAATCGTACCTGAGAGAGAATTTATATAAAGTAGACATATAGCTAAAGGTTTCCACTCCATATATCTCCCTCTGACCTAATGAAATGAAATCTCAAGTAGTGTATGACTCAAAAACATCATCTAAAATAGGCATGATTACTAGCATAACCATTGTCACAACTCGGGGGAAAGTTAGCTAATGGGATCGCCATCTCCTGTGTAAGATGGTTTGCATTCAACACAGAAAATGTAGCTCCAAACTGGCATCAGCCAACTTTACTTCTTTACAGCAAAGCAAATTACATTACATTACAAAAACCTCAAAGTAAACCATAGACTGTCTAGACTATAACGAAACACATTGCAGCAGACACAGCCATCAAAGTCCTAGGGGTATTCCCAAGGATCTCTAACCCAACACATAGCTCATACCCCGACTCATGACTCCCACAGACCAGCAATGCCTGTCTTCCCTGGGTGGGAATATATTAAACACAATAAAGGCAAACAACCCTAATCACAAATAAAGCCTATATATATATATGTATGTATGTTACATCAAACCACTAAGTCCGACACACAAGACACAGGGGCATTAGAGGTGGAATTTTATTAGAACTCAAGATTACTAGAAAAAAAAATTTTAAACATAGTATGCAGTGTCCATATAAATAGACTCACGCAATCTGGTAATATTGCATGTAGACAACCCAATGCATTGTATTGTACAATGTATTGGCTTGTTTAAATGTAATATTAGCAGATTGTGGATACCTTTCTGAATGCACATGCACAACATTAGATATTTACAGAGGGATCATGTGCTCAGGGATTCATATGTCCTTTTTCCCAAAAATGTGCATTACCCTATATATACAATATTTACCCAGCCACTAGAGATGAGCGAGCACCAAAATGCTCAGGTGCTCGTTACTCGAGCCGAACTTTTGTAATGCTCGAGAGCTCGTTTTGAGTACCGAACCCCATTGAAGTCAATGGGAGACTCAAGCATTTTTCATGGTGACCCATGCTCTGCATAGGGGACGGTGTGTGATTCACTTGAAAACATCATAAAGTGATGGAAACCACAGAAATAGATAGGAAACAGCAGAGGCAGCATGCATGGATGCATATGAGGCTCCCAGGTCGCACTATTAAGCCAAATTGTGGGCAATTGGTGGTCACCGTCCTAACAATTTAGTTGGGCCAGACCATAATCAGAAAGGCACATGTGCTGGCACATCTTAGCTAAGCACCACACTAGGTGGAACGAAGGCCAATCACCACCTCTGGGTGACACCACTGTCTCTTCTCCTGTGTTACATGCTGGCATTGCTGTCCAATCCCCCCCAAGACGCAGGCACGAGCCTGCATCCACAGCGTACTGAAATTTTTCCCAGCGCAGCGTCCAGCTGTCCCCATCCCAGACGGGGTAAGGCGCATCCCTTCGCCTACTCAGTAGGCCACAGCGTACTGAAATGTTTCAGCTGTCCTCATGCCACACAGTCACTTGATAGCCAAACCACCCTCATGTCTATTTAGAAGTGCGTATTCGATGAGGAGGAACAGGAGATACACACTGCAGAGGGTTGGCAGGGCCTGGCAGTGACCCTCCTTGAAATTGTGGGCGATAGCCCACACTGCTGATGAGAATTGCTGATAAATTAACATATGATCATAATTCCAATCCCGTGCCTGCTCCGTCACAAAATTTCATCAGCCACAAACGTTGGCATAAAGGGGCCTCAGATGCCAGTACTTCTACACATCTCCACAATTCAACAACCCATTCTAAAACAAAAGATTTGTTTACCCAGAGTGCAGGTGAACCCCTGAAATATTTTTTTTAACATAGAGCTCGTACTTGCTTAATGGGATCCAGGTGGCGGTCCAGCGACAGGCAAGCACCGCCTGTCCCAGCCCCTGCCTCTCCCCAAGGGGCTTTTTAACCAGTCCCCCAGGGAAAGACAGCATGTACTATGAAGAAATTAGAGTGGCCAAACCAGGACAATTCATTCTGTCTCGGTATCAGATAGCTGGACACTGTGCTGGGATACATTTGTGGACTCTGTCGGCGTATGAAGCTGGAACCAGCACATTTTCTGAACTCTAGTGGTGAACCTCTTCAAAATTGGGGGCGAGAACCTGGAGGCGGCCCTCCGAAAAAATTGTTTTGACAGAGCCTGGAGGCAGCCCTCCGAAAAAAAAATTGTTTTACAGAGCCTTTTGGCCCTCTGAAGAATTGGCTGTTCAGCATGCTGACATGCTGGTTTGTGCCACGTGTCCAGCTTTGACTCCCAATAGTTGTATGGAGCAGAGGGATCACAGAGGACGTTGGTACAGTAGGCTATGTACTCCCGCACCATCTTTTTACACTGTTCCCTCCTACTCAGCCTAGACTGGGGAGTGGTGACACAGTCTGGCTGGGGTGCAATAAAACTGGCAAAGGCCTTGGAGAGTGTTTCCCTGCCTGCACTGGACATGCTGCCTGTTCCCCTGGTCTCCCCTGCTAGTTGGCCAACTGAACTACGTCCTTTACCGCTAGCATTGTCAGATAGGAACTTTAGGATCAGCTTTTCCACCAAGGCCTTGTGGTATTGCATCACTCTTGTACTCCTTTCCTCTTTGGGAATGAGAGTGAAAAGGTTCTCTTTATACCGTGGGTCGAGAAGGTTCTCTGTGTTGGCCAGAATGCGTCTAACGCGAGGGTTACGGGAAAGGCAGCTTAACATGAAGTCAGTCATGTGTGCCAGAGTCCCAGCACGCAACACATCGCTGTACTCACTAGAAGGATGACTCTCAGTCTCCTACTCCTCCTCCTCCTCTTTAGCCCATACACACTGTACAGATGTGATGGAAGTAGCATGGGTACCCTCTGCAGTGTGGCAGCAGTCTCCTCCCCCTCCTCCTCCTCCAATACACGCTGAGAAACCGACCTGAGGGTTGTCTGGCTATCAAGCGACGTATTGTCATCCCCCATCTCCTGTTCTATCCACAAAGCGTCAGCCTTAATGCTTAGCAGTGACATTCTCAGACGCCATGACCGAGGTAGGACCTGCAATCCTCAGTGTGGGTAGCACGTGAGCGGGCCCAGGGTCAGACTCAGTCCCAGCCTCCACCAGGTTAATCCAATGTGCCGTCACGGAGATGTAGTGTCCCTGCCCGACAGCACTTGTCCACATGTCGGTGGTTAAGTGGACCTTCCCAGTAACCGCGTTGGTGAGGGCACGATTGATATTCCATGACACTTGCTGGTGTAGGGCGGGGACGGCACAGCGGGAAAAATAGTGGCGACTGGGGACCGAGTAGTGAGGGATGGCCGCCGCCATGAGGTTGCGGAAAGTCTAAGTTTCCAACAGCTTATATGGCAGCATCCCCAGGCTCAGCAGTTTGGAGATAAGCACGTTTAGCGATTGTACATGCGGGTGAGTGGCTGCATATTTGCGCTTGTGCTGTAATGTTTGTGTTATGGACAGCAGAATGCTGCGCTGGGACACATTGGTTGAGGCAGTGGAGGACCGTGCAGGTGAATGGGTGGGTGCAGGGCGGGAGATGCTCGTGTCTGCGTCCTGGGAGGAGGATTGCATCTCAGTGCCAGCATGTGAGATAGGGAAAGAGGCAGTGGTGTGACCTGCAGGTGGTGAATGGCCTTTGTTCCACCTCGTCGGGTGCTTAGCTATCATATGCCTGTGCATGCTGGTGGTGGTCAGGCTGGTAGTGGTGGCTACCCTGCTGATCTTGGTGTGGCACAGGTTGCACACCACTGTTCATCGGTCGTCTGCGTTCTCATTAAAAAACCTCCAGACCTTCGAACACCTAGCCCTCTGCACAGGAGCTTGCCGCGAGCAGGTGCTGTGGGGAACAGTTGGGTATTATTTGCTCTGGCCCTGCTTTTCGCTCTGGCCTCCAACTGCCTCTTCCAACCTGTTCTGGTGCTGCACTTGCCTCCCCCTCTAAAGTACTGTTTTCAGTAGGCAGGTCGGGTCAGTCACCTCATCAACCAGCTCTTCCTCTGAATCCTCAGTCTGCTCCTCCCTCAGACTTACTGCCCTAACAACAACCTCACTGACAGACAACTGTGTCTCATCATCATTATCATCATCATCCTCAACAAATACCTATTGGGACACTACTTGGAAGTCCCCACCCTCATCACCCTGAGACTGTGAAAGGTCCAAATTTTAGACATCGGTCATGACAAACTCCTCAGGTGGCTCATGAACTGTTGTTTGCGAATCAGGGAAGGGATCTGAGAGCAGTTCCTGTGAGTATGCCTGTTCTGAATCTTTCCTTTTCCTGGAGTGACCAGGCTGGGAGGAAGGAGAATCAACGTGAGGATTCACAGGTCCAGTCCCTTGGCTAGCATCAGTGGACTGCGTGGAATACTGGGTGGTGGATAAATTAGTGGACACGTTATCCACTATCCACGTAATCACCTGATTGCACTGTTGTGGTTTTAATAATGGTGTACCATGCAGACCTGCAAACTGTGAGATGAGGCTAGGGAGCGTAGATACGTGGCGTTCTACTTCTCCCTCAGCAGCAGGCACTGTTTCAGCCCGGCCTCTGCCCACACCCTCATTCGGACGCCCACGTCCTCGACCCTTACCACTAGTGTTGATCATGTTGTATAATGCACTGCGTCAAAATGTTACGCAAACTGCAAAGGTATTTTGCGTATGCTTTAAGCCAAAAATAGACAGTGTAAAATGAGTACAGTCTTATTATATAGTGTGGATCAACAGGACACACACTTGGGCCTATCATGCAAATGCCTTCAGCCAAAAACAACTAAAAAAATGAAGTAGCAGTATACTGCATAGAACCAGTAACAGTATGCAGTATACAACCGGGATGCTTGTGAATGCTTTGTGCTCACTACTGGTCCCAGGCAGCCAAACTGATGATGCACAAAAGTGGAGTTGCAGTCCTAAAAAGGACTGTTGGGTTCTTTGAAGATGGATCCCTGCCTAAACGCTCTCCCTCATTCACAGCAGTTCTGTCCCTCAGCTAATTCAGCCTCCGTGTGAGGTGAGCATCAGGTGACCTGAGTTTTTATGATCCTAGGTCACCTGATCCGGCCAGCCATTCACTGCTGTAGATGTGCACAGGGTTGGCACGTCATAACAGGAAGTGCCAAAGCCTTCCCCACATGTTCATTGGCTAAAAAAAAAAGCCGCTAAACATGTGGGGAGGAGAGGGTGAAATTTTCTCGAGCACCGCGTGGTGCTCGCTTGAGTAACAAGTACTTTCGAGTATGCTAATGCTCGATTGAGCATCAAGCTCGGACAAGCATGCTCGCTCATCTCTATTAACAATCTCTAAAAGAAAAATATGTTTAGCAAATGGAAAGAGGGGGGAATTATTTAAAGACAAACATAATGCAGTCTGAAGAAACTGTAGGGCAAGTGTCAGAAAAGCTAAAGCTAATGATGAATTGCGGTTTGCAAGAGAAGCGAAAATCAATAAAAAAAGGATTTTGCTGGTATGTCAAAAGCAAAAGAAAAGTCAAAGATGCTATTGGAAACTTACAGGATGAAAATTGTGAACTCGTTAAAAATGATGTTGAGAAGGCCGAACTTTTACATTTCTATTTTGTATGTCTTCTCTCAGAAAGTGAATACAACATCAACTGACCTTACCTGTGCTATTGTGGGAATAAAAGAATGCAGGCTATCTATAAGCAGAGAGATGGTGAGGGAACACTTAGCTAACTTACATGAATTCAAGTCTCAAGGTCCAGATAAATTACATCCTAGGATACTAAAAGAAGCAGCAGAGGTAATTGCTGAACCACTCGCCATAATCTTTGAAAATTCCTGGAGAACAGGAGAAGTCCAGAAGATTGGAAAAGGGCAAATGGACTGTGGACCCAGGAAACTACAGGCCTGTGAGCCTGACTTCTATACCGGGAAAGATCTTTGAACAAATTGTTAAACAGCATGTATGCAAGTACTTGGATGAGAATGGAGTAATTAACCAGAAAAAGCATGGGTTTGTAAACAAGTCATGCCAGAGAAATATATTTTCCTTCTATGACAGAATCACTGACTGGGCTGAATTGAAAAATGCAGTAGATATAATATATATTGACTTTAGTAAAGCATTTGACAAAGTATCTCATACCATACTTAATGAAAAAATTACCAAATATGGGATTGACAAGGCAACTGTTAGATGGATTCACAACTGGATGAGTGATCGTACTCAAAGAATGACTATAAATGGCTGCACATCCAAGTGGAAGAATATCTCAATTGGGTTACCACAAGGCTCTGTCCTGGGTGTTGTTCAACATTTTTATAAATGATTTAGATTAAGGATTTGATGGTAAACTGATCAAGTTTGCTGACGACACTAAGGTAGGAGGGATGGCGAATATTGGAGAAGAGAGAGAGAGGATTAAAAAAGATCAGGAGAAACTTGAACAGTGGACGGCAACTAACAGAATGGTATTTATCAAGGGGAAATGCAAAGTACTACAGCTGGGCAAGAAAAAGACATTGAGGAACTGAAACAAGTTCAGAGAAGAGCTACCAAGATGGTGAGTGGTCTGCAAATCATGTCCTATGAGGAACGGTTAAAGAATCTGGGAATGTTTAGCAGAAGAGAAGGCTGAGAGGAGACTTAATAGCTGTCTACAAATATCTGAAGGGCTGTCACAGTGCAGAGGGATCAGCCCTATTCTCATCTGCACAAGGAAAGTCTAGAAGCAATGGGATGAAACTGAAAGGGAGGAGACACAGGTTAGATATTAGACAGTGAGGGGGATCAATGAATGGAACAGGTTACCACAGGAGGTGGTGAGTTCTCCTTCAATAGCAGTCTTCAAACATTGAACAGGGGGTTGGACTTATTGCGTTTGTGAACCTTTCTATGGTTTCTCCCCTGGGGTTTTGTCTGAAATCAGCATGCAGACAGAACCTTTGACAGAAACATAGGCTGTCATTATTAAATCAAGTAAATCAACCAAAAAATGATTGAAAAAGCCAACAAAGATAACGCATACGGTGCGCATTCCGGTTGGCTGTTTTTACGCCAACCGGAAAAGATAGTTCTGGAACTATCTTCCGGCTGGAATAAAGCGATCGGTCCCATAAACTCCTATGGGAACTGACGGAAAAGGGAAGTGGGAGGGAGTTTAGCAGCATCTCTGCAAAACTTTCACCCCCATTCTCGTCCCTGGCCGACTGTTGGCAGAGGGAGGGTGCGGGGCAGGAGATTAGCACACTAGCTCCTGCCCAGTCCCACTCCCTCCCATTGCAGAGAGCCGGCAAGGGGTAGAGAGGGGGAGGGAAGGGGGTGGGAGTGTAGCAGAGCTAAACTTTCTCCCCCCTGCCTGACGGTACCCCAGGCTCTATGTATACTCACCGGACCCAGACTGTCTGAATGAGCACATAAACAGGAGATGTAGCTGTGACTTGGTCATAGCTGCCTCTCGTTCATGCAATTTTCGGTTGCACTGTGGCCGTGGCAAAGGCCAGATAAAATCGCAGCGCCTGTGTGAAAGTGCCCTCAGGCTGTGTATGCAACGTATCCCCAAAACAACTGATGAATGGAAACACACTTGCAAAGAGGAATGGTGCACAATAACTTTTCAACATTATATAATTCTTATTTGCCGTTACAGTAAATGTTTGGTGGAGGCGATTGCTGCTAAAGGCCGAGCTGCAGGTCATTAAATTCATGGGTCCACTCTAGATGTTTGCTCAGTATAACTACATGAATGTGTTATTAGTAGAGATGAGCGAGCACCAAAATGCTCGGGTGCTCGTTACTCGGGATGAAATTTTTGCAATGCTCGAGGGTTCGTTTCGAGTAACGAACCCCATTGAAGTCAATGGGCGACCCGAGCATTTTTGTATATCTCCGATGCTCGCTAAGGTTTTCGTTTGTGAAAATCTGGGCAATTCTACAAAGTGATGGGAACGACACAGCAACGGATAGGGCAGGCGAGGGGCTACATGGTGGGCTGCATCTCAAGTTCCCAGGTCCCACTATTAAGCCACAATAGCGGCAAGAGTGCCCCCCCCCCCCCCCGCACTGTTAGCGTAAAGATCGTTCTCCTCTGCCATAGCTGTAACAGCTGTGGCAGAGAAGAACGATGTTTGCCCATTGAATTCAATGGAGCCAGCAATACAGCAGGTTCCACTGAAAGCAATGGGCTGCCGGCGATCGCGGGATGGATTGTCGGGAAGGGCTTAAATATATAAGCCCTTCCCTGCAATTCATCCAGAAATGTGTTACAATAAAAATATATACCGGCGTATAAGGCGACGGGGCGTATAAGACGACCCCCCAACTGTCACCTTATACACCGGGAATACAGTGGAGCAAAGAATAAAAATCATTACTTACTTCTTCTGACGTTCTGCGGCGCTCCTGCAGGCTGTTGCTCTCTCCTGGTCCACGGCAGAGTATTGCTTTCTGGACGCAGGGCTTGAAATCCCCGCCTCCAGAAACACAGCCAATCACAGCCATTCAATGACATCATTGTCATTGGCTGTGATAGGCTGAAGGCACGTGTGTTTCTGGAGGCGGGGATTTAAAGCCCTCCGTAGAGAAATCAATGCTCTGCCTGGAACCAGGAGGGAGCAACAGCCTGCAGGAGCACCGCAGAACACCAGGAGGGAGTGACAGCCTGCAGGAGCGCCGCAGAACGTCAGAGGAAGTAAGTAATGATTTTTATTCTTTGCTCCACTGTATTGCTGGCGTATAAGGTGACAGTTGGGGGGTCGTCTTATACGCCCCGTCGCCTTATACGCCGGTATATATTTTTATTGTAACACATTTCTGGATGAATTGCAGGGAAGGGCTTATATATTTAACCCCTTCCCGACAATTCATCCCCGCGCACGCCGGCAGCCCATTGCTTTCAGTGGAACCTGCTGTATTGCTGGCTCCATTGAATTCAATGGGCAAACATCGTTCTTCTCTGCCACAGCTGTTACAGCTGTGGCAGAGAAGAAGGATTTGTCTTCTATATGTTCTCAATGGGGTCGGCGCTGCTGCCGCCGGCCCCATTGAGCGCATATAGAGAAGATTTGTGGCCTTAAGAAGGACCGTTGGGGTTCTTGAAACCTAAAATACTCCTAACACTCTCCCTATAGCAGCTCCAACACGATAGCACTTTCCCTGAACTAATGTCAGAATGCATCTGTGGCGAGCCGCGGGAAGGGCAGATTTCAATACTCGGGTGACACCTAATCTCGCCAGCCACTCACTGCAGGGGGGTGGTATAGGGCTTGAACGTTGCAGGGGGAAGTTGTAATGCCTTCCCTGTCTTTCTATTGGCCAGAAAAGCGCGCAAATTTCTCAGGGAAGAAAGTGAAAGTAACTCGAACATCGCGTGGTACTCGTTACGAGTAACGAGCATCTCGAACACCCTAATACTCGAACGAGTATCAAGCTCGGACGAGTATGCTCGCTCATCTCTAGTTATTAGGTTAGTTGGATTGTTATATAAGTCACAATTATAGGCAAATACAATTAGACCACATTTTATTAATAGGCAACGCAGAAATCCAGATCATTCCAAAGGTCTAACTTCATTTCCCTTGCAATTGTACAATGCCTGTAAGTGGGGTTTAACCAACCCCCTTCAGATGCTACATAAAGACAGCTGTGCAGCTTTGAGGACATACATGGGATTGTTCCCATATTTTTTGCTGGTTTTAACCAGCCTGATAAAACAGTGGAGAATATATACTTAGCACTTTACATCAAACATCGCCTGCTGCAAATAGTATATTTTGGGCTTAGAATAAGCTTGTATTTCATGAAACGTTATTTCTAGAATGTCTTCCTACAAAGATTCGCCAACGGCTCTAACTGTGTTTTGTTGTGTTCAATGTGACCTAATGTCTCGAAGCAACTACACTAGGATGTTCTTTTTCATTGATGCGAAACAAATGTCATGTGGTAAAAAGTGATCAAACACGAGTCTTGTTGGCTTCCTTGTATCATAATTCTTCAGTCACATGCCATTTCAAAGTCTTTTCTTTCCTATTAAAAAGCATTCTGAAACTACCCTTCCAGTAACTAGTTACATTTGACTTATTTCTGTAGAAGCGCGTGTCACGGACACTATGGACACATGTATAATGAACTATGCAGAGCAATTTAGCAAATAGTTCAATGCAGCAGGAAAAGCAAGCTGTCTACTGTATCCCAACCGCTGGCTTTAAAGTGACAGGTTTGACTTGTGTGCGGATTCTGCCGACCTCGGCACGCACATCTCTTTGCCATATAACTGGTGGAGTAATGCTGAGCCATAACGAGACAGACATGATATTAATTGTACTCAAACCGCCATTGATGAAGTAATTGTTCTGATTATTGTTCATATAACAATAGAGCCTACAATTAAAGCTAATCAGATGCTAGAAGTATCAGATAATGCCACGGAAATGTTAGTGCTTTAGTCATTTAGAAATTAGGACAAAGGAATTGAAAACCAGTTATTTGACTACAGGAAAAGTAACCTAATTAGGTCATTTAAATGGCTTAGATGTTCAAATTACTAGGCATTCAAGTCAATTTCAGATATATAATGATTATAACAAGCGCTCCAATTTATCCGTCTGCTTCATTTCTTCTTTTGCCCTCTGTGTACTTATTAAATCATGTTTAAGAATTTACTGCATGTACCACATATACCTCAATGTCTCTGATCACACTTAACTAATTCTTACATGGATATAGCTGTAAGGGGCAGTAGTGATAGCGCCATGTGAACATCCTGTTCTTAAGCTTTGCATGTGTGTTACTTTATTGCTTTGAAACCAATTTGAATAACATACTACACATGGATATTTAAGGCTTGATTCCCACGAGCGTTTATCAGCCGGCGTTTTCATGGCCGGCCAATATATGCTATCATCTGGGGCGTAGAAGCTTGTGATCAGTCTATAGCCATCAATGGGAGGAGGCAGGACGGAACAGCGCTTAGCTCCACCCCATCCCGCCCCCTCGCATTGCAAAGAACAAGGGGGAGGAGAGGACAGGTGGGCCTGCAATGGGGAGGGAGGGGAAATTGGCGACAGCACGGTATATGCGCCGGGACCCATGCCGTCAGAACGGGCGCACAAACGCTTGATTTGTGCGCCTGTTCACCAGTTTTAGCTCTCCCAATGCAGCGTATATCATCCGGCCGTAAAAATGGCTGTCTGATATACTCTCGTGGGAAAGAAGCCTAAAAGTGATGGCCGGGCAACAGTGGCCCTTATTGATGAATTTTGGCATATATTGCACCAATTCTTTTTAGAACTTGACAGTCTTAAATTTTGCCAGATTTACAAAAGTGGTGCACAGACTTGTAAATCTGGCATAATTTACGCTGCACTAAAATAGGAAAGATACTCCAAAAATACGCCAATTTACACATAGCAGTGCTGCATACTCTAAAAATGTGCCAACGTTTATTCAAAAATATGTTTTGCCTCACCCACTAAATTGCCCTAAAAGTGCTGATCTGGTGGCCAGGTAACAGTGGCCTTTATTCATGAATTTTGGCGTATATTGCACCAATTCTTTTTAGATAGAGAAAAGCTTGCCATGCCTACTTTTGGGAAAGAAAATAAATGGCGAACTTGTCAGATCTTTTTCTTCTTTTAGGCACAAGCTATTTGTAAATTTGTCCAAACTCTGTCTACAAGGGCCAGCATGCCAATATGTGACATATCATTCCTTTGGTAGAACATACCATTGCTGAAGGTCCCCACAGATAGACCGACAATGGGGCCATTGTAACAAGCACCGAACAACAAAATGTGTCAGTTGGCATTCCCACTGCAGTTTACACAAAGAAGAGGATTTGCTGTACAGGAACGGATGATCATTAATGCAATTAGTCTTTCCCATACAGCTATCATTGGTCAGCTGTACATCTACCTATTCTCACAGTGAGATGTACCGCTGATCAGTGAGAATTTTTATGCTTACTAAAAAGATATGACCAAAATCATTGTGATCTCGGAGGGCTGATTCTGACTCCCAGAGGGAGGAAAAATCACTTTCACTAACTTTGAGGGAACAGCTGAAGAGCTACCAAAAATTATGCCAGGAAAGACAGCAGGTGTGCTACTTGTACAGATGAGATCTGGGTCACAAGTCCGAGGGTTGGAGCAGGTAGAGTTCAAGCAAATCCAAATAACAGGTCTAAGGGGCGGTGCACGGAAATCAGAAGCAGAATACCTTCACTGGGAGCAAGAAATAAACAAACATCAAAGCTCAGGCAAGGAGGAGCATCTCTGGCCCAGTTAAATAGGGTAGGTCATTAGCTTGCAGCTGGGCTAGGAGCACTGGGAAGGATTAACTCCCACGGTGCTTAAGGATAGTGCTGGTATAAGGTCACATTATACAGGGAGAGCAGGGCGATACCTAACAAAGAGCCAACATAGAATATAGAAATATCTCTCATCGCACGAGTAGACAGACAGCAAAAGTTAAAAGAAGACATAGGGAAAAAAAGCTTGTGGACATCAAGAGAATGAAGAGCATGTTGTAACCTTCAGTAGGCAAAAAAGCTACTAGGCAACTGGAATGATTCACATAATGTAGAAAAGTCCAGCTTGGCATAATTCTCACATAGATCACCAATTTTGTTTTATACCCAGAGTTTCCCAGATATCAAATTGAAAGTCTGCAAGGATGGAAGAAAGCAAATCTAGAAGAAGGACTGAGAGCGGGACCAAAGGGGATGATGAAGAAAGAAATTGCTGCCAAACATAAAACAATATTTAGGTCCACCAGTGTTTGATGTGATCTAGAATCACTGTAGAGAAATAACGCTAAATGTCAGGTGCCTTCATACCACTTAATTCATAGGGCTTCGCTAGGGTGGAAAATTGAATTCTAGCACGGAAGTCGCCACAAATAAATTTGTTTACAATGGTTTGAAGTTTAATAAAAATGAATGTGGGACGGTAAGTGGTACAGTTCTAAAGGTATAAAGAATCCGTGGCAAGACCATAATTTTAACTGCTGCAATCCTTCAAGCCCAAGAAATAAAGGGTTTATGGAAGTTATTTAAAAGCTGCGGAATAAAATTAAACAAGGGCAGATTCATTTTGATAAAATGCGTGTTAGGGATGTTAAATAAACACCTCAATAAGGTATGGAAGGATTCCTCCAGACATATGGAAAAGAACGAATTATATGCTGCCTAGTCTTACCATTATTACCAACACTCAGCAATTGAGTTGCCTTGGTCCCATTCTAGACAGGAGGTGGAGTTTGTCAGACCCAAAATGATGCAATCTGCATTAAACCCTCTTTTGTGTTCCTGGTGTCCCAATTTAACTCCCTTAAAATCGTAATAATATCTTTATTAATTCTGATCTGTTCTGCTAGGGGTTCCATGAGGAGAGCAAAAATAAGAGGTGAGAGAGGACAGCCATGTGTAATGCCATAAGAGATTACAAATGGGAGAGAAATAAACCCACAAGACAAAACTTGTGCAGATGCGTTGAATACAATGACAAAATCACAGACCAAATAGGCCCAGAAACTCCACATTTTTCTAAAGTAGCTTCCAAATAGCCCCAGTGGATCCAGGTAAATGCCTTCTCCGCGTCCAGGACTAAAAATAAAGAGGGTACATGATGCAGCCATAGTGAGAAGGTTTCGAAAAACAAATCACTGTGCATGTCCGTGTTGTCAGATACCCAGACATGCATCCCAGGGCATACCCGGGCAATACACGCTCTCAGCCAGCAGAGTTAAAGGGGACCGTATGTGTAAAACGGCACGTCAGACCTGCGCTGTCTTATGCATACGCTCGTGGACATGAACCCTTACTAATATTTTAGGCTAGATTTACACTATGGGTGTGAAAGAATATATTCATTGAGACTCTAATGATAGTGTGTCAACTTATCATTTAACCCATTAAGGACCAGGCTGTTTTGTACCTTAAGGACCAGACACTTTTTAGGGATTTTACCCATGTGGTGGTTTAACTGCTCTATTTCTTTCCTTTAGCAACCAAAATTATTTTTGACACTTTCCCACTGTAGCTGGGGAATCGATAGGAGCCACATCCATAGGAGCCCCAGTTACAGGGAAAAACAACCCCTATAGTGACATTAGTCACTAGCAGAGCTGATCAGGGTCTAGTATGACCCTGTAGCTCTGCTGTAGCAGGGAATGCCGGCGGTCACGTGACTTCCCGGCTCCCACAGTGGAAGTTACACTTCCACCTTCACTTTCTAGTACACAGCACTCATTGAGCGCTGTGTACTAGGGGAAGGAAAGGCAGAAAGGGTTAAAAACCCCTCCTGCCTTCTCCTCTGGGTTATCAGCTGTGACTAACAACTGCCAGCCCATCCTGTTCTGATTGATTGCAGAGCCAGGAAGCTTAAATCCCAGACAGGACTTTAAGACCAGGACCAAGCGGCGTATATTTGGTCCTTAATGGGTTAATGACAAAGACACTGGGGCATGGTCAGACAAGGTAATGGTTCAAATCTCAGTCAGTATAACCTCCCTAAATCTCTCAGCACCCAAAAAGAATTTTATTCAAATAAGAAAAGTGAAGCAGAGAAAGAAAGGTGCAGCGTCTCTCAGAGCCATGAAGGCCAAACATTATGTAGTTCCTTTCCTTGTAAAAGCAGGATAATAGAGGAAAGTGATCAGTATTCAGAGGAGAAGTCCAAAAATGGATCCATAGCTGAATTAAGATCCCCTCCAATCATCAAGGAGCCCTTTTGGAGTTTAGCTATTTCTTTAAAAATGTGAAAAATCTCACTGCCATTTAGGAGCGAAGTATGAATTTACTAAGGGTGCCTGCACACGAATGGAATTTCCAGCACGTTATTTTAGGCACATTATGGCCGCCTGCAGACGAGCGGGTCGGATCCGGCAGCGAGAATTCTCGCTGCGTGATCCGACCCGAGCGCCTGCAGGGACGGGCGCGTACTCACCCGCGCCTGGCGGCCCCGGCTCTTTCATGTGCTGGCTGCCGCGCAGCCGGCGCATGCGCAGACCGGAGCCGGCGGCCGGGTGAGTGCGTGCCCCGCAGAAAATTAGAACATGCGGCGGTTTGTTTGCCGCGCGAGATTTCGCGCGGCCAAACCGCGGCCGTCTGCATAGGAGTGCGTATTTTAATGCACTCCTATACAAACTTTCAGCGGCGGAAATCCCGCGGGAAATCCCGCGGCGGGATTTCCGCTCGTGTGCAGGCGGCCTATCTGCCCCAGACCGCAGCCAATATACTCCTATGAGGATCCGCAGTTGTCCCCAGACAGACGGATTTGTATCGCGTTTTTTCACGCGCGTGAAAAAATCTGCGACCTGTTCTAATTTGCGTGAAGCCTCCAATACAAGTGAATGGGTGCGTTTTTTCACGCAGTACATCCGCAGTGCAGCTGCGGATGGAGTCACTGGTTGCTATGACTACAGGAAGTAGGCATGGTAGGAGGCGTCCAACACACAGCACAGAGCTTCACAGGCAAATTTGTAGAGGGAGATAGGTAGTATTTCTTGTCAATGCAGGATGTAAGAATGCAAAATCTGTAGTAATGAATTCCTCTTGTGAATTTTTTTGCAGTGACTGAAATAAAGTCACGCTGGAGAAGCGCCTGAAAAAAGTTACATGGATCAACCATGCCCACAAAGACATCTGCTCACCGGGTGAAAGCATGTTGCCAGAATAATTTAATGGTGCTCGCACAAGCAAGAGGGTCAAAACGGAGTCTGGGTGTTGGTTTTTAAGCTGTTTTCCAAGGAATGGGCAGTTCTCTTGGGGTTGGGTTTACAATAAGGGGTGTCTGCTGGTTTTTCTGCGCGTTTTTTTCCGCAACACATCCGCGTATATCCGCGCGTGATTTTTCACGCATCCGCACCTATCCGCAAGCACATTTAGGTACCATACGCGCGTGAAAATCCGCTAGCGGAATCCGGAACGCTCGTGTGCAGGCGGCCTAAAGTAAAATGGGCATTGTTAGCCCGACAGATGAGGGTCATCAGATGAGCCAGGGAGTCGAACTACAAATTTTGTTGGGCAAGTAACACCGAGTTGCTGATTGCAATTAAGGCTCCTCTTTTTTACCTTTCAGTGTGTGAGGTTTAAAAAGGTGTAGAAAGTTTGTTGCTTATCCCTTATAAAATATGTTTCCTGACCAACAAATACACCAGCATGTAATTTGAGGGCCTCGTACCAAAGTAAACTGCGTTTAAATGGGCTGTTCAAACCCTTAACATTTAACGAGCAGATAGTTACAGGCATTACATATAAGTAAACAGAATGGCTGTGCTGCTCCACACTGAGCAAGAAAAGAAACAAAAATAACAGAAAAAGAAATAAGAAAACGGAAATATCCCCAGATGTTCCATGACTCATGTTAGAATAGCGCCACCTGCTATCTCTGTTCTGTGTCCTACTCAGTAATTGTTCCACTTTCTCCCTTGCTTCTCTCTCTGCTCCTCTGGCTATGTGGAGGAATCTTCGGTGTGGTGATTAGCTTCCTGTGAAGTTTGTGCAACTTCTCTGATATCAAAAGAGACGTTGAGCAAGTGATAGCAGAATGACAACAATGCTGCTGCAGAGAAGCAAGACTTACTAGTCGTGTCCACCTTAGAACATTTAATAAGGTGGCCTGGACACAGAAAGGGTCTTCAATAGAAACAGCAGGTGGTGCTATGCTAACATTAGCCCTGAATATCTAGAGATGTAAATGTCTTTTTTTTTTAGTAAGTACAATAAATATTTAGAATTATGGAGTGAATTTAACTATAAAATATTTTTGCATGAGATAATCCCTTTAAATCCTAGACAGTCTAGATTTTATTGCCCTTTTTAGACCAGGTAGAACATAAAGGTGCATACCGGGCCAGACGTTTTAACTTAGTTTAATAGTAATGAGTCAATCCCTATTCTTTCTAAAGGTATTGTGATTTCTGCAGTTTCTGCAGGTCTGATGGGGGTAATTGAGCGTTGTCAAAGTCTCGCCCCTGTTTCTACTCCAGCTGGGAAAAAATGTGTTGGGCATTTTAGACTTCATGTATTACAGGAAGTTCATGATTTAGTATTGTTATTGTATTTAGGTGTTTTTGTAATTTTCCTTTTTTGTTACATCAGTTCTGGTACCTCACCTATCCTAAGGTTTATGTTTCATCTTACTGTATCTATGCCTGTTCCAAGCAATCCCCAAACTTTGTCTTAGGCTGCATTCAGACGAACGTATATCGGCTCGGTTTTCACGCCGAGCCGATATACGTTGTCCTCGTGTGCAGGAGGGGGAACCCCCTCTCTGCCTCCTCTCTGCCCCTCTGCACTATTTGCAATAGGGAGAGGCGGGCAGGGGGCGGGGCTAATTTGCAGAACTTAGCCCCGGCCCGCCTCTCCCTGTTGCAAATAGTGCACAGGGGCGGAGAGGGGGGCGGGAGCTCAGTTCCTGCTCCTGGCTCTTCCATCCTCCCCCCCTGCACACGAGGACAACATATATTGGCTCGGCGTGAAATCCGAGCCAATATACGTTCATCTGAATGCAGCCTAAAGGTCATCTTCAACCCTTTCCAGTGCTCAAGAAACCTTGGATGCATGTATTTCCATGTACTTCATCACTGACCTTCTTCCATTTTTGAGGGCAAAACTGCTATTTGGGTTGTGATTGATTGTTTTAGCAAAATATGCCATTTTGTGGCTTTCTCCGACTCAGCATATAAACAGTTTTCGTGGTTGCCTAAGAATATTGCTTCTGATTATGGTACCAATTCATAGCTAAATTCTGGAGGGCGTTCTGCACCTGGATAGAAGCAGAATTGTCTCTGGTATAATAATATAATAATAATCTTTATTTGTATAGCACCATCTTATTCCGCAGCGGTCTATTCGACTTAGCATCATTCCCCTAGAGCGGACAGGCAGATAGACAATATGTCAGACAAAAAAGCCCCAGCGCTCCAGGGGATCAACCAAAATGAGTGAAAAAATATATAAAGAACTTACTTCACAGGGGTGTCTCTGACGAGAACACCCCTCACTCCAAGTAGGCAGTCAAATCGCATGGATGGTTCCACTGTCTTTGAAGAAATCCAGCAGAATGAAAATTTGGAAGCTTTAGGTTGGTGGTAATAGGTGATTCCAAAATAGTTTCAGCTGTGTCTTCTAAGACAGTAAATACGACTCAAACTATACCGGTCCTGAAGGTGTTAATCCTCCCCTCCCCCACTGACCTGACAAGAGGGGACACACAGGCCTGCAGAGCCCGACAGCAGGTGGAACCATCCATGGGATTTGATTGCCGACTTGGAGTGAGGGGTGTTCAGAGACACCCCTGTGAAGTAAGTTCTCTATATGTTTTTTCACTAATTTTCGTTTATCCACTGGAGCGCTGGGCTTTTTGTCTATCTGCCTGCATGCCAATCCGAAATGTCTATTCATAGTCCCCATTGATACTCTCTGCTTCTGCTGGGTGTCTGTTTGACCAGGATAGATGAACCCAGGAAAATTAATTACTATCACCGCCTACTGGGACTTCGGACGTGGCGGACTGCCCTCTAAAGAGGTGGCCCGATCACGCCAGGTAAGTCACTCCCTCATTTGTTTACCTGTCTTGGTACCTAAACTGTTAGTCTATTCCCTGATCCCTGGAACGCTGCTTTTTTGCTGTTCTTCCCTAGAGCAGAGATGCTCAACAGGTAGACCAGGGTCTAAATGCAGACATTGGCCCCTGTGGTCCGGATCGGAGAAGGAGCTGCTGCTAGTTCCCCTTCTCCCCTCCACTAACTCCTTACAGTGTGAGCAGACTAATAAGACCTAATGGTGTCGCTCCTCTCCCAGCTGTGGACTGTGATCTTGAAAACAGTAGCCGGGGTAATAGAGGAGTAGAGCTATGCTGTGGCTCCTTGCAGGAGGCAGCATGGAGATCATCTACGAGGGGACGGAGGATTATACATGGGACAGGTGATGGTAAATTTGATGAAAGAGTTTGAATGGGATGCCTTTCTTGAGTGTAAGGCCTCATGTCCACGGGGAAAATCAGATCCGCTGCAGATTCTACATGTAGAATCTGCAGCGGGTCCCTCCTGCCCCGCGGACATGAGCGCTGAAAATAGAAATTTAAAAGCATTTACCTATCCGTAGCGGGCGGCGAAGGTCAGCTGTTCCTCACGGCCGGATCTTCATTTTCGGCCGGCGGATGAATTCCTGACGCCGGCGGCACGTCGCCGGCACGTCGTCGACGTGCCGCGCGCATGCGCCGGGCACATCCGCCGAGCCGAAGCAAGGGAGATGCGGCCGTGAGGAAGAGCAGAGCTTCGCGGCCCGCTGCGGGTGAGTAAATGCTTTTAATTCCTATTTTAGGTCTCCCGCGGATCCGGACGGCTTCCATAGGCTTCAATAGAAGCCCGCGGGAGCCGTCCCCGCGGGAGACCCGCATGAAAATGGAGCATGGTCCAGATTTTTTCATGCTCCATTTTTTTTTAAATGCCTTTTATTGACGATCCCCGGGTATTTATCTACCCGCGGGTGGTCAATGCATCCCTATGGGGTGCGGATCCGCGCGCGGGAGATCCGCTGCAGATTTTAAATCACATTTTGCCCGTGGACATGAGCCCTAAGGCTGCTCTTACACTAACCTTTGCTGACGCATACCATGCAGGTATCTCCAGCGCAGGGAGTGCGCAGAAGTACACAGTATCCTGCGCAGTGCTGCGTGCTGACATATCCATACACTATCTTGCGCGTAATAAACACCAAGATAAAGCATGTCCTTATCTTTGCTGTTTGCACTTTTTGCGCACTATGTGGGAGGCACCATTGCCAGTAATGTAAAGTTAATTACCATGTATTACATGCACAAAACCCTGTCATGTGATACTCTAAAAAAACGATAGTGTGAGAGCAGCCTTACAATAATAATAATCTTAATAATACTCTTTATTTGTATAGCGCCAACATATCCCGCAGCGCTTTCATAGACGGGGAATACAGAAAGACAAAAAATACAAACAATACAGAACCACGGTTACATAGTAATCAGTTGGTGGAAACAGTAGGGGTGAGGGTCCTGCTCCAACGAGCTTACATACTACGAATAGTGGGGTGATACAGAAGGTAAAGGGCTGGAGATGTGCATGGTATGGCGAGGCGGAGATGTGCGAAGTATGGCGAGGTGGAGAGTGAGGGATGGCCGTGTGACGGCAGAATCGGTATGACAGCAGGAGCGGTTTATGATGGCTAGCAGGGATTGCAGTCAGTAGGTCAGGGAGAATGTTATCAGGCGGAGTACAGAGGGGTTTGGTTTAGGGTATTGGTGTTTTTAGGGCACGCCTGAAGTTCTGTGAGCCCTGGATTGCCCGCGTAGCCTTTGGTAGTGCGTTCCAGAGGACCGGTGCTGCTCTGGAACGTAATATTACATGATTACTCAGAAGAGTGGGGATCCGGGGATGATTCTGATTGTCAGATTTTTTTATCCCTTAAGTGATGGAAATTGGCTGTTACCTCATTGGGGTTTTTGCCGCTCTTGGGACCAACATTGGGGGGATAACAGGCTGAACTGGATGGGCAGATGTATTTTTTCAGCTGAACATACTATGTTCCTATATTACTATGTTCCTATATTACTATGTTGCTATGTTCCTATATTACTATGTTCCTATATTACTATGTTACTATATTACTATGTTCCTATATTACTATGCTACTATATTACTATGTTACTATATTACTATGTTCCTATATTACTAGGTTACTATGTTCCTATATTACTATGTTCCTATATTACTATGTTCCTATATTACTATGTTCCTATATTACTATGCTCCTATATTACTAGGTTACTATGTTCCTATATTACTATGTTCCTATATTACTATGTTCCTATATTACTATGTTCCTATATTACTATGTTCCTATATTACTATGTTCCTATATTACTATGCTCCTATATTACTATGCTCCTATATTACTAGGTTACTATGTTCCTATGTTGCTATGTTCCTATATTACTATGTTCCTATATTGCTATGTTCCTATATTACTATGCTCCTATATTACTATGCTCCTATATTACTAGGTTACTATGTTAATATATTACTATGCTCCTATATTACTAGGTTACTATGTTACTATATTACTGTTACTACATTACTATGTTACTACATAAGGGCACCTACGCACTTGCGTTGCCGATTTTTTTTCCGTTTCGTGGGGTTTTTTCACATAGGAACTGTCAGTTGCATATGTCTCCTTATTTTTCTCTTAATGCACCCATGATTGTCAATGGAGGGCTGCAAAAAACGCGCGAAAATGCAGCGTTTTTCATGTGCGAAAATCGGCAACGCAAGTGGGTAGGCGCCCTTACTATGTTACTACATTACTATGTTCCTATATTACTATGTTAATATATTACTATGTTCCTATTTTACTATATTTCTATATTAATATGTTACTATATTACTATGCTAGTATATTACTATGTTACTATATTCCTATATTACTATGTTACTATGTTCCTATATTACTATATTAATATGTTACTATATTACTGTTACTATATTACTATGTTACTTTATTCCTATATTAATGTTACTATATTACTATGTTCCTATATTCCTATATTAATATGTTACTATATTACTATATTCCTATGTTACTATATTACTATGTTACTTTATTCCTATATTAATGTTACTATATTACTATGTTCCTATATTAATATGTTACTATATTACTATATTCCTATGTTACTATATTACTATGTTACTTTATTCCTATATTAATATGTTACTATATTACTATGTTACTATATTACTATGTTACTATATTACTATGTTCCTATATTCCTATATTAATGTTACTATGTTACTATATTACTATGTTCCTATATTCCTATATTACTATGTTCCTATATTCCTATATTACTATGTTCCTATATTACTATGTTCCTATATTACTATGTTCCTATATTACTAAGTTACTATGTTACTATATTAATATGTTACTATGTTACTATATTACTATGTTCCTATATTACTATGTTACTGTGTATTTTTGATGAGGAATAACAGATGATAAGAAATGTCTTTGCTGTATATTAGATTTTCTGAAAGGAAGGGGGCAGTTTGTTTACATGGGATTGCATGTTGGAAGGGTATGTTGAGGAGCTGAAGGTGGGGTGAGTGTTGAGTTTTTTACATGGGACTGTAAGAGGAGATGATAGGAGGGAGAGTGTGATGTTTACATGGGACTGTGTGTTGGGACTGAAGGGAGGAGAATCTTCTTTCTTTGCATGAGACTGTATGATGGAGGAATCCAAGAATCATAGATAGAAATTCATAGAATGGTAGGGTTAAAAGGGTCCTCTGGGGTTTTCGGGTCCAACCCCCTGCTCAGTGCAGGATTCACTAAATCACCCCAGACAGATATTTGTCTGGCCTCTGAAAACTTCCATTGAAGGAGAACTCCCCACCTCCCGTGGTAACCTGTTCCCCTCATTGATCCCCCTCACTGTCAAAAAGTTTTTTCTAATATGTAATCTAGTATCTAAGCAAATTAATTCTCCTCACACTTAATGATTTTCATTCAGATTTGCACAATCCAGCAAGATTCTGATTGATTATCGTTCCATGTAAAAAGGCCCTTCATTGATCCAGAGACGTATTTTCATTTAGGGACAGTAGGCATTCAGAGCCTTGGGGAACATTTAAACATGAATACACAGAGAACTGCACATTTATCCATTTATGAATTGCCAGAGACGGGGTTTGACCTAGTACTAAGTTGTAGAAGTGCTACTATACACAGCAGCTGCCGCTGTCAGCGCTGCACTCGGCCGCAAGTTCAAGCCCCACGGCTGATGCCCAACAGGTTGTCCCAGTGATAAACATTCCTGTGCTTTTACTCAGGAACGATCATCGCTCAATGAATGATGGTGGAAGGGCCGGGATAGATGAACGACATCTTGCTTACATTGTCCAATTCGTTGTATGATTTTTAGGCATCCCCTATCACTGCCTCTTCTCACAGTAATGCAGAGTCAGAGACGCCAGCAGAGATGGAACGTGTAAAGATTGGATCCATTACATACTAGATTGGGAAGAAAGCACCCAGAGTCTGCAGACGAGAGGGGGAGAGATCGCACAGGCAAGAAGAGAGAACCCATGGCAGAGTCTGCAGGTGGAGAGGTCTCAGACAGAGGCAGCCTAAGGCCTCATGTCCACGGGCAAAAGAAGAATTAAAATCCGCAGCGGATTTTAACTCTTCTCCCGCGCGCGGATCCGCACCCCATAGGGATGCATTGACCACCCGCGGGTAGATAAATACCCGCGGATCGTCAATAAAAGTGATTTTAAAAAAAATGGAGCATGAAAAAATCTGGACCATGCTCCATTTTCGTGCGGGTCTCCCGCGGGCTTCTATTGAAGCCTATGGAAGCCGTCCTGATCCGCGGGAGACCTAAAATAGGAATTTAAAAGAATTTACCCATCCGGAGCGGACTGGGAAGGTCTTCTCTTCCTCACGGCCGGATCTTTCTTGCTTCGGCTCGGCGGATGTGCCCGGCGCATGCGCGCGGCCCGTCGGCGACGTGCCGCCGGTGTGACGAGTTCATACACCGGCCGAAAAAGAAGATCCGGCCGTGAGGAAGAGAAGACCTTCCCCGCCCGCTCCGGATGGGTAAATTCTTTTAAATTCCTATTTTCAGCGCCCATGTCCGCGGGGCAGGAGGGACCCGCTGCAGATTCTCCATGTCGAATCCGTAGCGGGCCTGATTTTCCCCGTGGACATGAGGCCTAAGTGAAGATGCCAGTAAGGGGCAAGTAGATCCCTCATGGGTTGTAGGAGGGGAAATCAGTGCAAGAACAAAGCTGAGCCAGGGGACTAGTGAAAGCAGCAACTTTATAGATGCAGAGAACCGCCATCCAGAGTGTATTACTGGGAAGGACATTATATGCCCACGTGAGAGTCTGAGACTAGGAGCAGGTTGTAAACAGCATATCAAGAAGTCTGAAAATGAATGAAGACCCATCCTGAAAAGTAGTGCAACATTTTTCTAGCTCAAGGTAATTACTAACGGATGTTAAATATACCCTTTTTTCCTTGTCGAAGCTGTCCTTATTAAGCATTACTTCTTGTGTTTATAGCCAAGCGGTCATGGAATCTGGAATATCATAATGAGTTTGAGATTCTGTAAGGTGCATGACAAGTTCTTACCGTATTCTTGGAGTTTGTTAGCAAGATCTCCAACGTTTAGGTCTAATTGCCTTTCCATGTAGTTTCGCATGAAAGAGTTCAATAATATTTTCTAATTAAAAGGAAAAAAAAATCAATTTATTGTCATAAAAAAGGGAGCAAAATCTGAACTGTTAAAATCAGTTTTTTTCTAGCGGTAAGCCCGGCTAGTCACTGCAACACAACATCCAGTGCGTTACAATCTTGTAATAGTATATTGGTTAGTAAGTACACGGCTCAGAATCATATACCTGGAGATGGACGGGTCCAAAAGACAAAGTAACCATTATGGCATGGATCTTCATTTTACGCTCGTTATGCCGATTTCACATCGTAACCAGTAGGCTTTATTATACCAAAAGGAGGTTTGAATCTCAGCACAAAGGAGAAGGAATGCATGTCCTGTGGCTATAATCCCTCTATCCCATCTGCTGCAATCGGATTTTCCCTTTGATGTCAAAAAGATATACAGAACAGCAAATCTCCTGAAAAGTGTGCAAGAAGCCTTATACTAACCAAGATATTCATTGAAAGGATTCGAAAAGCCACTTATGGTTTACATTATATAGGGGAAAAAAATATTAAATTCTATTTAAATGATAAAACTATACTCAATTACCTTTTTAGGACGGCCATCTGTGGGGATTTTACTCCTGACAGCCCCGCTGATCAGCAGAGTAAAGGGGCCACAGTGCCATACATAGAGTTGTGGCTGTGCCAGGTACTGAAGCTTATTGTTTAAATGACTGGGACCAGGCTGTCGTACAAATCACCGACACAACCGTATGTATTGTATAGGTATTGTCTCAGGGTAACCCTAAGGATAGGTAATAAAACCTCTAACAAATATGTTTTATAGTATTGGCCCATATATTACCATGTAACACACACAGATGCCATACCCTATTATTATTGGATTATGATGGCCCTTTCAGAACATTACATTATTGCTTTATACTTCACACATTAAACTCATAATAGAACTGATTTATATAACAAAATGTTGGGTTTATTAGGCAGAAAAAAAGGTTGAATTTACAAAGTTTACAAACCTGCGTGACTCGGGTGTCCTGGAGGAGTTGGTGGCTGTTTTTAAGAACCATAGATATGGTAAGTGAGGCTTCTGAATATTTCTTCAAATTTTCCAAAAGTCTGAAGGTATGATTTGCCTAAATGACAGAATAAACCATGTATAAAACAAGGTGTTGTTACTCTTTAGGCCCAATGTCCACTTGCTGAATCCCACAGCGGAATCCCTGCGGGCCCGCAGACATTGGGAGAGAAATAGGTTTTCTTAGCATTCCGGCTCCTGCACGGAATTCCTCTGCGCCGGCCGGATCTTCTTTCTTAAGCATGGTGGATGCACCGGCGACATGCTGGACGCATGCACAGTGCTTTTTTTTTAATGTCATGCTCTCCCACGGAATTCGCGGCACAACCAAAATGGCAGCTGTGGCTATGCCGCAGATATGACGGCTTCCCTTGACTTCAATGTAAGCCGTCCCACGCAATCCGCAGCCAAAATCGAGCATGCTGCGATTTTCTCCCACAGCGTACTACCCGCAGTCCGGGAGTAAATGGCATCTGCATTAGAGATGAGCGAACATGTCCGTTACGGACACATCCGCACCCGGACACCGGCTTTGCCGAACACTGCAGTGTTCGCGCGTAAGTGTCCGGGTGCCGCCGGGGGGCGGGGAGATGCGCGGCGGCGCGGGCGGCAGTAGCGGGGAACAGGGGGGAGCCCTCTCTCTCTCCCTCTCCCCCCCACTCCCCGCCGCACCCCCCCCCCCCGCGCTGCCACGGCGGCCCCCGAACTTTTTCGCCCGAACACTGAAGTGTTCGCAAAGTTCGGTGTTCGGGCGAAAAAGGGGCGGAGCCGAACGTGTTCGCTCATCTCTAATCTGCATGTTTTTAAGTCGCTAATGCATCCCTATGGGCGGCTTTGATTTGCGGATCTACCGCGCTGTCATTCCACAAATCAAAGCCGCAAGTGGACATTGGGCCTTAATGTGTGAGGTTTACATTATCATATAAACATCATAACGTATCGTATCCAATAGCAATGACATATCTGTTACAATGTTGTCTTATCGCAGTTATTGCTGGACCTCACCACTGAATAGAACATTGTAAAATAACACAAGGTTGTAGAAACCGACCTTTTTAAAGCATCTTATATAAAATGACTTTTTAATTTCTTGCAATGGACATTATATAGAACATTGATTCCCTCTCATTCACACCCAGGTTAAGAAAATAAAAAAGCAATGACGCATGTTTAATAAAGGGGTTGTCCAGGTAAATACTATTCATGATCTATCACCAGGATATATCCTCAACAGTTGATCAGACAGGGTCCGTCTCTCAGGACCCCAAGCGATCAGCTGTGCAGGCGCATGGTGTCAACGCTGCAATAACACAGAGGTCGGTGCAGAAGCCTCTGCGCTGACCTCAGTGTAGTGGCTGGCACTTGTAACTGCAGGCACGGCTCTCACTGAAATCAATGGGAGCCGTGCCTGCAGTTACAAGCGCCGGCCACTACAAGTGAGATCAGCGTGGAGACTTCCCATCCAAATACATAGAGGTCAGTTTTTTGGGGCTTTAGACAGAACCCAGGGGTGGATGGTGTGGATCTACATTTTTGAAAGGTAGTTGATATAATGACCTTTTTACACCTAAGGCATCGGTCAGACGACCGTTTTTTTTGCCGCGATTTGCGGATATGCATGCGATCTGCGCATATATAGACCCAATGCTTCGCAATGGGATCGGTCACATGTCCGCTTTTTATGCGGATGTGCGATAAATTATAGGACACGACAAATCGCAGAACGCGCCTATCTGCGTTCTGCGATTCCTTGTGTTTTATATATGCGCTCAATGAGGCCGGCGGCAGCAGCGCCGACCCCATTGGGAACATATACTACAAAGATCATTCTCCTCTGCCACAGATGTAACAGCTGTGGCACAGAAGGATGTTCGCCCATTGAATTCAATGGAGCCGGCAATACAGCAGTTCACCATAGTTAAGCTCCCGTGGCGGATTAGTACATTCCTCCTCTGGTACCGATGTACATTCTTATGTGTCAAACTACACGCCTCTACTCAATCTCAGCTCAGTGTGGATTACACTAGCTGACATCTGCATTATTATTTTGGGCAGCCTACTGAGCCCTCATTATTTCACAGACACTTACTTTCTGATGGTCCGTGTTATTCATGGGGAAACGCGTCAAAGTCTTAAGAAGTGGGATATATAAAAACGTACACAGGGAGCAATGATTTCCCAACCCTAAAAACCAAAGGGGCCCTGTGTTTTTTCAAGTTACAAATAACAAAAAATTGCATTTAGGGAACACGGACCCGCATTGATCATTGCTACTCGGCAATTTTCTAGCCTTAATGCATTAGGGGTGGGCCACACCTTCATCTATGAAGCCCTTTTGCATTAGACTATATATTGGATATAGTGCTTGTGTTGCATAATTAGGGATAATTGAGTTCCAAGATCTCTTCATCAGACAGAAACACAGGGAACGTCTATCTTTGTAACTCCAAACGCTCTACACAATTCTGAGGTGAATTATTTGAGCTCCCAACCTTTTGATATTAAACTCAATATCCCAGCAACACAGTTAGAGATATAGATCTACAGTTGGCATCCGCTTCAAAGGCCTACAGCGATTGCCAACACTCTCTGGGTTGCTGCCCATGTTGTTTGTTTAGTGTTCTCTATGTTAGGTGTGCCCGGTATTAGTGTAGCTTGTCGCCACCAGGAAGTAGTGCTGTAGAGAGCACTGACAGGCCAGTGACGCCCCCAGTACCTCATTGGCTGCAGAGATGCCTGTTCTGCAGGTCCTTGAAGGTGAACATTATCCTATGCTCCTGGCCAACAGTTGTCATCACCGCTGCTGCTGTAAGTGTGACCAGCTCCCTGGTCACGGCTAGATGCTAAGCTCCACGATGGTGTATTAATTTTTGCGGCCGCCCTGCTCTAAGTTTTGTAGCCTCCCTGGCCATTAGGTCACGTCCCCGCTGCTGTTCTCTGTTGGGCACCCCTTTCCCTGATGCAGCTGCAGATCATCCCCGGTGTCCCCACAGCTACTGCTGATCCACGGGCTATGTCTCCCAAGCTCCTACAGAGCAGGAGTATATGACCAGGCAGTGCCGGGAGGAGAGTCCGTCGGCCCCTTCCCCACTGTTTCCATAGTGCCGGCGGAAACACGCATGCAGATGATGGTGATGCCGCCGGGGCACGACAGTGCAGTCCGGAGCCTCCTGGGTGCTGCTGCTCCCCACTCTCCCTCTCCCTTTCGTCCGGAGGCAGCGGTTGGGAAGCCCACATGGAATGCGCATATTGCAGCATCGTGTAGCTGCACAGTATTTTGAGATTTCTGCCAGCCCCTGGATGGTTAAGGTTAGGGCTTATTTTCCACTGAGGGTTACATTATTCACTGTTAATGCTTGCATGTTACACCTGTAAGATGGAAGTGTTTACAGGGAACAATGTAACCCTCCCAGGAAAATATGCCCTAACCCTAAATGTCCCGGGCTGCAACAATCTCTAAACACTGTGCTGCTAGCACCTTAGTGAGGTCTGCCTATCAGGAGCTAGGGGTGTGACAGGGGCGTTCCTGCATGCCAGCCTTGTCAAACCCCTAGCTTCCTGGTGGCGTCAAGATACACTAATACCAGTGTGCCCTACTGTGGTAGATGTTATTAAATAATTATCAATAAATAATATTTTAGCTTTTAGTCTAGACTGTGAAGGGTTATCAACCATGTGACTATGAGTACTGACACATTGTAAACCAGAAATAATATTCATCCTATTACATAAATAAAGATGGAATGTGAGACCTGCCATCTTATGTCATGGACCGTGCACAATTCAAACTATTTTAGTTTTATACAGAAGCTGAGATTCATATAGGTTTGCTCTCACGCAATGTTGACCTGTGGATATAACTACTAGCCCCGTCCACCCTCCATGATTGGCAGTTTTCTCAGTATGCAGAGTAATAGCTAGAAGATAGTCAATCAAGGTGGGCGGGCGGGGATAAACTGGGCTACAGCCCATCTCTTGCTGGGAGTTGCAGAAGCAAGCTATAAGGTTCTTAATCACCACTGCACTTTATCCCATGAGTGACAGGCAGCTGAAATCCGCATGCCTGTCACTACTTTATGCAACCCTCAGAGAAGACCGCATAAAGCACATTGCTGGTCCCAATTAATAAAAATGGCTTTTGGCCACCTGCACACAAATGGTTGGATTCTGGATGTAGGATCCTGCACCGGCATTCAACCTTGTGTCTGACCAGTGACCCCGCATACCTGTCATTGCTTGTCTTCTTCTGTACTGTGGATGGTCCAGCCGGTGACCTTTCTGCAATGTCAATTGCGGAAGGGGTTCGGGTCAGACGGTTTCCATTAACTTCAATGGCAGCAATCCGTGCGGAGCCCGAAACAAAAATGGAATATACTGTGATTTTTCCTCAGTGAGCAGAAAATCGCAGTCGCTGTTCACTTGAGGGAGCAGACATGCGGATGCTACATTGGTTTGAATTGGTGCAGAATGCCATGGATCATCTACGCAGGAGACGATTGCGGATTCCGCAATTCAAACTAGGTCGTGCAGGGAGCCTTCAGGTTGGTGTATAATGAGTGGTAGTCCTCAAAATGAGATGTAATTACAGTTGATCTTCATTTGCTCTCTTGATGATCATTGGAAGCATTAACAAGAGCAATGCATTATAATCTCACTTACCTTGTATATTAATTCTCTGATTTCTGGAACATCAGGAGCATACAGTATTTTTCCATGCATTAATGGCTTTAGAAAGGCCCATGTAAAAGCGCCACTTGGTGACTGCAAAATTTCTGAGTAGAGCTGTAAGCAAAATGGAGCTTAACAAATAGAAGAAAAGGATGTCAGGAAATATATGTTTATTTTATATAGAACATCATAAGTTGAATGGCAGGACAGTTACATTTTTGTTCAAGTTGCTGTCTCATTCTTCAAAAGCCCAGTGCCAATGGATTATGCCCGAACCCGCAATATTTTTAAAACTTTAGGTCTGATTTTTACTTCCAGAAGAAAGGGAAGTGGCTATGCCCGCTTTTTGAACAAAGGCTCGGGTCCAGGATAAAAGCCCCAGTTTTTACACACATGCCAAAATTGTGACTTTTGTACACCAGAAAACTGCCATGCAGGCATAATACATATGCCCCTATGCTTCTGTATACTGAACCCTGGCTGATTACTGAATATGCTTTGTCTAATCTGTCCATTACTCATACTTGTGTACTGAAATCTCCCTTACCTGTAAGACTAGTGCCAGAAAAGCTAAAGCGAATAATGAATTGAGGCTTGCAAGAGAGGCCAAAACAATAAAAAAGGATTTGGATGGTATGTCAAAAGCAAAAGAAAGGTCACATATGCTATTGGATATTTACAGGATGAAAATGGTGAATTGGTTAAGAATGATGTGGAGAAGGCCGAACTTTAAAATTCCTATTTTGTATCTGTTTTCTCTCAGAAAGTAGATGGAACATCAGCTGATCTTCCCTGAGCTATTGGGGAAATAAAATAATGCAGGCTATCTATAAGCAGAAAGACGGTGAGGGAACACTTAGCTAACTTACATGAATTCAAGTCTCAAGGTCCAGATCAATTACATCCTAGGATACTAAAGGAAGCAGCGGAGGTAATTGCTGAACCACTCGCTGGAATCTGTGAAAATTCTTGGAGAACAGACATCCCAGAAGATTGGAAAAGGGCCTATGTTGTTCCTATTTTCAAAAAAGTGAAGAAGTTGTACCAAGGAAACTACAGGCCTGTGAGCCTGACTTCTATACAGGAAAAGATCTTTGATTAAATTATTAAACAGCATGTATGCAAGTGCTTGGATGACAATGGAGTAATTAACCAGAGCCAGCATGGGCTTGTAACAAACAAGTCATGCCGCACAAATCTAATTTCCTTCTATGACAGAATCACCGACTGGGTTGAGCAGGAAAATGCGGTGGATATAGTATATCTTGATCTTAGTAAAGCATTTGACAAAGTATCTCATACCATACTTATTGAAAAAAATTACCAAATCTGGGATTGACAAGACAACTGTTAGGTGGATTCACAACTGGCTGAGTGATCGTACTCAAAGAGTGGTCATAAATGGCTGCACATCCAAGTGGAAGAATGTATCAAGTGGGGACCACAAGGCTCTGTCCTGGGCCCAGTGTTGTTCAACATTTTTATAAATGATCTAGATGAGGGAATTGAGGGGAAACTGATCATGTTTGCTGATGACACAGAGCTAGGAATGATAGCTAACACTAGGGAAGAGAGAGAATTCAAAAAGATATAGACATACTTGAACAGTGGGCAGCGACTAACAGAATGGTATTCAACAGGGAGAAATTGAAAATACTAGATCTGGGCAGGAAAATTTCAAAAACCCATATTGAATGGCAGGAATTGGGCTAAGTAGCAGCACATGTGAAAAAGACTTGGGTATACTAATAGATCATTGAGTGAACATGAGTCAACAATGTGATGCAGCAGCCAAAAAGGCAAACACAATTCTGGGATGTATTAAGAGAAGCATAGAGTCTAGATCATATGGGGTAATTATTCCCCTCTACTTTTCCTTAGTCAGCCCTCATCTGGAATACTGGGTCCAGTTCTGGGTACCCCACTTTAAAAAAGACATAGATAAACTGGAGCAAGCTCAGAGAAGAGCTACCAGGATGGTGAGCTGTCTGCAAATCATGTCCTATGAGGAATGGTTAAGGGATCTGGGAATGGAAGGCTGATAGAAGACGTAATAGCTGTCTACAAATATCTTAAGGGCTGTCACAGTGCAGAGGGATCAGCCCTATTCTCATCTTCACAAGGAAAGACTAGAAGCAATGGGATGAAACTGAAAGGGAGGAGACACAGATTAGATATTAGACAGGGAGGGGGATCAATGAGTGGAACAGGTTGCCACAGGAGGTGGTGAGTTCTCCTTCAATGGAAATCTTCAGAGGTTGGACCGAAATCATTCTAGGATGATTTAGTGGGTCCTGCATTTAGCAGGGGGTTGTACCCGATGACCCTGGGTTTCCTATCCAAATGTACGATTTTATGATCTTGCTTGTTTTTTACCTCTGCTTGTATTTCTGAGTGCTTTTGCGCAGCATCTCTGTGCACCGGGGTTCACATATTTGCATGTTCAACAGTGTATTTTAGGATAGCTTAATACAGGTGAGTGTGAAATCGGGCCAAGAAACTCAGCCCAATTTGGCCCGACAATGAGCATTTTACCCGTAGATGGGAGGCGATTTTCAGGCAAAAACATCTTGCATTGCTTCTGAGAAATTCAGATCCTCTTGTGTGAGTTTTATACGATAGAGGATGGGAAGTCTTTCCCGTTGATTTCAATAGGTAACCTCGCATTGCACTCGCACGCACGTCGAACCATGCAATGTTTTTACAGTCCTGTTGAAACCAATGGGCGATGTATTACGAGGAATGCGGAAAAAATTGCACATGCCACAATTTTTTCCTTGTAGCATCGCTGTGAGGGAAAACATCACTCATGTGTATGACCCCTTCCGAAGAACGGAGTTCATATTTGCATCTTGCAACCCCACAAAACTCTTGCGAGAGTCTCGCCCGTGTGAAACCAGCCCTAATGCACTTTTTGCATACACAACTGATGCGTAATTGCATGCGTAAAAAAACACGCCCCATTAAAATGGCCAATTAGTTTAATGAATTTAAGATGTGTCCTTTCCCTGCGCAAATGTGCAGGATAATAGGGCCTGCTACATATTTGTTCGTGTAACGGAATTGCGCACACTAATTACGCGTAGGTGAACAAACCCATTCAAATGAATGAGTTCTTTTTCCTGCATAAAGGGGGTCCAGATTTTTCATGCACAAATACGTCCGTGTGAATCACATTGAAAATATGCAGTCACATAACTAAACTGCTGCAGATTGGTTATAGAGCTACATAGTGTTGTTGGATGATATATGGCCGTCTAGTCCAACCCAGCAGCTCACAGCTTTCACACAGAGGAAAGAACACAAAGTATTTTTAATTTTTTTTGCAGCGTTTTTTCTAGCTTTGCAGAAAACATCATGAATTTCATGTGTTCTTGACATTTTGTAATACAAACATATGTTTTATCTAGGTTTTTTCCCTACAGAAGTCTACAGAAAAATGCCCAGAAAGAAATCCTGAGACCCCGAGCAAAATGTTCTGAACTCAAACAAATGCGCTGTTTTAGTGATGGTCAGGAAGCACGATGGAAAGACTTCAGATTGTTATTATTTACTAATTCTTAGCTTCGGCCATAAGAAAGGGTTATGCAGTGTCTTGTAATATATGTTTGCCCTGTCAGTATGTAAGGGGCATGTATAGAGGGGTTCAGAAGGGCTTACAGTATTTTTCACAGTGTTATGTACGTCTGATCTGTTCTTCCTGCATTCCTGCTTACAATTGTATTTTTGCTATTTTTTGTATAAGTGCGACCCCTAGTGGTCTTGTAATGTACCTGTTTTAAGTCTCTCCATAGAGTGTAATGATCTGAGCTGTACTTAGCTGCAGGAAGTCACATGGGGTGTGAGGACTTCTGGAGGACTCTGGCACCATAGAGAGGTGCATTAGCACCAGGTATGGTGTTGTTGCAGTGAGAATGTGGTAGTCAGTTGGGTGCTGTAACCAGCCCTCTGGCCTGACTTGTAGCAGTTTGGCCTATGGCCTGTCAGGGGAAGCTAAAGAAGATGATTTGCAAGTTCTGGGGTAACTCCAAACCATTGGGATCGATGGAATTTCAGCCTCAGGTGCCCATGACTACCTGTATGCCTGGCTGCTGCCATCATGAGGACATGTAGCACATCCTCAATGCCAGGGATTTGTTGTAAGAATGTGGTGGAAGCCCAGTATATATCTATATGGATCGGTGGGCCTTGGCAGTAGACAGTTGTCATTCTGTATACATATTTGCTTTCTGTCTTGCTACAAATATAATGTTCTTACAGTTATGCAATAGGTACTTCCGCTTATATGAAATATCTGTTTTATAAACTCTGCTGGATGGAATTTAGCACGCAACCAAGATATAAATATATCTGTTTGTCCGGTTGCATGGGTGATTAAAGGAACTAGGAAGTAGACAATGAACCGAATCTGAGACAAGCTTCCGCTTTCAAGTTACCGCGAAAATTTCCCCAGCGACTTTACTGGAAACAGACGCGAATAACATGGGAGGTCTATGCTATTATTAACTCATGATGTAACATCCAATCATATCGAAGGAACCACACGTGGCTCCAAGACAACCCACTCATTTCATCCACCACCTGATGGCCAATCACAGATGACCGGAGGATGGAAGAATTGCAAGATGCTTATCCAATAATTAAACAATACGTTGTATCTATGTAATCTTTGACCTGCCCAGATGGGCGGATGTGTTAAACTCTTAAAATAGGCTACACGCCGTTCATTAAAGTTAGAATTGAGGAAGCTATGCATGCTGAACCTCGTGTCAGTGTGAAAACTTCTTATGCGCATTATCAATTCAGAATTAATATGGAGGGGTGTAAACATTCCAAATTGAGTAAGCCGTGGTTCCGCAAAGGAAGGTTCCTCGACAAGAACACTTTGAGTGGAAATTTGTGGACCTTGTCCACATTTGCCTAGTGTGACATCAAAGGAGCTGCTGGATAAATGCGGAGCACCCATTGCATTCAGTGCAAATCATAAGGACTCAATTCAGCCCTGTTTGCCTGTCGGACTATCAGTCTATGCTCAGGTGATTGCTTGATTATTGCAAACGTAATAAGAGGCTGTCCGTGATAACGAGGGTTAAGAACTGGAGTTATTATGGACTGCTGTCAAACATTTAAAAGCCTGACACCTCCGATATCTCAGAAGATCTAGTTTGATTGTTATAATAAACTGTTGGAGCTTCATGGCAGGTTCACTGTTTACTATGCCACGAAAGCCCTAGTCCCTTCCATTTCAAGCTTGTCATCAAACTCACTTTGGTAGGCACGGCCCAGAAGCTATAACCTGTGTGATGATTCTGAAGTCAGTACAGAGGTAGGTACCAGCCAGCAAACAGGAGGCAGTGTCAGAAACAGGTAAGCCACTATCCTCAAACCAAGGAGAGACAACTCGCCCGTGGACAGCCAGCTTTAATCAACTTAAAAATGGTGGAAAAAGATGACTATTTGTGTTTTAGAAAGACCAAGTCAGAGTCCTGATCTTAAAGGGGTTCAGCCATTAATCAATACTACTTACCTATTCCTCCCCCGGCAGTCTCCTTACCAGATCTTCACCTCACCGATTTTTTTTCCTGGTTCCTCCACTGCCCCAAGTCCCCTCACTTTCAGCCAGCCGGATCCTCTTCCGGTGACTAAGCATACATTCACAGGCGGTCTAAGTCCTGCAGGTCAATGTACACTATGTCACTAGTGACGTAACATTCACTGCCTAGCTGAGAGTGCCGAGCTATTGCCAAGACTGCTCATGCGTGCTGTCTCGCAACAATAGTAGGTGAACTCTTGCGCCGAGACAATAGCTCGGCATTCCCTGCTAGACAGTGAAGGATACATCACTAGCAACCTAACACACACTGACCCGCTGGAAGGAATGCCGAGAATGGACCCTCCATAACAGGAAGAAGAGGATCCGGCTGACTTGCGGTGAGGTGACCGGGGGACTGCAGGAGAAGATAGTTGAGATGAAGATGCAGTAAGAAGACTGACTGGGGAGGAATAGGTAAGTACTGATTTTTTTTCTTTCTAATGACAGAACCCCTTTAATGCTATTGAGATGCCGTGACATGACTAGATGAGGGCTTTGCACACAAAGCATCCCAGAAATATTGACAAGCCGAGGGCTCTTTCACACAAGCGTACATCGGCTGCCGTTTTCTCGGCTGACCGATATACACTACGATCTGATGCATTGGATTCACATGGCAATATTCCCACAGTGTAAAAGCACCTGGCCAGGCCAATATAACGCCGGGCACTTTTATGCTGGGCCAGAAAGATAGCCCTGGAACTATCTTTCCGGCCGGATACGTCGGCCGCTACATGGGCTCCTATAGGAGCCAGTGACTGCTAAACTGCCTCCCCTTTCTCTCCTCTTCTCTCCTGCCCTCCGGCTGTTTGCAATGGGAGGGGGCAGGATGGAGGTGGACCTAAGCTCTGGTCCCCTCTCATCCTATTGCTGGCTGCAGACAAGGGGCAGGAGCTTAGCTCTGCCCCTGTCCTGCCCCATCCCATTGCAAACAGCCGGGGTGGAGGAGGGAGGAGGTGAGCCGGCGAGGGGGAGACAGCTAAGCGGTCTCCTCATGCCCAACGCATTGCAGCCTCAGCATTTATGTGTCGGGGCTGTGCTGACTGAATGGGCGCACAAACATTAGATTTGTGTGCGGCTCATGTGCTTTTACGGTGCCGACAGGCGCACATAAAAATGCCTACGACCGTGTGCAGGTGCCCTCAAACTTTAGCAGAGAGTAATGGACTAAAATTAGTGCTGAATGTTCTGAAAATTGTATTTACAACTACAGGAAGAATTTGCAGGAGGTGATTTCAGCTAAAGGAGATATACAGGTGAATTCAGTGTGTCACTTACCTTCTCTCCCTTCACTGTGGATGTTTACTGAATGTGCTCAATAAAAAACATGACCAGTATAGATAATTGTGTTTAATTAGTTTAGTTAGATTTTGTTTAACAATCAGATCACATTTTATTAGTAATCAATAAATGAACCCAGACAGGCTGCCTGTCCATGGCCGGGACAGGGGGGAGAAATGACAGGTCTTTGCAGTGAGCTTATCTGATAGATAGGCTCATCGCGGAGAATCGCGGTAAATCGCAGCATGCCGCGATTTAAATCCCGCAGGCAGAAAATCCATATGATTCTCCGCTCGTGGAGGTTGGACTGCACTTTCCATAGTTAAGTCTATGGAAAGCGTTGACTTCATTACCCACGGCTGGACTATTGCCTCGGATGACCCAGTAACGTAATCCCAAAGAGTTCACTTTTCTTGCAACTGTAAATAGTTTAATTGTCATTTTGGACACAGGAGACTGATAGTGTATATGCTTTATTTGGTCTAGTTTTGCCTATGTTATCTACAGTATTTGCTAGGTATCCCACAATACCAAGCAGTTGAGGTCTCCACATAAGTTGTTGTCACCCCTAATTGGTACCAAATTGGGTTTCTTTTCCATAGACTATACATCTGGCTGGTAGCACATTTTTATTTCATCTTTGGTCTACCTGATGATAAAAAATAAGGGCTGTAAAGTAACGTACCTGTCTGCAGACAGAAGGTCCTGTACCACTTGTAAGCAGGGATGGTATTGCAGCTTCCGGCCACCAGGGGGAGCTCATCACAGCAGACGTGTACAGCAGGAACAGAACGTACAGTATGGACTTTTCCAGCCAGCAAGGGGAGCTCACAACAGCACACTCATACAGCACAGCAGGGACAGGATAACAGCAGACTGTCTGCAGATCTACCTATACATCTGGAGGTAGGAGACAACGAGGATGGCAGCAGGGGACAGGCCTCTTGACTTGCCTGCACACTTTACTATGCCTTACTATCGGGGGTGCCTTATATTTGGGACTTCTGCAAATTTCAGGGGTGCCTTATTTTCGGGGAAACACGGTAGTAATAAAGTGACCCCAGAGTAGTCTTTTTTTAAATTCAATATTCCGGGGTTTAATATCGGATTATATTTAAAGTACATTACATTTTTTATCAGTAAAAATGAAAACTCCTTACTTGAGTTGTCAGGTACGTTATACTTCTTCATCTCATCATCAGTTAACTTTGAGACTTTCAGATTGTTAAAGTCTTTCTTGTCGCTGTGAAGAGTCGGCTCTTCATTGCAGATAGTGGATGCTACTGAGCCAATTAAATGCAAAATAGATTGTTTAGGCTGAACACCCCCAAGGACCTTAATAGAAACAAGAACAGAAAGCTCTTGGAACATGTCTCCTGAGATGAGGAATAAAGAGAGTAGCGGAACAGGAACAGAATATGTTAAAGTGAAGAGCTACAATTTACATCACCGGTGCAAGTGCAGAATCTCCAGCACTGAAAGATCCCTAAGAGGCTACTAAAGTGTTCTAGAATTGTAGATGATGCCCACTTTACTCATTCTGATTTCTTCATTTCACACAGCAGGAACGTTGAACGGTCCTCAGTTGTTGCATGATTATCACACAATGTTTATGCAGCTACACACAAAATATGGAGCTACAATGTGATTTTCTATATCATGTGCTTTTTCAAAGTGACAATTTGCAGTATAACTAAACTTGTATATGTTTAAGGCCCGATGTCCACTCGCACGCACGGATCCCACTGCCGAAGCCCGCAGACATGGACAGGAAAATACATTTTCTCACCTGTCCAGCTCCAGTGCAGGTCTCCTCCATGCCAGCTGGATCTTCTTTCTGCAGCACAATGGATGCATCCGGGTGTGCCCGCAACATGCCAGACGCATGCGCGGTGCAATTTTTTTTAAAAATCTCCTGCTTTCCCCCGGATTCACGGCACATGCACGGTGACAGCTGTGGCTGTGCCGCGGATCGGACGGCCTCCATTGACTTCAATGGAAGCCGTTTCAAGGAATCCGCAGAAAAATGGAGCATGCTGCAATTTCTACCCGCCCGTGCGATCCGCACGCAGGAAAAAAAAAATCACATCCACATGCTTTAGATTGTTTTGCGGATGCTAAGGCATCCCTTTGGGAGGCCTGATTTGTGGATCTCCCGCACGGGTACCACAAGTCAAATCCGCCCGCAGACATTGGGCCTCAGTAAAGGTCCGTCACACATATATAGATTCCTTTACATCCCTATCCCCATATTTCGTACTTGGCAGTTAGATGCCACAATAGGTTTGCGTGTAGAGGTAGGTGGAAGCTAGCTTTTAACCATTTTTGAGTTGTGCAGCAGGAATATATGAGTTGTGAGTCTCCAACTATTTTAATGACATATAGCATTGCTTTCTAGCAAAGTGGACAGGAAAACACCACAAATAAGATACGTAAAATCTATATTGAGCAACTGGGGCACTATTATTTTCTTTTGGTCAAATATTACCGTGTTTCCCCAAATATAAGAACCTGTCTCATATTAATTTTTGCCCCAAAAGAGGCGCTAAGTTTTATTTTCAGGGTATGTCTTATTATACTTATTCAGCTGGCTTGGTCCAGGTCCCTCCTACTGCTCTCCAGATCTTGAGGCTGAGCAGCACTCAAGATGAAATCACAGCCATTGTGTTGTGCAGGCTGGATTTATGAATTGGCTGAGCCATGGCTTTGATTGGACAATTCATAAATTTTGCTTTCACATTTGTTCAGCCATCGCATTGGTTCATCAACCGCTGCAGTGATTGGCTGAGCAGCGCTCGAGAACCAATCAGAGCTATTACTTGCTGGAGGCGTGATTTATGACTCCTATAACCAGGAAGCGGTCTTCTGTGGGCGGCCAGAGACTACAGGAAGCCTGCCAGAGCCCCGGAGCAGCGAGGAGGATGCAGACCGAGCCTGCCAGGTAATGTATTGCTTACGTTTTATGTAACACATCTAGGGCTTATTTTGGGGGCAGGGCTTATATTTCATGCCTCCTTGAAAATGCTGAAAAATCTGAGTAGGGCTTATTTTTAGGGTAGGTCTTATTTTTTAAGGAAACACGGTGCGCAGACTTGTTTCTATTGGTGATAAACCCTCTCCCTGACAAACTGCATGACAGTTTTATTATTTTAACAAATTCAAAGCAACATCTGATAAGAACACTAGACTCCTTTTGTAAGGGCATCCACAGCCAAAACCTGTGCCCATATGCAGTGGCTGTGGTATTCAAGTTGATTAAATGGACACATGTTTTTTCAGCTGAAAGATGTTTTACTTGAAAATTGCATAGCCTTTAACCTTAAAAGGGTCTTCCTTTCAAAAATACTATTGATGACCTATCCTCAGCGGTCCCCCGTTTGGGACCCCAACTAATTAGTTGATTGTATGCCCACTGACAACACCGCAAATCAAAAATTGACTTCAGTGAGACCACAGCCTGCAGTTACAAGCACCGGCCACTACACAGTGGTCAGAGCAGCAGTTTCCACTTTGACCGCAGTGTATTTGCGGCGCTTTCAGCTGGCACAAAATCAGCTGATCGGTCTGGGTCCTCAAGAGTGGATCCTGGCCGATCAACTATTATTGGCCTATCCTGAGGACCGGTCATGAATAGTATTTTCCCTGGAAAACCCCTTTAATTTTTGATGTTTATCTGCAAAATTGTCTGCCCATTTAACATTCAGTTTGAAAACTACCTCATGTGGGATCATAGTCATAGAGCAAAGTCTACAATGTATTTCCTAACCATCTCTTCCACCTACAGCTTTACATTTACAGAAGAGAAGTGTTTATTAACATAAATACCCAAATACCTACTATTACTGATGAATAGCAGATTTCTACAAGTACCGTATACGAGAAAAGATATACAATTAGAGATGAGCGAACGTACTCGGTAAGGGCGATTTCGCAATCGAGCACCGCGATTTTCGAGTACTTCACTACTCGGGTGAAAAGTACTCGGGGGCGCTGTGGGGCGGGGGGTTGCAGAGGGGAGTGGGGGGTAGCAGCGGGGAACAGGGGGGAGCCCTCTCTCTCTCCCTCTCCCCCCCACTCCCCGCTGCAACCCCCCGCTCACCTACAGCGTACCCGAGTAGTGAAGTACTCGAAAATCGTGGTGCTCGATTGCGAAAAAGTTGAAAAAGTTACAACATGTAATATGTATGATATACTTCTAAAAAAAATTATTTTCAGAATTTTTGCATATTGTGACACTGCTAATCCTCCTCCTGAGCACCACCTACAGTAGATGTTACAGTAAGTACATAGCAGTGGAACAGCATGAAAATCTGCAACAAAAAGCATACAACAAGCCAGGTCACGCCTGCAGTACACTCCATTGGTTTGTGAGATATTGATTTGTAAACGGAGTTTGTTCAATCCCTTCCAGTTACATTTTACTGTTCTCTGTTGCAGATTTTGGGTAAATTCTCCAGTAGCCTCATGGAAGTCCTTCTTATGTCCTTTCATATGAATAATGTGCTAACGGAATTATTTCTCATTTCACAAATGCAATCATGCAGTAATTGGTTGCCATACCTGATGGACTTTTCCAAGCTCTGGCCTGGTGTTCAGTAGTTTGTTGGGCACAACTAGACTAGAGAAAGCATGCTGATACTTTTCAAATACTCTTCCAATATTAGAGATTTGTTTTGTAACACTATTTAGCATCGTCTCAATGTCATCAGGAATGCCGACCTGCAACGGAGTAATAACGGCTTTAACATTTCTGATATATTTTTCACAACAAATATGAAATGTATCATTTATGCATTTAGTGTTAGCAAGAGTATAATATTATACAAGAGAAGACGGGTGACATTCATTGCCTTATCTATATAGCTATATGCAAGATTTATTGATTTGTATCACTTATATAGCACGAATATATCCCATAGTGCTGTACGCTTATTTTCAGCAGTCCCTGTCTCCCCACGGTGCTTACAATTTACATTTCCTATCTCAGACACACGTGCACTAATGTCAATGTAATCTATCAGTATGTTATTGAAGTATGGTTAGAAACATACACAAACATTGAAAGAACGCACGAACTCCATGCAGATGTTGCCCTTGGTCAGATTCACACCTGGGACTCAGCTGTTACAAGGCAACAGCGCTAATCACTGACATTTTTTTATCAAATCTCAGCGTGAAAAGCAATTCTTTGGCCCTGTAACCACGGCAATGAGGCTCCACTCTTGCAAAATGGGAAAAAAATATAAAGGAAAAACAAAGACAAAAGGAAAAAAAAATGCCAGCATAGAATCATAGACTGGTAGAGTTGGAAAGATCCTCCCAGGTCATCAGGTCCAACCCCCTGCTCAATGCAGGATCAGTAAATCATCCCAGACAGATGTCTGTCCAGCCTTTGTTTGAACACTTCCATTGAAGGTGAACTCCCCACTTCCTGTGGCAGCCTGTTCCACTCATTGATCACCCTCACTGTCTAATATCTAATCTGTGTCTCCTCACTTTCAGTTTCATCCCATTGCTTCTAGTCTTTCCTTGTACAGATGAGAATAGGGCTGATCCCTCTGCACTGTGACAGCCCTTCAGATATTTGTAGACCGCTATTAAGTCTCCTCTCAGCCTTCTCTTCTACAAGCTAAACATTCCCAGATCCTTTAACCGTTCCTCATAGGACATGATTTGTAGTCCGCTCACCATCTTGGTAACTCTTCTCTGAACTTGCTCCAGTTTGTCTATGTCTCTTTTAAAGTGGGGTGCCCAGAACTGGACACAGTATTCCAGATGAGGTCTGACTAAGGAAGAGTAGAGGCGGATAATTACCTCACGTGATCTAGACTCTATGCTTCTCTTAATACATCCCAGAATTGTGTTTGCCTTTTTTGCTGCTGCATCATATTGTTGACTCATGTTCAGTCTATGATCTATTAGTATACCCAAGCCTTTTTCACATGTGCTGCTGCTTAGCCCAATTCCTCCCATTCTGTATGTGCTTTTTTTCATTTTTCTGGCCTAGATGTAGGACTTTGCATTCCTCCAACAAGGAAGGTGAGGGGGGTGGAAACAGGCTGAACTAGGTGGATATTGTCTTCCTTCAACCAAACGTACTATGTTACTATGTAAGAGGGCATCTTCTACATCTAGAAAGAAGGTTTCATCACCAACATAGAAGGGGGTTCTTTACTGTAAGAGCAGTGAGACTGTGGAACTCTCTGCCTGAGGATGTGGTGATGGCAAAATTGATAGAGGAGTTTATGAGGAGACTAGATGCCTTTCTAGAGCACTATGATATTACAGGATATAGACATTATATAACCAGCGAGGTTGTTGATCTGCGTATCCTCCAAGTGCTTTGAGTCAGGTAGGAACTTTCAAACATTCATCCAGGGATGATTCTGACTGACATAATGGAGTTGGGAAGGATTTTTTTTTCCTCCAATGGGCTAAATTGGCTTCTACCTCATTGGGTTTTTTTTGCTTTCCTCTGGATCACCCAAGGGGGTGGAAACACGCTGAACTAGATGGATGTTGCCTTCTTTCAGCCTAACATACTATGTTACTATATTAGTATGTAATTTCAGTGCCCAATACATTACATGTAACTTGTCCCACTGGAGACACACATCCATTAAATTGTTAAATGAGTTCTGGGTACAGTGTTATCATATATGTGTAATAAGAAAGACGTCAGGCAGCAGGTTTGGTGCGGTTGTATTTTATGCATTCATGAGAATACACAGATAGTAATGCCTCCTCAACACACAAGATGGCGACGTTTCGACTCTAAAGCATGAGTCTTTGTCAAGCTAGTTACACGTTAACACAACCTATGCTCTTATACGCCCCTTCACCATATATGTGGACATCAGCTGCTGTCTGGGCATTTTTAAAAAAGAAAAAGACACGCTCAGAAAAAGGGAATCATCATTTGACTTTCGGAGTTCAGATATTGCTGGATTGATTTATGTGCCACATTTGCAAAGCCTCTGAAGTATCAGTACCATTTAGTTAACTACATCCCCAGGGTATTCATCAAGGGTGCAATGAAAAGAAAGGTTTGGTCCAGTGTCGCCAGTAGAGCAAAATGTGATTGTTCTCAGCAAGAGAAACCAAGTAATCTTGTAGATATGATACCTTTTGATGGCTAACAAAAAGACATGATGTTATAGCGAGCTTTCGAACCAACGCGGGGTTCTTCTTCATCAGGGGTGTAAGAAGTGGTCGTTCTGTTTGGGGTGCTGCTAGTATTTCAATTCATATGAAAGCCATCACAAAATTCCACGTACAAACTTTATTTTTATAGTTTAATGTCATGTTTACTTCATTGCAGGTCGGTATGATTGCGGAAATAGCAAGTTCACATTGTTTGTATGTTATATTGCTTTTACATGTTTCTAGTGGACATAACTTTTATTTTTCTGTTGACAAAGCTCTGTGATGGCTTGTTTATCACAGGGATGAGATGATGATTTCTTAGTAACATAGTAAGATAGTATGCTAGGCCAACAACAAACCTTTTGTTCATCCAGTTCAGCCTATCCCCCCCCCCCCATGTTGATCCAGAGGAAGCCAAAAAATCCAATGAGGTAGAAGCAAATTTTCCCCATTTAAGGGAAAAAAATCCTTACTGCCTTCAATCTGGAAATCAGAATAATCCCCGGATCACCGACCCTTCTGAAGTAATTAGTGATTATAACTGTGTAATATTGTATTGCTCAAGGAAGGTATCGTGTCCTCTCTTAAACTTTTTTATTAAGTTCGCCATCACCACGTCCTCAGGCAGAGTGTTCCACAGTCTCACTGCTCTTACAGTAAAGAACCCCCTTCTATTTTGGTGTGGAGACCTTCTATCCTCTAGACGTAGAGTATGTCCCCTTGTTACAGTCACAGTCCTGGGTATTAATAAATTGTGGGAGGGATCTCTGTATTGTCCCCTGATATATTTATACATAATCATCACCTCATCCCTCAGCCATCTTTTTTCTAAATTAAATAACCACAATTTCCATAACCGCCTGCCGCATTTATTACTTCAGTTACCCACCTTTGAACTTTCTCTAGCTCTGATATGTGGACGAGGAGGAAAAAGAGGGGTGGAGCAAAACCCGTACCATTGTGTTTGTTGTGAACAATGATACTATAAAAGTCGTGAAGTGAAGAGGTAACTTCAATAGTGGAGGTGCTGCCTGACCAGATGACGCACCACCTGGGCGGGCGTGATGGAGTAAGAGGATAGAACTAAAAAACTGGCAGTGGAGAAGGTGCAACACTCCAGGTTAAAGCAGATAGGAAGTGACCAAAGGTTTGGGAAACTTCTCCTTTTATTTAATAAAGTATGTGATCAGCTTATGAAAACGCGTTTCGGAGATAACCCCTTCGTCAGTTCAGCTGGTGTTTAAAACACACAAGTAATTGGTGGGTCCCAAAAGGGTTAATGATTAGATCTGTTTGCCTGTGGGGTGCGGGTCAGCTAGGGCAGGAGCAGGAGAAGTTCTGGGTAGGGGTTATTCCCAAAACGCGTTTTTATAAGCTGATCACGTACTTTATTAAATAAAAGGAGAAGTTTCACATACGTTTGGTCACTTTCTATTTGCTTTAATCTGGAGTGTTGCGCCTTCTCCGCTGCCAGTTTTTTTCTATTCTCTTACTCTGATATGTCCTTCTTGAGTACCGGTGCCCAAAACTATACAATATTCCATGTATGGTTTGATTACTGACTTGTAGAGAGGAAGAGCAATGTTTTCATCATGTGCCCCTATACTTCTTTTGATGGACCCCATGATCCTATTTGCCTTGGTGGCAGCTGCCTGACTCTGGTTGCTCAGGTTAAGCTTACAGTTAACTAAAATCCACAGATAATTTTCCATGTGAGTTTTGCACAGTTGTCTTTCATTTAGTGTGCAAATAATGATATTTTATTGTGTAATCCGTCTACCGGGTCATTAATAAATATATTTAAAAGAATAGAGCCCAAAACCGACCCCTATTGTACCGCCTTCGTAATGATGACCCAATCAGAGTATGTACCATTTATAACCCCCCTGTGCTTTCTATCACTGACCAGTTACTTACCCCCTTACACACACCCTCCACCAGACTAAGCATTCCCATTTTATATACCGACCTTTTATGCGGCGCAGTAGCAAACGCTTTGGAAAAGTCCAGATGCACAAGATCCAGTGACTCCCTGATCCAGTCTAGTCTTCTCTTTTTTCCTCATAGAAGCTGATAAAAAATTGATTTGACGGGAACGACCCCTCATAAACCCATTCTGATATGGAGTTATACAGTTATTTCCCTTGAGGTAATCCAGGATAGCATCTCTCAGAGACCCTTCAAACATTTTACCCACAATAGAAGTAAGACGTACTGGCCTGCAGTACCCAAGCTCACTTTTTGACCCATTTTTGAATATAGACACCTCATTGGTTATGCGTCAATCCAGTGGAATAGACTCTATCACTATAGAGTCATTAAGTATAAGAAACAACCGTCTGTCTATCACAGTACTTAATTCCCTTGAACCCTATTCCTAATAATTGCTCTGACAATTCTAACTGTACTAACCCGTCCCACTGCTCCACCCCTATTCGCATTACTTACAGGTCACTGTCTACACTATCTTCCCTTCTATGTCTCTGGTTGCCCTCCCCCTCAGTCCCTAGTTTAAAAACTCCTCCAACCTTCTAGCCATCTTCTCCCCATTGAGATGCAGCCCAGCCCTATGTTAGAACCTGTAACCAACAGCAAAGTCAGCCTAGTTGTCCAGGAACCCAAACCCCTCCCTCCTGCACCAACTTTGGAGTCATTTGTTTACCTCCCTGATCTCCCACTGTCTTTCTGGTATGGCTTGTGGTACAGGTAGTATTTCAGAAAATACTACTTTGGAGGTCCTTGCCCTAAGCTTACATCCTAGATCCCTGAAATTGTTTTTAAGGACCTTTCACTTGCCTCTAACTGTGTTATTGGTGCCAAGGGGGTATCCTCACCAGCCCCTCCCAGTAATCTCCCAACCCAGTCCACAATGTGTTGAACTCGAGCACCAGGAAGACAACACACCATTTGATGATCCCAGTCTTTGGGGCAGATTGCCATATCTGTCCCACTAATAATTGAGTCCCCCACTACCAGAACCTTTCCATCCTGCTATTCCCCTTTTTACTGGAGTGGACATTCCCCTGGTGGTCAGAGGCATGTTGTGCTGCAGCAGTGCTAATCCTGTAATGGTATCCTTCTCATCTGCCAACTTTGCAAACTCGTTGAGATGTGCCAGTTCCAGACTGGCCTCCCTAGTTCTCTTCCCTCCACCCTTTCTGTCACCCAGTTAGCTGCCTGCTCTACCATACTACCACCCTCCTCCGCATCTACCCCAGCAAGTGCTCCGTGAGCAGCAAACTCCTCTCCATGGTGCCAATGGATCTCAGTGTTGCAAGCTGCTCATTTGTATCGCAGTATACACTGTGGCTGTTCATTGGTACCACTTTGGGATACATTCAACTTCTTGATCGCTTTTTCGGGTTTTGGAGTGGCAGGATAAACGAAAAACATTCTGGTGCTTCTCTTTTTTATTTAACGGCATTTACATGGTGTAAACAGTGTAAACAACCTGTTAACTTCATTCTGTCAGTCAGTAAAACTGCAGAAATACAAAATTTATAGGATTTTCTATCTTTGACTGTCTTTGCACAAAACAAAATTAGTTATTTTTGTTTCGTGTCTCCAAATTCTGAGGATTGCGACTTTTTTAGTTTTCCATTGATGGAGCTGTGTGAGGACTTGTGTTTTGCAGGATGAGCTGATATTTTTATAAATTGCATTTTCGGGTAATAATAACTCTTTTTTTAATGTCTTTTGTGTGGTAAAATGAAAAAAAAATTCAATGCTGGCATTGTCTCTTTTTTTTTAATGCCGTTCACCGTTTAATATAAATGACATGTAACGTTATTCTGCTGGTCCGTACAATTACAGCAATACCAAATTTATGTAATTTTCGTATGTTTTACCAGTATTGCACAATAAAAGCATTTTGCACAGGAGACAATATTTAGCATCACCATATAGCCAAGACTCTTTTCATCTTTTATGAAGTTGGAATATATGTAACATTTTGATTAACCCCTTAGTTACCACTAGAGATGAGCGAGCACGCTCGGTTAAGGCAGTTACTCGAGCGAACATCACTCTTCTCGAGTAACTGCATACTGGTCTGAGCAGATTCAGGGTTGCGGCAGAGGGGGGGGGGGAGAGAGATCTCTCACATTCTCCCCACTGCTACACCCCCCTTCCCCCCGAATCTGTTCAAAAATGTGTACAGTATGATTACACATATTTAAGATATTGCAATTCAAATTGTGAAAATATAACAATTTTTTCAAAATGTTCTAAATGTTAACGCTTTTAATAAATATACACAAATTCTATGGGTCTATTTTTACCACCTAAATGAAGTACAATATGTGGCGAGAAAACAATGTCAGAGTCACTTGGATATGCAAAACCTTTACGGAGTAATTCTATGTTAAAGAGTCACACGTCAGATTTCCAAAATTTGTCCAGGTCATTAAGGCGCAAACAGGCTTGGCCACTAAGGAGTTAATATCCATTCCAAATTCTGGCATTGTTTTTCTATTTTTTTTAATCAGCATTAGAGATGAGCGAATGTACTCGTAATGAGTACTTACGCACCCGAGTACCGCCATTTTCGAGTACTTCAGTACTCGCGCGTAAAGATTCGGGGGGCGCCGGGGGGCGGGGAGAGGCGCGGCGGTGCGGGGGGTAGCAGCGGGGAACAGGGGGGAGCCCTCTCTCTCTCCCTCTCCCCCCCACTCCCCGCTGCAACCCCCCGCGCCGCCACGGCGCCCCCCGAATTTTTTCGCCCGAGTACGGAAGTACTCGAAAATCGCGGTATTCGGGCGAAAAAGGGGTGGGGCCGAGCACGTTTGCTCATCTCTAATCAGCATCCATCATGCAGCATAAATAACATAATAATGTTATAGTACAAGTCAATGCCAAATTTGTGGGTATTTTTTATTTGCATTTTGTCCATAATTAATGGAGGTGTTTTTTAACTGTAGTTTTTGTATTTTTGAGGGGAGGGCATTTTTTTCAATATCAAACCATTTATTTTTTACAGCATTTATTTGTTCCACAGTGGAACTTTAAGTTGCTCTCGATAGGCAGACCCTGAGACCATGATTTGGTAAAAGAAGAAGTCCCTTCCCTCTCCAAGGCCCTTAGGCATCTAAGGGGCTAAATGACCAAGTCAGAGCTGGCCCCGAGCCAGGCCGCTGCAGCGGGGGTCTGTCCGTTACAGTTGAATCCTGCTGTAGATTATATATGTATTGCGGAATGTGAAACCTGCTGTGTCATAAATGTTTGGTTCTAGTCAGGAAGCTGTTACTAAATCTTCCCAAATATGTATTGACACAGTATTTAGAGATCTGGAGCCTCCATGCACATGACATTGCTGTGTGCAAAGTCCTTATTGTGCCTGAGAAAACCAAAATTGCTTCTGTATCCAACTCGTAATAACCAGCATAGTTTGACTAAAGATAACATAAAGACACAGAGATCAGTGACTCGCCCCTAAGATGCTTCTCCAAAGAGTTAGGTTGCTAGGAAGACAGGAAACCCTGGGTTTCCCCTGTAACTGCGGCTCCTATGGATGCCCCAGCTACAAGGGAAAAGTGTCAAATTAAAAAAAGTGAATGTCCCCCAGAGGTCTTACATGCAGTCATGGGGGACAGAGATAGTAAAAAACATGATTACATACATCAGTAAGACAAAATTACAGAATAAAACAACAATACATACAAAAGAAAGAGAATAACACAAAGCCGATGCCAACCAAAACCGTCGCCGTATGTGCCCTGTAAACCAAAACTATACATACTATATATCAAAACGTCCGAAACAAATAGAGAAACCCGTTCCTGTGCTTTATTTTAGTGTAAATATACTATATTAAAAAAAAATAACTATAAATGTTAAAAACATCATTTTTTTTAGCATTTTACCACCAAAAATAGAAAAAATAGTCAGTGAAAAAGATATTGAAAAAAAAATCGCCCTATGTGTCACGGAAAAAAAAAAACAAAGCAAAAATAATTTTGGTAGCTAAAGGAAACAAAATACGGCAGTAAATCCGCCACATGGGTAAAATCTAGAGATGAGCGAACCTACTCGTTTCGAGTAATTACTCGATCGAGCACCGCGATTATTTGAGTACTTCCGTACTTGGGTGAAAAGATTCGGGGGGCGCCGGGGGGCGGGGGGAGGCGTGGCGGAGGGGGGGTAGCAGCGGAGAACAGGGGGGAGCCCTCTCTCTCTCCCTCTCCCCCCCACTCCCCGCTGCAACCCCCCGCTCACCCACGGCACCCCCCAAATCTTTTCGCCCGAGTACGGAAGTACTCGAAAATCGCGGCGCTCGGACGAAAAAGGGGCGTGGCCGAGTAGGTTCGCTCATCTCTAGTAAAATCCCTACAAAGTGTCTGGTCCTTAAGGTACAAAACAGCCTGGCCCTTAGGGGGTTAAGGTATTGCTGTTAACTCATATCATGCATAACATATTACTCCTAAGTGCTAGTTAGCCACAGCTAGTGCCAGGCTATGCAGAGGCGACGGTATAATTGCTTAATTGTTCTCATAGCTCTATTTTTCTTCTGAAATAAATATTGTACATTTTTGTTACTCCATCTGCTGCATTGTACGATCAATCTGCATCCTGATGACAACAACCTGCGACATAAGCAACTCATTTTTGAAAGGTTAAGGCCATGTTCACATCTGGGTTAGTACTAATCCGGTACCAAATCCAAGCGGCATGTTGAGAACCCAATGGACTCCATGATAGTCAATGAGGTCTGTCGTGTCAGATCCAGCACTTCCGAAATTTTCATTTTTCAGCTTTTATGACGAAGCCAAACAATGGAAACGTATAGTGCATATGTGAACAGAGCCTTAATATAACACTAGTATTAGAATGTCCAATTGGATTTTTTAATAATGCAGAAGCTGTTTAATTTTTAACGTTTCCGTTTTTCTGCTTCTACCTTGCATGTATTTGACACCCTCCTTAACAAAGGCAACAGTTTATATACGTCTCATTGTGTAATGCTTTTATCACATAACAGTGAGCGCAGTTAAACAGAAATATCTCCGTAATGTTCTAAGAATATTTGGACGGTATTTCCAGCTATTGATACATTTCCAACAGTACAAGAATCCTTGAGTACTAAGCAGCAGTGTATTTCCTGTCGTCTTACCTTGTACACCAGGTTTCGGAAGTTGATGTTCTGGATAATATGTACAATAGATTGATAGAACTGGGCAGGAGGCATGGCACAGATCTCTGTAACTGCTAAAGTAGCTTCCCCTTCAGTTGTGTTTTCAAAAAGTAGATGTAAAAGGTTTTCTTCACATTTGCCATAACCAACAGATTTGATAATGCTGCGGAGGTCCTGCAGAAGGATTTTGTTAGCGGTTAGTCATGCTTTATTGTGCAGTACAAAATCAAAACAGGTTCAGTTTATTGAATAGAAGCGTTGAGTCCCAACAGCTGCACAGAGTTATATTATCCAGGCATCAAGAAAGTGTTCTGGTTAGTGTAATAGAACACAAAAATAGGCTTCATTTACCAAAAACATGTCTGCCTTGCCTTGTAGCCCTTGGTAACTCATTGCAGGGCAGTTTTAATTGTCCCTGAACAGTTTAAGAAAGGTGACCGAAGCTCCAGGCAGTTGATGTGAGCAACAAGATCAGTGTGACCTTTATTAAAATTAGTGCAAAGAAAAGGTGAGGCACTGTAAGCCAATCAGATTCCAGAAGCCTCCAGAAATGAAGAAGAATTATCAGGTTACTCTAGTAAATGCTCCACTTTTCATTCGTTAGTTTCGATAAATCTCCTTCATTATGCCGGGAAAAAGATCTGAGGGTTCTTAGATCATATTGAGTAACATATTAGGTCACTTTGTGACATATTCGGTCATCTCCTGCCTCCAGATTCTGATTGGCGGGTCTCTCCATGTGCACACTAACACGGAAGGATCTGCCAATTAAGCATCTGGGGGGAGGAGAGCAGTGATTGTGCATCTATGAATATGCATAAGCTTATGAATGAATATGCATTAGACTCATCTCCAGTCCAGCCTCGCAAAGTTTCAAAAGTGAGATTTGCAAAACCATTAAAACGATGATTAAGGGCAACATGCTTGCTGAAACCTGTAAGGCGGCACCCGCTTCTTGTTCCTCTGTCTATCTGGATTTTTCAATAAAGAGAAAGCGTTTTTATCCCATACTGGACCTACTCTCTTCTCCTGTGCACTAAAACGATGAGTATAAGCGACAGATTGCTGAAATCAGAAGGTCTGCCACTATACCCTGCTACTCGCTGCAGCTTAGGGGCCTGACAGGTTCCTTATCAGTGCCATCTCACAACATGTTTATGAATATATTACAGGCGATCAAATCAAATGTGTTGTATAAACCAAACTATGGATAAATTACCCAAATTCACATCCTGTTAATGACTATTCTGTTGCCATTGACTATTGTACAAAAAAACATCTGTCAGTATCCAGTTGCATCCTGTTTTTAAGGGTAAATTCAGCCAAAGGAATAAAAAAGTACATTCCAACATGATGCTGTAGTGGCCCAGAGTTAGTGGGGCTCCTCCATAATGAATTCTGTCTCGTGGCATTGTCTTGTCAGTGTCCAATGTGTAGTATGCCGTTGGTTTATGTGTATTGCACTTCTACAGTACTGAATGAGTTAACGTCTGGGTTATGTCTGGAAAATGTATTGTTGTATGAGTCATGTGACTATATTTGGTATATATGTATGTGTTTTCAAGGTGGAGAGGGGAAAGGAAGGAAGGCTGAGGTCCTCGTGCAAGAGCCAGTCTAATGTGCAGTCTGTGAAGAGTCAGAAAGACTACAGAGATTGATCCATGTGTGGATCATGGAGGAGGCCAAGCGATGGTCTGATGCTCACCCTGGGCTCAGCCTGCCCAAGATACCTTGATGCTACTGTTGAGTGCTGAGAGAGAGACCAACCGCTGCATGGCAAGAAGAGGACAACAAGAGTGAGTGTTTACCGGTAAAGAGTGAGAGAGAAAGAGTCGCAGGCAGCATGATCACACAGATAACTGGGACTGTGGTTCATCTGAGATACCCCAAGAATCCTCCCTGTCACACCACTCTGATTTGTTGTATCTATGCCAGGGCTGTTGATGTGGTTTGGACTTTGTCAAGTTACAGTAAACAGACATTACCGACCGTTCACGGTTTTGTTCAGAAACTTTTCCCTTTGTGTGGCCTACTTTATTTCATCATCAAGTTTCATCACAGAGGATGGATTCAGTGGTGTCACGTGTGACAAATGGGTTCAAGGTAACCCCCGCTTACTTCCCATGTGATCTCCCCGGGCAGTAACGTGGTCGAGTCCCGAGCTACCCCCAGAGAAGGGGATGGTAGAGCCCCTTGACAAGGTCCTTATTAGAGATGAGCGAACGTACTCGTCCGACCTTGATACTCGTTCGAGTATTAGCGTGTTCAAGATGCTCGTTACTAGAGGCGAGCACCACGCGATGTTCGAGTTACTTTCACTTTCATCTCTGAGACGTTAGCGCGCTTTTCTGGCCAATAGAAAGACAGGGAAGGCATTACAACTTCCCCCTGTGACGTTCAAGCCCTATACCACCCCCCTGCAGTGAGTGGCTGGCGAGATCAGGTGTCACCCGAGTATATAAATCGGCCCCTCCTGCGGCTCGCCACAGATGCATTCTGACAGAGATCAGGGAAAGTGCTGCTGATGCCGGAGCTGCTATAGGGAGAGTGTTAGGAGTGATTTTAGGCTGCAAGAACCCCAACGGTCCTTCTTAGGGCCACATCTGACCGTGTGCAGTACTGTTGAGGCTGCTTTTTGCAGTGTTGCACTTTTTTTTTTTTGTATATCGGCCGTGCAGAGCATTGCGTCCAGAGCATTGCGTCCTGCAGTAATTTTACATAGTCCACGGCCAGTAGTGGTGGTGAGGCAGGGACAGTGAAAGACATATACAGTCTATATAGGCAGTGGGCTTTTCCAAAAAAATTTGAGAAAAAAAATCTATTTAGGCTGCCTGTGACCGTCCTGACTGTACTGCCTCTCTGCTGGGGGTAGTTGTCCTAATTCATACGCAGCCAGCTAAGTGTTACAGCAGGCTTGCGCAAAATTCTTTCCTGGCTCTGCGTTGCCTCTTACATCACCGCTGTCATCCTGTCCAGAGTGAAACAGTCTGCAGTAATTTTACATAGTCCAGGGCCAGTAGTGGTGGTGAGGCAGGGACAGTGAAAGACATATAGTCTATATAGGCAGTGGGCTTTTCCAAAAAAATCTGGGAAAAAAAATCTATTTGGGCTGCCTGTGACCGTCCTGACTGTACTGCGTCTCTGCTGGGGGTAGTTGTCCTAATTCATACGCAGCCAGCTAACTGTTACAGCAGGCTTGCGCAAAATTCTTTCCTCCCTCTGCTTTGTGTTCCGTAAGCGAAGTCAGCCTCCAACCACAGGCCAATAAGCGGCACATTTAATTACAGCATTTTGTTTCTGCACTACTGGTAATACAGCATGCTGAGGGGTAGGGGTAGGTCTAGAGGACGTGGACGCGGGCGAGGACGCGGAGGCCCAAGTCAGGGTGTGGGCACAGGCCGAGCTCCTGATCCAGGTGTATCGCAGCCAACTGCTGCGCGATTACGAGAGAGGCACGTTTCTGGCGTCCCCACATTCATCGCACAATTAATAGGTCCACGCGGGAGACCTTTATTAGAAAATGAGCAGTGTGAGCAGGTCCTGTTGTGGATGGCAGAAAGTGCTTCGAGCAACCTATCGTCCACCCACAGTTCTGCGCCGTCCACTGCTGCAAATCCGAATCCTCTGTCTGCTGCTCCTCCTTCCTCCCAGCCTCCTCACTCCACTACAATGACACATGCTTAGGAGGGGGAACACTCCCAGGAACTGTTCTCGGGCCCCTGCTCAGATTGGGCAGCAGTGGTTCCTCTCCCACCAGAGGAGTTTATCGTCACTTATGCCCAACCATTGGAAAGTTCCCGGGGTCCGGGGGATGAGGCTGGGGACTTCCGGCAACTGTCTCAAGACCTTTCAGTGGGTGAGGACGATGATGACGATGAGACACAGTTGTCTATCAGTGAGGTAGTAGTAAGGGAAGTAAGTCCGAGGGAGGAGCGCACAGAGGATTCGGAGGAAGAGCAGCAGGACGATGAGGTGACTGACCCCACCTGGTTTGCTACGCCTACTGAGGACAGGTCTTCAGAGGGGGAGGCAAGTGCAGCAGTAGGGCAGGTTGGAAGAGGCAGTGCGGTGGCCAGGGGTAGAGGCAAGGCCAGACCGAATAATCCACAAACTGTTTCCCAAAGCGCCCCCTCACGCCATGCCACCCTGCAGAGGCTGAGGTGCTCAAAGGTCTGGCAGTTTTTCACTGAGAGTGCAGAGGACCGAGGAACAGTGGTGTGCAACCTTTGTTGCGCCAAGATCAGCCGGGGAGCCACCACCACCAGCCTCACCACCACCAGCATGCGCAGACATATGATGGCCAAGCACCCCACAAGGTGGGACGAAGGCCGTTCACCGCCTCCGGTTTGCACCGCTGCCTCTCCCCCTGTGCCCCAACCTGCCACTGAGATCCAACCCCCCTCTCAGGACACAGGCACTACCGTCTCCTGGCCTGCACCCACCGCCTCACCTCCGCTGTCCTCGGCCCCATCCACCAATGTCTCTCAGCGCACCGTCCAGCTGTCGCTAGCACAAGTGTTGGAGTGCTAGCGCAAGTACGCCGCCACGCACCCGCACACTCAATCGTTAACCGTCCACATAGCCAAATTTATCAGCCTGGAGATGCTGCCGTATAGGGTTGTGGAAACGGAGGCTTTCAAAGGTATGATGGCGGCGGCGGCCCCGCGCTACTCAGTTCCCAGTCGCCACTACTTTTCCCGATGTGCCATCCCAGCCCTGCACGACCACGTCTCCCGCAACATTGTACGCGCCCTCACCAACGCGGTTACTGCCAAGGTCCACTTAACAACGGACACGTGGACAAGCACAGGCGGGCAGGGCCACTATATCTCCCTGACGGCACATTGGGTGAATTTAGTGGAGGCTGGGACAGAGTCAGAGCCTGGGACCGCTCACGTCCTACCCACCCCCAGAATTGCGGGCCCCAGCTCGGTGGTGGTATCTGCGGCGGTGTATGCTTCCTCCACTAAACCACCCTCCTCCTCCTACGCAACCTCTATCTCGCAATCAAGATGTGTCAGCAGCAGCACGTCACCAGCAGTCGGTGTCGCGCGGCATGGCAGCACAGCCGTGGGCAAGCGTCAGCAGGCCGTGCTGAAACTACTCAGCTTAGGAGAGAAGAGGCACACGGCCCACGAACTGCTGCAGGGTCTGACAGAGCAGACCGACCGCTGGCTTGCGCCGCTGAGCCTCCAACCGGGCATGGTAGTGTGTGACAACGGCCGTAACCTGGTGGCGGCTCTGCAGCTCGGCAGCCTCACGCACGTGCCATGCCTGGCCCACGTCTTTAATTTGGTGGTTCAGCGCTTTCTGAAAAGCTACCCATGCTTGTCAGACCTGCTCGGAAAGGTGCGCCGGCTCTGCGCACATTTCCGCAAGTCCCACACGGACGCTGCCAGCTGCGCACCCTGCAACATCGGTTTCATCTGCCAGTGCACCGACTGCTGTGCGACGTGCCCACACGGTGGAACTCTACGCTCCACATGTTGGCCAGGCTCTATGAGCAGCGTAGAGCTATAGTGGAATACCAACTCCAACATGGGCGGCGCAGTGGGAGTCAGCCTCCTCAATTCTTTACAGAAGAGTGGGCCTGGTTGGCAGACATCTGCCAGGTCCTTGGAAACTTTGAAGAGTCTACCCAGATGGTGAGCGGCGATGCTGCAATCATTAGCGTCACCATTCCTCTGCTATGCCTCTTGAGAAGTTCCCTGCAAAGCATAAAGGCAGACGCTTTGCGCTCGGAAACAGAGGCGGGGGAAGACAGTATGTCGCTGGATAGTCAGAGCACCCTCCTGTCTATATCTCAGCGTGTTGAGGAGGAGGAGGAGCATGAGGAGGATGAGGAGGAGGGGGAAGAGACAGCTTGGCCCACTGCTGAGGGTACCCATGCTGCTTGCCTGTCATCCTTTCAGCGTGTATGGCCTGAGGAGGAGGAGGATCCTGAAAGTGATCTTTCTAGTGAGGACAGCCATGTGTTGCGTACAGGTACCCTGGCACACATGGCTGACTTCATGTTAGGATGCCTTTCTCGTGGCCCTCGCGTTACACGCATTCTGGCCACGACGGATTACTGGGTGTACACACTGCTCGACCCACGGTATAAGGGGAACCTTTCCACTCTCATTCCCGAAGAGGAAAGGGGTTCGAGAGTGATGCTATACCACAGGACCCTGGTGGACAAGCTGATGGTAAAATTCCCATCCGACAGCGCTAGTGGCAGAAGGCGCAGTTCTGAGGGCCAGGTAGCAGGGGAGGCGCGGAGATCAGGCAGCATGTATAGCACAGGCAGGGGAACACTCTCTAAGGCCTTTAACAGCTTTCTGGCTCCCCAGCAAGACTGTGTCACCGCTCCCCAGTCAAGGCTGAGTCGGCGGGAGCACTGTAAAAGGATGGTGAGGGAGTACGTAGCCGATCGCACGACCGTCCTCCGTGACGCCTCTGCCCCCTACAACTACTGGGTGTCGAAGCTGGACACGTGGCCTGAACTCACGCTGTATGCCCTGGAGGTGCTTGCTTGTCCTGCGGCTAGCGTCTTGTCAGAGAGGGTGTTTAGTGCGGCTGGGGGAATCATCACAGATAAGCGTACCCGCCTGTCAACCGACAGTGCCGACAGGCTTACACTCATCAAGATGAACAAAGCCTGGATTTCCCCAGACTTCTCTTCTCCACCAGCGGACAGCAGCGATACCTAAACAATACGTAGGCTGCACCCGCGGATGGAAGCATTGTTCTCTATCACCATTAAAAACGTGGACCTTTTAGCTTCATCAATCTGTGTATAATATGCATCCTCCTCCTCCTGCTCCTCCTCCTGAAACCTGACGTAATCACGCCGAACGGGCAATTTTTCTTAGGCCCACAAGGCTCAGTCATATAATTTTTGTAAACAATTTTTATACGTTTCAATGCTCATTAAAGCGTTGAAACTTGCACCTGAACCAATTTTTATTTTAACTGGGCTGCCTCCAGGCCTAGTTACCAATTAAGCCACATTAACCAAAGCGATTAATGGGTTTCACCTGCCCTGTTGGTTGGGCATGGGCAATTTTTCTGAGGTACATTAGTACTGTTGGTACACCAATTTTTTGGGGCCCTCGCATACAGTGTAATCCAATTAATTTTTTGCCCACCTGCATTGAAGCTGACATTACATCAGCTGTGCTGGGCACTGCAATGGGATATATTTATGTACCGCCGGTGGCTTCCTGGCACCCACCCATGCTGTGGGTCCACACTGAGTTGTAACTGCATGTGTCCACTTCTAAAGAACCCCAGTCTGACTGGGGCATGCAGTGTGGGCCGAAGCCCACCTGCATTAAACATGACATTACCTCAGCTGTGCTGGGCAATGCAATGGGATTTATTTATGTACCACCTGTGGCTTCTTGGGACCCTCCTATGCTGTCGGTCCACACGGACTTCACAATAGGGAGTTGTACCTGCCTGTGTCTACTTATAAAGAACCCCAGTCTGACTGGGGCATGCAGTGTGGGCCGAAGCCCACCTGCATTTAATCTGACGTTAGCTCTACTGTCCAGGGAACTGCAATGGGATACATTTATGTACAGCCGGTGGGTTCCAGGGAGCCACCCATGCTGTCGGTCCACACGGAGTTGTAACTGCATGTGTCCACTTCTAAAGAACCCCAGTCTGACTGGGGCATGCAGTGTGGGCCGAAGCCCACCTGCATTAAACATGACATTACCTCAGCTGTGATGGGCAATGCAATGATATATATTTATGTACCGCCGGTGGCTTCCTGGCACCCACCCATGCTGTCGGTCCACAGGGACTTCACAATAGGGAGTTGTACCTGCCTGTGTCTATTAATTAAAAACCCCGGTCAGGTTGGGGCATGCAGTGTGGGCCGAAGCCCACCTGCATTTAAACTGACGTTAGCTCTGCTGTCCATGGCACTGCAATGGGATACATTTTATGTACAGCCGGTGAGTTCCAGGGAGCCACCCATGCTGTGGGTGCACACGGAATTCCCATTGCGGAGTTGTACCTGCCTGTGACTATTTATAAAAACCGCGGTCTGACTGGGGCATGCAGACACCTTGACAGAATGAATAGTGTGTGGCACATAGGTTCCCCATTGCTATGCCCACGTGTGCAGCTCCTGATGGCAGTGGCACAGGATTATATTTCTCATTGCTTCTGTACAGCATTGTGGGCTATCGCCCCGCCCCTTTTAAAGAGGGTCGCTGCCTAGCCGTGCCAACCCTCTGCAGTGTGTGCCTGCGGTTCCTCCTCATGGCAGACGCACTTATAAATAGACATGAGTGTGGCGTGGCATGAGGGCAGCTGAAGGCTGCGCAGGGACAGTTTGGTGTGCGCTGTGGACACTGGGTCGTGCGGGGGGGGGGGGGGGTTGGGCAGCATGTAACCCAGGAGAAGTGGCAGCGGAGTGTCATGCAGGAAGTGATTGTGCTTTGTTGGAGGTAGTGTGGTGATTAGCTAAGGTATGCATTGCTAATGAGGGCTTTTCAGAAGTAAAAATTGTTGGGAGTAGGGGGGCCCACTCTTGCCGCTATTGTGGCTTAATAGTGGGACCTGGGAACTTGAGATGCAGCCCAACATGTAGCCCCTCGCCTGCCCTATCCGTTGCTGTGTCGTTCCCATCACTTTCTTGAATTGCCCCGATTTTCACAAACGAAAACCTTAGCGAGCATCGGCGATATACAAAAATGCTCGGGTCGCCCATTGACTTCAATGGGGTTCATTACTCGAAACGAACCCTCGAGCATCGCGAAAATTTCATCCCGAGTAACGAGCACCCGAGCATTTTGGTGCTCGCTCATCTCTAGTCCTTATCTATCCCGCTATCTCCTCGGCTGTGGGCCCACTTTTTGGATGCTGCAATGCAAAAGCATGACATAAACAGGCCCTAAATATAATCACATAGATCCTTCTCCCTTTTTTAAATAAACCATCTCCTTTTAAAAGGAAATTGTCAACATGATATTATTAAAAGACCACATTAGTAACGTTTATAATGTTGGATAACCAAAGATTCCCAGAATTTCCATTTTTGGCTGTGTTCACACTTTACTATGCACCTAAATCCACTCCAACAGATGTAAAAGCACTAATGAGACTTGTGTTTCCAGGCTACTGCAGTAATAAGTCCCACCTTAGCACAACTCAGTGTGGCTATGCTATTTGCGTAGCACAGCTGCCGTTCAAAGAGAATGCCAATGGCTGCTCTATTAACGTAGTGCGGCTTGCCGGCATGTGATGGTCTGTACTTCAGATGTATCTTTCAAGCATAGCGATGCTACATCTGCCGATGCACCAAAACACGCAGGTCTAGCTGCAGATTTTGATGCAGATTTGCTGGCACGGTTAAGTCAATTTTAATTTCACATCAAAGTCCACACCGAGTTGTGCAGATTTTGGTGCAGAATTTTCTGCAAGTTGTGGCTGGTCTTGCAGGGGACTTCAACCCGTGTGAACGGTCCCTGACAGTTCGTAAAAGTCAAAGGAAGTAAAAGAAAAAAGCATTCTGATGGGTAGCAGCAGAGGCAACAGCATGAACACCGTCTAAGGAACAGGCAAGAAATAGTTCAGTCACACTTCTTATTGTAATCACATTCCTCTGCCTTAGCGATAGTTGGTGGGGAACTTACCGGACTTGTACATGGAAATTCATGGGAATAGATTTAGTAGGAATACTTTATACAGTAAATTGTAGATAGGATTGTCTATTTGACATATAGGCACCTCTTATTATCTAATGATGAGTGATATCAGGGATTGTCTGTTGGCATTATGCCATAGTGAGATTGAAGCAGAATGTAGTAGTATAAAACGTACACCAATACCAACACTGTTTTTTTTGTATAATTAATAGAGATGAGCGAGCCTACTCGGCCACGCCCTTTTTTCGCCCGGGCGCCGCGATTTTCGAGTACTTCCGTACTCGGGCGAAAAGATTCAGGGGGCGCCATGGGTGAGTAGGGGTTGCAGCGGGGAGTGGGGGGGGATAGGGAGAGAGAGAGGGCTCCCCCCTGTTCTCCGCTGCTACCCCCCCTCCGCCACGCCTCCCCCCGGCGCCCCCCGAATCTTTACACCCGAGCACTGAAGTACTCGAAAATCGTGGTGCTCGATCGAGTAATTACTCGAAACGAGTACGTTCGCTCATCTCTAATAATTAACTGTTTTGACGTGTTTGCATTCGGAAACTCAGATCCTATACAAGTTTTCTATCCACAGGATTCACAATCCAGACAACCAATATATTCTTCCTAGTGTTTTCTTACCATGGTCAGATTCTATACTTATTGGTAGATGCTCCATGGCTGACCAGTCTAGTGACTGCTCACATTTGCAGTCAGTAGCTGGTCAACAAGTGATTAATTATTAAATGTGTAGCTTGACTTCTAGATGCGCTCATATCGTGCATGGCATTTATGTTCTACAAGAAGCACTAGGTTAAACTTTATTTAACATAATCGTATTCTAATGGGCAATTTAGTAGCTGCTCTTTGCACCATACCACTTTGCAGTCCTATCTCATACTACTTAAAATAAACATATAATTATAGATATTATTTTCACATTAAAACCCAGTACTTAAGTATTGCAAGGATTTCCTAAAGTAAAGATGTACATTTCTCGTTATGGCATGGAAACCTATGAATACCCCATATATAAATTTTTGGCTGAGGCTAGTAAATTCATATATTCCATGCTATAAAATATTATAAAAGTCCAGTAATTGTCCACAGAAGTTTGATTAAGTCTGGGCAGACTGGCTCTAAGGTTTTGACTCTTGCTGTCGGGATGTGAATACTGAAAAAAAGAAAAAAGATGGAGCAACCCCAAAGTATAGAAGTACAATGTATAGAACCAGCAGAAAAAAACTAATTTAGAAGCAAAGCCTCTTCTTCAGAAGCTGGGATAGAATACTGTAGTGGAGCATATAATAAAATAGTAGTAGGATACAAAGTGACAAGGAATAAAAAAAGAACTATACCCAGAACGGTATAGAAGTCAGGCTCACAGGCCTGTAGTTTCCTGGATCCACCTACCTTCCTATTTTGAAGATAGGGACAATATTTGCCCTTTTCCAATCTTCTGGAACTTCTCCTGTTCTCCAGGAATTTTCAAAGATTATGGCGAGTGGCTCAGCAATTACCTCCGCTGCTTCCTTTAGTATCCTAGGATGTAATTCATCTGGACCTTGAGACTTGAATTTATTGTTATCTCATTGTTCTCTCACCATCTGTTGGCTTACAGATAGCCTGCATTCTTTTATTCCCCCAATAGCACAGGAAAGATCAGTTGATGCTCCATCAACTTTCTGAGAGAAAACAGATACAAAATAGGAATTTAAAAGTTCGGCCTTCTCAACATTATTCTTAACCAATACTAAAGAAAAAAAGCTGCTTTTGCGCTCGTCGGGATAAAAGATAAGAAAAATGTAAATATATTAATTTTATTTACATAAATACGAGCGACGCGTTTCAACGAATACAATCGTCTTTTTCAAGCTCAGAAAAAGACGATTGTATTCGTCGAAACGCGTCGCTCGTATTTATGTTAAAAAAAATTAATATATTTACATTTTTCTTATCTTTTATCCCGACGAGCGCAAAAGCAGCTTTTTTTCTTTAGTATTGCCGTCTATCAAGCGCCGGACAGGTGCTTGTGTGCTGTATATACTTTTGCTGCTCTCCGTCGTGCTGCGGATGTGGGAATAAAAGAACTTGTGCAAGGCTATTCCGGACATCGGTGCCGACGGGGTTTATCAGGCTGATTTCCCCGTCAGGCACCAGGTGAGTTAATATTGGCTCATTAACATTTTATTGCCTTTTTATCACCTGGCGCGTCTCTGATTTATTCTTTCTTCATCATTCTTAACCAATTCACCATCTTCATCTTGTAAGCATCCAATAGCATATTTGACTTTTCTTTTGCTTTTGGCCTCTGTTGCAAGCCTCAATTCATTATTAGCTTTAGCTTTTCTGACACTTGCCCTACAGTTTCTGCAGACCACATTATATTCTTCTTTAGATATTCCCCCTCTTTCCATTTGATAAATATATTTTCCTTGCTTTTTAACATGTGTGGAAGTTCTGTGTTCAGCAATTCTGGTTTCTTTAAATGCTTCCCATTTTTCCTTCTTTTAGAGATTGTTAACGGTTGTGCTTTGAGAATCTCATTTCGCAATATTTCCCAACCATCTTGGACATTTCTGTCCTTAAGTACATCCAGCCATTGGATTCTTCCTATCCTCTTTCTGAGTTCATTAAAATCGGCCTTTCTGAAATCCAACCTTGAGGTCTGAGTCTTTTCAGGTTTTCCTCCCCTTCTTATCCAAAATTCAAGGATATCATGATCACTGCCTCCTAAGGTCCCGGCCCTCCTACTTCCTCAACCATTGCCTCCCTGTTGGTAAGAATTAGGCCCAAGATAGCAGATCCCCTTGTTTTCTCATCTACCTTTTGGAAGATAAAGTTGTCAGCAAGAGCGGATAAGAATTTGTTAGATCCATTACTTTTACCTGAGAGAGATTCCCAACAAATGTCTGGATCGGTAAAATCTCCCATGATCACTATGCTGTTCTTCTTTGAGAGCTTGGCCATCTTATGTAGAAGGAGTTCCTCCATATATTCTGCTTGTCCAGGCGGTCTATAGTAAATGCCTACAATGGTATCATTTCTGTTGTTCTCTCCTTGTATTCTTACCCAAACAGTTTCTACAGAACTCCCAGCTCTGAAGCTTGAATCTCTGTGGAGATGAATGTTTTCCTAACATACAACACAACACCTCCTCCCCTTTTATTAGGTCTGTTTCTTATAAATACATTGTATCCTTCATGCCTTATATACCAATCTTGTGTATCATTGCACAGAGTATCCATGATGCCTATGACATCATATTTCTCTTCCTGTGTTCGGAGCTCCAATTCTCCTTGTTTGTTTCCCATGCTCTGTGCATTTGTGTAAAAACATTTTAGTTTGTGATCGATGTCTCTTGCTCCCTTACTTTCCTTCTGAATTTTTTGTCTTTGTTCTTTCTTTCCACTTCTAAATGTGTATCACGCAAAAGTTAAAAAAAAGTTAAAGTTTAACCTCCCGTCATGGATCTGATCCATGAGGGGAGGTGAAATTACGCACCTAAGGCCTCTGGCAATGTTCCCTGATGGGATCCTTATCTGCTGACCTTTCTCCAGCTTCGGCGCATGCACCCGTGACCAAAAGGTAGCCGAGAGCCTGGAGCAGTGACAGAGGGCCGCAGTGAGCGGTCCCCAGTCACGTGATCACTGTTATCCAATGGATAATGGCGATCATGTAAAACTTAAAAGACAGTTGCAGTTTGATGCTCCTTTCAATTTGGGCCCCGTTGTTCATATGAACATAAGATTAGGGCCACAATGGGTATGTTTCTGAACATGGGACAAACAGGGTATCGACTTTGGGGTGAAAGTCTTCATTCATATGTGTGCTGTTCAAAAAAAAGTGTTTTTAAAATGACACAATTGCCAAAATTCAAAATGGGGTAATTTGTGGGGGTTCTCTGTCATTTTAGCCGCTCAAGGGCTCTACAAGTGGGCAATGGGGCCTAAATCACCGTCAAGCAAAATGTCTGTTCTAAAAGCCACCTGCTGCTCCTTTCATTTTGGGCCCCCTGTGCACAGAGATATAAGATTAGGGCCACAATGGGTATGTTTCTGAACACAGGAAAAACAGGGATATCCATTTTGGGGTGAAAATCCTCATTTTTATGTGCACTACTGAAAAAAACCCTGGCTTTAAATGACGTGTTTGAAAAAATATGAAATGATATTTTTTCTCTAAATTGCATTAACTCCTGAAAAGAAACTGTGTAGTCAAAATACTCCTGACCCCCCCCCCCCCCCCCCCCAGTGAATACATTAAGATGTGGGTTTTTTTTTTAAATGGGGTCATTTGTGGGGGATCTATCATTGTGACACCCTTTGGAATCTTGCCTTGGTGTCGGAAAACAAAGTGTTCCTCAAAATGTTGATTTTGATATGGTTAATGTTAAATTTGTACGTCGCCTAAATAATTTTTAAAAACTAAAGTTTTTCGAATGTTCATCCATAATAAAGTAAACAGATGGAAATATATATCTCATCAAAAATTTGTACAATGTTTGCACATATTTGAGATATTGCAGTTAAAAATGTGAAAAAATAAAAAAAATTTTTAAATTTTCCAAATTTTGGCACTTTTAATAAATATACACAAATACTTTCAGTCTATTTTTACCACCTAAATGAAGTACAATACGTGGTGAAAAAAAACAATGTCAGAATCACTTGCATATGCAAAACCTTTACGGAGTTATTCTATGTTAGGCCTCAGTCACACGGGCGCATCGGCACCCGTACACCGGCGCCGATGCGCCCGTGTGACTGACACCAGCAGACGGACGTACCTGAAGACGGCCGTCTCTCTGCAGCGCCGGAGGAAAGAACATGTGACCGGCTTCATTGCCGGTCATGTGTTCTTTCCTCCGGCGCTGCAGAGAGATGGCCGTCTTAAGGTACGTCCGTCTCCTTCCTGCAGTCACACGGGCGCATCGCCGCCGGTGTACGGATGCCGATGCGCCTGTGTGACTGAGGCCTTAAAGTGACACATGTCAGATTCCCAAAATGTGGCCTGGTAATTAAGGTGCAAACAGGCTTGGTCACTAAGGGGTTAAAGGATACCGCATCTCTCATTAACATTATATTTAGCTATGGCAGCCAACATATAAATGGGACAGTCTGAATGTTATACCCTTATATTCCAACCTTACACATGATGTAGGTGTAAACGTATACTTACACAAGACCCACTGATACCTAACGGACAGAAGAGGTTCATATTTCATATTGAAAATCAATTTCTTTTAATGCCCAAATTTTATACTAAAGGACCATCAGATTCCCCTCTCCACAGAACAACCCCAATAACTACCTTTCAGATTGTTGAGGGGGAAGACTTAGTTGAGTCCATCTAAGAAGAACTTCTGGTCACCAATCTAAACCTAAAAGTACATTTTATCAATTAGAACACGCAGCCGCGGTTTCAGCCGGACTTACCGCAGCGGATTGGCCGTCCCGTGTGGATGAGATTTCTGAGAAATCTCGTCCACATGGCTGGCTAATCCCGAGATTAGTGGCCGCGGGCGGATTTGCCGCGGCAAAACCGCGGCAAATCCACCCTGTGTGAACCCAGCCTAAATTGTTTAAAAAATGTAACCTTGGTGAAACAAGAGCTTCCAAATAACTTAACCACTCAGGCTGCCTGTCCACAGGCATAGCGATATCCTGCGGCAAATCTCCACCGCGGGAGCCACCGCTGGGGAGCAGGAGACAGCTGATGGTTCTCCGCATTGAGCCTATCTGACTGATAGGCTCACTATGGAGAATCGCAGCAAATTGCAGCATGCTATGATTTGAATCCCGCAAGGGCTGAGCTTTCCATAGCAACTAGAGATGAGCGAGCGTGCTCGTTTAGAGCAATTACTTGATCGAGCATCGCTTTTTTTGAGTAACTGCCTAATCGGGCGAAAAGATTCGGGGGGCGCTGGGGGGAGTGGGAAGAGAGAGAGAGCTCCCCCCTGTTCCCCCCTGCTACAACCGCATTCCACCCCGCCGCCTCCAAATCTTTTCGCCCGAGTAGGCAGTTACCCGAAAAAAGGATGCTCGATCGAGTAATTGTCCTAAACAAGCACGTTCGTTCATCTCTAATAGCAATGCTATGGAAAGCTTGCACTGCGTTACCCGCGGCCGGATTATCACTGCGGATAACACAATGCAAAAACGCCCGTGGACAGGCAGCCTTAGTGACAAAGCCTGTTTGCGCCTTAATGACTAATTTTTCAGTTTTTTTCATTGTTGCAATCCTGGGGCCAGAACTTTTTTTAAGTCGACATAGACATATGAGGGCTTGTTGCATCATTTTTGAGTACATATAATGTATTGTATACCTTAATTTTTTTTAGGGGGAATGTTGAAAAAAAGAAATTCTGTAATTTGTTTCATTTTTACGGTATTCTCTGTGCAAAAAAATGATAATAATAATAACATTCTGCTCTGGGGGGGGGGGGGGGCATGATTCCGACCACACTAAATTTATAACTTTTTTTTATGTTTTGCTATTTTTGTACTCAAAAAACACTTTTTTAAAAAAAAGATTTGTTTCTGTGTTGCCGCATTCCAAGAGCCATAGAGTTTTTATTTTTCCATCGACACAGCTCTACAGGGGATTGCTTTTTGCGGGATGAAATCTAATCTTCATTTATCTAATTTTTGGGAACATACAACATTTTGAATGATTTTTATGTCCTTTATTTCTAGAGGCAAGCCTAACACAATTCTGACATGGTCTTTATTTTTAACGCCCCTTCCTCTGTCTGCCTTTTACATGGTGTGATCGCACTGACCATGACGTGTAAAGGGTTACATAGCTGGAATCGAAGGGCTGTTCAAATCCCACTATTAGAGAAAGTGCTCGGCTGACATCTGATAGCTCCCTTCCCTAGCAGCGGAGACCCGCACCAGGCTTCTAATGCAGCAACGTCTTATGACAGAATAAAGCCCCTTAATGTTCATCGTCAAAAGATGTATGGGGGGTTGTTAAGGGGTTAAGAAAAGTCCAGAAGCTTTTTCTAAAACAAGTATCTGAAAATAGTAACCTAGTTATTAAAAATACAGATATGGGGGGCAGGGTGCAGTTATTATGGACAGTGACGGTGACGACTGAGGCCAGAAGGATTCTAAACGAGAAAGATTATTATTAGAGATGAGCGAGCCTACTCGGCCCCGCCCCTTTTTCGCCCGAGCGACGCGATTTTCGAGTACTTTCGTACTCGGGCGAAAAGATTCGGGGGGCACTGTAGGTGAGTGGGGGGTTGCAGCAGGAAGTGGGGGGGAGTGGGAGAGAGAGAGGGCTCCCCCCTGTTCCTCGCTGCTACCCCTGCTCCGCCACGCCTCCCCCCGGCGCCCCCCGAATCTTTTCACCCGAGTACGGAAGTACTCGAAAATCGCGGTGCTCGATCGAGTAATTACTCGAAACGAGTAGGTTCGCTCATCTCTAATTATTATGTTAAACTTTCAACAAACCGACCCTTACATCACAGACGCATTGCATGACTTTATCAATGAGGACTTTGTAAGAAACTGTCTAACTAAAACCGAAAGGGATTTTATCTCTATTGATATTCCAGAAATCTCATATTTCTCTTTTCTGCCCGAAAATACATAGGTCCCTCACCAACCCCCCGGACGATTATCGCAGGGGTTAGTTAAATTGCTAACAATTTGGCAGAATATATTGACTACCAATTACAGTGTTTTGTATCTTATCTACTATATATATATATATGTTGAACTTTCACCTAAAGTGATTATGAAATCCGTTCACATTTATGACATCATAACTTGTGCTATTGTTTGGATACAACACTTGACCTTTGTATCCGTCCCTCCAACTCTAGATTTCACTCCTGCTTTGAAGTCTGTCATGGTTACTTTGTATTAATGGGTCAATTGAATTTATTTCTTCTTTTCGTTCATGTAACATATTTATTGTTTTCTCCTCGCAGTTTGCGCTTCATACTTCTGTTAATTATCTGCATCATCCTCTGATTTTATTTTTGATTTTCCATGTTATTTAATTCCATCTCACTTTGGATCCTACTACCAGTTTATTGTATCGTCCACTACAGTGTTCTGTCCCAGATAGCTGAAGAAGAGGCCGTGCCTCGACATTCCTTTTTTCTGCTCGTTTTTAAATTTCCTACAATAAAGGATACTATCTATGCTCATACTGCTACTTCGTTTGGAGAGCTGCGCTTGGTGCCAGATTTTTAACCATTTCCCATGTGCTGTCAGGATGGCAGACTAGGGACCTGGGCGTTTTGGAGGTGAGTTAGGCTGCCATGCTTCCGTTATGTTAAAGGGGTTGTCTTGCGAAAGCAAGTGGGGTTATACACTTCTGTATGGCCATATTAATGCACTTTGTAATGTACATCGTGCATTAAATATGAGCCATACAGAAGTTATTCACTTACCCCCTCCGTTGCTGGCGTCCCCGTCTCCATGGCTCGGTGTATTTTCAGCGTCTAATCGCCCGATTAGATGCACTTGCGCAGAAGGGTCTTCTCCCTTCTGGTCGGTCCGGGCACGAGCGGCGTTCTGGCTCCGCCCCCTTCTACGCATCATCGCGTAGCTCCGCCCCGTCACGTGTGCCAATTCCAGCCAATCAGGAGGCTGGAATGGGCAATGGACCGCACAGAGCCCACGGTGCACCATGGGAGAAGACCCGCGGTGCACCATGGGAGAAAACCGCGGTGCATCCCTGGGAAAGGACCAGCGGCCATCTTTGGAAGAAGTTTTATAAGTTGATGAAACGCTAAAATGGTGAGTAGAAACCTTCTTTAAACCTTCTTTACACGTGTACATTGTAATGTTTGATTTAGAAGGGGGACTGGGCAGAAAAAAAAATGTCACTTTTGCCTTAGGACAACCCCTTTAAGTCTTATGCGTTTTTGTTTTGTAATGTTATGGTTCCATCTGCAGTATCCGTACGTAATATTGTGTCTACACAATCCTTTATTTTCATTTGCTTATTGTTCCCTTTACATTGTATTAACCTCACCTAAGTAGGATTTATTATTGTGCTTGCGCCTTGCCTTGGAGACTTTTCTTAATTATCATTGTTTTTTCTTGCAAATTGAAAATAAAACCTTTTAAAAACATTAAATGATGATCATATGGTTCTGTACCTGTAACTTGGAGACTTCCATTAGCAACACTGAGTTGATCGTTTCTTCTGAAATATTGGTTAGTGACTGCAATTCTGCAACAGTTGCACTCTTATTCCATAACAAATCTTTGATTCTCAAACCTGTGAAATGAGATCATCAACATACATTTGTATAAACAATATAAAGTAACATATAAAGTGCCTATTTAACACCTTCCGAGCCAGATGGACATGAACCGATTCCTGGGAGCAACATGAAGCATGTTGGGAAATCATTATTCTTTCATCCAGTAACAGTAGAGGAAATGTTTGCAATGTTCATGCCAATGGCTAATATCAACTTAAGGGGTATTCCCATCTTAGACATCCACAGGATATATAAGAGAAAACTAAATTCAAACTCCCTCAGGATGGGGAATAGATAAAGAGGAAATCATAAGTAAAGCTGATGATAAATAGGTACAGTTGGAGGAGGACAGACACAACCGGTCCAGCAGTATTTTCTCTCTCCTTCAGCTTTAAAGGGTTATCCCGCGATGACAAGTTAAGTTAAACACTTCTGTATGGCCATATACATGCACTTTGTAATATACATCGTGCATGAAATATGAGCCATACAGAAGTTATATACTCACCTTCCCTGCGCTGGCGTCCACGTCTCCATGGTGCCGTCTAATTTCAGCATCTAATCGCCCGATTAGACGCGCTTGCGCAGAAGGGTCTTCTCCCTTCTGGTCGGTCAGGGCACGAGCGGCGTTCTGGCTCCGCCCCCTTCTGCGCATCATCGCGTAGCTCCGCCCCATCACGTGTGCCGATTCCAGCCAATCAGGAGGCTGGAATCGGCAATGGACCGCACAGAGCCCACGGTGCACCATGGGAGAAGACCCGCAGTGCATCGTGGGTGAAGATCCCGGCGGCCATCTTGGAGGAAAAGAAGGAAGAAGTTGCAGAGAAGGGATTCAGGTAAGTAAATTTTTTTTTTTTTAATTTCAACACATCCCTTGGGTTTGTCCTGCGGTGAACGGGGGGTCTATGCAAAAAAAAAAAAAACCCAGTTTCGGCGCGGGACAACCCCTTTAAGTATGTATCATCAGCTTTATTTCTATTCTCCTCTTTCCCGATTCCCCAACCTCAGCATCAGTTATAATTCGGTTTTGTTTTATTAGGCTTATTGCTCCTTTGGGCCTAATGTAGTGTGTTTATTGGGTTCTTGCCGAGGTCATTGGACTTTGGACACTCTGAAGGAAGTAGGAATTTTGGCTGAAGGATCTCCCAGGAAACAGTGTGGTACCATCTGCACTGCAAGCTATGTGATTTCTGAAAGCCCAATTCACTTCTATGGGGATTAAGGAAACAGCATTGTGCAGCGACCTCATCAATTTCCATAATCCTGACCACCTCTGCATTTAATTTCAGCTAAGATGCACAGCCATAGGCCATCTTATCAGCCAGTACGGGGGTCAACAGTTTTCCAGATAGGTACATGTGCCGGAGATGGGACTTGCATTTACAAGGCATTTATAGTACATCCTATGATTTTACCATAAAAGTCTAAAACAGGAATCCGCCTCTAGAGTGATTTCACACAACGTTTTTGGAAAAACATCATTGTAGTTTTCATGTGGTTTTCTGAGTTAAAATCAGAGTGGATCCAGTTCTACGCCTGCCTTGGATGCCTTCCTATTAAGCCCTGCCTGTAAATTACTGATGACCTACTTGCAGGATAGGCCATTGGTGGTAGGCAGACTGACACCCAGGATCCACACTGCTCAGCTGTTTTAAGGGCCAGTGCGCTTGTGTACCAAGCTGATTTCTGCAGGAAGCATAGAGCTCTGTTCCCACTGCAGTGGCCAGGCTTGGTATGGCAGACAAAGTTCTCATTGAAGTGAATGGGAGCTTTGCCTGTAATACCAAGAATGGCCACTGCATAGGGAATGGCACTTTCTGCCTCCTGCATAAATCAGATCAGTGCACCAGCACCCCAGCCCAGTGAACAGCTGTCCGAGAGGTTCCTAAGTGGCAGATCCCTGAATGCTGTAAAGTGCATTCATTTTCCATTTCACTCCACTCTGAGTTTTCCAGTACCACTGAAAAATATTACTTTTTTCTGCAAAATACGAGCCCTCATGTAACTTAGTTGTCAAAAACCTCTTAAAAATTATGATTTTTTTGAAAGTGTGGATGGAAAAAGAAAAAGGGCTGCAGTGGTAATGAATTGACATGTTAAGAAAGCTGAAAAGTCCTTTTTTATAAAAATGTGGACATGATCATTTCTATTCAAAGCAGAAATGGAATAGGGGAGGTTGCATATATTACCTTGAAATCTAGTAATGTTGGTGAATAACCTTGTGATGGGACTGCCAGGAAGGAGCTTCTCAAGGTTTGACATCAACCTGCCAAAAAAAGGTCTGCTTACTTTCAAGTTCATTTGCTCAAACAATATCAAAATTTAACGAGCACTTGTCCGTGTGTGTGTGAGTGCTTCATATGCTCTGCCCCCTGATCACATGCCAGTGATCACAAGTCATTCACCTTTGTGCACTAAATGACGGATTATGGGCAGACTACATGCCCCACAAACCCCCGCAGCCTCAGCTGCTATAGACTTATCTGTACTCAGCCTGGCAATTTGTAGCCGCACACCTGTGTGGAGACTCCAATAAATGACACCTCACAAATGTCCACATACATAGCTGGTGGTGCATATGGACCAACAACATTGAGGCCCCCTGTCCACAGGCGAGGCGGAATATCGCTAGCATGGGAGCATGGGAGAGAACTGTCAGTTCTCTGCGGTGAGCCTATCTGAGATTTGAATCCTGCGAGCGGAGAAATTCAACGCTTCTCAGCTCGTTGACAGGAGGCTTCGCTTTCCATAGCAACGTTATGGAAAGTGTGCACTGCGTTCCCGAGGCCAGATTATTTCCACAAGTAGCGCAACGCACAATCGGCCGTGGACAGGAGCCCTTAAATAGTCCTTCCCCACTATCTTCACATCTCCTGAATGTGATATTATGTCATCTCAAATGCTAATACCTCCAACACCGGTCCAGATTTCATCTAATCAGCCAATGTCCAGTGGTGAAACAAACAGTCGCTGTTGTGCAAACATGTCATCACAGAGGGTTTAGCGCCGCTGTGAAGCTAATGCAGCTTGCATGACACAGCGACAGGCCACAATGTCACCTCAGCCACCAACTGAAGTTCCTAAATCACATTTAGCTAATATGCAACCCCACATGTCTCCTCAGCGAGCTGCGAAAGTTCGTAAATTGCATGCAGCTAATATGAGAAAGCTACAAGCCAACATGTCTCCTCAGCGAGCTGCTGAAGTTCGTAAATCGCTGTTTGCAATGTTCTGGAAAATTGTCCATAATGCCAATAGCTTACTATATTTGCACGGAAATATTTGTACCAACTCCAATTCCTTACAGGGTATATTAGTAAGTGGGCAGAAACACTGGTTGTATCCCTTCGGAATGTTCACAGGTTTACATGTCGCAGTATCGGTGTTGCTATTTTGTACATTTACTGACGTTTTCTTATTCATAGGTGATTGCACTGTTCAGCAAAATTGTGAATATAATGGCAATAACTTACTATTTGCACAGTAATATTTTGACCAACTCCAGTCCCTTTCACTATATATTACATTAGTAAGTGGCGCAGTGTGCTGCCAGAAACACTGGTACTATAAATCATACCAATAACTGGTAAGTCATATAATGACCAGAGATTGTGTTATTCGTCATGGCAGCTTATTCTGAAACATCATATTAAAGTGCAGGTACATGTCAATATTTTGTGCCATTACATACATACTAATAAATGGATGCAACCATATTTCATACATACACTCTTTGTAAAAAAAAAACAACTCAAGCACCTAGAAGGAGGTGTCATTTTGCTGTAAACCTCGGCATGCAGTTCCATCTCAGGTAGATATGTAAATGATGAGAGCTATGATGTGATTAGATGAATGGTCTTGTCACCGGAGGCCCTAAAGATGGTTCCAGTTTTGGCCTATAAAAAGGCTCTCAGAGGTTACAGGGTTATAGTGGACCTCTTTGTGTAGTACCATTTGACTACTAGATGCCTCTACAATACAGAGAAGAGATTTCCCCCCTGTTGCCAGAGTCTCAGAGGGGCGCATTATTGGGATGTGAGAAGCTAGATGGCTATGTCAACAAATTTCCTCCCACCTGAGTCATTCTGACCAGACTGTTAGGAGATGTTGGGACCAGTGGATGCGTGACAGCACACGCACAAGGCGATCAACTCAGCACGCCCTCGACAGACCACCAGTAGAGAGGAGCATCTGGTTGTTTGACAGCACGAACAGCTCCAACTGTTTCATTTTCCACCATCCAGAAGCAATTGGCCCCATTGCTACAGGCCCCTGTGTCTGTCAAAACTATTCCCAAAAGGTTGGCTAAAGGACATTGGGTCTCACGGTGCCCATTACATATACTGCCTTTCATACATACCATCGCTTCCATTTGCAATGGTGTTTTGAATGATGAAACTTGACTGCAATGGAGTGGAACAGGGTTGTCTACAATGATGAATCAAGGTTTAGTTTGGGCGCTGACGACGGCCGTGTTCGTATCTGGAGACTTCTGGGTGAGCGCCTCAATCCTGCCTTTGCTGTGGAGCAGCACACTGCCCCTTGCTGGTGGGATGGTCTGGGAGGCATTGCATACAACATTCGGTCCCCCCTAGTAGTGGTACGAGGGACAATGACAGCTCAGTGATATGTTCAGGACATCCAGCAGCCACATGTGTTCCTCTCATGGGGGCTTCCAGCAGGATAATGCTCGGCCGAACACAAGGGGGTCACAGGAGCCCCCACAACATTGTCACACTTCCATGGCTGCCTGGTCACCAGATTTATCATCAGTGAAACATGTGTGGGATCTTCTGGAAAACTATCTTTAACAGCCTACGAGTCTGAACAATCTAGAGGCTCCGTTACAGCAAATGTGGAGCAATATGCTTCAAGATACCATACACAACCTGTATGCCTCCATGCCCAACCATATCACATCTTGTACCCAAGCTAGAGGTGGTACAACAGGGTACTAGAGCCTCCATGCCTGCCCATATCACATTTTGTATCCAAGCTAGAGGTGGTACAACAGGGTACTAGAGCCTCCATGCCGTATCACATCTTGTATCCAAGCTAGAGGCGGTATAACAGGGTACTAGAGCCTCCATGCCCACCTGTATCACATCTTGTATCCAAGCTAGAGGCGGTATAACAGGGTACTAGAGCCTCCATGCCCACCGTATCACATCTTGTATAAAAGCGAGAGGCGGTACAACAGGATACTAGAGCCTCCATGCCCCCTTGTATCACATCTTGTATCGAAGCTAGAGGTGATACAACAGGGTACTAGAGCCTCCATGCCCCCTTGTATCACATCTTGTATCCAAGCTAAAGGTGGTACAACAGGGTACTAGAGCCTCCATGCCCCCTTGTATCACATCTTGTATCCAAGCTAGAGGTTGTACAACAGGGTACTAGAGCCTCCATGCCCCCTTGTATCCCATCTTGTATCCAAGCTAGAGGTGGTACAACAGGGTACTAGAGCCTCCATGCCCCCTTGTATCACATCTTGTATCCAAGCTAGAAGCGATACAATAGGGTACCAGAGCCTCCATGCCTGCCCGTATCACATCTTGCATCCAAGCTAGAAGCAGTACAACAGGGTACTAGACCCTCTCTTTAAGGGGTCAATTTTCCACAATAAGGGCTCCCACCCACTTGCGAGGGCGATAGTGCGTTTTTAAAATCGCTGCGATATCGCAGTTGCCAACTTGCGATTTTTTTTGTGATTGCGCTGCGATTTTTCCCCCACTAAACTCACATCGCAAAGCTCTATGTATTGTGGCTGTCCTGCGCTTTTTTATCGCAGCGTTTTTGACACTGACTGCTGTGCCCTTCCCCTCCTCCTTGCCTGAGAGAAAAAATTCGCAGTATCGCATCGCAACGCAGTCGCGCATGCATTTCTGCGATGTGCGGTGCGTTTTTACGGCACCCATTGACTTGCATGGGCGAGGGAAAAATCGGACATCGCACTAATATAGGGCAGTCGCAATCGATAAGAAAAAAAAAAAATCGCAAATGCGCATAGCCACATTACAACTCATTTGTTTCAAACTAGAAAGTTTTAGCGCTCTATCACAGCGCTAAAAAAAAGCAAACCGCTAACGCAAGTGGGTGGGAGCCCTAAATGCTGCTTTTGCAGTCCCTTCTATCAATGTTACAATCACACAGGGAAGGTTTTATGCATCTGACAAGTTCTGTTTTTGACAATGAGTGTAAATGCAATATTAGCAGTGATTAGTCAAATTAATGGAGGGTTTTCATTTAAGACAAGATCTCCGGGCGTCCTCTAAGGACAGCGTGCTACCTGCTTCACTAGGACAAAACCAAACCCTACCCCTAACTATTTGTATCTGCTTCCATTTCCTGGTTGGCATTATCCATAGCTCATGTGTTCATTGATGGAAATTGACTAGAAGCAAATTTTTATCTGATGGGAAGTAATGTTATCTGGACTCACTGAGGACACTCACCTCTCTACTTGACTGGGACCCTGCTCAGACATCGGGTTACATTGGCAGTCTGCTTCTGCACGCATGTTCTGAATGTGACTTGACATAGTTAACACATCGGTGTACAGCTCTTTGGTCGTTGATACAAAATTGGTACAATTGACATCGCCAAACAGGGTCCAGCTTCCCATATCCTAGAGCAATACAACAGAAATGTACATTACACATTTAGGTAATCCTATAGCAGCAATGTTATTTTAAAGCATTTATCCTGTTCTATCTGACCAGGTACGGCAGCACATGGAAGCCATAGGGCCAGATACCCCAGTACCCACTCTGCGTTCTGCCCTGTCCATAATCCTCTTGTTCTTTATCTGTCAACGTGGCAAAGAAGTCTATCCTTGGGTTCTTCCTCTTGTCCATCAGTGTCTTTGGTCTAAGCTAACTTATTAGTTCATTTTATTTTCAATACCATCTGTATATCTCTGTATGCCCAACTATCTACCCCTCAGCTTTCTATCCCGATACCCAATCATCTTGTCTTCCTGGCTTTTTGTGAGCTTTCTGCTCTTTCATGTCTTCCTGCTTCATTAAACTTAACGTGAATAAGACAAAACTTATTTTTCCTCCATCTCAGTCCTATCCACAGCCGGAAATAACAATCTCAATTGGTAACAGCACACGGATTTAGGGCACTTGGACACAGAACTCCATGGTCTGCCGTTAAGGCTACATTGGACTACTGACTTCCATGGGTCAGAATACCTCTACACATAAAAGAGTCCAATTGAACAGATCATCATTTCTTACTCTATGCTTTCCTTTGAAATCCGAGGCCTACAGAGGCAGATAGCACATGCTATCTATAACAGCCCTACTACGGCTTGGGCCAACCCGGAGCCTTACACCGCCACATGAATGGGCCTCTGGGGTTATAATTAAAATGTTCTCACAAGAACAGATTGGAAACAGAATATGTTAGCAGCTTCACAAACCTTCAGTTGGTTGCTGATAGAAATGATGCCTTCTAAGAGCGAGACTGTAATCATTCCTGATGAACTGGCTTCACACTTTGATAGATCACACACGTGTTTAATGATCAGATGCGGGTTTTCTGCAAAACACATTAAATAGTTTATTAAGGTGAAAAAACTGAATGAGGTTAATAACGTTTTTGTAGATGACATTAATACGGGGACATAACCCCGACTACTCTTTACAGAGAATGCTTTGTCATTTGTAGAACAGCTGAACGTGCAGAAGAAAGGCTGGAAGTCATCAAATAGCAACAAATGGGGAGCTGAGAACTGGAGGCTTACTTGGCATTCCGAGGAGCCGGGTTCTACACGCCTATAACATGTGCTTGACCCATTTTTTTTTCTGTAAATCACAAAGACTTGCAGTCAGCATGTTTGTGAAAGGAAATGAATGCTTTCAATGGGGAGGAGCTAAAATTGTGGATCTACTTCTGATTGTATGTAATGTATATTTGTTTACAGACTTCATCAATTTACCCTTTGTACAGTAAATTCTGTTCAGAAAATAGCCAATTAATTTGCAGTTAGTTTGTTGTGTGTATGCACATTGCTGGCCATATAGATAACATTTCAACCAGCCCAACCAATCCTGCCAATATTGCTGGGTCTGGTTCTAATATCTATAGGGCCTCCTAGCTCTTCCCTGACAGCAGATGTCAGGGAGATAAGAATCAGACTATTGAATTTCAACTGCCTGTTCCTTTTTTCCTTGGGGAGATAAGCCACTGCCAGAGCAGCCATCTTCTCCCCTTTGGCTGTGTGAAGGTGGCCTTAGGATGTGCAGCAACCAAGAACAAAGCCTTCAGCTGAGGAGACAGCGGGGCACAAGACGGCAGCAGTTCACGGTGGCTCTACTGTCTCGTCTCCTCAAAGGCTGAAGCGTAACACGGCTCAGCTACTAGCAAGGGAGATAAGATTGTAGCAGACTTAATAACTGCTATTCAGTTCTAGATTATTGTCGTGACGCCAGTGTCCCTAGATGAGTCACCAGTTACTTGCGATTAATAAATGAGTTCATGGACAAACAAAAACCGGGGACACTCGGTCTCCTTTTACTCACATTTCAACTTTGATTTTCCAGTACAGGCAAATTCACTAGTACTTCTTAACATGAAGCTAAAGGCTTCAAAACAGTTTCCTGAACTCTACTTTGCAAAACACATTTGACAAAAGACGGTTCTTCTCCCAAAGCACACACAACCTCAGTCGCTATTATCTGAAGGGCACTTGCTTGGGTTACACGGTCTCTCATATGACTCTCACTTTAGTCATTAGCTGTAACAGACTTCTGCGCTTCCCCTCCTTATGCAGTTCAGTGGGGCCCGTACATCTCTTGCATTCCCTTACCAACTCTTAAGCAGCATCTTCTGTGCTTTTATTCCCGGAGGAGATAAACGTTCCAGCAGCAGAGACATAGCGGCGGCCTAGCCCCGGTGGGAGCATCGGCCCCTCTCCCCTGCGCGCACCTCCTTCTCTGACGACGCACACTACACTACCCTACACTCTTCACTAACTAACTCCTCCCCTATTGTACTCAAACCACCAATCACAACACACTGACGAGACAAAGAGAAAAATGGACTCACTTAAAGACAAACAGACTTACAAATAATGGAGGGACCCTACTCTGGGTCACTACAGATGCCTAAATTCCTAGGTATGCCGTCGTTATGTTCTGTTAGGTTATGCAAGAACAATCTGTATTACGTTTAGAATGAGATAAAACAATATATTAAGTAATTAGTTGTGCACATCTGCATTATCAGCTGGCTGTTTCAGTATTTGCCATTATGAGAAGGACAGACACCATTTTCTAGCAGACAAACCTGATAAGAAGGAAAGGCTGTTCTTAAAGATGCCCTGTAATTTCTGAAGCACTTCAAAATCTTCCAAGTCCGTTTTTTCAAAGAGTAACTGGCAATAATTTGACAGGCTGAAATGAAAATAAATAGCAATATGCTGTCATTGTCTGCGCGGTGCAACAAAACATTACTCTGTTTTTATGAATTGTAGAAATTGTCTTATAAAGACCGATCATCCAAATCTGCCTGCAGAAGTGCCAACAATAAGAGTGGTTCCTGCAGGGGATGTACTATTACATGAAGTCATTTAACCCCTTTAATGGCACGCCCAGAAAATCTCCACTAATGATAAACCTGTCACTAACGGGGTTAAATACAGAAAGTGTAACCTATGGATGGTCTTGGTCTACCAGAGAGCTGCAGTATCTGCGTTGGTTCGTAGGTGAGACCTATAGAACATCTGTGTGCCCAAATATGGAAAGGGGCTGCTGGCCTGAGCAGACAGCATTACATGCAGAGATCGCCGCAGGTTTTACCATTTGCAATGCAAAAGGTGAAATTCACGGTGAAAATATGATAGGAAAGAACTGATATGCCATGGATTTCAAAATCTGCATGCCAGGTCAATTTGTGCGCGGAGATTGAGGCGTCATTGGATAAGACAAAAACATACAGTCTTGGATTTGCTGCAATAAATAAGATCATTAAAAGTTTTATGTATCCTTTTATTTTACATTTACTTTTCCCAACTGCAGTTATTAAATGTTAACAAACACTAGAGAGGATGTACTTATATCTTCAGCCTCCATTGGCTTCAGTACAAAAATGGCCAACTCATTTGCATACATTTAAGTGATTGATTCATTCATACAATTTCTCATATCCAACCTTTTGTTTAATCTGCTTTGGCAAACAACTCTCCCTGTTCTTTGTAATGAGTTCCTTGCACACAAGGCTTGAAACCACCATTTATCTAATTATCAATTACATAGGAAGTAGAAGAGTTATTCGGCCATTATATGGTATTAGGATCATTCTTCACTTTCTGGTTTGTACATTGTCTATAGGGGTGCGGTGTCGCCCCAACAGGAGGTAGCACACAAGGCTTCGTCCAACGTAAGGCCAGCCCTGATATTGGTCAGACATGTTTGTTACTAATAAAAAGATTACAATCTCCTTCACTTTCTCAGGGCTCAGTCAGACGAGCGTTTTTGTGCACGCACCTTAGGTGGGTTTGTGAATCGCATCTATTAGAACCAATGCTTTCCAATAAAAGTGGTCACATGTCCGTTTTTACATGCAAATAAAATTCGCACCTCCAAATTAAAGGGCAGTATTTTGCAATTCGCACTTGGTGTGCGGTCATGCAATCCTAAAATTTGCACATATAGTGCGGCCCCAATTAGAGAGGATCACTATCCCCTGCTGCGGCTGTGACAGCTGCAGCAGGGGATTCCTTGGATGTGAAACCCCTGGATGCTGTCACATCCTGGAGTTTCACCTTGTTGTCAATGGGGCTGTCATTCAATAAATAGCTGAGTGCTGCCTCTGGTGGGTGATAGCGCTCAGCCAATCAGAGCAGTGCTTTTAGAAGGTGGGGAGCCAGGGAGAAGACATGCTGGAGCTAGACAGAGCTGGAGAGGTGATGTATTATATTTTTTAATTATTTTCAGGGAAGGGCTTATATTTCAAGCCCTTCCCCGAAAATTCCTTCAGGGGTCGCCTTCATCCCATTCCCGTCAATGGGGCGGCAGCATTAAAAGGGAAGAGGGAAGGAGTATTCAAAATGATCTAGAAAAGCTTGAACAGTGGGCAGCAACTAACAGAATGGTATTTAACAAGGAGAAATGCAAAGTCCTACAACTGGGCAAGAAAAATGAAGAAAGCACATACAGAATGGGAGGAATTGGGCTAAGCAGCAGCACAGGTGAAAAAGACTTGGGTATACTAATAGATCATAGACTGAACATGAGTCAACAATGTGATGAAGCAGCCAAAAAGGCAAACAAAATTCTGGGATGAATTAAGAGAAGCATAGAGTCTAGATCACAGGAGGTCATTATCCCCCTCTACTCTTCCTTAGTCAGACCTCATCTGGAATACTGTGTCCAGTTCTTTTCACATCACTTTAAAAAAGACATAGACAAACTGGAACAAGTTCAGAGAAGAGTTACTAAGATGGTGAGCGGTCTGCAAATCATGTCCTATGAGGAACGGTTAAAGGATCTGGGAATGTTTAGCTTGCAATAAATAAGGCTGAGAGGAGACTTAAAGGGGTTGTCCCGCGACAGCAAGTGGGGTTATGCACTTCTGTATGGCCATATTAATGCACTTTGTAATATACATCGTGCATTAAATATTGGCCATACAGAAGTTATACACTGACCCCCTCCAGTGCTGGCGTCCCCGTCTCCATGGCGACGATCAAACTTCTTCTCTGGTCGCACGAACAGTCGGGCTTGCACAGACAGGAATCCCCTTCTGGAAGGTCCTTGCTCACGAGCTGCGTCCTGGCTCCTCCCCCTTCTCAGCGTCATCGCGTAGCTCCGCCCCGTTACATGGTGCCGATCAGCCAATGGAGAAGAACATCCACGGTGCACCATGGGAGAAGACCCGCAGTGCACCATGGGAAAAGACCAGCGGTGCACCTTGGGAAATGACGGTGGCCATCTTGGAAGAGGAATTTTTATAACTTCATGAAACGATCTAACGGTGAGTAGAAACTCTCTTTAAAATCGCTTTCCATGGGTAGATTATCATGTTTGCTTTAGGAGGGGGACTGGGCAGAAAAAAAAATTACAATTTTGCCGCGGGACAACCCCTTTAATAGCTGTCTACACATATCTGAGGTGCTGTCACAGTGCAGAGGGATCAGCCCTATTCTCATCTGCACAAGGAAAGACTAGAGGCAATGGGATGAAACTGAAAGGGAGGAGACACAGATTAGATATTAGACAGTGAGGGGGATCAATGAGTGGAACAGGTTACCACAGGAGGTGGGGAGTTCTCCTTCAATGGAAGTGTTCAAACAGAGGCTGGACAGACATCTGTCTGGGATGATTTAGTGATCCTGCACTGAGCAGGGGGTCGGACCAGATGATTCTGGAGGTCCCTTCCAACTCTACCATTCTAGGATTCCTCTGCCACAGCTCTCACAGCTGTGGCAGGGGAATTCTTCATCCCCGCGGGGTGTCGCCTTATCACAGTGCTGTGACAGTGTTCAGTGATGAGGGGACTCCCCACAGGGATGAAGGCATTCCCTGCCACAGCTGTGACAGCTGTGGCAGAGGATTGCGATCTTCTCCATATGTTTTCAATGGCAACAAGGTGAAACCCCTAGATATAACAGCATCCAGGGGTTTCACTTCCAAGGAATCCCCTGCTGCAGCTCTCACAGCCGCAGGAGGGGATAGCAATGGGACCGCACTTTTATGTGCGAATTTTGCCATCGTGTGACTGCACAAGTGTGAATTTAAAAACGTGTCTGCTGCTTTGGTCACGCAAATTTTATACATGCGTTTTGCGTGCACAAAAACGCTCGTCTGACTGATCCCTCGGAGTAAATTATGGAAACGTGTATTTTTAATGTTGCTGCTCTTAACTTTTTTTTTCAAGTAATTATAATGTTATTTACTGGATTATATGGAGAAAAGTCAAGCATCAGAGATCAATGGTATTATCTGAGTGACTCGCGGTGAAGCGATTTACTCTGCTCTGCTGGCTGAAGAGAATAATCCGCTTTAGAAAACCTTAATTACCCAGATAAATTACCCATTACAAAGATAAAGCCTCTCAATGTGGCGGTTTAAAATAAATGGAGGAAACTTTTGATTGGGCTTGAAAATCAGATTTAGAAATAAAAAGATTTCCAATCCTTTCCTTGAATCAACTGATATCCAGATAGTTCACTGCGGTATTTACAGCCGCCGTTAGAATAAGCAGGCAATGTTAGTTTGCCAATACACATTAGATATGGAGTCGAAACCTGACAATTTAGGTGGGTTAGGGCAATCTTTTAATATGTATGGCGACTTCCCAACTCTCCTCCAATCGTACAATCCACGGGACCCAGAGACAGAAGAACTTATTGCAATGGGATAAAGCAATGCATTTCTGCTCCATATCAGACCCATCGGGCAATATGGTGTGCTGCCTGATGAAGGGTCCCGGCATGGACCAGAAATATGTTGCCTTCTCTCACTGCAATGAATTCTATAAGCTACTTCTGTCTCTGGGTCCCATGGATTGTGCCATCAGAGCGCTGACTTCTGCAGTTGTCACTCAACATCATGATCCACCTTCACCTGCAGAAGCCACAATCAACGGAACCGGCATCAGCCCACGGGCATTACACCTTGGCCAGAGTAATGCTGTCTACACACAGCCAATCAAGGTGAGCATCCACAATTGCATTCACTTTATCTATTGCCCAGGGGTATGTACATGAAGCACCTTTTGTTTCTGTTATTTTGCATGATCTGACTCCCCCATGATGTCAGGGGCGTGAGGATTGGGTAATTGGATTTCAACTGCCCGATCCTTATATTTTCAAGGGGTTCTGCATTTAGCATTACAAATGATCTGTCCTCAAGATAGGTCATTAATATTTGAGCGGCGGGGGCCCGCTGCTCTGGATCCTCAGCACAGTGATAAGCTATTCACCAGGCCATCGTGTGCAGAGCAGTAAGCAGACAGCTCCATACACATTCCAGCAGCTCGGGTTGGATCTAAAAGCACTGTTTCCATTGAATTCAATGGCAATACAAACCCCGGCCACTGCCAAGTGTATGGAGCTGTCCGCTGCCAGGTCCATACACACTCACAGTGACCAGGGGAACAGGTGAGCAGCAGACATCAGCAGATCGACTACTGATAACCTATCCTGAGGGTCATCAATAGTTCAAAAGTTGAAAACCCCTTTTAGTCCCTACCAGAGAAATCTGGTAATGGCTTTTGCTCATTTCTTCATTTTTAAACACATGTGGTCAAGCCAACTTTAGGTGATGAGGGAAAGTGTTTAAAAATTGATAAAAACTCCACCATTTTATTTAATTAGATTCCTATTACATTGGTCAGAGTTGGTTTGTGTGTCTTTATGGCCGTATTCACACGAGTGTTTTGTTCGTGGCTACTTTAGCGACCACCTGAGGCTTTGGTTTCTAATGCATTCGTTCAGATTACCAATTTTTAGATGCGTAAATACGTTGCAATTAGGGATGAGCGAGTATACTCGCTAAGGCACTACTCGCTCGAGTAATGTGCCTTAGCCGAGTATCTCCCCGCTCGTCCCGAAAGATTCGGGGGCTGCCGCGGGGCGGGGAGCTGCGAGGGAGAGCAGGGAGGAACGGAAGGGAAATCTCTCTCTCCCTCTCTCCCGCCCGCTCTCCCCTGCTCCCCGCCGCAACTCACCTGTCAGCTGCGGCGGCCCCCGAATCTTTAGGGACGAGCAGGGAGATACTCGGCTAAGGCACATTACTCGAGTGAGTAGTGCCTTAGCGAGTATACTCGCTCATCCCTAGTTGCAATGCAAAAGATAGAACATTTGCGACCGAATACGGGGTCGATTTTATACGTGGCTGGGAAAGACACGTCTTGCCCTATCTTTCATCTGATATACGTTGGTGGTTCCCATAGACTCCTTAGGGAGCCAAAAATAAGGCAGGGGGAGGGAGTTTAACAGCAGCCAGCACTGCTAAATCATGACAGGTGCCTCTATTTAGGCATTAGAAGTAATTATGAGGATTTATGCCAACCGAGGGAATTCCGGGCTGCAGCGTGTATACGCCGTATCCAGCCGTGTGAATGGACGGAAAACAGAAATTCTAGCCCGACTCAATTGCGGCCACAAAGAAATGTTATATCCCATTCAAACGTATTGAACTGATTTTCTATTACATGTGAATATGTCCTTACAAAGTTCTGCAAAAGCTTCTATATGTTGTGATTAGAGATGAGCGAACATGCTCGGCCCCGCCCCTTTTTCGCCCGAATACCGCGATTTTCGAGCATTTCACTACTCGGGTGAAAAGTACTCGGGTGCGCCGGGGGGCGGGGAGAGGCGTGGCGGCGTGGGGGGTAGCAGCGGGGAACAGGGGGGAGCCCTCTCTCTCTCCCTCTCCCCCCCACTCCCCGCTGCAACCCCCCGCGCCGCCACGGCGACCCCCGAATTTTTTCGCCAGAGTACGGAAATACTCGAAAATCGCGGTATTCGGGCGAAAAAGGGGTGTGGCCGAGCACGTTCGCTCATCTCTAGTTGTGATCTATTCTGAAACGTGATCACAACCTACTATGAGCCTATACCGTACCTCCATGGGCCTTCATCTACATGTTTGCACAATACATAACCTGTAGCAGGGCCCCCAGCTATAATGCTTTATTCATAGTACTGGGCTCCCTATATGAAGAGGAGAGGCCTTATGGGCCCCCTAAGGCGCCTGGACCCGGGTGCAACTGCATCCCCTGCATCTCCTATAGTTACGCCCCTGACACCAAGTGCGTACACGTCCATGACACTGACTTACATGGAATCTCTGTGCTAGATAGTACTAAGAATTTATGTCAGTCAACTATTAGTTAATGCAAATAATGAGAAGCATTTAGTAGTTAATGATTAATAAAATGATTGACTGCAAAAGATCCTGGTAAATTAAATGAATCATATTCAGATACACTTCACTGTTATTACTAAGATTATTGTGTGTTTAATTGTGTACTTAAGACTAATGAGTGGAAATATTCAAATGCTGTATGTTTAGCTTAAATGAATGAGAATTAGAATAAAGAAGAAATACAGTCATTTTAAGTGAAATATTTGACCAATGAAACTTTTAGAATTAGTTTTTTTATCGCCATCCAATTACTGTTACTCTGTCATTAGATGGAATTGTATTGATTTTGCCGTACACATTGGACCTTGTAATAAATGCTACGTATGGCTTTACCCTGATTTTTTTTATTGTTCATTTGATTTCTAAATTTAAAAAAATCAATAAACCTTCTAGATAATCTTCAGTAAAAAGTCCCTCCCTTTTGTTGCTGTAAAGTCTGTGTAACTCCTTTACAAAGCTGGCTATGCTGCTGACACAGATCCCACAGCACAATACTCCTTGAGAGATGCTTTCTCTGCTCTACCCTTCCCTTCTCTCTCAGCCAAACATAATGTGAGGGTGGATTCAAACACAACATTTTTGGAAAAACTCAACTGCATTTTTTTATGCAGTTTTTGGAGCCATTCAAAAAGGAATGTAACATCTTTCTCCAACTGGAATCGTTTTTTGCCTTGGCTTAAAAAGCTTAATTAAAAATTGCGGTAGTGCTTATCCAAAAAAACACCCCTTGAGGTGATTTTACATACAGCATTTTTGTGGAAAAATGGGTTATTTCATGAGGTCTTTCTAAATGTGTTTTGCAGCAAAAAAATCACTGCAGCCAGATGATAACCGCAGGAGAAAAGGAAAGTATGAAATGCACTACAAACTATACACTTTTTTGTGCATTTTTTCACTATTCGTGTGTCAATGGCTTTTTTGCAGTTGCAGCAGGCTGTAGGGTTGGATTTTTATTGCTTTTTGTATAGGTATCTTTTTGGTAAAGAAGAAAAAGACCACAAAAAACACTTCCAAAAAATCCATATACCAGCTTAAAAAAGCTTGCTTTTAAAGGTGTTATTTAGGAGCAATAAATGTCACCAAAAAGTGTGTGTAAAGAAGGATAAAGAGATGCTGGCAGAGGGGAAGGGAAGAGGAAAGGACACAGTGCAGGATCTGCTGGGGAAAGAGATCACACACGGGTAGAATTACCATCTGCCCCAGCACATAGAAGAGCAGATCACATAGGGGCTGCATTGGAAGACGGAATCAGCCCAGGTATGAAGCTGGACTTGTATATTACAGCTAGTAAAGCCAGCAGCACCCTAGACACACAGAACTCACATCTAGCATGGATTATTGGGAATGACATTGAGGGGGCCTGAAAACCAATAAAGGAATGATCATCGATAGATGAAACATATATGATCTTTTTCTGCCATCAGTCTTCATTCTATGTTATTATTGCAGCCTGAAAGTCCAACTTTTTAAACTCAAGGTGAACCCAGTCTAACATCTAAAATCACTAAACCTTGTCAAAGTTGCCCGTAGCCTGTAACTGTTGTATCATAAAATACTGTCCGGCTTTCTAATAGACTTTGTGGTCAGTTTGTTAACCTTTTTTAAAATCTCTTCTTATAAGTTATTATCAATGGATATATAGATAGCAGATCATACAATTCCTCTACAGTACCAACTAGTAGAAGGTAGCATTCCTACAAGTCAATGTATGACCTTTTAACAGGCCTTGTAACATGACAGGGACTATAAGCCAAAACCAGAGCCTTCTTTAGAAGAAAAGATAACCAGTTTTTTTGCCTCACATCCAGCAACCTACTGTAGACTGAACCAGCTGTCTGGGTCATGATCCATCACCACTACGACCAGTTTGTCACGGATTGGACAGTGGGCAGCGGTTTACAGATCAAACAGTCACCAAATTGTTACATACAGCACTCAGGGGCAGACCGCAGGGTCGACTTAGTTCCAGCTCCCCAGATCCTGCACTCATGCAAGATGGAGCCCAAATTTCTCCTTGCACAGCCTGGCATGCCCCACCACACCTTGCTTCCACCACTGACAGTTTCTAAAAGGTAGGTCAGCCACCTCAGTTTCCACAAGCCAACACACGATTAATATACTTTGAAGTTATGGATCCCCTAAAGCGTTCAAATGAAAATAGTTTGGTCCGGTGTCGCCAGTAGAGCAAAGTGTGATTGTTCTCAGCAAGAGAAACCAAGTCATCTTGTAGATATGATACCTTTTAATGGCTAACAAAAATACATGATGTTATAGTGAGCTTTCCAACCTACTCAGGGTTCTTCCTCAGGCTTATGGAATAGATCTGAGGAACCATGCATTTATATATACACATACATATGAAAAGGCACAGACATAGTGTGATTAATTTGCACTTAAGATAATACCAGAATAGGATGAGTAGAAGAGTTAATATTGATCGGCCCACATACCTCAGATGGGACAGTTCCCACCCTAAACACAACAAAAAGTCCATAATTTACAGCCAGGTCATCAGATTTACCCAGATCAGCTCTAACCCAACAGACAGGGATCAACATTTACAGCATCTGAAAAGGATATTTTAAAATCAGGGCTACCATCCCACCTCAATTGATGACCAAATCACCAGAGCCACCAGGATACCCAGCAATCACCAGAGCCACCAGGAGACCCAGGAATCAACTACTCCAATACACAGAGAAGGAATAAAATTGTTGTGTACCTCTAGTAGTGACCTACAACTCGCAGCTAGAAGTAGGTACTAAGAAAAAACTGAAAAGAAACTGCATCATACCCTACACAAGGATGACCGTCTCACCACCATATTCCAGGATCCTCCCCTTCTGTGTTACAGACAACCTCCAAGTCTGAGGAACTTTATAATCAGGAGTGTATTGTCCTCTGACACACAAAAAGGAACTTATCCCTATAAGGTAAGGAGCTGCAAGACCTGCTGCCATGTATGGACCACGGACAGGATACAGATCCCCAACACACAGCAGGACTATAATATCCCAGGGACATTCACATGTTCCACGTCTGATGTTGTGTACCTGAACCACTGCAGTAAATGTCCTGTTGGGGGCCTTTATGTTGGAGAAATAGGACAAAAATTGAAAGCAAGGATGAGATCTCAACGCCACACAATTAGAGAGGGAAATACTGAATTATCTGTGTCCAAGCACTTTTGTAGTCACAAACACAACATAGAACACATGAAAGTTACTACATTAAAAATCTCAGCCTCATAGAAGAATCTAGGAGTACAAATTTCTAACCACCTTTAACACTCATAAGACAGGAATCAGCATCTCAAGTGGCTTCATGCATCATTGGAGAATATGAGAAATCTGGAGTAGAGATAACACTCTGGCCTGGTGACCCCTAACACCAGTCTAGAGATCATAAAACCGTCACATCCCTTGTATGCAGTATTTACTCCTCTACTCATCCTTTTCTGGTAGTATCTTTAGTGCAAATTAATCACACTATGTCTGTGCCTTTTCATATGTGTGAATATATAAATGCATGGTTCTTCAGATCTGTTCCATTATGCCTGAGGAAGAACCCCAAGTAGGTTGGAAAGCTCACTATAATATCATGTATTTTTGTTAGCCATTAAAAGGTCTCATATCTACAAGCTTACTTGGTTTATCTTGCTGAGATCCATCACATTTTAAAGCCTTCATGGGCAACTAATACAGTTATAAGTTTTATTCTGAAAAAGTCTAGCAGTGATTAGATAAAAAAAATACAAAAGAAGATTTGATGCCACTCATGGTCTGACAGTTTGGGGAGGGGACCCCCTTAGTTTTAAAGCCTTCATAGAACCACACCTCCACCGGCCTTTTTTTTACATCATCGATAGATGTAATGAGTATATGTGTAGATCCTTCTGGATGGAACCCACATTTAACATTTCAGCTTTATTTCCCCTGGAGGCGCTACAATACAGGAGTTATAGATACCAGACATGATATGCTACAGATGATCAACTATGCATATAGGCAATTCTGTAGGTTCCTAGAGGTCGCACAGCGATAGGAGTAACTGCACTGGGTACCCTCCCAATTCTGAAGATGTAACAGCTGCTGGGCTGAGACCTTCAGATGACCCATAATCCCATTTAGGAATTTCTATCTGATAAATACAGTATCAAGGCTGGGTACAGTAATGTCTGGTTAGTATAAACTGATCAGAGGATGAAGGACAAATGGTTGGGGGAAACCAGTAATTAACATCCTTTTGTCACTTGGTAACTCCATTAACATCACAACAAAGGGCTTCTTTGCTGGTCCCAGAAACATATGTTACATTAAAGACCCCCCTCCTGCTACAGTCATGACACGAGGGGAATGAATATTGATAAATTCAACCCTGCTTTTCCTAGACCACAATGGTGGCAGATTGACACCGAAAGATGGGTGATAAATTATCAGTATCATTATATCACAGTCTGTACATGGTTACGTTTTCCATCTGGAGAAGACTCTGGCTTTGGCTTATATTCTCAGTCATGTTACATGGCCTGTTTAAAGGTCTAACAATGACTTGTAGGAATGCTACCTCCTAATAGGTGGCACTTTGGAGGCATTTACATATTACATTTCCCCGAAAAGCATGCACGGCCTTATAAGTCTCCTTATAGTTACAAGGTGCTCTCCAAAAGGAGAACCTATACCCCTTTCAACCCCTTGTTATCAGTGGATAAAAGACGTCTTATCCAGAGGCTAAAAACACATGAACACCTAAAATTTCTTGCAGCTGAGGCTTTGTTACAAATGTGTCCAAACAAACCTAAGTAAACCAGCAAAAGCATGCCTCTTCTTCTTCTAGCATTGACTGTTTACTAGATTGTATGGGTGGTTTCACTCATAGCTTTTTGTGTCAGAACACCATGTTTTTTTCTTGCGTCTTACTGTAAACTTTTTTTCTGTAGAAAAATTCTACAAATCACACTGTTTATTCCCTATTGACATACAGCTCTCAACTGGACCCCCAAAAAATGTGAAAAAAATACTGTAAAAAAGTGGCATTTTTTTAATATACACTGAAACACTGTGTGAAACTGACCTCTCGATGGTTTTACATGCAGCCATTTTTGGAAAAATGCTTGTGAAATTTTTTTATGAGCCAAACACATAAGTGGATTCAAAATGAACAGGGAATCTAACGGAAGGACCTTCATGCCACCTCCCTCCTGAATCTACTTCTGGCTTTGACAAAAAAAACTGAAATGACATTTTTGTTCTCATTTTTTCACCCCATCATACAAAAGCTGTAACATTTCAAATTTTCCATTGAAGAAGCTATATAAGGGCTCAGTTGGGGTGATCCAAGTTACATTTTTTAAGGGGTCTTGTTTTTATGAAGTTTGTTACCGTTATTCTTAGTGTCAGTATATTTGCATCAATACTAAATTCACATTCAGCAGGTTTTACTTTGTTTTACTTCTCTAAAATATAAAACTTTAAAAAATATATATCTTTTTGTTGCCACATTCTCCTATAACTTTTTTAATTGATGAAGCTGAGTAAGGTCTTGTTCTTTACAGGATGAGTTATTGCTTTTATTGGTCCCATTAGGAGGTACATACCAGTTTTTGATCACTTAATAAATTATATTTTGGTTGCTATTCTGGTAAAGCTTTTTTATCTTACTTTGTGAGTGATAAATAATGTGGTATTTTAGACTTTTATGGATGTGGCAAAACCAATGATATTTGTTTTTATATGTAAAAAATGGGAAGGGTGCGTGAAATTTTTATATTTTTTTGGAATATTAAAATATTTTTTATGAAACTTATTTTGAGAAGTATTTTGTTCACCAAAAGAGACTTGAATTTGCAGTCATTTGTTAGTTTGTAAAATATACTGAAATACTTCTGTGTTAATTCAGGGCCTAATAAGCTGAAATTCATGGCAGGCCAGGGAGCCCAGACCACTGTGCAATTCATTGGCATCACACAATCTCGTTGTACTGGAAACCAATGGTGTGCCTGAGGAGCTCAATATACTAATACAGCAGACCAGCTATAGAGTCCAACCAGGATGTGCGGGATCCTTAACCTGAAATACTCTTTCACATGCACACCAAACAGTGGTAAACAATAGAGACAACCTCAACAAGGGAAACGCTGTCCCTAAAGAACCTACCTAGGGAAGGGACCTGCTTATACACAGGAAACACACCCTGAGAAGGGCAAACCTGACAACGTACCTAGACCCCTAGCTGACCCTACATAGGATAGGAGAATACTACAGTAAACAAGTTGTAAAATAATAACCACTGTACTTAGACACAGGCAAACAGGAGATCCAGCTCCAAGCTCTGGCTTCCTCCACAGTCAGAGGAAGACTGAAAATAAACAGCATTAAAGCTAAGCACAAGGCCAAGCTAAATAGCTCTGACAAATTACCCACAGGTGAGGCCAAGCCTATCTCACCTAATACCACTCCCACCAGAGCCAGACGTTAGAGAAACATATACAAGACCTGGACCAGATTATTCGAGAACCACCGCAACACTGGCAAACAGCTGATCAGCAAGAGTCCCAGGCGGTAGATCCCCACTCATCAGCTATTGATCAACTGTCCAGCCCTGGGAGGGCTTTCTAACGCATACTTATGTTAAACCTTTATACAATTAATATAAATTAAATGTTAAACTATGAATTATTGAGGAGCATTCACATATTAAAAACATCCAATAACAGAAAATCCTTCAACTGCACTAACAATATATTTCAAAGAATAAGCAAAAACTGAATAATTCATCATTTTTGTACTTACTTTTGAGAGTTTATTAAGCCTTCCTCTAGATATTCAATAAAATGTGTTATTGCATGCCGCTGAGAGGATTTAAGAGAGAGCGGAAATTTAGAAATGAAAGCCTTTGTCACTTGCAGTGCATGTAAAATCAGTTGTTGCAAATCATTGTGATCATCGGCTCCACTGATCTTCAGCCAAGATGAGAGTTCTGACAAAGTTTTAACAAATCGCTCAGCTTGTGCATCATCTATCGAAATAGATTTCAGCTGCCCAATAACGTGTTGCCGAGTTAAATGAGTAGTGTCATCATACACAGAGTGCTGCTTCATAAAGAAGATTATCAAAGGAATGATTTCATTTCTCTCAGCATCATTCAGTAACTTAATGAACATCTCAAACGGCCTTCGTAGAATATTAGGAAATGTTTCATCGCTGATGTCCTTCAATGTTACAAAATTCTCAATGTCATAATCATCTCCATCTATTGATGCTGGGAAATTATTTAACCAATGGAGCAACAATAACTCAAAGTTGTTATATGCGTCTGACAATATTCGATGTTGGAGGTTGTTTCCATCCTTGTTTTGATTGTACATACTAGAGTTGACTAAGCCCAGGGTGGTAAATATGTTCTCGGGCAGAATAGGTCTTTGTAGAGTGGAAATATTATCAAAAGAGAAGAAAACTTTTAAAATGTTTATCAATTTCTTATTTTCTGCAACTATTGTATTTTCCTTCTTTTCTCCATTTTGTGTGAAGATGGAATTATTTAGTCTTGTCAAAAAATGAATGAAGGACATGTTTATATTATCTGATGAACGGCTTATGGCTTCCCCACCAAAATGAAATAACAGATGTGTCAAATTGTAAGCTACATCCAAGATATCCTCGTAATCTTTTTGGAAACTATAGAAGACTGTACCTTTTGATATAACGCTACATAATATACTTATGGAAGGTAATTCTGCTGGGTCATCAATATCCAAAAATACTACATATTTGGAGTCCTTAGAGTCATAGTCAGGATGTTTTAGGATGGCGCAAACATTTCTAGCATAAGTTAGATTTTGAGCTGCATACCTACTAATAATTAGAAATAGTACTGCTTCTAAGTGCTCTGGTGTGACCCGGCCCTCACTGTCAGAAGATATATCCTCCTGAAATCTGTTCACGTAGTTCAAAAGCATTACATTTATATCCTCTATGGTTATATGCCTGTCAGTTGGCATCTTTACATCTTCTAGGAATTCACACATGGGTTTCAAAGAGTTTGCATCAAACTGACTATGATAGAAAAGATTTCTGAGGGGATTGTTCAAGAAGTCATCCAGAAACTTCTGTAACATGAAAGTAAGGATATACATGCTAGCCATCTCTTCTTTTTCGAATAATACAGAATCGTATACTGAATATCTATCTGGATCTAATGCCGTGCAGCGGGTCTTTAGGAACTCCATTATAGATTTGGAGTAGTTTTTGCCGATATTGTCTAAGACATATGCCTTTAATTCTTTCATGGATATTGCAGGATAGCATGGCTTAGTCAGTGAATGGAGAGATTTCAGGTCTTCTTCCGATATGTTGTAGTATAACAGAAGGTTATTGTTTATGGCGTACAATATCTTTCCCAAAGAACTGGAATTGACAATGTTTGTGAGCATACCGAGTAAGATATCATCACATTCCAAGGAAACATTGTAGAATGAGTTTTCAGAAGATGCCATGTCTTCAGATAAGGAGTCGTTGTTTCCAAATTGGTCAATGAGGACAGAATGTGAAGACTGAAACATATGTATCAAGATCCTGCTGAGATCTAAGTCGTCATTGATTGCAGAAGTGATAACATTGAAGTACATGTCATGTAACAATTTCTTAAGAACGTCCTTCTGGATCGTCTTGACTAGTTTGGTTGGGTTTCTGCCGTGGGATTGTAAACTAATCTGCAAAAAATCATCTACAAAATCTGCAGCTAGATTTTGCACCTCTGCAGGATAATTGGAACTCATTCCTAGATTCAGTTTTTTAAATCCGTTTCCCATTTTCGTGGTTTCGTTCTTTATCCTCATTATATGCGCTTGCAATGATTTTGAATAGGTTTCAAACAGAAATGAAAAGAAATCTTTAAAGACTTGCATGTGCGTGTCTTCCAGGTTTGCCAGGTCATTTCCATCATTCAAACATTTCAGATATGCAGCCATTTTTATGGTAAACTTGTCCGCATTCGTTTTGTTATATGGGGTTTCATTAAAATATTGCTGCAGATGTTTTAACTCCTCACTGCAGCCATAAACACGGAGCCGGGAAAACTGGTGAAACGGTCGTCTGAAAGGTGCGTATTCTTCTCTTTGATTGATCTGAACTTCAGGAAATAAATATGGAAATCTCCCAGTGATGTAGTAGAAAACAGGAAGCCACTTGTGAAATCCTGAATGACGGTACTTATCATGAGCCGCTTGCTTTAGCTGTTGATGCAAAGTTATTAGCTGATTTCGGAAGGTTCTATCTTGAAGTCCTGTTAACATTTTCTTAAGTGCAAACAAAGGTGTTTTTTTCATAAATCTTGAATTTTGATTAGACAGGTTAAAATTTCTTAGAAATAGCGGGCTGACATCTGTTACATTTAGAACTGTGTGAAGGAGGGAAGAAAGTCTGCAAGACAAAGAAATAGGAGGTTTTGTTATAACACAGCGGACGTCAAGGAAATCAGATTTTCTCAGTTGGTATTTTCTCAATGTTTTGCAACTAAAAAGTTATAAATTATAAAATCATCAAGAGGATAAAAAATGAAGGAATGTCTATGATTGTATTCAGTCTAAGCAGTCCTCTGTGAGTTCAATAGATCAGCAGCACAATCCAAGCCTGTAAATGTATGCTTATGGCAACCCAGGTCATTAGATAAACAATACTTCAGCATGTAGTTCCCTCATATTTCTTAATGTCATTGAATAATCTAGTTATTGCATACATGTAAATTATGTTGCTTACCTTTTTACATTTTCCAACGACTGTATAAACAGTTCCACAAACGTAGTCCAATCATAACGTTTCCCAAAGCACAGATCAGCTGAAACAATATATACAGCTTCCAATTAGTGTCAGTCTTAGACAATGATACAAAAGCAGGTATGTGTCCTGTTTAATATACACAGTGGAGCAGAAGTTGCCATACATAGACCTTCAGGTGGGACGGAGCTAGTCTGTAGGACACAGCAAAGATGCAAATTGTGTCAAATAGTGCAGATTCGGTTGTGTTTTTAACGGCGGAATGTGTCTTGTAATGTCTTGTGGAATTTCTTGGGTTCTTTTCCAAGGACTTGTTAGAAATCTGCAAGAACAATTCTACAAGAGGTTCTTAATTCTGCAGCACAAAGCTTTTTTTGCTGCCGAATTGAATGTTAATCCCTTCCCACTCCAGGACGTACATTTACATCCTGGAGCGTCGGGGTATGTATGCAGAGAGGTCGCGGGGCGACCTCTCTGCATACAGCGCAGGCGTCAGCTGTTTACTACAGCTGACACCCACGGCTATTAACCCTTTAACCCAATTCTGACAGTGGCATTTAAAGCCCCCGAATGCTGTTCAGGGGTTCCATGCGGCCCACCCGCGATGAGATCGTGGGAGCCGTGCAGGTGTCATGGCTGCCGGTGGCCTTCTGAAAGGCCCCAGGGCTGCCTTGAGAGACTGCCTATCAAGCCATCCCTGTGGGGTGGCTTGATAGGCTGCCTGTCAGAATGCAGTATGATGTAATGCTATAGCATTACGTCATACTGCAGGAGTGATCAAAGTATCGCATGTTGTAGTCCCCCAGGAACTCCCAGCCAGAGAAAACAGAGCCATCAGCTTGAGAGCCGTCTGCTCCCAAGGTCACTCCCCAGCGGACTAGCCTCAATGATGGCTCCGCTCTGAGATATCCAGTGATACTCGCTCCTGTGTAAAAGCACAGGAGCGAGCTTCACAGGGGCGTGCTATTGGGTATCATTTGCCCGACAGTTCGCCCCATGTAAATGGGGCTTAAAGCACATCTCAGCTTATCAATTAGCCCCAATAACCTCAAATACCTGGAGGAGCTACACTACCGTTCAAAAGTTTGGGGTCACATTGAAATGTCCTTATTTTTGAAGGAAAAGCACTGTACTTTTCAATGAAGATAACTTTAAACTAGTCCTAACTTTAAACAAATGCACTCTATACATTGCTAATGTGGTAAATGACTATTCTAGCTGCAAATGCCTGTTTTTTTGTGCAAAATCTACAAAGGTGAATAGAGGCCCATTTCCAGCAACTATCACTCCAGTGTTCTAATGGTACAATGTATTTGCTCATTGGCTCAGAAGGCTAATTGATGATTAGAAAACCCTTGTGCAATCATGTTCACACATCTGAAAACAGTCTAGCTCGTTACAGAAGCTACAAAACTGACCTTCCTGTGAGCAGATTGAGTTTCTGGAGCATCACATTTGTGGGGTCAATTAAACGCTCAAAATGGCCAGAAAAAGAGAACTTTCATCTGAAATTCGACAGTCTATTCTTGTTCTTAGAAATGAAGGCTATTCCATGCGAGAAATTGCTAAGAAATTGAAGATTTCCTACAACGGTGTGTACTACTCCCTTCAGAGGACAGCACAAACAGGCTCTAACCAGAGTAGAAAAAGAAGTGGGAGGCCGCGTTGTACAACTAAGCAAGAAGATAAGCACATTAGTGTCTCTAGTTTGAGAAACAGACGCCTCACAGGTACCCAACTGGCATCTTCATTAAATAGTACCCGCAAAACACCAGTGTCAACATCTACAGTGAAGAGGCGGCTGCGGGATTTTGGGCTTCAGGGCAGAATGGCAAAGAAAAAGCCATATCTGAGACTGGCCAATAAAAGAAAAAGATTAAGATGGGCAAAAGAACACAGACATTGGACAGAGGAAGACTGGAAAAAAGTGTTGTGGACGGATGAATCCAAGTTTGAGGTGTTTGGATCACAAAGAAGAACGTTTGTGAGACGCAGAACAAATGAAAAGATGCTGGAAGAATGCCTGACGCCATGTGTTAAGCATGGTGGAGGTAATGTGATGGTCTGGGGTTGCTTTGGTGCTGGTAAGGTGGGAGATTTGTACAGGGTAAAAGGGATTCTGAATAAGGAAGGCTATCACTCCATTTTGCAACGCCATGCCATACCCAGTGGACAGCGCTTGATTGGAACCAATGTCATCCTACAACAGGACAATGACCCTAAACACACCTCCAAATTGTGCAAGAACTATTTACAGCAGAAGCAGGCAGCTGGTATTCTATCGGTAATGGAGTGGCCAGCGCAGTCACCAGATCTGAACCCCATTGAGCTGTTGTGGGAGCAGCTTGACCGTATGGTACGCCAGAAGTGCCTATCCAACCAATCCAACTTGTGGGAGATGCTTCTAGAAGCGTGGGGTGCAATTTCACAAGCTTACCTCAACAAATTAACAGCTAGAATGTCAAAGGTGTGCAATGCTGTAATTGCTGCAAAAGGAGGATTCTTTGACGAAAGCAAAGTTTGATGTAAAAACAATGTTATTTCAAATACAAATCATTATTTCTAACCTTGTCAATGTCTTGACTCTATTTTCTATTCATTTCACAACGCATGGTGGTGAATAAGTGTGACTTTCCATGGAAAACACAAAATTGTTTGGGTGACCCCAAACTTTTGAACGGTAGTGTAAATGGAGAAGGGACCCACCCAACTCTCCATACTACAGTAGCAAGGCCCTTTTAATCAGGTCTTACCTAAAACACTGAAGTAAGGAGATACAACGTTCAGACAGCAAATCCCTGGCTGTCTGAATGTATAAGAGAGAAATTTGGGGAATCTTTACATGTCTTTCAACACTTCTCCCTTTGTTCTGTTACAGTAGGCCAGTAAATAATGGTCTATATTGTAATTAACAAATACAAAAATGGTATACATAAGAGCACAGAATCCCTCACAGGATATTTTCAATATGACCCCCATTACACAGCATGCGTGGTTCATATCCAGATTCAAGTTAAATAGCATCCTTACTAGTAACTTCCCAAAAAACAAAGTAGAACATGAATTTTGGCTAGATAGATAGACACTGGTGCATGACATCTTGTGCTATGGCTGTGTCATAATCTGCACTCAGATCGTGTGCTGACCAGAAAGCAACATTGGTCATGGATAAATATGGTGACTTGAGTGACTTTGACCACGGGCAGATTGTTGGTGCCTGGAGGTGTGGGGTTGGTATTTCTGAAACAGTCACACTTGTTGGCTGTTTCCAAACCATATCTAAGAGTGTACCAAGACTGGTTGAATCATGGACAGACATGATGCCCTGCTATCTCACAACAATATATCACAGTGGACCTACTGATCGAACAGTACTCCAGCGGGCCTGTCAGTTTTCCACAATGACCATGCCACATGCCTTGCTTTGACTGGGGTTCAATAGCTGAAGACTGAGAAGGGAACCTCTGATAACCCCACGATATCACCACTAATGCCTCACATGGGCCCAGGAAAGATATCAAAGGATCCTAATGGGGTTGTTGATCCGATTCTTGAAGTCCGGTGGGAACTTTCAAACGCTAATCCAGGGATTATTCTAACTGTCATTACGGAGTCGGGAAGGAATTTCTCCCCCCAAAATGGAGTAAATTGGCCTCAATGGGGGGGGGGGGTGCCTTCCTCTTTATCAACAAGAAAGGGAGGATGGAAACAGGCTGCACTGGATGGACATTTGTCTTTTTACAGCCTTGCATACTATGTTACTATGATCCTGGACACATGGTGAATGGTCATCTAAAGGGAGGAGTCCCATTCCTGCTTTACCATATGGATGCTAGGGATCTGTATCTAGCATAAACAGCAGGAAGCTGTTCTCCATGGAAGCCCCATTGAGGTTCAACAGGCTGTGATGGTGGTGTCATGGCCTAAGGAGCGTTTTCATGGCATGGCCTAGGACCATTGGTCATCATACCTCAATGCTTGAATGGCGAACACTACAGGGACTTACTGGCTGACCATCTGCATCTACATCTTCAGGAAGTATTCCCTAACCACAGTGCTATCTTTCACCAGGACAACGCTCCCTGTCATCGAGCTCAGATCACAAAGAAGTGGTTGGAGGAATATAACAATTAATTATACTGACTGCTTTCGCCCTCAAACTCACCAAACTTTGAAAAAGGGGTAAAGATTACAGCTCAAGACATGCTGAGTTAATCACGTCACAATGGAGTTGGTGTTCACAGCAGCAGAGATTGGTGCATGGAGGAAACATTCAGCCAGATCTCAGAAGTATGCAGACAAAGATCTAAATAAAAAACTCCAGTATGCTGTTAAAAGTCCAAAATTTGTTAATAAACATGGATAATATCACATGAATAGCACAAATCCAGATACATCACCTGTGCATTTCATCTTGTATGAGGCTTAGCTATAACTAAGGATCATAAGAGCTGAAATGTGTGAGCTATGTAGCCAGATTTGCACTTTTCATGTCATTATATCTATATGTACTAATCACTGGACTGTAATCCCATTGAACGTGTTTGGGATATGCTAGAAAGGACTGTGAGTTCTGTTTCCATTCATCCAAAAGATGTTCACCAACCGCCGAAGCTGCTGCAGCAATAGGTCGGGTTAATTAGGTTTGCCACTTTGTGGAATCTATTCACCGATGACAGAAAGCCATGATTGCCAAGAAGGTGGACCAACCTGTTATTGAGTAGGTGTTCCCAATGCAGTGATTGTTCAGTGATATATGCATATTTCCATCCATACTAATATATGCAAACAGTGAAGCATACGGCCATGCAGCTCCGCTAGACAGACACGGCTAGTATGTTTGTGCTTAAAAGAATACCGGTTTAAAATCTGGCGCCGTCACAGGGTGCCACCTCTGCCACAGGTTAGTTTGTGAAATGTCTGATCTGCCTTGGTTGATTGTAAATGCTATTAATGTATTAGTGAAGCCTTTCGATTAACAGCAGCTCAGCCATGAATTGGTAGATCACACAAACTCACAAAGGGGGCGGCCAAGTGCTAAAGTGTGTGAAAACCACTGATCCTCTAATGTATCACTCACTACACCTTCCCAAACTGCCTCTGGAAGTGACATCAGCACAAGAACTGGGAATTAGGAACTTCATTAAGCCTTAGAAGCAGCGGTTTGCCATTACATGCTGTTAGCCTATCATCTACACCTAGAATCTTCTCTAGAAGTGACTCTCCCAGGTGAACACCCAAACAGTCAGTGTGTCCAAGTCAGCTTGTAAGTTATGAACATTTAGCTGCCACGTCATGCTCCTGGAGCCATGTACTTCCAAGAGCTCCTCCCTGCATGTGTGGGTTGATTTGGCAGGCTAATTGTGTGGCTTGCCCCCAATCGCCATGGGTCTATGCACATGAATACCAGCTCCTCCTGCTAGAGGGTGCTGGTCATTATGCCTGTCTCTTCATCTCCTTCTGAACCCTGGTGATTGTATGCATGCATGATGTTCTGCTTGGCTATGTCTGGATTCCCCTTTGTCTGTAGGTGTGCGGAGGCCTGGTATGTACTATGTCTTGTTGGTGGTTTGCTGTGTCTGTAGTTGCTCTATCCTTGTTTGATGTTCCCGGCCTTGTTCCCTATTTCCTTCTAGGGTGAGTGAGCTGCAAGTGATGTTAGTTCGAGACAAAGACTAGATTATTCTGATTCTTCTTCTTCGTTCTTCTGTTTGTAGGAATTTTATATCGACTCCCCCTCTGCAGCCGGTAAGACCCTTTTGTCTCCGAAGGAGCAAAAACTGTTTTCATTTGTGTTCTTCAGCGCCTCCTGGTGGCGATATCATGCAGGTGTTGAAGGCTTGACTTAAAAGCTGCCACTTTCTTCCTTGAGCTTGACTTCTGGTTGCATTACTTGCAGTTTTCTCCACTCCTCGTGAAGTTTTTTTGAGCTTTGCCATACAATCTTTCAGATGTTTGGTATCTTCTCCTCCCGGATTGTGAGACTTGCAGCATCTCTGGTTTGTAGTTCAACTTGGCGTTTATTGTAAAACAGACTGCGTAACACTTGGCCGTTGGATGGCCGCTTACTGCCGGTAATTTGATGGGACGTAGAACCAATCAGAAAAAGCTTGTCTTTCCTCCTCGAATTTCCATCACTTGTAGCTCTAGAAGTTTCTGAATCCATTATCACTCACAGCTTTGGAAAACAAGAAATATAATATTTTTAAAATATACATTTAAGAAACATATATTGAAACATGACTGTGATGGGTTCTAATGCAAAGAATTCAACCAACAACAAAAACATGATTAAAAGCATTTTAGCATGTTTGTAGCAATTTTTTAATTTTTGTTTTTTTTTAAAGTCGATTTTCCAGGTCTGGTTTGTGAAAAAGACAAATATCTTCCGATTTGTACGTTTGTCAAACAAGCTGTGAGTGAAAATTGAGGCCAGGAACATTCTCTACAAAACTAAACAAATAACACGTTCCCAGGATAAACCGTTCAAATTTTATAACAGGAGAACCTAGATTTTTTTTAAAAAATAGCTGTTTTCGAATATTTTAAGGCTGATGAGGCCGGTCTTAACGTTATCTGATCGAGCTGACACTTTGACAATCTAAATTTACACCAACTGGCAGCTTTTTAGTGGTTCCCGTCAAGGAAATTTGGACATCACTTTCTTGCGACCATCCTAATTCATTGACATTTCCTTATGGGGTCTGTCCTATTCCTGTCTGTCTCCCAGATGACAGGTAGAACATACCAGGGTGTGCCAATGGGCCGTGTCCATCTCGGGGGCATTCACGGCTGGTGCCCACCTAACCTCAGGCTGGTTCCACACGTGTCTTTCATCAATAGGCCAGGTTTTCAGTGTCTTTCACAGCATTTCTATGTGGGCACTATTAATTGGTTCTTTATGCTGGATAGATGTTATACAAAAGTCTATAGTGCAATATGAAACACCTCTGGGCCTCTTCACATGACCGTATTTGCGTGTGCAGAGAATAGAGCTCATTGATTTCAATGGGTTCATTCAGAACACTCTTTTTCGGGCGCATTTTGCACACTCAAAACAAAGGGGTATAAAGAAGTGTATGGGAGGCGTGCAAACTGGGCAATTGTGCAATATGCTGGAAAGTCCACAGGAAAAAGAACACATCTAGAGCTCATTAGGCTAAATAGACTTAAACATCATGACGGGGGAGGGGGATGTTCTTTGGCCATGTGAACTGGCCCATTGAAGGCGAAAAGTACAGTAATATCTGCAAAAGTGCATTGTTCATGGCACAAATGCGTTGCGCTTCCATGAGAACTCTTTGTGCATATGCTCATGTGAAGGGGCCATGAAATTGCTAGATTGATTCCTTAAACATAATAAGCTCCAAACCGCACAGTACGGCTACGGTAGATGCGTGCGGTTACATCACACCCGCCAGTGGAGGCTAATGGCTGTATGACTTTCCAGCAAATGGGACGTCCATTGACACCTAATAGGGGTGTGGTTGGACTGATTGTCATACCATGTGCTGCTATGTGAATTCAGTGTTGTGAGCTTTCAAATATGGTGACGCTTTTCAGGCTTTTCAGATATTACTTTTTGTATATCAGCTCTGAACACAAATCTATTCTGTAGGATAAAACAAAACCAGCGAGCAGCACAAACTGCCATACAGACGGTACTAAGGAGCGCTCCGGCGACGCCAACACCCCTATGGCTGCTGCTTTCATAGCTCAACAGCTTATATCTTTCCCAGCATGATTTGCATCTGAATTAAAGGCAAACGTTCCCATTTTCTATCGGTATGATAATATGTTACTGTGATGTGAAAATGTCTAATTTCAAATAATTCCCAATCCTATAAACCCCAGAAGAGCCCCGGTCCCAAACCATGAATTCATAAGCAGATGCGATATACAGAAGGTTCAGTTGGATAATAAAGAAACCAATCCAGAAATGTGATTAAGATCTGGCAAGTAATAAATATGTTAAACTGAACCTCGAGTGTATTAACACCGTGACAAACCAAGAGGGACACCATTTATCCGCATATCACTACTGATGTACCACGTCTGAGCGACCTCTCCAACAGGCAGGACGGAGTTCAGAGGACCCCCATTGTGGAGACCTGAGACCTGCATCTAGCGAACATTTATGGCTTACCCTGTGGATCTGCAATAAATGCCAGAATACTTCCTTTAGGGCCGGTTTCAGACAGGAGTAACACAAAACCATATTTCAAACGTGTTACGGATTGCATTCCAACCGTATGGCATCACTAGTTCATCACTATTTGCCTCCGCATATTTTATTTTCTACTAGGCAAATAGCGATCCGCATTCACCCAATAGAAAATAATACCAATGCAGAGGCAAATACGGGAAATATAAGTCCTGCTGTATTTTTAAAAACCATCCATGAAAAACACGTCCATATGAATAGATACAGGTGTTTACATGAGCTCTGCTTTATGGTGCGCAAAACACGGATCAAATATGGAGCTAATATCCACGTGTCTGAAAGTGGCCTTAGGCCGGCCTCAAGCGACTGGATTTGTATTGCGGATTTCGGAGTCCACGTGGTCTTTCTGCAGTAAAACACAGGCACGCAGTTTTAAATTTTCCTTCACACTTGCGGACACGAATTGAATATTCCGCGAGCGGAGAAACAAATTGCAGCATGCTCTTTTTTACCGCAGAATCCGCGCAGATGGCCTCCATTGATGTCAATTGAGGCGTCCGACCCGCAGCCAATATGCAATTAACATTGCTTTTGGGCTGTGGGTACCTGCGTCATCGGAAATACAAGCAAACAAAAAAATGCACTGCGCATGATCGCCTTCAAGCCTCCGCAGTCATCCGCAATACGGTAAAGTGAGGTCCGCAGGGCCACCGGCTTGGGCTCACAGCCAGAATCCACTGTGGAGCTCCTGCATGCAGAATCCGACGAATTCGTGTGAGCCCGGCCTTAAAGTGATAGATTGTTATCTGTGGAAATCATGGGGTAAAATGGTCCATTTACACGCGCTGATTATTGGGCCCGGACACTCCTCTGAATACGTGTCTGCCTTTGTCCAGTATACCCTGACATAACGCCTGACAAAGACCGCAGTAATTCTGGTTGAAACGTTGTATTTTATGGAGTAAATATAAAGCTTGCAACTTTTCTTCACAAGTATTTGGCTGGAGTTCCATAAGCTTCTGCCTGCAGCACCATAGAGCTAATCTGCCAGTGTGCACGGAGGTACCAGGTGCTGACCAACATGTTCATTGCCAGTCGGTGGCCGGTAATGGGCAGATTTCCATCTACAAACACCATTGGAATCTATTATCTTTGGGAGAGTTTTCTGACCCGCACCGCTATGGGAGCAACGATCAGGTCAGACAGACAAATCAAGAATGGGAGCTGCTGAATATAAACCTACCAAGAGCCCCGCTGCTCACATCACTTATCTCACTTTCATATAGATGGCTGGACTTGCAAGCTTGCTGCAGAATTTCTGTAATTTCCTCCCACAGTTCGCTTCTTTCAATTCTGAATCCTAATTCCTCTGAAATGTACTGAAGCCTTGTGGGACGGAACACAAAGAGTTAAAAAAGTGCATCCGGGGAAAAGAACACATTGTTGCAGTTTGTTTGCCAAATATGAATCACTGGTTTTGAAAGAAACATTTTATGAAGATTGCACCGACTAATGTGTGTCTACTGTGTATGATGGTTTTTCATTTTTCCAAACAAAAATATATGCTGAATAGAGATGAGCGAACCTACTCGTTTCGAGTAATTACTCGATCGAGCACCGCGATTTTCGAGTACTTTTGTACTCGGGTGAAAAGATTCGGGGGGCACCGGTGGGGCGGGGGGAGGCGTGGCGGAGCGGGGGGTAGCAGCGGGGAACAGGGGGGAGCCCTCTCTCTCTCCCTCTCCCCCCCCACTCTCCGCTGCAACCCCCCACTTACCCACAGCGCCCCCCGAATCTTTTCGCCCGAGTACGGAAGTACTCGAAAATCGCAGCGCTCGGGTGAAAAAGGGGCATGGCCGAGTAGGTTCGCTCATCTCTAATGCTGAACTATATACAAAAATGTGTGCAGTTGTATGCCCCACAAGGTGACTGACAGCTTGACGGATAGCTTTCCCTGTATCAGTTTATATAGAGAGAAGGCTGTCCATCAGCCTGTGGGAGGCGGGCAGTCAGGACTCTCACCATATCTCCTAGGATTTACTCTAGTTTTTACCTCAAAGCTCCAGTGTAAATCCTATATCCCTCTATATCCCCGAGCGGGGCTTCTATCCCTCTATTATATCCTGCTCTCGGGTATGGTAGTAGACGGCTTCTAACAGGCTCACATTAACGTAAAGTTTATTGGCTGTGTTGTGCCTAGTTTAGAGCCTGGAGGGCACAACACGAGGGTTCAGGAAGATGCCACACAAGTATTTCTACAAGACAGAAAATTCCACATCAAAATCCACCTCTGTGAGGAATTAAATGTGGAATTAAAAATCGCTTAATTCTTCCGGCAATTCCACATAAAAACTGGATGGATCCTAATATCCTGGCAGAACCCACTGACTTGTGCAATGCACTGTTCTTGCTGCCAGAAAGCTGTAGAAATGTGACATAAGGAAAACCAGGACCAGTATGAAGAAAGTCTGCATCAGGGTCATACTGGTAAAGTCTCCCTTAAGAAAAAGTCATTGCTTACCTATTACATCAGCAGTGTAAATGAATACTGGGAGATGCAGCTATGACCCGACGCTGCCCCCCCTACCCGATCTGACTGTCTCTCTCTTCCTGTATCTCCCTCCCACCTTTCCTTTGCGTAACGGACATAAGTGAAAGTAAATCTCTTCTTGGTTTCTTTGTGTGATGAAAAGATAAAGATGAACCAATAAGTGTTAGCTTTTAATAAGCCTGCCTACTATTTAAAGCTATGTCTGTGATGTAGGAAGCAGTCTGGAATAAATCTTTGTTCATTTCCTACGTCCCTGGGTATACATCAGAGGTCAGCTCATATAACATCATAATATTATATTACTGCTGGTCCATAGACAATAGTTAGACATAATGTGGGGAGTTCTACTACAATGGAAGTGTTTAAACAAAGGCTCAACAGACATCTGCCTGGGATGATTTAGTGATCCTGCACTGAGCAGGGGGTCGGACCTGATGACCCCGGAGGTCCCTTCCAACTCTACCAATCTACGATTCTTAAGACTAACAAAAGAAAAAAATTACAATTCTTTATTAAATAAACAAAATTTTAAAAATGATAAAAGATAAGGTGTCACGAGGAGTTCAGCCATACAAAGATCTGTTGTTACAGCACTCTGCCCCCCCCCCAAGCAGAACCAATAACTGGCAGTGAGCTCAGGAATACAGCTCATATTGGATGGATAGGCAAGTCATATGGTCATCATCTGGCACTGACCTGGAAGAGAAGCAGTCATATTCCAGATTTAAGTGACATGGAACAGTCCATAGTGGGTAATTAATACTTTTTTCACCTGGCATTCAAAAGTTTCATTGGTGGTTTAGGGTTTAAATATTGATCTGAGCTCATTAACCATCACCCCAAGATGAAGGTGGAGCCACCGAAGCTTACCTCCGGGCCTCTGGCCATATGGATCTTTTACACCTTTCATGGGTCCAGTATATTTAAATATTTTATTTTATTTGTACTTGTATTTCATATAATTTATTGTTATCGGGTATTGTAACCTTTTGTTATATGTGGTTGGATTTACTCTGCGTAGATCTTTGTACGGCAGAAACTCCTGCCGGCATCTCATCTTTTAGAATGTTTTAAAGAATTATATACTTTGTTTGATTTGTCATTTTTTGTTTTTTTATTGTCTTTTGGTATTCTTTGTTCTGGTGCTGCCCTTTATAGTGATATATTAGATGCTAAGGGACCTGGGGCCGCTATGTCTTTATTTATGTGATGTGTTGGTTCTGACTCTTTCTGTGTCTTTCTGATTAATTATAATCGATAGATAGCCTGCTAGAGAATACCCAGCAAACAGCATCACTAGATAGACCAGAAGAGATCTAACATGTTATCTGCTGCTCATGTCATTTTCTTTTTGAGGGGGGCGGGGTCATACTTACAATGAGGACATATTTTTTATTTGAAATGCATTTTTATCTGTTCCTTCAATATTCCAAAACTGGCCGAGCACAGAACTTAAATGTATGTTCTCCTGAAATAGATGCTTTACTCCTTTCCATCCTGTATCTTGTTCTTCTAATGATTTCATGTTTAAATTCTGAAACAGAAAACAAAAGTGTATCAAAATTTAGAGAAAAAATATTTTATGAAATTTCAGAAATTAAACTTCTGAGACATCGCACTGCACCTAGCTCTGGCCAATAAAGGACCGTCATGTACTAAAAAAAAGAGGTTTTGACATTTCTTGTTTGCCCGTATTTATACAGACATATGAGATGTTTTAGGGTGGTTTCATACATAGTGTGTTGCATTTTTTGCGGCGGTTGTACCCGCTGTTTTACCAGCACAGTGTTAAGCGAAAAACAGACAAATTTTAGCCGGATGTCAATAAAGAAATAAATGCACATCAGTCTGCTTTTTCATCACTTGTCTTCATTTATGGTTCTCCTTATGGCTGTAACAGCTGTGGCAGAGAAGAACGATGTTAGCCCATTGAAAGCAATGGGCTGCCGGCGAGCGCGGGATGAATTTTCGGGAAGGGCTTAAAAATATAAGCCCTTACCTGAAAATCATCCTAAAATGATTTCAATGGAGCTGGCTGTATTGCCGGCTCCATTGAATTCAATGGTCAGTGCTCGTTTAATCGAGACGAGTACCGCGTGGTGCTCATCTCGAGTAACGAGCATCTCGAGCACCCTAATACTCGAACGAGCATCAAGCTCGGACGAGTATGCTCGCTCATCTCTATTAGTAACACAAGATCTATAGGATTACAAACTTTATTTACTTGTTTCTTTAAATGGAATGACATAACTCCCCCAAGACAAGGACTATTGGTATGTCTTTTTGCCAATTTAATGTTTCCTGTTTTGTAAAGATGCTTCATTTTTTTCTTAAACAGCGCACACATCTTTTTATGTTTTACAACTTTACGATGCCATTTTTTCTGTAATAAAACTTTGTAAAATGTAAATAATTAATATTTTTAGATGTTGAGTGATAGTTTTCACAAAGATTTAATTATTTTTTACTTCATTAGATTATAATCTCAGAACAAAATGAAGTTTAAAAGGGGGTGTCCTACTTCAAACTGTAAGAAGCAGACAGTGCCATATATTGCACAGGCTGAGTCCCATTGAAGTGAATAGGACTCACCTGCAGTACCAACCAAGGCCACTATGCAATGTACGGAGCTGTCTGCTTCCTGCAGCAAAATAGCTACCAGTGGGACAACCCCTTTATTAGAGATAGATCCAGGAAAGAGCATTAAAAAGACAGCAAAGAGAATCATTTTCCTGAGAAAGAAATATGAACCCTTTGATCAAGTGATGTTTCTTGTGCCATGCAGACAATTGACACGGTACATAGAATAATTTTTTCCTTTTAAACACATTATTGAAGCAAGCTTTACACAAATATTTTCATATGTAGAACTCTGAATATAAATCACAACCTGATCTTAATGGAGAGGAGATTGAAGAACAAGATGAAAGTAACAGACCAACTCCTCTGCCAACCTCAGTGGATGCAGAAGACTGCGAGCTCAGAGATTGATTTGGCAGCATTGCAGGTACATGATTATCAGCAGATACTCAAGATTCCATTAGAAGTGAGAGTTAGTTATCCATCTACATCCCCTCAGCTAGTGGCCAAATAAGACATAAGTGCAATTCTCCATCTAATGGTTTTCCGCATCGTCGTGCCTGACCTTCAGCAAGGTGTTAGCAATTAAATGTTATCCTTGTCTATCATCAAAGGAAAAAGGATGGCAAGTCTGCTATCAGATGTACTGCGGCCAAGTCTTTAGGAATTATTTTGTTTATGTTTATTATTTATGTTACGCCTTTCATTTCGGCTGCCTGCAGACGGGCGGAAATTCCGCGGCGGGATTTCTCGCGGAATTTCCGCCCTTGGAAGCTGCCATAGGATTGCGTTAGAAAAAGCAATCCTAGGCAGACGGCCGCGGTTTGTCCGCACGAAATCTCGCGCGGCAAAGAAACCGCGGCATGCCCTATCTCTCTGCGGGGCTCGCAGAGTCCCGCACAGAAACGTCACCGCCCGGCCGCCGGCTCCGGTCTGCGCATGCAGCGGCACATTAAGCAGCCGGAGCCACGGGCACGGGTGAGTACCCGCTGCTCTCTGCTTGGGCCGGGTCCCGCGGCGAGAATCCTCACAGCCGGATCCAACCCGCCCGTCTGCAGGCGGACTTCAGGGTTTGTGGAATATTTTGACCCTTTCCTGTCCAGTGTGGGCCCTCGTCCAACATTCAGATTATTTCCCTGGATAGCTCCCGTTTTAGATGAGGTCCCAGACAAGTTTCCAATAGTATGCAGGACAGCGCTCCTATGTCAGAGGCTGTTCTACTTATGTATGTTACAGTATATAGGATGGTGCTGTCCTGTATACTGTAACATACACATGCAGAATGGTCTCCGACATTGGAGCGCTGTCCTGGATACAGATAGAATCATGTCTGGGACTTCGGAGCTATGCAGGGAAATCTTAATGTCAGACCAGGGACAACACTGGATGGAAACATGTTAATTTTCAAAAAATCCCTAATAAAATCATCATGATGGGTCATTTTTATGTGTTTCTTTTGAGTAACTCCAAGGAATCCACAATGAGCTTTTCCCACCCAAAATAAATAAGAGCTGGAGAGTATGCAGGTGGCAGGGAAGTTGGATTGGAAAGGGTTAAACCACCTTTAATGCCACCATCTGTCACTGTCTTTGGAAATATCAATTATCAGGCATACACTACATCTAAGCCATCCATTGAGGAGAACGTACCTCAAGACCACAAACCTTGCAGGGTCTAACTAATTACCATATTGTTCATCTATGCCAAAAAATAAATATTTATTAACCCTTTCCAATCCATTTTGTATCCTGGTTTTCCTAGGGGGCTTACTCTTTTTCTGACATTATACAACAGGGCTTTATGCTGGCTAAAGCCAGTACTGCATGAGGTGACACGTTGGATAGGCTCCGACGACATAGAGGCTGCCAATATGCAGTAAGAGAACCCCAACAGACGTCTTCCAACATCAGAGCTGTACAGCCTTAAATTATAATGTCTTCAGACGTCAGACAGTGGATTGGAAAGGGTTAAAGAGTTATGGATATCACGATTTTCAAAACTCATACTGTAGGCATGATTTGTCACGGTCAGCATCTCCATGCCATACAGGATCAACACATGTACATGTTATATATTGTGCTACGCCAAGTCAGAGGATGCATATTCACTATCAATCTGGCACCCGTACCACTGATTATCACCGAGCCGGGAAAATGTATAGGAACTTTTCCAAATCATCACTATGTTCCACACATTATCACACATTTGTTGTGAATACTGTCTTATCCTCCTATCAGATAAAGTCATCTACTTACATAATTTTACAGATTTCTTTTATTCAAGAAAAATATGCACTATTTGTTGTTTATGTGTCAGGTTTTAAGAAAAATGCCTGAAAAATGTTGAACCAAAATTATTGTATTTTTTTAATGATTTTTTTGTAGAGGGTGGAAACACCAGCAGGTCCGTTTTACAGAGGTTTAGTTTTAGGTAGAGAGAGGACATAGTGTTAGAGACAGTGGACAGACAGTCGGTGGCGTTCTGGAGGACCGGCGCTGTGATGTCACGGGAAGAGGTGTATAGCTGAGTGTAATCAGCGTAGAGAATCTACTGAAAGCCAAATCTCCTGATGGTTTGTCCAATAGGGGCTGTGTAGATGGAGAAAAGGAGGGGGCTGAGGACCGAGCCCTGGGGGACCCCAACAGCAGGGGAAGAGGAGGAGAGGTAGAGCCAGCAAAGGAGACGCTGAAAGAGCGGTCAGATAGGTAGGGGGGAACCAGGAGAGAGCAGTATCCTTCAGGCCGATGGAGCGAAGCATACTGAGGAGGAGTTTGTGGTCAACAGTGTCAAATGCTGCAGATAGTTACTAAATAACAAATGCCATATGTCCACTTTATGTTGTCCCCTTTTTTTTTTTAGAAATGTCAGAAAGCTTGTAAGTATTGGGGCAATTTTTCTAATCTAAAGAAAATATTGAAAATCTATTTTTCAAGGGACCAATTTAGTTCTGAAGAACTTTGAGAGTCCTATACATTAGAACATATATTAAAAGCCCACATAAATCACTCCATGTATAGAACTTCACCCCGCAAAGTTTTCAAAACTACATTTATGAAATCTGTTAACTCTTTAGGTGTTTCACAGGAATTAAAACAAAGTGGACAGAAATTTTGAAACTTCCATTAGTTTTGCAAAATTTCGATTTTCATAATTTTTTTTCTGGAACACAAGACTTAGTTGATAAACAAAACCTACCCAGAATCTGCAGTTTTTTCACATATTCCCCATGTGGTCCTAGTGCACAACATGACGCAAACACAGGACTCCGATATGAAGGAGCACCTTGTGGATTTGAGGCTTCCCTTTAAGTGGGACAATTTCCAGGCACCACTTCAGGTGAGCAGAGGTCTTGTGGTGCCAAGACATAAGAAACATCCCCCAAAAGATGACCTTTCTGAAACCACACCCCTCAAGAAATTCAAAATGTGGTTTAGTGAGTGTTTTGACGCCACAAACGTTTTAGAATTGGGCCTTGAAAATGAAGAATTACAATTTTTTCAAAAACATGTAGTTTTAGCTTAAAATCATTCATTTTTTTTTTACAAAGGGCAATAAGAGAAAATCCCCACACAATTTGTTATCCCATTATGACTATGAAAATGCCTGAGGATGTAAGCTGCTGTTTGGGCACATTGAGAACACATGACTTTTTGATCACATTTTATTCCATTTTTTTCAGTGTCAGATGACAGAAAATGCTATCCTGGAATAATTTTTTTTTTCTCATGGTGTTCACTGTGTGTGATAAATAATGAGGTCCATACCATATAAACGTGTGATCAAAAAGCCTCAAATGTATTAATAAAATTGAAACAGGCAGTGTTTGTGTAAATGCGTACGTGCGTATATTACCGTATAATGTGTTTATGCATCCTAGTTATGTGTATATTGCTATAGCACTTGATAGAATTCATTCTCCTAACTCAACTCACAATGCTCTGCTGTGTTGCAAAGAGAACCCTGTTATTTCATAAGTAGAGAATTGTTAAGCCAGTTAGATTGATTCTAAGTAACTTTATGGCGTGTTGGAAGAATACAGAAAAATGTTTTTCTCCCAGATGTATTCCGTATAAAGTGTTATAAAGGGATGTCTGATAATGACGCAGGATTACTGAAGCCAAGCCAATTATTTTCTTTTATACCCTTGACAATGATCATTCTTTTATGGGCTTCTATATACTACTAGTGCTTGTGGATTCCTAGTTTAAGTAATATTGTGGAAGACATTTAATAACCAAGAAAACCAATATAATGTATTAAATTTATAATGTACACATTAATAAATAAACTTACCGACTCTAAAAGCATTTCTGAATCATCAATTCCACTTGGCAAGTGAAATGATTCAAAGTAGGAGCAGAACAGCGAAGTAATATCCTTTGTAATTGAAATATCTTCTTGAAACTGGAAATTAGTCCGAAGAAATTCAAATACATTCTCACATGAGCTGAAGTTCACATTCAGAAGAATCTAAACCATGAGAGAAGAATGAAGAACATATTAACAAATGTGGAAAACACTCCAGATGGCAATATGTGTATCCAGTGCAGCGGTCATTCAAGTGTAAATCTGGGAACAGCATAGAACTGTTATCAGTAAAACAGAACATTTTCAAGCACATCAATTGTGAACATTCACAGCAACAATCCTACATGACCAAATGTGATGTCTCCGCAGATTACTGGGCTTCATTATAACATAGACACCATACAGGGGCGCATGGAATCTGCATGCATAGTGCCCACAGAATGCCTACTATTGCTATACCCATGTTTTTGCCTGTGTTTCCCAACTTCCGCTCATCTTGGCAGTTTCCATGGACAACTCATCACTCATGTGTGCAGCCACTCCATTCATTTAATGGTGGGTTGTGATGGAAACACCCAAGCACAGTGTTCAGCTATTTCTGTCAACCTATTTAAAGGAAAGAAGCAGCCACACACATGCATTGCCAGCTCTCCATAGAAACTACCATGATACAGGTCAGAACAGCACGGCATAGATGAGCAGAAGTGTTGAAACAGGCCCCCCACTCTCTGGATCATGGGGGGTCCTAGCGGTCTGACAGCCACTGATCTATCAGTTTTCACCCATCCAGTGGATGAGTAAGAAATGATAAAAATAAATACCCCTAAAGTGTCAAGTTAAACTTTGCTACATCTGTAGGTAAAGATGTACAAAAGACACAAAGAAAAGGTTTACATAGCACCCACATTGTATGCCAATATGTCAACTTCCTGTAGGAGTTGGGTCTGAAGTACAAGGCAAGGATATCCCAGGATCAGAGTCATAAAATCCTGCTGATTAGTGTTTTTTAGAGCACTTAACAAAGTATGCTGCATGAGTGCTAACGATTTTTTAAAATAAAACCCAGGTGATGGGTCCTCTTTAAATAGGGCACAATATTCTGATGATCCACTTACCATATTTTGCAGACAACAAGACGCACCAAACCATACATGCCAATAACTAAAGGCATGAAAAGAGGAAAAAAAATAGTAATAAAAAGTAATCCAAAAGTCGTATTCCTCTCAGAATGGCGCAATAGTAAAGTACTGGTTGTCCTGCAAAAAGCCTCATGCAACTCTGACAACGAAAAAATAAATAAAATAGTAAAACACATCAAAGCCTACATAAATGTGGTGTTGTTCTAATTGTAGTGGCCCATTACATAATCATAATATTTACACCACAAGGTCACCGCTATAAAAATAAACGCCAGAAAACAATGGCGGCACAGCTTTTTTTCCACTTCCCTCAGCCAAAAAATTAATAAATTTGATGTTATTTAATACATAACATGAACCCAAAGTCGGCCCCGAAACGTTATTTTTTCTGTAGATGCAGCTCTGTAAGGGCTCATTTTTTGTAGTACAGACTGTAGTTTTTATTGGTTCCATTTTGGGGTACATACGGCTTTTTCATCACTTTTTACTCAATGTTTTTCTTGGAGACAGGGTGACCAAAAAAGCACAATTGGTATTGCAGGGTTTTTTACAGCGTCCACCATGTGGGATTAATAATGTAATATTTTATTAAATTGGACTTTTACGGATTCGGCAATACCAATTTTTACATTTTTTATATATTTTTTTGATGCCATGATTGGGAAAAAGGAGGAATTTTTAAACTTTAAATTTTTTTTTAATATTTCTAATAATTTAAAACATCTTTATTTTACTTATTCTTACCTGCTTTTTAGTCCCCTTTGGGGACTTTAAATTTGTCAAAGTTTGTTTGCTTATGCAGCATAATGCAATACTATAGTATTGCATTAAACTGTATTTTCACAGGCATCCTATTAAGACATGCCTGTGAGACGTCTTAGCAGTCAAACAATCAGGGTAGCCCTAAAGCCCCATTTAAACACAAAGGTGATCACTCAAAATGAATTAAAAAGATAGCTTGAATGTCAGCTTGAGCGATCATTTTGCTAAACTACTAATGGGCACTAATGCTCATTAGTAGCTTACTAGCTTCATTTGCATGTAAATGAAGCTCTGTACCCTGTATGCAGAAAACAGCGGGTGGTCTGTTATCTGCATACAGCTCCATTGTTTTCCCGAAGGACAGCAGCTGAAAACAATGTTATCAGCACTTCCATGGAGACTCACAGCGTGCGGTCCCTGCTATCAGCTGGCCGGCTTAAGGATGTTTTTTATGCTGAACTAAAAATCATTGTTCGGCCAAAAACTAACGCAACAATTATCGCTGAAAAGACAAACAGATTTTGAATGATAATCACTGCGTGTAAATGGGCTGTCAGTGCTACCCCAGGGTGCCATGACACCTGGATGTCACCCAGTTATTATATTACGGGAGGAACGGGTGAGGGTTAGGGTCACGTATTTCAAAGATAATCTATATGGACATTTAAATGCTGCTGTCAGAATTGACTGTAGTATTAAAAAAGTTAACAGACGTCAGAGCAGTTATATGTTGTGGGCAGATTTCAGCTGTCAAAGACAACCGACAGCAGCTATGTATGGAGAGGGCTCAGCTGCCATGCCTGCGCCATGCACAGTATATACCACAGATGTCTATGTATGTCCTGCACAAGCAGGAGCCATAAGCAGTCAGGGCGTATATAGCCACCTGTGTGTTGGGCAGGGGCTAATCTCAAATCCGCCACTGCACACCCAAATCAGTAACAGAATATGTTTATATGTGAGGTTTTAGAGAAACCCAAATGTTCAGGTCATCTCTGGCATTGATGAATATAGATGCATGGTCCATCAGTGTCACAGGAGGTCGGCAAACTTGGCTTCTCTAGAATCTATTATGTTATACATAGCATTCTAGAATACCTATTTTTTAATATTTCAAAATATATAATAGACCCTTTTTATAATACCTTTTTCTGAATGTATACTTTATTATTCAACTTTCTTAATGTAATTATGGAGGCAGGCGTGGCCTAGCAAATGGCGGGATAGGACGCAGCTGAAGGAAGCTTCTGAAAAGCCTGGTCCAAGAAGGATAAAAGAAAGTAACTACCGACCTGAAAACAGAAGATTGGAAGTAGGAGACCCTTAGCAGGAGGGGGTGGAAAGGGCAGCATAGTGCTATATTTGGGCGCTCCTGCCCGATATCAGGAGCACAGATGGTGCCTCCAGCGCTTTCAAACACCCCATCGGCCACATGGGGAGAAAAGACAGAGCCAGCTGAGAGCACTTCTCACTTAGTGGAGCGCTCTGAAGAAAGAGCAGGGCCATCAGAGCCGTCACTGCACCCGGCGGAAGAAGCAGGAGCTCACCACGCTGCACCAGAGAGCTAGAGAGCGGAGAATGCAAAGCCTCCACACCGGGAATAAGCAGGAGGGAATGAAGTGATGCTGGTTGCAGTGCAGAGGAGATTCCCAGAGCGGAAGCTGGCTGAGGGAGAAGAGTGGCGAGTTGAATGAACCACTCAACCTCACATCTCATCCAGAGGTAAATGAGCACAGAGAGGGACTTTTGCTGGAGGTACCCTCACCCCCCACTGCAGGATCTGAGGAGGCATCATGCAGCACTCCCATGTAGCCCCCCCTCTCCCGCAAGCAAGGGGATACCATCTTTTTGGCACAAATGCCCCCCAAATCTAAACAAAGGGAGGGAAAAGAGGAGAGGGACAGAAGGCAGCAATGAGTGACACCATCGTACACGTGGTAACTCGGCAGGGATCTCTGCCTCCACCTCCTCCCCTGAGCTGGTCGCCACTTTGCAAACGCACAGATGAGAGCCATACATTTCATCAACTTCCTAGAGGCCCAGAGGTTGATTCCTGGGATTGGAAAGCTCACTTGAAAGCCATCCTTACCAAAATGGAGATCACCGATCTATTCTTACATTTTGAAATATTACGACGTTAGATTATGATATCAGTGCAAAAGGAAATTCAACAGATTGGAGGTAGATTATCTGAGGTGGAGGAGCAGCTTTTCAAACATATTGACACCCACCATTCTATTCTGCACGAACCCTCCAATCAGATAGCAGATATTTTAACACACCTTAACAATATGGAGAATCGCAATAGGCACAACAGCCTCCACATTAGGGGGCTAGATGAAAAGATGAATCATGCGCACTTTCTCATTTGGGCTCAGAGATGTCTTGGGACTCTGCTAAAACGTCCAACATACAAATCAGTGAATAAAGATAAAATCCACAGATCCCTGGGTCCAAGGTCGGAGGATTCTAGATGGGCAAGGGATGTGACATGGAGAATCCATTTCTACAAAGATAAAGAAGAAATCCTGAAACAAATACGAGATAAGGGCCCCATTAAATACAAGGGGACTGACCTCATTGTCCTTCCAGACCTGGCCAGGAGAACCTTGCAACTACAGAAGTCATTGTGCCCTCTGCTCGTGGTCCTAGAAGAAAACGCCATTCCCTACAGATGGGGATACCCCTTTGTGCAAAACAGCAATCTTCAGGAGTCTAGGTAACCTTCCCAGGTTTCTGGGCACCCTTGGGTTCCCTCAGGTCTCCCTTCCAGAGTGGCCGAGAACTTCGGTTTCACCCCTGCAACCACCGTGAGAAAGATGATCATAAAAGGGTTCCAGGGCAACCCAAACAACCATAAGTGATGGACGCATACCACTGCGAAGTATCCAATTTCTCTGTTTTATTATTCATACAGGGCTTTAATGCAATTTGTTCTGCTGAGGGTCTAAATGTAATCTCAGGTTATCTCACTATTAATGTTTTGATGCTGAATTGTTTTTTTCTTTTCAGGATAGCCACTAAATTCCCATAAGGTTTACTCAAGTTGATTATAATAGGTCGGGTTGCTGGGTGTTTTAGAATCCACGGGCAGGGGTCATCAACAGGGCTATGTAATGGAGTATGTAAATACCTACTGTATAAAACAGATGTGAACATCTCAGCCTTGGGGAGGGCCCGCTCCACGGGAATTTTGTGTCTCTTCCTGTGTCTACAGGAGACACATAACTAATATACTTAGGGCTGTATATATAGCCTTGGGTAGATATATTCATAGGCCAGGGTGGAAGTAAACGTAGTCCGGCTATTAGGTGCTCTTCTCCCACATATAGCCTACAACAAGATGTGTTGTTACAACAAAAGTCAAATGTTGGGTTCAAGAAGTTGTGCACCCTCTTACACAATTTCACAGTGCTGAGTTTTCAAGATATAGGCAATATCAGGGTGCATCAGTTTTTTTATTCTCTGCTGAACTTTCTTTTCTATCTACTCCTCTTTCAGTCTCCCCCTTTTACTTTCCTATACCCCGTACATTCTGTACGTATAACACTAGGGGTCTGTCAATGTTTCAAGAGAATCATTTTGTGACTTCCAGGATCCCCAACTGTCAGAATATGTCAAACATGGTTTCATGCCCCACACTTAAGGCCTGTGGAGTTTCAGTGGCTTTCCATCACTCCTTCAACCTCGAGGTTCTATCATCAAAGATAGACGGAAACAGTAGATTCATATTCCTGAAGATCTAAATATCTAACTCTGTTTACACCATTGCTAACCTCTACTCTCCCAATTTGAAGCAGATTCCCTTTGGGATTGGAGATCTCTGGGAGCTGTCCGATTTTGCAGAGGGGTGAAAGTCCAATCCGATCCTTCTGAACATAATTATGGAGTTAGAAATCTTGCCTTTTATTGTAACAGCAGCGGTAGAGGTTTGCTTTACACCAGGCACCAAGACGTAGGGTAACGAGCTACAGTAACATGATACAAGGATAAGTTCCTTTAGGGCTAATGCCCACAGACAGATTTCTGGTGCGTTTTACGCGGCGTTCTTCCGCAGCTATAGGGTTCTATTGAACCTAATAGCTTTCTGCCTTGCAATGTTCACGCTGCAGAATTCTACCTCGGATTTCCACAGCCTAAAAGAAATTGCAGCATGTTCTATTTGCCGCAGAAAAACACGCAGCTGGCTTTCATTGTAGTCAATGGAAGCCATCCATACCGCCATACTTCTGCTGTGAGCACAGCAGAAGTTCCGCGAGAATACACGTCATTGCCCACCGCCGGCAAGTCATGCGCTACACTGCATGCGCCGACACGCTGGATGGGACTCTTGCGGCGGATCCGGAAAAGTGAGTATGGGGTCTTTGTGGGGCACCATGTTGGACTCTGCTGTGATATTCCACTGGCGGAGTCCAACACGGCCGTGGGCACGAGACCTTAGGACAGCGGTGTGAGCATGCTCTTTGGCATATGAGCAGGTCACTGTGCAGGAAAGGAGAGGAGTAAGGAGGAGCTAAGCTATATAGGTTATATCTCTTGATAGATAAGGGGCACGCAATATCTTTTTACATGTATATAAATATGGTAAAAAGCTGTTCCATGTAATGTTCCTTCAAAAGACAAGGGAGCGCTCTCTACAACTGGAAAAAATAACATTCTTCTGTAACAATGCCAGCTGGATACTTGACTTCACCCATAGCAGTTGTCTTTCCTGGTACTACTAGTGTCCCCCAGTACTCTGATACTTCAAAAACTTACAATAGAGCTGAGTAGTGTAGAACTGGACAAAAGCGAAAACACATATATTAAGCATATATCAACAAAAAAAGGACATAGAAATGCAAGGCTAGCATCTTACTAATAGATGACAGGAACAGAAGGATATTGTATGTGGCTGATGATGATCAGAGTCAGATAATCCAGCAGATTGTGATGGAAACAAAAGTACAACCTGACAAAAGTTAACTAACTCTCCTTTAAAGGGGTTGTCCCGTGAGAGCAAGCGGTGTTAAGCACTTCTGTATGGCCATATTAATGCACTTTGTAATATACATCGTGCATTAAATATTGGCCATACAGAAGTTATACACTTACCCCTCCGGTACATGCGCAGAAGACCTCCGGAGCCGGACAGAAGAGAGCAGACAGCGCAAGCGCGTCTAATCCTGGCAGAAGGCAGCTTTAGTCGGCGCTATGGAGACGGGGACGCCAGGAGCGGAGGGGTAAGTGTATAACTTCTGTATGGCCAATATTTAATACACGATGTATATTACAAAGTGCATTAATATGGCCATACAGAAGTGCTTAACACCACTTGCTCTCATGGGACAACCCCTTTAAGTTTATTCCTGGCTCTGACCCTAACATCAGACATCACTGTCCCTGGTGGCGCTGAGGACCCAGAGACAATACATCCAGACTGAACAAGAAGCAGAAAGGGAGGATACAAAGTGGGAAAAAAAGCAAACCAACTACGAGGCTAGAAACAACAACTGCACTAGAAACACCCACAGAACCAAAACTGTGCTAACAGGAAAATAAGGCTAGAGCAGTAAGAAGTAACTAGAAATATACAAATCATGTAGCAGCGCTAATGCATGCTGCATTACCTGGTTACTGAAATAATGAGTCCTGCTGAGCCACAAGTTAGCACCGGTACACTAAGGCTGGGTTCACACTGGGCGGATTCTCGACGGAAATCTCGCGGTTTGGCCGCAGCGAAAAACCACAAGATTTCCGCCGGGAGAACCGCTGCTTCAAAACCCGTGGCGGTTTTGAAGCAGCCTGGCCGCTCTCTCTCCCGCTGCGGCCGGTGCTCCCATAGAGGAGAGCGCGGCCGCAGCAGAAGAAAAAAAAAATGAACATGCTGCGGCCGGCAAATCTGCACCACAGCGGCGGCTTCTGCTGGCTTTGCCGCAGCGGATTTGCTTCCCATGTGGACGAGATTTCTGAGAAATCTCGTCCACATGGCTGGCTAATCCCGGGATGAGCAGGCGCATGCGGATTTGCCGCGGCGAAATTCCGGACGGAATTTCCGCAGCAAATCTGCCCTGTGTGAACCCAGCCTAAATGTATAGCGCAGAAACCGTTCAAAGTTAATTACCTAAAAATTTATCTCTCAAAAATATGCCAACATATAGAATCCTTCGCTAGAATACCGATACACTCGGATTGTCCCTTGGGGTTGGAAAGAATTGTTTCCCTGTCTCAGTTAGCGGCTATGAAGGTCCCTCAGGTGGTCCTCTCAAAGGTGCGAACTTGCAGTGATGACAGGTGAATGCAGGATCTTTATAAAATAAAGCTTTAATCCAAGCAGGTATGTGTACAGGTACAGAACGCAGAAACGGGTCACGAACTGGACACAGGCAAGACACTGACCATCAAGCAAAGAATGAACAGACAGGGCAGATATAGTAGATATAAACTGAAAACTGCAATCAGGTGAGCAAGGTGGAGGCTGACATAGAAAAGGAATTAGCTGTTTCCTGACTGTCATGTAGCAGAGCTGGGAAATGGAACAGCAGATCCACCAGAATCAAACACAGCAAAGTGTCAAGTCCATGAATCCATATCGGAAATAATTGGGGAAAACTACATTTCAAGCTATCCCCTCGTCTTACCCCTCATGCTTTCTCTCGATCATGTCTTCTCCACTTTCACAGTTAAACTAATACAGTCAAACTATTTAACATAAAAACAATCCGAATAATAGTACATTTTATGCCGACAGATTCCTCTAAACATAATAAACAGTTGTCGGTATGAACCCTGAGACCTTAGAGATTAGGGATCATAAGAGTCATGCTAGCTAATAAACACGGTACATTGTAACTAACGTGTTATGTTCACACAAAGGAACAAGTCATTTGTGGTAACCTTAAGAAAGTAACAATTCAGACACATAAATGTTAAAGTTTACCAAAAGTTACATTTCCCTACAATTTAAAAGAACAGAAAAAAAAATCTATTCCAAGTAAAAATGCAATCTCTTCGCACTTCCAAAGGTCTTACCTCCGTTGTGTTCTTCACAATGCGGTTTATTTTAGATTCAGCCACAGTTACATTTGTCACAAATGGAGCTATTATTTGCAGATATATTAGAGCTTCTGTAAAACAAATGACAAGAAGAAATAAAGTAATTAGGATTCCAGCCTTCTGCATTTCATACCTGGATGCTCCAGATTGGACATATGTTTTCATATATTATTGTATATTGTTTTTAAGTCAATATTAGTAATTTTTCTATTTATTTAATTTCACTAATTCTTCCATATTTAAAGTGACCCTTCGATTTTGGGACAACATTCGGTTCTGGGACCAGAAGAAGGTAAATGACCTGTAGTTGTTCTCCGCCGCCCCTCTGACCTGTTGGTTTCGGTCCTTGTTTTCAGCTGTACAAGATGGCTAGCTACCAAATGTGCTGACTGGTGAGCGCTGATCACATGAGCAGCTGTAGCCAATCAGACAGCAGGTATAGCACATTAATAGTCTAACATTAACAATGCTCTGTAGAGCTTAGGTAGACTGAAGATAGTGTCCATTATTTTGGACAGCCAATATCAAGACGAGGACCAGCTGATCAGAGGGAAAGCAGAGAAAAACTACTGTAGGCAATTAATACCCCTCCCCTTCTGGCCCCTGGGCAGAATTTGGCACTTAAACCTGGAGGGTTTCTTTATCTGTATTATTTGAATTTTTCATGTGGACCTTTTGTCCGGTCAGAGTTTGCATCAAGCAGTTCTATAAAGCAGGGGAGCAGAAGCGGCAGTGCCCATTGTAATACTCTCCATAGCAATAAGTAGGTCTATTATAGACATATAGTATAAGCGGACATATAGCCGGTCATCTGATCAGATATGCTTATGGACTTCAAAGATGAAATATCAATTAAATGTTATCGCATGTAAGCTGATTAGTATATATATATATATATATATATATATATATATATATATATATATATATATATATATATATATATAAAGACGAAAGCCCTCACTGACTGACTGACTCACCACTAATTCTCCAGCTTCCTGATGTCGTAGAAACATGAAATTTGGCACAATCATAGATTATGTCTAAAATAGGAAAAGTTAATGGGTCCCAACTCGATTATTCAATTCTAGCGCAAAAGAATTTGCGTCCAAATTTTTCGTACGTAATCTAATTCTCTTACTTCCCGATGTCATAGAAACTTGAAATTTGGCACGAGCATTGATTATGTCATAAATAGGAAAAGTTAAATGGTCCCAACTCCATTATTCAATTCTAAGTGCAAAAAAATTAGCGCCCAAATTTTACATACGGAATCTAATTTTCTCACTTCCCAATATCATAGAAACTTGAAATTTGGCACGAGCATTGATTATGTCATAAATAGGAAAAGCTAATAGGTCCCAACTCGATTATTCAATTCTAAGCACAAAACAATTAGCGTCCAAATTTTACGTACGGAATCTAATTCTCTCACTTCCTGATGTCATCTATATATATAAATGTCTGTCTGTCTGTCCTTTATTCATTACTACACCATTTATCCAATCACCATGAAACTTTGGGAAGTTGTTGAGTACACTCCTGGGAAGATTACTGGCATAGTACAGCTATCCTACGATAGGTGGCGCGCGTGCGAGCATCGTCGACAGTTATGCCCCCAGACAAAGATCGTTTGATTTCCATCTAAAACACGAAAGCAAAAGGCATTACGAGCAACGGGATGCGTCTTCAACTACAAAATGATGCATCCGCCGAACGTTTCGCAAGACAATTGCTGGATATTGAGAATGCTGAGGTAAAATGAAAGCTGTGCTGTGATTGGTTGCTATATATTATACTGCTGAGGTAACATGAAAGCTGTGCTGTGATTGGTTGCTATATATTATACTGCTGAGGCAACATAAAAGCTGTGCTGTGATTGGTTGCTACTTCTTATACCACTGAGGTAACATAAAAGCTGCACTGTGATTGGTTGTTATATATTATACCGCTGAGGTAACTTGAAAGCTGCGCTGTGATTGGTTGTTATCTAGATATATAAAAACGAATGTATGTATGTATGTCTGACTTCGCAGCAACGCGCGACGGGTAAGCTAGTTTTATATAAAGGAAACATCGCATGGTTACCTCCCGTTGTGTTTCCTGGGTAACGCAAACAACCATGCAAAATGGTGAACATATGTTTTTCCGGTATCTCTAAAGTAACCACGACTTCATAAGATTTTCCGTGTGAACACCAGATAAACACCAGTACCAAATTAACTCAGGTGAAGCCGGGTATATCGGCTAGTCGATAATACATGCAATTCTAATCAGACACAAGCTCACTTTCTCATGCATAGGGAGCTAGGTTCCTGCCACATAAGGGCTCTTTCACAGGGGGGTATTTGTGCTTGTTGTTAGATGCGCAAGATTTGTGAGCGCAATACGCAAAGAATAAAACCCATGGACTTCCAGATCTAACAGTACTACATGAAAGACTGATATTTCTCTTCTCCTGTGAATCAAAAATCTGCAAACTGAGATCATTTATATTGATATAACAAAAAAGAAATACCTTTTCTAAAGTGTAACAATTTAGTTACATGTTTAATGATTGTTTCCGATAACTTTAGGACAGTCTCTATCCAATGCCAACTAAGTGGCTGAAGATGAAGCTGCACTTCTTGTAAACTGGGAAATCTGGAAAACATTGGAAAAAATTAGCTTGATTGAAAAGCTTAAACAAGTGCATTATAGTCCGTGTTACACGCAGGCATTTCTAGAAGGCACACGAGTCCGTCCATTGTTACTGCGCTAAGAATGACTTATTTATAATAACCTACATCCTCTTGTGGTCTGTTTAAAACTGGCAGATTTTTGCAGAAAGTTCTGCGACTATTCGATACATCTGGATATGGTTTGTAAAATGCATGTATTTGCTGAAGAAACAACCTCATTAAGATGTCTAGAATAATTTGAGTTGCAAATATCCCTACAACAATTATCCTATGAGTGAACATCCCCTTATGTGTATCAGACATAACTAGCTCTGTAAGCACAAAACAAAAGTTATTGTGCTTGTGCTAGTTTGTATTAATTACAGAGCTTTAACAATGACAAAATGATAGAAAGACACAGTTGCAATCAAAATTATTCAGCTCTCAGATTGCAAATTAGGCTTATTTGCAAAATTTACACAAATTTTCAAACTTTCAGCTGTTTGCAAAAAAAAAAAAAAACAAGCTAACAACTATTGCAGTCCTAGAATTATTCAATTCCCTGAATTGAATCCCTCATAACAGCACATATTTGCAAATCAGATGTTGTCTCAAGCACACCTGATGCAACTAATCTAGGGCTTCATTGATTGCATCAGGTCTGCTTGAGTTAAAACACATCAAATACCTGGACTGGTTAAGGCTTTGTTGACTGTACTATTTGATTGCTTGTTAGAAATATGACCAAATTTACCTTTACACAGGGCACTTACTACCTGAATATATGCTGGAAATGATGACTTCAGGTGATAGATAGTCATCCCATGTACACATGGCCACCAACTGGGTACTGAAAAGTTGCTAACTTGTTGGAGTTGCTTGTTTTTTAGCTCACCTAAAAACCAAGCAACTATCAGCCCTTGTAAACAGGCATTCATTCATCTATGATCGACTGCCTGTTTGCGATGAATGGAGGCGGACAGTCAAAAGATACTGTCATGGCTTGTTGATCGTGACGGTGTCATGGTACATTAACCATGCAGAAGAAGACTAGTTGCTCTAGTTCTATACAGGTTGCTGGTTGTCACATTTTCTGTGGGGTTGCCTGTTACTATCTGTATAGTTGCATGTTGGTATTTTCCTCACCTCTGAAAGATGATTTATTAAGTGTGGTTTCTTCTCTGGTCTACCCATCAGCGGGTCGGGAGGTCTTTCTATTCCTACGCCTTCCCTAGCTCATTGCAGTTTATTGCAGTTCAGTTGGTCATGGTGGTTGGAACTGTGTCCAAGTCCTCTTGGAGTAAGCTGTGTATCTTTCAGTTAGGTTGTGGTTTATTTCCCTTTTTCTTGGTTCTTCATACTGTAGTTCAGTCTTCTCCCTTGCCCCCTGTTACAGTCAGGTAGCAGGTCAAGAGGCATTCAGCAGGTTCGCACTTATCAGAGCGGTCAATCTGCTGTTAGGTAGGGACCAGTTAGAAGCAGGAGCAGTTTTCCCTCTTATTTTGTGTTTTGTTGAATCAGGGTTTTGTCTGATATTGACAGAGTCTTGAATCTGTCCTGGGCGAGGTGTGTATTGTGCCCAGGTCATACGTGACAGATATCTTCCTCCACCTCCATTCTCTGAACGACTATCCCCCATGTGACAGCACAGAAGTGATGGTCTGTAAGACAGCTGTCAGGCACTTATGCACTTGACAGTTGCTTTGTGTAAAGGTAGCTTAATTCAAGAGAATGGTCCAAAAAGCTAAGGGAAAAGATCATCACAAATTCAAAGCTGAAGGAACACTGGCTATACTACCTGAACATGGCAGAAATAGGAAGCTATCACCAGCTGCCTACAGATTCCTGAGGCGGTCAGAAGCCCTTGAGATTTGGTGGCAGCAGCACTGAGGTTTCTATTTGCAGAGAAAGTCACATATTAAATGCTGAAAATCTTCATGCCAGAATACCAAGATGTACTGATGTAAAAGCACAAGAAGTCAGTTCCAATCTGAACTTGTGTCCAGCAGGCAGAGAAGCGGAGCCCTGAGCCCCGGATGTATGCTCTCATGCCAAGTTTTTTGCTGCTCATTTCCTCGAAATATCAGGCACAGCAATGGGTAGCAATGTGGCACCTACACCTTTATGAGTATATTTGAGGAGACATATGTATATCCACACCCTCTATTTGTACAACATTGTGTTCTGCTCCTGCGCTACATCGATGACATCTTTCTTGTTTGGCAGGAAAAAGTTTCCAGCCTAGAAAGTTTCCCCTATGCAATGAATACAGCTCTTCCCAGTATCTCCTATACAATAACAGAAGGTAGTCTGTGGCATTTATCATAAACCGCCAGGTAAAAACAGCCTACTTTATTATTCCAACTCACATCCTCCTGGCCTTGTCACATCTCCAGGCTCTCACTTCATGAGGGTCACAAGGATTGTGTCTGATGACACAACTGCTAACTTACGGTTAAAGAGGATGGCTGACAGATTCAGACAAAGGAGCTATGCTTCTTCAGTGCTCAATGAACATCTAATTGGGGTTACTAACATCCCATGAGGGAATTATTAAAGCAGAGGAGTACTTCACAAGGGAACACACGGATCCTCTGTGTCATCACTTACTGTAATTCCCCTGTTATAATACATTAGGTCATTTGTAAGCATTGGTCTGTTCTCAGCAGGGGCCTTCCTGATTTGTTCGCTGAGCCTCATGGCATACTGCAAGGGTCATAATCTTTGGGACAAACTGGTCTTCTTGGACATTGGACTCGGTCTGCTTCTCCTTAAAAATGTGCCCAATGCTACAATGTGCAAGAAAAGCACTCCTTTCACATATCTGTATACTGGTAATCGCTTCAATATAAACGATCACTTCACCTGTGACTAGTTTTGTTGTATATTTGTGGGCTTGAATATGCAGGTGAAACTAGCCAGAGGGTCAAGGAAGCATTTCTATCGAGACTCAAACCCAGGACCCTGTTCCCAGACCAGTGGCTCTCCCTGTTGAGCCTTCCAAGCCTTTGGACAAATTGCCTTGTTTCTATGCTCCTGCCTCCTGGTCCTCACCCTGCCTCTGTCTTGATTGGACTTCCTCTAAGAGCCTGACCTTGCCACTTCCTCAGTGTGAGATTATTGTGATCTTTGCCTTGATCAAGTGGCACCTCCTAACCCTGCTCCTCTACTGTTCTCAAGAAAGGTGCCTGCGTGCACTGAAACGCGTTGCCATCTTCTTGATAGTACATTAAAGAGTTCCTAATAACACCCTGGTCAGAGGACTCCATGGTTACTGCAGAACCTGCATGAGACATCACTACTAGGAGGGGGCGTCTGTGACACATATTCAACTCCTTCAAAGTAAGTGTTACAAATATCTACACCGTTCGCTTGGCAATATAGTTTCCTAACTTTTTCACGGTCATCCTGGGAGCGCAGGATTTTTTACCAGTTTATTTTTTTCTTTCATTCTATACACTGGGCAGCGACTCTCTGGTTAGAGGTCCCCCCAGTATCCCTGCAGCTCTCCCCTTAACTAAGTGAATGTGAAAAGCCTGGGATAAGACTGATTGGAGTTTCACTGAAGGACCACAGGTGAGGCACCTAGAGACCCTTAGGGTTCCTGTTCACAGGCGGATTTTCACTGTGTTCTCCGCGGTGAACACAATGAATGCTTTCCATAGCCCCCTTGTCCACGAGCGGAGAATCATAGCGATTCTCCGCTCACGGACGACAATTCGCAGCATGCTGCGAATTGCCGTAATGCTCCGCGGTCAGCCTATCTGTCAGATAGGCTGAACGCCGAGGTCCGTCTGCAGGCTCCTGCTCCCACGGCAGATCTCGCAATGCCCGTGGACAGGCAGCCTTAGGCCTCATGTCCACGGGGAAAATCAGGCCCGCTCCGGATTCTCCATGGAGAATCCATAGCGGGTCCCTCCTGCCCCGCGGACATGAGGGCTGAAAATAAGAATTAACTTACCTTTCGCCCGCTCCGGATCTTCCCTTTGCCGCGGCCCCATGTTCTCTGCGTCGCGGCCGGATCTTCTTTCTTCGGCCCGGCGGATGCGCAGGGCATGTCGGTGACGTGCCCCACGCCTTCGCCGGCCCGAAGAAAAATGATCCGGCCGCGACGGAGAGAAGATGGAGCCGCGGCAAAGGGAAGAACCGGAGCGGGTGAGTAAATTCAATAGAAGCCTGCGGGAGCCGTCCCCGCGGGAGACCCGCATGAAAATGGAGCATGGTCCAGATTTTTTCATGCTCCATTTTTTTTTAAATCACTTTTATTGACCATCCGCGGGTATTTATCTACCCGCGGGTCGTCAATGCATCCCTATGGGATGCGGATCCGCAGACAGGAGAGGAGTTAAAATCCGCTGCAGATTAATTCTTATTTTGCCCGTGGACATGAGGCCTTAGGGTCCAGGAACCCACACGAGGTGAGCACAGACCATTGTTCTTACTGGCTCCTCTGGTTTATATGCTGTCTTTTAGCATCATACCTGGCTATTTTGCTTGCTTACTTCTGTTGTGTTCCTCTATCGTTATACTTTATATCCTACTAATGTCCCTATTTCTTTTTTTTACTTAAATTGATACATCTTATTCTATTCTTTGCACTCTTTGTCCCTCTATTTGCATTCTTCTCTGTTTTTTCTACTCTCCCAGCCCTGTATTTGGCACTCTCTGGTTCTTTTGTTTTTTATACATTTTCTTCATTAGCCTATTTGCTTTTTCCATAGGGGCAAACTGTCCATTTCTGATATTTGTGTCCATGCCCTCATACGATTCATGTGTCTCCTGAATTTAAGATTGTAGAATTATTGCAATTGGTATCTATATTTTTACTATGCACTTTTGCCCAACGCTTTTGTTGATACCGGACCTGTATGTATATTATATTGTATTATACTGTAATGTATTTATTCAGAATTGTTGTGCAGCTTAAGGAAGAGCAGTAGCTGGAAACATCACCGTTATTGTACTTTTACACATCTGAAAATCAATAATAAAATCTAAATCAGCGTTGTCAAAAAGAGTCAAAAAGACTCTGAAGTGTGTCCAGCAGACTCAGCGTAAAGGATGGTGCAACCCTTGGGAATTCCACTACATGCTACAAAAAGGTGTGCTGCCACCTATTGTTGTAGGGTTTATAAGTACTGAAGATGCTTGTCATGAAGGGCTTGAATACTTCTGAGACTTTGGCAGTCATTAAAAGGCATTTTGTGTTGAATTTGGGAAATCTGCTAGTTATATTAGTCATGTTGAGCTCTTTAAATAGTTCTTGCTTGATTACTTTTTGACAAACTGCTGAAAGTTTGTTAGCAAATAAACCTAATTTGCAATGAGGGTTCAATAATTCTGGTTGTAACTGTAGATAGAGAACTTGCATTCAGTATATATTATTCTAATCATGCATTACATAGTTTATCAGGTGAAAATAGACATATGCCCATCCAGCCCCGCCTGTTATCCTGCATTGTTAATCTAGAGGAATGCAAAAAACCCCATGAGGTAGAAGCCAATTTTCTTCATTTTAAGGGAAAAATATTCCAATGTGACTCTAAATCTGGTGATCAGAATAAATCCCTAAATCATGGACTGGTCTCCAGTCAGAAACTGTGGGGCAAGTGTCAGAAAAGCTAAAGCTGATAATGAATTGAGGCTTGCAACAGAGGCCAAAAGCAATAAAAAAGATTTTGGGGGTATGACAACAGCAAAAGAAAAGTCAAATATGCTATTGGATGCTTACAAGATGAAATGGTGAATTGGTTAAGAAGGATGTTGAGAAGGCCGAACTTTTAAATTCCTATTTTATTTCTGTTTTCTCTCAGAAAGTAGATGGAACATCAACTGATCTTCCCTGTGCTATTGGGTGAATTAAAGAATGCAGGCTATCTGTAAGCAGAGAGATGGTGAGGGAACACTTAGCTAACTTACATGAATTCAAGTCTCAAGATCCAGATGAATTACATCCTAGGATACTAAAGGAAGCAGCAGAGGTAATTGCTGAACCGCTCGCCATAATCTTTGAAAATTCCTGAAGAACAGGACAAGTCTCAGAAAATTGGAAAAGGGTATAGGTTGTCCCTATCTTCGAAAAAGGGAAGAAGGTGGATCCAGGAAACTACAGGCCTGTGAGCCTGATTCCTATACTGGGAATGATCTTCGAACAAATTATTAAACAGCATGTATGCAAGTACTTGGATGAAAATGGAGTAATTAACCAGAGCCAGCATGGGTTTGTAACAAGCAAATCATGCCAGACTAATCTAATTTCCTTCTATAACAGAATCACCGATTGGGTTGATCAGGGAAATGCGGTGGCTATAGTATATCTTGACTTTAGTAAAGCATTTGACAAAGTATCTCATACTATACTTATTGAAAAAAAATGCCAAATATGGGATTGACAAGGCAACTGTTAGGTGGATTCACAACTGGCTGAGTGATCGTACTCAAAGAGTGGTCATAAATGGCTGCGCATCCAAGTGGAAGAATGTATCAAGTAGGGTACCACAAGGCTCTGTCCTAGGCCCAGTGTTGGTCAACATTTTTATAAATGATCTAGAGGAGGGAATTAATCAGAAACTGATGAAATTTGCTGATGACACAAAGCTAGGAGGGATAGCTAACACTAGGGAAGAGAGAGTATTCAAAAAGATCTGGAAAAGCTTGAACAGTGGGCGGAGACCAACAGAATGGCATTTAACAAGGAGAAATGCAAAGTCCTACATCTGGGCAATAAAATGAAAAAAGCACATACAGAATGGGAGGAATTTGGCTACGCAGCAGCAAATGTGAAAAATATTTGGGCATACTAATAGATCATAGACTGAACATGAGTCAACAATGTGGTGCAGCAGTCAAAAAGGCAAACACAATTTTGGGATGTATTAAGAGAAGCATAGTCTAGATCACGTGAAGTCATTATCCCCCTCTACTCTTCCTTAGTCAGACCTCACCTGGAATACTGGGTCCAGTTCTGGGCACCCCATTTTAAAAAAGACATAGACAAACTGGAGCAAGTTCAGAGAAGAGTTACCAAGATGGCGAGCGGTCTGCAAATCATGTTCTATGAGGAACGGTTAAAGGATCTGGGAATGCCTAGCTTGCAAAAAAAAAAAACTTAGAGGAGACATAATAGCTGTCTACAAATATCTGAAGGGCTGTCACAGTGCACAGGGATCAGACCTATTCTCATCTGCACAAGGAAAGACTTGAAGCAATGGGGTGAAACTGAAAGGGAGGAGACACAGATTAGATATTAAACAGTGAGGGGGATCAATGAGTGGAACAGGTTACCACAGGAGGTGGTGAGTTCACCTTCAATGGAAGTGTTCAAACAAAGGTTGGACAAATATCTGTCTGGGATGATTTAGTGATCCTGCACTGAGCAGGACCTGATGACCCCGGAGGTCCCTTTCAACTCTACCATTCTATGATTCCATGTTACACTTTAGCAACAGATAGATGGACAGATTAAAGAATCATCAAAGGTAAAAACATCTTGTCATTATATAAAATTATTTACAAAGATTGTTACCATGCGGCGGCTGCTGGGGGCGTGGGTGGCTGGTCGGCGCAGTGCGTGCGCTCGTGAGCCCGGGCGGCGACGTGCGCGCGCACCTGTGAGTGCAGCCCTGGTCATGGGATTCTGCTAGGAGGCGTTGCCTCCCCCTCTCTGCCCCTGGGCGAAGGCTTCTGTTTATAAGGCTGGTAGTGAGGTCCATTCACTGCCAGTTATTGGTTTCTGTTCAGTGTGCTTGCATCCTTCCTCTATCAGTCTCCTGTTGTCAGCTTGTTTGCTATATCTGCCAGGTTATTCCATCTGCCTCGGTCTGCTTGTATTTTCTGTTAGTTTGTTCATCTGCCCTTCCTGTCGGTATTCTACCCTGTTCCATCTTGGTACACCAGTCTCCCTCCTCGGTCCCTAGTCACACTAGGGACCACCGCCCAGTTGCCCACTGGGGTTAGCCAGGAGTGGAGGCAAATAGGCAGGGACAGGGGTTGTGGGTGAGATCTAGGGCACCCGGGCTGGCGTATCATGGGTAGGATACTGTAACAAAGATTCTGTGACTTCAGTGACCAAATAATAAAAAACATTCATATTTTCAAGCAGAAGCCAATATTTAATGCCATTAAAGGTACCTACATTTGTGAAAATGTTTCTTCATCTAGTAGCCCAATATTCTTTACACCGTTCCATTGTAGATGCTTTAAAATGTTGAATGATTTAAAGTGTTCATTTCGGACTTCACTGCTCACAGATACGTTTTTCTTTGGCTGAGAAGTATTCCGGACCCTTGTAAAGGGAACTAATGTTTGAATAGAATTTCTTATGCTCAAGATCTAATAAAAAAAAATCATACCTTTATTATGGATGATTCAAGAGATTCAGTCACTAGTTAGGGGCAGAGAGAAGAGTGTAAATGTACCTTTAGGCATTTCCAAGGTCCCTACAAGTGGAAACATGAATTATAATTAATTAGTGATGAGCGAGTATACTCGTTAAGGGCAATTACTCGAGCAAGCATTGCCCTTAGCGAGTACCTGCCCGCTCGAGACAAAAGGTTCGGGTGCCGGCGGCGGGCGGGGAGCGGCGGAGGAGAGCGGGGAGGAATGGAGGGGAGATCTCTCTCTCCCTCTGTCCTCTGCTGACTGCCGCTACTGACCGCTCCACCCCGCCGGCACCCGAACCTTTTGTCTCGAGCGGGCAGGTACTCGCTAAGGGCAATGCTCACTCGAGTAATTGCCCTTAGCGAGTATACTCGCTCATCTCTAATTATAATGCTGCTACTGCAAGTTCTCTGGAGGCAGGGCTTTTGGATCAAGTGTTTTCCTCCCCGTCCAGCCAGGAATCTGCTACAGCTGTCAATCAGACAGCCGCTATTTACAATGAGCGAGGAGCTGATCGTCCACTGTTTGTGCAGCATAAATGATCAGCGATGAAGCTCATCGTTCAGTTTAAACAACGTCGGTTCAGTAGTGAACGGCCACTGTGTATCTCAATGGGGCGAGAGGAGAGAAATCTCCTGCACTGCCCTGCCCCCCTGCTGGCCAATCCGTGAGCGAGACAGCTCTGCTAGCTCCCGTGTGACAGCACTGGAGCGTGGACACACAGGGACGAGTGTCGGGCATCGTTTGCCCGACATTCGTCCCGTGTAAATGCACCTTAAGTCTCTGAGGCCAAGATAACCATATCTTCAAGGGGTTAAACCTGTCCTTGTATCTTTATGTTGACCTACATTTTTTCTTGGGGAAAAAAAAAAGATACTGTAAAATAGGAACGCAACTGTTCTAGAGCTTCAATCTTGTTCATAGATCCATAGAGAACGTAAATACAGTTGTAAATGCCAGTTTGTATCCATTTGATGAGTTTGAGTTTTCTATATTGCAAAGGGGGAGGCAATTTTTTTTTGCCTTTTCTCCAATTCAGGGCGGACACCCACTGGCGATATTTTCTATCTTGTGCTGCGAGCGAAGTGAAAACACTCGCCTCGCAGCGCAAGAAAGACACCGAAATGAGACCAGGATATCGCCAGTCTTACCAATGGGGCCAGCGGCAGCAGCGCTAGCCCCATTGAAAAGATATGGAGAAAATCGTGGACTTCTGCCACAGCTGTCACAGCTGTGGCAGAAGTGCACCATGCTATCCCATTGCTTTCAATGGGATCGGCGCTGCTGCCGGTCCCATTGAAAGCAGTGGTTTTTGGCAAACCCTGCAGTAGGATTTTCGGGGGAAGGGCTTGAAATATAAGCCCTTCCCTGAAAATCATCAATAAGTGGTTAAAAAACTTTTTTAAAAAGTACTCACCTCTCCGCTGCTCACACACGTCCTCCGGCTGCTATCCAGCACTTTCAGCAGGCTAGCCCCATTGAAAAGACTGGCGATATCCCGGCGTCATCCTGTTTTTTTCTCGCACTGCGAGACGAGAGTTTTCACTTGCTCTCGCAGCACAATGGAGAAAAAAAACGCCTGTGGGTGTCCGCCCTTAGAGAAATCCGGAGATGCAAACAAATTCATCCAGAAAATATTACTTATATATTAAAATGTTATAAAATTAATCAGCAGAAGATTATCGAACATAAAAACATAAATGCTGCTAAAAGGGACATTATTTTCAAACACTTCTTATTTCTGACTTTAGCTGAAAACAAGTGAAATAATGAAAAACTCACTTTATGCCATAATGAAAGATTCCGGGGCTTTTCACTTTTCTGTACATCTTGTTCTTCTGTGGATTCAAACTGATTTAAGGACTTCCACAGTAATTTCCAAAGATGTAATGTATATTCAAGGTCTATGAAAATAAATGTTATATATATTTAGGAAGTCCAATAAGTCCAATTGCATTGAATACGTCTTGAGTAGAGATGAGCGAGTATACTCGGTAAAGGCAATTACTCGAGCGAGCATTGCCTTTACCGAGTACCTGCCCGCTCGAGATGAAACGTTCGGGTGCCGGCGCGGGGGAGCGGTGAGTAGCAGCTGTCAGCAGGAGGGAGTGGGGGGGAGAGAGGGATAGAGAGATCTCCCCTCCGTTCTGCCCCGCTCTCCCCCGCAGTTCCCTGCCCGCCGCCGGCACCCGAACGTTTCATCTCGAGCGGGCAGGTACTCGGTAAAGGCAATGCTCGCTCGAGTAATTGCCTTTACCGAGTAGACTCGCTCATCTCTAGTCTTGAGTGATAACCGTAATGTATAGAAACATAAACATACAACCCACAAATCAAACTCAGTAGATACTCAATTCAGGAAGTTGTCGCTGACGTGCCAGGGATTAGGATTGCAGGAAGAAAAAGAGATGAGTAACTACAAACTCTGGTCTGCGGTCTGAGTTTATCGATGGTCTGTATTTAGGGGGCTTGGATTGGGATCTGCATTTATTTAGTTGCATGGTCCGGTATTTGTATTTATTTAGTGGGTCTGCATGGGTATTTGCATTTATTTAGGGCATCTGCATGGCCAAGGTAGAGTGGTTTGTTGCCCCAGCCATGGTCCCAGCCCCGGCTCCCAACACCTGGAGCACATGCCTTGACAGCCTGTCCCTAGTTAGGTCGCCACTAAAACATTGATGATTGGTTATTTGGTTTGTTATGTATACACTAAAACATTGATGGTTGGTTTACTTATTTAACGGGCCTAGTCTGGAGTCTGTATTTCTTTAGGAACTCTAGTCTGTAGTCTGAATTCATTTAGAGGGTCTGTGGTTTGCATTTGCTTATGGGGTCTGGTCTAGACTCTGTACTTGTTTAGGGGGTCTGGCCTGGGTCTTTATTTGTAGAGGGAGTAGGGCCTAGGGTCTGTATTTGTTTAGTGATCTTGCCTGGGATCAGCATTTCTTTAGGGGCGCAACCAAGGGGTCCATATGCACAGCTTTGTATTGTGTGCCACTTAATAAGACATTTCTCTGAATTTCCCTGATTTCAGTCCTGAAAAGTTGGTAAGCTGGAGGCAGATACCACAGAATCACACCATATAGACTAGATGATGGGGACAGCCCTGCTCTGGCCTGCCTACACAGTGACCCGTGAGCATGAGCAGAAGTAGAAGTGCATGAGTAACCTTCACACCTCAGACTGCCCTAATAAAAAAGGTAGGAGGAAAATACAAACAATATGCTACTAATCAATCAAAAATATGATCCATTTGCCAATAAATAATAAATTGTATGCAAGACGAATATGTGTGACCATGAGTTTTATTGATCGATTATTCTTCCTTTTCTTCTCTCCGGCTCTTTTCGGTCTCACACTCATATGGTTTGTATCTACACATTAGAGAAGGCTTGAAGGGGTTCAATCTGATAAAGTTGACATCTTGCTTACTTAGTTTTCATTTTGGATCTAAACGCCATTCCCTTTTTGCTTCAAAAGCTTCATACTTACCTAGAGAATAAAAGTACTGAAACAGTTGGAAAGTTTCATTAAAATCTCTTATTCCTTTAATTGCATTATCGGTAGTCGGTGAAAAGATGTCTAATCCCTCCCTGCATGGATAATAAACAACAGAATATAATTACTACAGTGTTTGGCAGTAATCATAAAGCACAACAATCACAGCCCATCATGGGCACAGGAAGGGAATAAACTATTGGGGGGACTAGTTGCCGCTGCCTTGTACAAATGTTCTTGTGTGTCCAGCATTGTGTGAAATACATGAAAACCACAAGATGGGGTGAAATCTCGGTATACAAGTAGTTAATGCACATATTACACTTGCTATAAGAGAATAAGTGTTTCTGCTTTGTCTTCTCTTTTCTTAAGTGTTTACCTTTGAGCGATCTTCAGAAATTCATCCATAAGATCAATTATATCCGTAAGATCATTAGGTTTAGTAACACTTCCATTCAGCCACGGTGCATGAAGATTCCAAAGCAATGTCTGCTCTTGGATGTTTTCGATCCCTTGTAGTAGGCGCTCTATGATATTCAGTTTTTCCTGAATACAATATAAAAATAAAGAGCTGTGTGATTCTGTAAAAGTCATTTTAGCCCATGAAGTAATTTCATCTAGACAGAATCTTCTGAGCCCGGGTGACATTTGAATTTAAAAACATTATAATGTATTATATGTAAAAATCATATTATTACTATTAGATATATTATATTATTATCCTCATTCCATTTTTTTTTAAATCTGACTAATATTGCAGTTATCAACATACTGTTGTGCCAATTCAACTTTCCATCTGAAGCATGTAAGGCCTCCTTCACACAGAAGGGTTATGTGCAGGAGACTTGATGGTCCCGAGGCAGCACCATGAATACGAAGCTTAATGAGGTGCTTTTTCTATAGAAGAACACTTCCATAGATGCAACATGTGATTGAGCTCGGTATTCTTCCTCATGAAATCAGAGGCAAGAATATAGTTTGATGGCAAAGTCAAGGGGTGACTACTCCCTACTAATCCTCCTTGACACTGTCGACCATGACCTCCTTCTCACTATGCTACGTTCTACTGGTCTAAAGCACACTGCTCTCTCCTGGTTCTCTTCCTACCTCTCTGACCGCTCTTACAGCATCTCCTTTGCTGGTTCTATCTCCTCTCCACTTCCTCTCACTGTTGGGGTACTCCAGGGCTCGGGCCTTGGTCCCCTTCTCTTCTCTATCTATACGGCCCCAGTTGGACAAAGCATCCCCAAATTTGGCCTCCAATACCATCTCTACGCTGATGACAGGATTACCTTGAAAACTGACCTAGGTCCTAACAGGTGTACAGGCGCAGCTGCTGCTGCTTGCACAGAGGCAGCTCTTCCTCCTACTCGCGGGACGCTCTGTTGTTTGGCGCCCCAGTCCTCAGCGCTTCAAGAAGGCACCTTGTGAACAAGCCCTAATAGTGACCCTGATAGTGGCCCCAGTAAAAATACCGACCCCACAGTGGCCCAATTAGTAATATTAACCCCCATAGCAACGTTATAATTATAAGCCCCCCCTCAGTAATAATAAGCCTCCTCAGAAATAAGCCACCACCTCAGTAATAATAATAAATCCCCACCTCAGTAATAATAATAAGCAGCCCCCCCCTAGTAATGTGCAGCCTCCTCCCCAGTAACAAGCAGCCTCCCCCCCAGTAATAAGCAGCCTCTCCCCCCCCCAGTAATAGGCAGCCCCCCCCCAGTAATAAGCAGCCCCCACCCCTTAGTAATAAGCAGCCCCCACCCCCAGTAATAACCAGCCCGCCCCACCCAGTAATAACCAGCCCCCCCAGTAATAAGCAGCCTCTCCCCCCCAGTAATAGGCAGCCCCACCCCTCAGTAATAAGCAGCCTCCCCCTCCAGTAATAACCCCCCCCCCAGTAATAAGCAGCCCCCCCCCAGTAATAGGCAGCCCCCACCCCTCAGTAATAAGCAGTCCCACCCCTCAGTAATAAGCAGCCCCCACCCCCAGAAATAAGCACCTCCCCCAGAAATAAGCAGACCCCCCCCAGTAATAAGCAGCTCCCCAACCCATATACTTATCTCTTCTTTCCTGTCAGCGTCGCTCCCTCTCTGCTTGCGCTAAGCCCGGGTCACACTGACGTCAGTGTGTAGCCCGAAACACTTCCTCCCCGAGTCCTTTCTTGCGGAACTAATGAGCAGGGGACTCAGGGAGGAGGATCCTGGCTGCACATTGATGTCAGTGTGTGCCGGGATCATTGGCAACAGCGCGATTACCAGCGGGGAGCTGCGGCACCCCAGCTGGTAATCGCTTCAGTGGTGAGCGGCGTCGGCACGCCGCGGGCCACATAACATGAGGCAGCGGGCCTTGTGTTTGATACATGTGTTTTACTGCCCGCGGACCAGCAGTAAACACCTAACGGACCGGCCCCGGTCCGCGGACCGGTGGTTGGGGACCCCTGCACTAAATCATCCAAGACAGATATTTGTCCAGCCTTTGTTTGAACATTTCCATTGAAGGAGAACTCCCCACCTCCTGTGGTAACCTGTTCCACTCATTGATTCCCCTCACTGTCTAATATCTAATCTGTGTCTCCTCCCTTTCAGTTTCATCCCATTGCTTCTAGACTTTCCTTGTGCAGATGAGAATAGGGCTGATCCCTCTGCACTGTGACAGCCCTTCAGATATTTGTAGACAGTTATTAACCCTTTCCAATCCAATTATTTTTTCTCATCCTTTCTCCCTCACCCTCCTGAACTGACAGAGTTCAGGAGGGTGCAGGTGCTCACTGCACCGTGGGGGGACCTGTTTACCTGGGGTCAGGTGGCACCCAGCGGTCACATGATCGCTGGGCCGGAAGGCAGAAGGGAGAATGCGGAAGACGCCGGACAGGTAAACAGGTCCCCCCATGGTGCAGGCTCCTGGCTTGGCGTTCATGTGACCGCTGGGGATCAGGTAACACCGGCGGTCACATGATCGCCGGCCGAAATCTCCGTGCATTACATAGCGCTAATTGAGCGCTATGTAATGTGTAAAGGAGAAGGCAGAATGGGTTAAAAACCCTTTCTGCCTTCTCCTCGGGGGTGCTTGATGAGGAGTGCATCGGCACTCGATGTGTCTGATGATCGGGTGCAGATGCACTCCTGCACTGCAGTGTCTGGCCTGTACCGACATTGGAGCTGTGCAGGGAAATGATGATGTCGGGGCACGCCCGATATTGGATTGGAATTAGAGATGAGCAAGCGTACTCGTCCGAGCTTGATGCTCGCTCGAGTATTAGGGTACTCGAGATGCTCGTTACTCGAGACGAGCACCACGCGGTGTTCGAGTCACTTCCATTTTCTTCCCAGAAAAGTTTGCGCCGTTTTCTGGCCAATAGAAACACAGGGAAGGCATTACAACTTCCTTCTGTGAAGTTCCAGCCCTATCCCACCCCCCCTGCAGTGAGTGGCTGGGGAGATCAGGTGACACCCGAGTATATAAACTGGGTCCGGCCGCGGCTCGCCACAGATGCACGCTGAGAGACATTAGGGAAAGTGCCGTCCTGCTGCAGCTGCTATAGGGAGAGTGTTAGGCTGTTATCTTCGTCTTCAAGAACCCCAACGGTCCTTCTTAGGGCCACATCTGACAGGCTATATAGGCAGTGGGCTTTTTCCCAAAAATTGGAAAAAAATACTATATTTGGGCTGCCTGTGACCGTCTTCAGTTTACTGCGTGTCTGCTGGGGGTAGTAGTCGCTCATTATTACCCAGCCAAGCCTGTGACCGTGTACAGTTTACTGCGTGTCTGCTGGGGGTAGTAGTCGCTCATTATTGCCCAGCTAAGCGTTACAGCAGGCTTGCGCATAATTGTTTCCTGGCTCTGCTGTGTCCGTTACATGATCGCCGTCATCCCGCCAGAGGGAAAGAGTATACATATATATGCTGCAAATGGTGTCTGTCTGGTTTTTCACCTCACCATTTTAAAAAATTGAAGCAAAATACTTAAGGCCTACCACTGGCCTTTGGCCACTTGACTGGTTCTTCGCTGTGAATTCCAGTAGCTCAGTCATACGCACCTAGGTCTCACTACAGGCTTGCGCATAATTGTTTTCTGGCTCTGCTGTGTCCGTTACATGATCCCCCTATACTGTGCTCCCCGTATACTGCTGCTAGGGATATGTTACTGGGGCCTGTCCAGACTGCTACTACTACTCAAATGGAACTAATACTGCGCTCCCACTATACTGCTGCTAGGGATATGTTACTGGGGCCTGTCCAGACTGCTACTACTACTCAAATGGAACTAATACTGTGCTCCCCCTATACTGCTGCTAGTGATATGTTACTGGGGCCTGTCCAGACTGCTACTACTACTCAAATGGAACTAATACTGTGCTCCCCCTATACTGCTGCTAGTGATATGTTACTGGGGCCTGTCTAGACTGCTACTACTACTGAAATGGAACTAATATTGTGCTCCCCCTATACTGCTGCTTCGGAATTGTTACTGGGGCCTGTCTTGACTGCTACTATTACTGAAATGGGCGGTTGGGCAGCATGTTACCCAGGAGAAGTGGCAGCGGAGTGTCATGCAGGCAGTGATTGTGCTTTGTTGGAGGTAGTGTGGTGCTTAGCTAAGGTATGCCTTGCTAATGAGGGCTTTTCAGAAGTAAAAGTTGTTGGCGGGGGGGGGGCACTCTTGCCGCTATTGTGGCTTAATAGTGGGACCTGGGAACTTGAGATGCAGCCCAACATGTAGCCCCTCGCCTGCCCTATCCGTTTCTGTGTCGTTCCCATCACTTTCTTGAATTTCCCAGATTTTCACAAATGAAAACCATAGCGGAGCATAGGTCCCATACAAAAATGCTCGGGTCGCCCATTGACTTCAATGGGGTTCGTTACTCGAAACGAACACTCGAGCATTTTGGTGCTCGCTCATCTCTAATTGAAATGGGTTAAGTCTCCTCTTTTTTGCAAGCTAAGCATCTTGGTACCTCTTTTCTGAACTTGCTCCAATTTGTCTATGTCTTTTTTTAAAGTGGGGTGCCCAAAACTGGACACAGTATTCCAGGGGTGTAGATGCCTTCTTGGAGCACTATCACATTACAGGATATAGACATTAAATAGTCAGAATGGGTTGTTGATAGAGGGATCTTTCCACTACTGGACTTGGGTCTGGAGGGAACAATTTCTGAAGAGTGTTAATCCAGGGATTATTCTGACTGCCATTATGGAGTTGGGTAGGATTTTTTCCCCCCAGTGTTGGGTAAATTGGCTTCTGTCTCACTGGGATTTTGCCTTCCTCTGGATCAACATGGTGGGGCGGAAACAGACTGAACTATATGGGCATTTGTCTTTTTTCAGCCTAGCATGCTATGTTACTATGCTGTAACAAATTTTAAAACCCCAATCAAGACCTGTCCAGGGCCTCTACTTTGGCCACTGATGTATCATCCCTTTACTCTAATATTCCATATTTATTAGGTTTGAGCAGCTGCCGGTTATTTCCAATCCCTTGACCCCCAGAGGCTGTCATCCCAAATAGGTTTCTTGCTTGAGAAAATAACCTTCATATTGGGTAGTACCGGTAACTGTTTTGAAACTGAGGGGTCTATATGTCAACAGAGTAAAGGTTGCACGATGGAGAAGTGTTTTGCTCCTTCTTACACAAACCTGTATATGGACTTCTTTGAGAACGAGATACTTGGTAAATCATACCAGCCTAGAGATTACATTTTAAACTACCGCAGGTATATTGATGACCTGTTTTCTCACTGATGCTTTCAGTAGGAGGCCAGGGAGTTCATCTCTTTATACATCAGTGTTCCACTTAACAGGTGGACAATTTAGATTTATGTATTTCTTTTGATACCACTAGAATCTTACATGCAGGCATCCATTTCAAACAGGTTGTAAATAATACTTTGGATTTTAAAACTGCTCACTTTTTATCTTGGTTAACAAATGTCTGCTTTGGCCAATTTAAAGTGTCTTCGTAGGATATTTAGACAATGGAGGATTTTAGGAATAAGCAAAAAGTTAAAAAACCAAAGTTAGCCAGGAAAAGTTCAAACAGAAACATTACCTGTCTAATCTTGGTAATAATGCGCTCACAGGACAAAGTGCCTACAAAAGAAGCCGCCTCTTACCAATAACCAATCCGACTTACATTATTTCACTAATTACGTATTTACTGGAAGCAGTAAGAAGGATTCTAGCTAAGGATGAGCGAGTATACTCGCTAAAGCACTACTCGTTCGAGTAATGTGCTTTAGCCGAGTATCTCTGCTTTAGCCGAGTATCTCCCTGCTCGTCCTTAAAGATTCGGGGGCCGGCGCGGGGCGGGGAGCTGTGGGGGAGAGCGGGGAGGAACGGAGGGGAGATCTCTCTCTCCCTCTCTCCCGCCCGCTCTCCCCTGCTCCCCGCCGCAGCGGTCCCCGAATCTTTAGGGACGAGCGGAGAGATACTCGGCTAAGGCACATTACTCGGACGAGTAGTGCCTTAGCGAGTATACTCGCTCATCCTTAATTCTAGCCAAGAATTGGCACATTTTGTAAAGTGATTCCTAGCTTAAAGACAATATTCGAGATGTGCCTAAAGTGACTTGTAGAAGGTTTATTACATTATGTAACATATTGGCTACTAGCTATTTTCTAGAGAAAGCTATTAGCCACATTGATAATATATTGATAATAGACGCCTATAGATATACCAAAGCATGCTGTCTGCAGTGTCGCAGTATTACCCACTGTAGGGCCGATAAAGCTTTATGATTAAGACTTTTTAAACTTGGCTCTGATCGTATTCTATTTTATCGAATGTCCCTGAATTTTTCAGCATATTGGCAGAACCATCCAGCAGTTGCACAACCGTGTGACTAAACATAGATCCAAAGTAGCCAATAGCTTTGTCTTACACATTATTCACTACAGCACATAAGTGATTAGAAGTTACTCTATTCCCAATAGGTGTTAGGTCGGCATACTTGTGTCTGCTGGCCTCCTGCTATTCCCAGCAGACACAGGCGGCGCTCCACACCTCCTGCTTTTCATCAGCACTGCAGGAGTTAAACCTCTCCAGTGCTCTCAGCTGCAGGGAAATCAGCTATAACCTCACTATTTAGTTGAGATGGTGGATCCTACATCTTTGCCTGAGTGTTGGTGTTAGTTTGTTCCTGCTCCCAGCAAAGCTACTCTGTTTCTGATTCCCGTGCACCGAACCTTGGACCTGTTATCTGGATTTTGCTTGGACTCTGCCCTGACCCTTGGAATTATTAGCTGGACTTGCTTGAACTTTGCCTGCCCTGACCCTCGGACTTGTGACCCAGATCTTGCTTGTATGCCACCAGCAGTCTGTATCCTGACTGAGCTCTCTGGCCTGTCTCGTGGTGTACAGGGGTGAAAGGGTGGATACCGAAAGCTGTTTGGATAATGCCCATAGGTCTAGCCCAATGTCAAACCGACTAGTTGTTACAGTGGGTCCACACCCGCTGGTCATAACAATACGTTTCAGATGCTGAAATAGAGGGAAGCTTTCCGGATATAAGTGTGTCCACACTGTATCCAAATGGCCTCAATGAATCTATTGAAAATGTTTTTTAAAAATAGAAAGGTTCCCGCACTCCTCTTGTGGTGTCCCTTTTCTTTTCTCTTTCTCTTCCAAATGTTAATTGCCATTATTATGCACATGCAGTTTTCCTTTGTTCCTGTTTTTTTAAAATTTTTTCCAGGCGTATTTTAATTTTTCAACTATTAAATAGTTTGTGGATAGAGATGAGCGAGTATACTCACTAAGGTACATTACTCGATTGAGTAGTGCCTTAGCCGAGTATCTCCCCGCTCGTCTCTAAAGATTCGGGGGCCGGGGAGGAACGGAGGGGAGATCTCTCTCTCCCTTTCTCCCCCCCGCTCCCCGCCGCAACTCACCTGTCACCCGCGCCGACCCCTGAATATTTAGAGACGAGCGGGGAGATACTCGGCTAAGGCACTACTCGCTCGAGTAATGTGCCTTAGCGAGTATACTTGCTCATCTCTATTTGTGGAGGCATCGTTAGTTGTATCACTCCGAGGCACTAACACTATGCACTTATTCTGTGGAGTCATCACTGCTATAATGGTTTGCTGGTGCTATTGATTATATACCTATCTAATAATTAAATATCAGTGTGCTCCCCCCCAGCTGCCCTCGCATGGTTTGTGGATCCTCATCAGTTTGTCACCAGGGTGCAGCCATTATTACTCTTATATTATAAGATGATGAATTATTGATGCAGTTTTTGACAACTACATCAACGCATCCACAATTTTTTTCTTTCTCAGTGCTGTCACTTTTTTAGCTTTCCAGCAATTCATTTATGTATGAATGCAGCATTCGACTCTGTTATTCATTCTAACCGTTCCAGGATGTTGTGAGGTTTTTTTTATTGCTCTTATTAGTTTTCTCTTTTTCTAATTAATTTTATACAGTATTTCATTTTACAAAATTACTCAATGTTTTTACCTGTTTTATGTCACCGTTCCATTTTATGGGCTAATCACTAATGTACATCTGCAGTATATACTGTGAGGTGTTTACTTTTGTCACTTCAATCAGATTAGCTGATCAGATGACCTCACATGCCACCAGACTTTGTTTTTTTTTAACTAAGGTGTTTCAGTCCTAAAGGCCTAGTTTTTAGCGATTTTACGCATCTGATGGTTTTATGGCTGATTTTATGTCCTAGCCTGGCAAAATTATTTTTGCTGTTTTTTTTTTTTTCATCGCATAGAGGGCTATCTTTTAATACCTCTTTTCTAGAGATGAGCGAACGTACTCGGTAAGGGCGATTTCGCAATCGAGCACCGCGATTTTCGAGTACTTCACTACTCGGGTGAAAAGTACTCGGGTGCGCTGTGGGGCGGGGGGTTGCAGAGGGGAGTGGGGGGTAGCAGCGGGGAACAGGTGGGAGCCCTCTCTCTCTCCCTCTCCCCCCCACTCCCCGCTGCAACCCCCCACTCACCCACAGCACACCCGAGTAGTGAAGTACTCGAAAATCGCGGTGCTCGATTGCGAAATCGCCCTTACCGAGTACGTTCGCTCATCTCTAATCTTTTCACTAGAATTTTCCGTTTTTTGATTTTATTAGGAGTAATAAGATTTTTTATATTTATTAATTTTTTCAAAATTATTATCTTTAAAATAAAGTACAGGAATCGGTTCACCGTTTTATTTCATATGTTTTGATATATAATTTGTATAACCTCGGATTACAGGGCGGATGTGGCGACGGTTTAGGTTGGCATCGGCAGTGGGTTTTTTAAAATATTTTTTTAACTTATTTTTGTAACTTTTTAACATCCTTGCCCCCGTGATGTCATATCAGACCTCTAGGGAACATTTACTGTGTTGTTTTTTTTATTTTACACTTTTTCACTGTAACTGGGGTATCCATAGGAGCCCCTGTAGTGTGGCAGTAGTCACTGTCAGAGCTGGTCAGGGGTCTGCTAAACCTTTGTAACTCTGACATGCCGGGATCCTGCATTGCAGCTTCCTGCATTCTCAGCACTCGCTGAGCACAATGTAGCCTGTAAATGAGAAGGCACAAGCGGTTAAAAACTTCTGTCTTCTCCTTCGGGTCCTCAGTTGAATCTGACAGCCGAGAACCCGACCCGCTTGCTAGATTGCAGAGAGCTGAAGCTTTAATCTGGCGCCATATATTTACTAACAGCTGCGATTAAAGCGCTGTATATTCACGGTGCTTGGTCCTAAATGGGTTAAACGCTTCTGTCATATGTACGGTGCCTGATAAGGCCTCATGTCCACGGGGAAAATCAGATCCGCTACGGATTCTACATGTAGAATCCGTAGCGGGTCCCTCCTGCCCCGCGGACATGAGGGCTGAAAATAACAATAAATCAGAATAAACTCACCTCCCATCCGCTCCGTTTCTTCTCTTCGCGGCGGCGTCATCTTCTCTCGTCGCGGCCGGATCTTCATTCTTCGGCTCGGCGGATGTGCATGATGACGTCGGTGACGTGCCCCGCGCATGCGCCGGGCCGAAGCAAAATGATCCGGCCGCGACTGAGAGAAGATGGCGCCGCTGGGAAGAGAAGAACCGGAGCGTGTGAGTAAACTCTGATTTTTGTGTCCCGCGGATCCGGACGGCTTCCATAGGCTTCAATAGAAGCCCGCGGGAGCCGACCCCGCGGGAGACCCGCATGAAAATGGAGCATGGTCCAGATTTTTTCATGCTCCATTTTTTTTTAAATCACTTTTATTGACGATCCGCGGGTATTTATCTACCCGCGGGTGGTCAATGCATCCCTATGGGATGCGGATCCGCGCGCGGGAGAAGAGTTAAAATCCGCTGCGGATTTTAATTCTTATTTTCCCCGTGGACATGAGGCCTAAAGGTGTCAGTCTAACACAGAAACACGCTGCCCTAATAAACCTTCCGTCTCTCACTGGGTCCTCTTCTTGTCCGCGGCGCTATGAGGCCTGCTTCCTGTCTTCTCGCTCTTCATCCACTCATTGCCCCGTTCTGGGAGGTCACAGCTTTGACAGCATTGTCACTGTTTTGGCGCCGCTATTAACATTTCTGGCCTCCTCTTTTTGCTGGCTGCCCCTCTGCACTACGGAGCACTTTGTATTGTTTTGATAGCAAACCATGTGGATTAGCACTCATTCACATTTCTTCTACACAGGCGGAGAATTGCAGGTATGGGAACCCATCATTACTACAATCATTTACACCCATGGGGCCGGATGAATGGGGAGCTGTGCAGCCAACCAGAGAGCATTTATATCATTACGAAAAGCAGTGATCAGCTGACGAATGAGCATTCACTTGTTTATCAAGGATCAATGATTCACTGAATATTTGGGCCAAACTTTGGACTATGAAAAAAAAACATTAACCGCTTAGTGACGGAGCTTTTTTGCTTTTTTCCATTTTCGTTTTTTCCTCCTCCCTTTTAAAAAATCCTAGCTCCTTTATTTACCTATCGCCGTCGCTGTGTGAGGGCTTGTTGTTTTTTACGGGTTGAGTTGTATTTTTCAATGTTACTATTTATTATACCATATAATGTACTGAAAAACTTTAAAAAAAATTCCAAGTGGAGAGAAATGGAAAAAAACTAAATTCCACCATCTTTCGTTGCGTCCTGTTTCTACGGTGCACAAACTGCAACAAAAATGACCCGATAACTTTATTCTATGGGTCAGTGCGATTGCTACGATGCCAAACTGTTATATATATATATTTATTTTTTTTTGTTGTACTACTTGTATTTTTTTTTAAGATATTTAATTTTTTTAAATTATTTTCTGTTTCCATTTTCTGCGCACAATAACTTTTTCATCGATCTCATCACTGGGGGGGGGGGGGCCTACGGGACCCCCGTACATTGTTCAGGGGATTTTAAATGCTGCTGTCAGAATTGACAGCGGCATTTAGAGGGTTAATAGCCGTGAACGGCCGATTGTGGCTATTGCCTGCGGGTGTCAGCTGTAATAAACAGCTGACGCCCGTGCTGTATGGAGGGAGATAGCAGCGCTATCTCCCTCCATACACGTCCTGCGATGGCAGGACGTAAAAACACTATGGGGCCGTCACTAAGGGCTCTGCTCACATTTCCATTCTGTTCTACCAGGTTGCTCCTTGGTGGCCTGATTATGGGCAGATGTTATTCTATTCTGTTCAGAAAAACAACAGACACCTGACCGACCCGTTGTCTGCCAACGGCTTTAGGAACGGAGCCGATCATAATGGATTCAGTTTCTATTTGCAGGAAACACTGATTGATGACTTAAGAACTTCCATTGGTATTCTTAGGTTGGACATCCGATAGAAGACGTCCTTTAATCAGGTCTTCATCTCTAGACAGAAGACTCATCTGAAGCAGAGACGGGACTAGGAGGACAGACGGGATTTAAAGCCTCTCTAGTAGTAACCATATTTTTCTAAACTAGTAGAATGTTGACATTTTATTTGCAACTATACACCGAATGCATATATATATATATATATATATATATATATATATATATATATATATGAGTATATACAATATAAGAAGAATGGAGCAGCGCCCATAACATACTGCCCTAGAAAATTGATGCCAGAAAAGGTCCACACGGTCCATCTTGTCCGCCCTTACATTATATCCTTGTTATTTCTCTCTTACGGTCCCAACCGCTCCTAATACGGCACCCACAGTATATCTAAGAGCGCATTGGTGCTAACAATATATATCTAGGTCTCCACCACATCCTCCCTCTCCTTTCCTTCCTCCAGGCTATACATATTAAGCTCTTTAAAGGGATTGCCCAACATAAAAAAAAAAAAATATATATATATATATATATATATATATATATATACTGACCATGTGATAAGATGACAGAACAAGTTTTACTCATCTGTCTTCTCCCCCCTGGAAACAGTGAAATGGCTCCGGTGGAGCACAGCTGAACCAAGATGACCGCTTCAGCCAATCAGAGGCTGCAGCCTCACCATTCTGAACTCCTGGCATCGCAGCATACAGGATGTGATCGCTGATGCCAGGAGAACAGGCGGTAATGCTGCGGTCTCTGATTTGCTGCAGTATCCACTTGACTTCAGCTGTCGATACAGAGCAGGAGCGCTGTAGGAGCCATTTTGCTGTTTCACGGGGGAGAAGACAGGTTAGCATGGCTTGTTTTGCCATTTTACTGCATTGCTAGCCATAAAAAAATTAAGTGAGACAACCCCTTTAAGTATTTCCCAATAAGTTTTGTTCTTGAGACCCTCCGCCATTTTGTAGCCCATCTTTGAACAATTGTTTTCTATAGGGGAGGTCTACAGAACTGAACACAGTATTCCAGAGGCAGTCTAACCAGAGCTTTATACAGCGGGATCACAATCTCCCTCTTTCCACTGGTTACACCTAGATATGGAGCTGAGTGTCCTTCTTGGGTTCTATGCTTCCTGACTGCACTGTGGACTTATGAAGCTGGTCAGAACAATGTAAACTGCAGTTCAGTATTTCCAAATGTAAATATAATGAGGGATCTGTTCTAGAAGTCGGTGTAGTACATTTATAACTAAGCATGAGGAGGTTTGTTTAGCTGGATATATGTAGTCTTTCACACATTGTTACTTGTGATGTCCATATTTGTAGGATTTATATTTTATATTGGGTCTTTAAAAAAAACTGAAAAAAACAGGTACTTACAATGAAGAATTCAGTATCTGAAGTGCCTGGAAGATAAAGCAGACAATGCTGATCACCTGTTAACATAAAATGCGGTATCGTTCCAAGTATCGAAACATAAGTGATAGAGATGAGCGAGTATACTCGCTAAGGCACATTACTCGAGCGAGTAGTGCCTTAGCCGAGTATCTCCCCGCTCGTCTCTAAAGATTCGGGGGCCGGTTTGGTCACAGCGCTCAGCCAATCAGAGGCAGCGCTCAGCCATTCATTGAATTCGATGAATGACAGCACTCAGCATTTATTGTGACAGCGGCTGTCACTGGAAGTCTGGTGACCACTGCAACCAATCACAGGCTGTAGCATTATGTTCCCAAACTTATGGCATCATGGCACTCTGGTTGCGTGCGCTGGGGCTTCAGCAGTCACCCGACTTCCTCTGTCACAACATATGCTGCGCAGTATATTACAGCTCTAAAATGTTGTGCTGTTTGGCTAATAGGAGCAATGATACAATACACTGTACACATCCTGTAGTTATCACTCCCCTGGACTCCTGAGGGGAGCGCTGCCTACCCACCATACTTTATACACAGAAGCCTGTCAGTCACAACAGAAGGAGGCAGGAGCAGTGCTCCCCTCGGAATACAACACGCTGATAGCTACACGAGTCCTCTATATAGATGTAGTATTTTTCCCTTAAAAAGAAAAGCATATTCTAATGACTTCAGTGACAGCTCCGCTGGGAGTTACAAGTGCCGGCCATCACATGAGTTGGAGCAATGACTTACGCTCCGATACATGTATTTGCGGGTGCGCAATCAGCTGATCGCCTGGGATCCACAGTGGCAGACACCAGCCAATCATCTATTGATGAGGATAGGTCAGCAATAATATTTTCCCTGAAAAAACCCCTTTAAATGGTGCAGAGAAGTGATTAAATGAGCAAGCTTTTATCATTTCACTCCTTTTCTGGGGAAAAAAGATCCCCATATGTGACTATCAGAGAGGAAATATGCTTTTTGATTAATGGGGATGTGATAACATGAACAATCATTCATTTCACCCTCCCCTAGGACAAGGGAATATACAGGAAAATCACAAATCTCTGCTGTTGGCTCGTCCCCTCCAACTCCTCTCTCATCTGCATGCACTGACTTAAAAGTGAGAGCTGTAAATTCAGTGTTGCCGACTCCACTTCAAACAGCTGTAGTTCCGATCCTGTAAGTTCTACCAGCATGACCTTGGTGTCATTTTAAAGCTATCATTGAAAAAACCGGAGCTATGGCCATTTAAAGTAAAATGAGCCCTGTTCATCCAAAACTGTAATGTCCTTTTCCTGCAGAACGAACAGGACTCCTCCTAAACTGTAGAAGGAGAGGGTTAAACTTTATTCATAAATAGTCATTTTTAGAACTTACTTTGGGAATTGAATGCTTCCTTCCATAATTGATACAGCCTAGCCATTTGTTCGGTGGTATTTAAAATGTCCTCTGAAAGCTCTTGTATTTCTTTGAGAAAGGCAAAATCAACTGCCAATAAGTGATCGGCCAAATTCCTATAACAGGGAAAACGAAAATAACATTATACTTCTAATCTAGAATAGGTTTTTAAAAATTATGTTTTCTCAACAATACTATTTGTTTTTAAAAATGACAGCAGTATTTAAGCAGGTAGACACTACAGGAAACTGATGAGACTGTCTTAGTTTGCAATATTTACAAGGTCGCTTGCAACTTTTTCCCATAGGAAAGTCACCCACAGCCCTTACTAGAATACAATATCAATGCCTGACTAACCCTTTGCAATCCAATTTTGGATTCAGGGTTTCCTAGGAGGCTTTCTCTTTCTGCCATTATACAATGGCACCATCTGCTGGCTAGAGCCAGTACTGCGGTGTGTGACATACTGGAGAGGCCTCCGAAAACAGAGCAGCCAGTAGTCTACAGTAAGAATACCCTCCCAGATGTCTTCCGACATCAAAGCTGTACAGCCTTCAGTCAGAATGTCTTTAGACGTCAGACAGTGGATTGGAAAGGGTTAATAGGAGTCAGACCTTTGTGAACCCTACGGATTACTAAAACAAAGTGGTAGCAAAGTTAGGCCGAATGCCCACGGACAGATTATTGCTGCGGAATTCGTGGTCAGACACCCCCCGCGAATTCCGCAGCAATGTCCGTCCATAGACATGCAATGTTAAACAGTTCTGCGATTTTCCGCTGGCGGGGGAGAATCGCAGCATGTTCTAATTTGTGTGTAAAATCGCACGGACGGCTTCCATTGCAGTCAATGGAAGCCGTCTGTCCTGCGATGCTTCTGCTCTGAGCACAGCGGAAGTATCATGGGAAATCGCATCACCGCCCGGTGCCGGCACATCATGCATGCCGGCTTGCTGGCTGAGACGCTCGCTGTGGATCTGGAGGGGTGAGTAGGTGGTCTCTGGGGGTCGCCGGGTCTGATTCCGCTGCAAGATTTCTCAGTCGGTAAGTGACCCGGCCGTGGGCACGAGGCCTTACGAAAGCATTGTGTCTGTTTGACAATAAAGAAGTAACTATGGAAACAGTCAAAAACTGGAGAATAAATCAACCTATGTGAGCAGGCAGGGAAAAAAAGATGATGATTATCGGGGACATGATCATGGTGCATGGATTATTGCCTGGCCTCAACAGTAAGTCTAATAGTTTGCAAACCCCATAACCTACATACATCGTAGAACAGTGCGACAAAAACTAAACATGATGAGCAAATATAGCTACTGCTTGTATTATTACAGCTGAAATACCGTATATACTGGAGTGTTAGCCGACCCGAGTATAAGCCGATCAATAGGTTTTACCACAAAAAAACTGCTAAAATTTATTAACTTGAGTATAAGTATACTCCGAGCTATACTCCAGTATATACTAGGTAAAAAAAAAATGCAATACTCACCTCCCAGCCGGCGTCTGTGTCCCCGGTGCCATAGTCTCCCCGGTGGTGCGGCAAGCTGCTTGAGAATTCTCCCCGCTGTCATCTCCCTGCTTGGCTTTTGAATTCCCCCACCATCAAAGCTGTGTAAGCAAGCACTGCGATTGGTTCGAGCGCCAGCCAATCACAGCCGGCACTCGATAAACCAATCACAGCCATTCAGTGATGTCATTCACTGAATGGCTGTGAATGATCGAGCCCCAGCTGTGATTGGCTGGCACTCGATCCAATCACAGCGCTTACGTACACAGTGTTGATGGTGGGGGAATTCAAAGCCAAGCAGGGAGATGACAGAGGTGAGATTTCTAAGGGAGCTTGCTATACCACCCGGAAGACCTTTGCGCTGGGGACACAGATGCTGGCTGGGAGGGCGGTATTACAGGGTTTTTTTCTGTTTTTTTTTACCTCACTCGAGTATAAGCCGAGGGGAGCTTTTTTTAGCATAAAAAATGTGCTGAAAAACTAGGCTTATACTCGAGTATATACGGTATATTATAATTGTATAGTTGGAGTTGTACATGTAAGTTCCCAGTGTTGGGCTTTGTTGGTTTCCATAATAATGACCGCTGCAATGCTCTGAGAATTCATCATCGGACAGATCCCAGCATTGGACCCACTGACTTATCATGGAATCTATAAGGGGATGTCCCCGTGTAGCAGAAAATGTCACAGAACATCAGCAGAGGCTCCAGACTAAACTCTGACACTCATCTGTGTAGAGCCTTAAGTCTCGTTTCTTTAGTTTTAGAGATGAGCGAGCACCCAAATGCTCGAGTCCGCGTTATTCGAGTCGAGCTTTTCGTAAAATTCGAGAGCTCTACTCCAGTAACGAACCCTATTGACTACAATGGGAGACTCGAGCATTTTTGTATGTGGGACGCCGGGTGCCGAGCTTTTTTTTTTTCTTCTTGGTTCGTGTGTTCTCTCTCTCCCCCGTCCCTCCTCTCTCTCTCTCCCCCGTCCCTCCTCTCTCTCTCTCCCCCGTCCCTCCTCTCTCTCTCTCCCCCGTCCCTCCTCTCTCTCTCTCCCCCGTCCCTCCTCTCTCTCTCTCTCTCTCTCCCGTCCCTCCTCTCTCTCTCTCTCTCCCGTCCCTCCTCTCTCTCTCTCTCTCTCCTGTCCCTCCTCTCTCTCTCTCTCTCCCGTCCCTCCTCTCTCTCTCTCTCTCTCCCGTCCCTCCTCTCTCTCTCTCTCTCTCTACTTAGTTAACCACAAATATCCATGACAACACTCACCACGATGTATTCTGTGTCTCAGAAGAATACTGCACGTCTCTACATCTGGAACCAGCATTGCAAATTAGACTCTGCAAAAATGAGTAAGTTCCATGACTTGGCAAGTTTCGAGGTTCTACATAGCCTAGAGCACAGAAAACAAATATCTGTAATTAGTGACATGATCAACAAGCCGTGTGACAACAGCGGTAAATTAATGCTGCACAAAGATTTGGTTCAGTCTCTAAAAGCCTCCAGGGCTGCACTGCATCGTGGGACGAGTTATCTCACATCATAACTCATAGCAGCAGATACAGTGAAGCGACCCTCCATTCCCAGGACAAACCAACGTGGCCGCACGGCGTCTCTGACTACATGATGCACACTGTGTATTGGTACTGCATCGGTAGACGTAAACACTACACGCTGCTCTGATTGGTGATCCTCACTTGTGTGAGCAATGCTGGCCAATCACAGCAGTGTGCAGGGTCAGACTACCAATGCGCAGTGTGCATTAGGCACACAGAGAAGTGGAGCGGCCATCTTGGTTTGTCCTGGAACTGAAGGGTTGCTTCAAGTCCTGTAAATTTGGAGGTGGGCCTCCATAGATCGCACTACCCTCCCACAGATGTTGGATTAGATCAGACTGAGGTCTGAAGAATTTGGAGGCCTACTCAAATCCTTGAACTCTGTCAAGTAGTTAATTACAAAAGCTCTCTCACGCTTGGGGGGGGGGGGGGGGGGCTCCCTCCGCTTACATCCAGAACTCAGACAGCACAGGAAATCTCTCCTCCTCTTCCATGCTTGGATACCTAAGGTCTGAAGGTGCCCCTATGTACCTGAACCTTCTGAACAGCACCACTCCCGAAGACATCGACCCTTTCCCACTCTCAATCACTCACTTTTATAACCATCTCTCATACCACATGGCATAACTGATACATTTACATGCAGGCTTGGATTTTATGAACAGTTAACCCTTCTAAACCTGCAGCTGTGCAGCACACACATTGGAAATAGTGGACAGCTTTGCACAGTGCATCCACATAAGACAAACATGTATGACATTTATTGGGGGACCAGGATGATGTACTGGGCCACTACACTGCCTGCTTGGCTGCTCCTGCTTTCTGGTTTCACCTCTTTCCCAGGTAAGCAACACACACAAACGAAATTCCCACAAGATGTACAAAATGTGATTCATCAGACTACTTTCTTGCATTGCTCCATGGTGAGTTCTGGTGCTCACGTGCCCAACGTACTAGTAGGTGCTTCTGGTGGTAGACAGAGGTCAGCATGGGTACTCTCGTCTGTGGCCATGCAGCCCTGTATACTGTACAGCAAGCTGCGATGCTCTGTGTGTTCTGACACCTTTCTAGGACATAATACATCTTTTAGGCAATTGTGCTCTAGCAGCTCCTCTGTGGGATTGGACCATCCAAGTTAGCCTTCTTTCCCCATGGACACCAGTAAGCCTTGAGTGTCTATGTCCCTTTCACGAGTTAACTAGCTGTCCCTTCTTGGACCACTGCTAGTATATAATACTGTCCACTGCAAACCAGGAGCACCCCATACCCCATAAAGGCTCGTTCATATGAGTACATTTGTGCAGCTTATTACACGTGCAAATTTTGCAAGAACTCATTGATTTCAATGGGTCATTCACATGAGCGTATTTTTTTACATGATGTGCAATTGCGTGAAAACACATGTAACATGACCTATGTTGGTGCACATTTGCGCACTGCAAGAGCTCATTGAAATCAATGGACTTGCATAAATGCACACAGCATGTGCAGTAAACCTGCATGTTCATGACGCATATGCGGACAAAATCAATGCAGTGCATGTGCGCACACAAATACATGCCGGAGCAGGTGTAATACGCCAGTGTCAGTGCATTTCAGTTTTGGTTTATGTGTACAGCCGAAATGCGCTTACACCCATGTCAGCAAGCCCCGAGACCTGCCGTTTTGGAGATTTTGACCAATATGTGTAGCCATTACAATTTAGCCTTTGTCAGAGTCTCTGGAATCATTATGCTTGCTCTTTTTTACTGCTTCTAACACATCAATGTAGTGGCCAGAAATCTATGTTGCTGGCCCCTCCATAAATGTCATGTCTTTTGTAGATGCGCTGTGCAAAGTTGTCTAGTCATCTTGTTATGTGTATTGCACAGCTGCAGCAAGTGAGAGGTTAATGTTTGCATGAGACTGGGAGATGCTTGCAATGTATCAATATTTGTCTAGTCACATGATCTGCGTTGTCTATAAATATGAGTGATTTGGATGTGGTAGTGGGTCTTCTGTTCTTCTGGGTTTCTGAGTGCATCCTGGGTACTGTTGTATCTCGTCTCCACCAGAATAATGGGTGGAGACATGCTTTGGCAGTCCTCAGTTGAAGAACACGCCCTCAGTGGCTGATTGGCTGCCGAAGATGCCCCCCGAGCTTGACCTCCTGCCTCATCTTCCCAGGCCCCACACACATGTGGTACTGTCACCACCTCTCTGTCACATTTGCTGTGGTCTCCCATGATGTCCTCCATCCACGCTGAAGCTGTCCCCCCCCCCCCCCATCCACACTGAGATGCCTACAAACGGCACTGTTCAGGGCCCTGCTGTGCTGGCTCACCGCCGCTACAGCCGGCGGCAGCTGCAGAGGGGGACCACTGTCACTCCCTGTTCTCCCTGCGGACGCTGCTTCAGGGTCGGCCCCACTTCCAGCGACATACGTGTGTGTGGGGGGGGGGGGACCTGATGTACTTTAATACTGTCTGTGGCTCCTTTATTTATTTACCGCCGAGGGTCATTCTGGTGGGTAACGGAACGGTGGCATCACCTGTGACAACCTTATATCTTGTTTCCATGTTTATTGGCCTTCCCTCTTCTAGGGGTGTCCGGAGGAAGCCCAGTGCTGCTCTGGCAGAGGCTGCGTGTGCCCCTCTGGGAGGAAGCCTGGTAAGTGCAACCATGACAAGTGTCCACTCTACCCTCCCAGCTCCTCAACATATGCCTTGTGTCTGGAGTTACCCTATGGGACGCTGCATCAACGTCACTTGCTGTCTATTATAGCTCACCCCTTGGAATGTGCCCTCTACATTACTGCTGAGACCAGCAATTGGCTACAGCAGTCAGATGGGGAGTCAGGCCGGTCATTGCTGTGGTTACAGAGTCTTTCTTAGAGGGCTCACAGTATCAGTTACATGATCAACAGGCTCCAAGAGCAGCTCACGTTAACTAAACTTGACAGCTGCCTTGGGCTGGCACTACCACAGCCTCACAGACAGCGGTACTGCCCAGTGTTTTGCTAAACTCTCTCCAGGAAACAGTCCGGAGCCACTCCAGCACTCTGGGTACACCTCCATTTAATAGACTTTCTCAGATTTGGCACTTCCAAGGAAGCTGACAGTCAATGCAGGTCATGGTGGCACGATTGGGGGTTACCACCCAACTGGGTCTTAGGATCAAAAGCTCTAGTGTGGCTTGCTGGCAAGACACAAATTTAATCTCACTGACCAAATCAGTTGATGTTACATCTCTCCTTTAGTCCCACGTAGCCAGTTACATCCACACTTAACACGTACACTATTGGTAAGTACAGTCTGTGACCCCACCCTCAGTGGAGCCTGTTTGGGCCATGCTCCAGCGTCTGCCCCCATGACTAGAAAACAGTGCCCATCTGTAAACACAAATAGCATAACCAGCAGTGAACTGAGAAAGGGGCACAGTACCTGCAGGAAAAAGTGGTTACAGCACACAATGGCAAACAGTCCCAGTTATCTTCATCAGAATAAATGCACTTTAGTGCGCAGCAATAATTCACGGTCTTATGTTGCGCCAGCCTTGAATCTTGTTTGTCTGATGTTTTTCTATTAAAGGGTATTCTGGGGCTTTTTTTTCCTCTATTGATGACCGACGTGTTATCAATAGATGATCGCGGGGCCCACCGCTCAGATCCCTGCCGGTCAGCAGGTTCCTGGTCACTGCGGTCAGCGCAGGATGCAGGGTACACGGACCATAGTGCAGCGGCCCAGGTTGGTACTGTGACACTATGATCAGCGCATTCTGCATCCTGCGCTGACCACAGAGGCGGCGGCACCAGGAATCAGCCAATCAGAAGAGATCCAAGCAGTGGACCCCCACCTATCATCTACCGATAACCTGTAGGTCATCAATAGAGAAAGTAAAAAAGTCCCAGAATACCCCTTTTAAATTTAAGATGGAACATTCAGAAATGTTAACGTTTTCTGTTATTACCTCATTAATGTTCTTCTTAATTTGTATTTTATATTGTTGGTATGAATTTTATTCTGCTAATATGATTTGGTATTAACCCCTTAAGGACACGGCCTATTTTGGGCTTAAGGACGCAACGATTTTTGGCGGATTTTCTTCTCCATTGTTCAAAAGCCATAACTTTTTTATTTTTCCGTCGACGCGGCCGTATAAGGACTTGTTTTTTGCGTGACGAACTGTAGTTTTTATCGGTGCCACTTTTGGGTACATAGACTATATTGTAAAACTTTTATTATTTTTTTTATGATAACAGGAAGAGAAAACGCATCAATTCTGCCATAGATTTTTTTTTTACAGCGTTAATCATGCAGCATAAATGACACACTACATTGTTTCTGCAGGTCGGTACGGTTACAACGATACCAAAATTCTTACATTTTTTTTAGGTTTTTCCACTTTTCTGCAATAAAAACCCTTTTTTTGGAAATCTTCGCTGCATTCAAAGTCCTATAACTTTTTTATTTTTCCATGACCGGAGCTCTGTGAGGGCTTATTTTTTGCGAGACGAGCTGCAGTTTTTATTGGTACCATTTTAGGGTACACACGGCTTTTTGGTCACTTTTATTTTGTTTTTAGGGAGGCAAAACGCTAAAAATTAGCATTTTGCCTCAGTTTTTTTGCGTTTTTTAAAACGCTTTTTTCTGTGCACAGTCAGGAATCACAGAGGTATAGAAATCTATATATTATAAGTCAGAGACCCTTCACAGATATAGATATTAAAACTTAATGACTTTTATTAAATAATTTAAAAACGGGGGCTCACATATAACACTCACAAACCTTGAAACGATACAAGAAAGTAACAAAAATTATAAAGGATCGACCCTGGTTAGTAATCGTGTAGGGTAGCACGTCTCCTAGATAATTCAGGGAGATTGCTATGGTTTTATATTCACTCTTAGGTATATTTAAGACGTCGTAGGTGTTGTGAGACAGTGACCCGCAAAGTGCTGGAGGGCCGTTACATTTCGCTTAGGATGCTCTCCTATGCGGCTTTAGGGAGCACTTGGGCAGATACGTGCCACCGAGCAGCCTGGGCTCGGTGGAGGAAGCCGGCAGTATGGTGTCAGTAACATTAAAGGGGTTGTCCCGCGAAACAAAGTGGGGGTATACACTTCTGTATGGCCATATTAATGCACTTTGTAATGTACATTGTGCATTAATTATGAGCCATACAGAAGTTATTCACTTACCTGTTCCGTTGCTAGCGTCCTCGTCTCCATGGTGCCGTCTAATTTACAGCGTCTAATCGCCCGATTAGACGCGCTTGCGCAGTCCGGTCTTCTTCCTTTCTAAATGGGACCGCTCGTGCCGGAGAGCGGCTCCTCGTAGCTCCGCCCCGTCACGTGTGCCGATTCCAGCCAATCAGGAGGCTGGAATCGGCAATGGACCGCACGGTGCACCGCATGGTGCACCGTGGGTGAAGATTCCGGCGGCCATCTTACTTAGGTAAGTAAGAAGTCGCCGGAGCGCGGGGATTCGGGTAAGTACTGGCCGTTTTTTTTTTTTTATTCCTGCATCGGGTTTGTCTCGCGCCGAACGGGGGGGGCTATTGAAAAAAAAAAAACCCGTTTCGGCGTGGGACAACCCCTTTAAGTTACTGACACGTTGTAGTGTGTAAGTGGCTCCAAGCCACATAATCCGGGCCGGCTTTTCCTGGAGTGGTCAAAGCTAAGGGTGGGATGGCCACTCCCACGTACCAGGTGAGGCTGGTACCAGGCCTTATAAAGCCTGGGCCTACAGGTCCTGGAAGGGAACAGCTGAGACCTTTGCAGGTCTAAGAGCCTGGCTGGCTATGCGCAGATACCATTTGGTTACCAGTGTGTAGACAGGGATGCTCCATGTTTAGTAAGTGCTCAGACGAGCAGGATTTACTTTATGTTGGCCTGAAGTAAAGGCCTGTATTTTGCTTTGTTTGCTTGGAAATAAACCCAGGCAAAGCCTGGACTAAAGACTTTATCCCATGTGTCACTGTCTCTGACTGCTTATGCCCAGGTTGCTACCGATCCTAAACGCTAATCCCTTACATATGGTGTTTGGATGCGGGCAGCGGTCTTAAAGAGACATACACATTAATGGACATTTTGCTGCAGCAGCTGGCGAACCGCCCAAGAGAGATTGACTGGAGAGTGCTGTGACCCCCATGTCCTGGGTGAAAGCTGCAACGGCGCAGCAATCAGACACTGCCAAGATGGAGGAACTGATAAAGCAGCTGGTGCAAATGAACGTGCAGCAGAAACAAACGTTGGCTCAGCAGCAACAAATGACGGCGACCCAGAAAAAGGTCCATGAGGAGGCCATGAGAGCTCAGGCCGAAACTAATGCTCTCCTGGTGGAAGCCAACCATTTAGCCTCGCAGGAGCAACAACGGGCTAACCAGCAGCTGCAGGAGCAAGACCTGGCAGTGGCGCAAAGTGTGTAGAGGTCGTCTGGTTCACTTCCAACCGCCCGTACCGTGGTACAGGCGTCCTTACAAAAGATGACGCCCACAGATGACGTTGAGGCCTATCTCGCTGTCTTTGAAAGAGTGGCAGAGAGGCAGAAGTTACCGATGCCTCAGTGGGCTGAGGTAGTGGCGCCTTTCCTGATGGGGGAACCTCAAAAAGCCTATTTTGACCTCTGTGAGCAAGATGCCAAGGACTATGCTAAACTCAAGAGTGAGATCCTGGCACGCTTGGGCCCTAAATACGCGGGTGCACAACTGGACTTTTGCTGACCACCTGCCAGCTCGCTCTCAGATGTACAACCTGTTCCACCTGGTGAGAAAGGGGCTGCAACCGGAGGAGTCGACCCCAGCAGAGATCGTGCAAAAAGTTGTTCTGGACATATTTATCCGCTCGTTGCCCCCCCCCCCCTCCCCCCGCAATCCAGCGCTGGGTGGGACAAGGGGGCCCCCAGGACGTGGAACAGCTCGTGAACCTCGTCGAGCGGTATAAAGCCACGGAGGACTTATTGCAAGCCAGGCCTCCTGGACGTTCCAACCCCGGGAACAGCAAGTCGGCCGGAGCATCTGGTAAGACTGTTCCTTATGTAAGGGGTGTCAAAAGTGTCCCAAAGGGAGGCAGCCCAGAGGGGGATCATTTGGGACAGAGGAGGAGTCCCAACTGAACAGTCCGGTCCCGGGTAGAACCCCGAGGGGACCGGGGCCCCATACTGTGTTGGCGCTGTCGTGAGCCCGGGCATATTGCCGCCAACTGTCCACTCACTGTGGAGCCAATGGACTGTGACTCTGCTCGGCGGAGGTCGATGTTCGCACGGCCAGTATGTTCTGCAGAGACTGCGTCAGAGACTGATCGACCATTATGTCACATAAAGGTGAATGACTTTGCGGTGACAGCTCTACTGGACTCAGGGAGCTTGGTTACGCTGGTGCATTCCAGCTTGGTCGATCCCACAACCGTCACCGGCCGTCACATGGGGGTTGTGTGTGTGCATGGGGACACCAAGGAGTATCCTATTGCTCTTGTAAGACTTGAGACTCCGTGTGGACTTGCCACCCATGAGGTGGGCGTCGTAAAATCCTTAATGCACACCGTGATCCTCGGGAGAGACTTTCCCCTATTTTGGGACTTGTGGCGACACCGTGGGTCATCTGCAAATAAGGTTCATGATGATGCAAATGTGTATGATGTGTGTCCAGAACCGTTTGACCCTGAGGGTACGGTTCCGGCAGTAGGGGTGACCCAAGAGAATGGGGATAACTTTCCCTTAACAGTACTGGCGGGTGAGACGGAGGTACAGGACGAAGTGGTTGCTATGCCTGACTTAGAGGTCTCACGTGCCAATTTTGGAACTGAGCAGCTCCGAGACCCCACTTTAGTAAAAGCCAAGGAAAATGTTAAAGTGATAAATGGGGAGCCTCAATTCCCAGGGGCTGATACTGTGTTTCCACACCTGGCAGTCAACCAAGAATTGTTGTATCAGGTTGACAAGGTCCGTGGGGAGATTGTGGAACAGCTGGTGGTACCTCAGTCCTATCGTAGGATGGTCTTAGACCTGGCGTACAAGCATGTGCTGGGAGGTCATCTCGGGAGCGAAAAGACTAGGGAACGCATCCTTCAGCGTTTTTTCTGGCCTGGGGTACATGGTGATGTAAAACGTTACTGTGAGTCATGACCGGAGTGTCAAATAACAGCTCCTATGCCCCATTACCGGAGCCCCTTAGTGCCCTTGCCCATCATAGAGGTACCGTTCGAGCGGATCGCTATGGACCTAGTTGGGCCCTTGGTAAAGTCTGCCCGGGGTCACCAACATATATTAGTGGTTGTAGACTACGCCACCCGTTACCCCGAAGCCGTTCCTTTACGCAATATGTCATCCAAGGGTATTGCAAAGGAACTGCTTCACATGTTCTCCCGCACGGGCATACCAAAAGAGATCCTGAGGGACCAAGGAACCCCCTTTATGTCAAAGGTCATGAAGGAATTGTGTAAGCTGCTGAATATTAAGCACTTACGGACATCTGTGTACCACCCACAGACGGATGGTCTGGTTGAGAGATTTAATAAGACCCTAAAGCATGCTCAAAAAGGTAGTCAATAAGGATGGGAAGGACTGGGACTGTCTGCTGCCATATTTAATGTTCTCAATCCGTGAAGTCCCACAATCCTCCACTGGGTTCTCTCTCTTTGAATTAGTTTATGGTAGACATCCCCGGGGGCTCCTCGATGTAGCCAAGGAGACCTGGGAGCACGAGTCCACCCCCTACAGGAGTGTTATTGAACACATCTCCCTCATGCAAGATCGAATTGCGGCGGTCATGCCCATTGTTAGAGAACATTTACAGCAGGCTCAAGAAGCCCAAAGCCGTTTTGACATGGTTAAAAACTGTTTTGTTGATCCCTTCAACTACTGATTAAACTTAAAGAGTATTTCATCATATTTAGAATTTATATCGCTGCATAAAATGTAGAATTTGAAACACTCAGTAACAAGAACTTTGTAACGATGTATACAATGTCTACTGCATATGTAATGTTTGTATATGTACTCTTGATCTTTTATAAAACCCAATAAAAATTATTTAAAAAAAAAAAAAAAAAGAAGCCCAAAGCCGGGTATATAACCGGTCCGCCAAGGTGAGAACCTTCAACCCTGGGGATCGGGTACTAGTGTTGGTGCCCACCCTAGAAAGTAAATTCCTAGCAAAATGGCAAGGGCCCTATGAAATAATCGAAAAAGTCAGAGAGGTAAACTATAAGGTGTACCAGCCGGGTAGGCGGAAGCCAGAGCAGTTGTACCATGTAAACCTAATTAAGCCATGGAAGGACAGAGAACCCCTGACTGCAGCGAGCACCCCCCATGGTGGGGTCCCAGAGGTGTGTGTATCAGGGTCCCTGTCCAAATCCCAACAGCAAGAGTCTAGGGAATTTATACGACGTAATTCAGATGTGTTCTCTGATATACCAGGGCGTACTGGTGTCATAAAACACGACATTATAACTGAACCAGGGGTAAAGGTTCAGTTGAAACCATACAGGGTTCCAGAAGCCCGCAGAAGAGCCATCTCAGAGGAGGTCAAGAAAATGCTAGACCTCGGAGTAATTGAGGAGTCGAAAAGCGAATGGTCCAGCCCTATCGTGCTGATACCAAAACCTGATGGCTCTCTGCGCTTCTGTAACGACTTCCGGAAGCTAAATGACGTGTCAAAATTTGATGCATACCCAATGCCGAGAGTGGACGAGTTAATTGAGAGACTGGGTCATGCCAGATACTTTTCCACTCTCGACCTTACTAAAGGCTACTGGCAGATTCCCCTTACAGAGAGCGCGAAAGAAAAGACTGCGTTTGCCACACCAGAAGGGTTGTTTCAGTACATCTGCCTACCCTTCGGTTTGCATGGAGCTCCAGCAACCTTTCAAAGATTGATGGATGTCATACTCAAACCCCATCGTCAATATGCGTCAGCATATTTAGATGATATCATCATCTTTAGCGAAGACTGGGACAGCCATCTACCCAAGGTACAGGCAGTACTGAACTCCCTTAGAAAAGCAGGGCTCTCAGCAAACCCAAAGAAGTGCGCCATAGGCCTCGAAGAAGCACGATACCTGGGGTATGTAATAGGCAGGGGTATTATAAAACCCCAGATCAATAAAGTTGAAGCCGTTCAGGACTGGCCACAACCCACAACTAAAAAGCAAGTGAGAGCTTTTTTAGGCATTGTAGGGTACTATAGGCGGTTCGTGCGAAACTTTGTTAGCATAGCAGCACCCCTAACGGACTTGACCAAGAACAGTAAGTCAGTCATGGTCAAGTGGAACCCTGGCGCAGAAAAGGCGTTCCAAGAGTTAAAACGGGCCCTCTGTAGACGTCCAGTGTTGGTCACACCTAATTTTAAAAGAGAATTTGTCGTTCAAACAGACGCGTCCGACGTGGGACTGGGAGCAGTTCTGTCCCAAGAAGTAGAGGGAGAGAAACATCCCGTAATTTATCTGAGCAGGAAGCTCACGCCACCAGAGAAAAATTACAGCATTATTGAACGGGAGTGCCTAGCCATCAAATGGGCCCTTGAATCCCTAAAATACTACCTTCTAGGTCGGCACTTCAGGCTGATCACAGACCACTCTCCCTTAACCTGGATGTCACAGGCAAAAGAGAGAAACGCCAGAGTCACCAGGTGGTTCCTGACACTTCAAAACTTTAGTTTCTCTGTTGAACACAGGGCAGGAAAGCTACAGGGCAATGCCGATGCCTTGTCAAGGATGCATTGCATGGTGGCTAAAGGTGTCCGACCCCACAGGCTCGAACAGAGGGGGAGGGTATGTGAGACAGTGACCGGCAAAGTGCTGGAGGGCCGTTACATTTCGCCTAGGATGCTCTCCTATACGGCTTTAGGGAGCACTTGGGCAGATACGTGCCACCGAGCAGCCTGGGCTCGGTGGAGGAAGCCGGCAGTATGGTGTCAGTAACATTAAGTTACTGACACGTTGTAGTGTGTAAGTGGCTCCAAGCCACATAATCCGGGCCGGCTTTTCCTGGAGTGGTCAAAGCTAAGGGTGGGATGGCCACTCCCACGTACCAGGTGAGGCTGGTACCAGGCCTTATAAAGCCTGGGCCTACAGGTCCTGGAAGGGAACAGCTGAGACCTTTGCAGGTCTAAGAGCCTGGCTGGCTGTGCGCAGATACCACTTGGTTACCAGTGTGTAGACAGGGATGCTCCATGTTTAGTAAGTGCTCAGACGAGCAGGATTTACTTTATGTTGGCCTGAAGTAAAGGCCTGTATTTTGCTTTGTCTGCTTGGAAATAAACCCAGGCAAAGCCTGGACTAAAGACTTTATCCCATGTGTCACTGTCTCTGACTGCTTATGCCCAGGTTGCTACCAATCCTAAACGCTAATCCCTCACAGTATATATATATATATATATATATACATACATATACGAGTCTTTGGAGTACCGCTAATAAAGATAGGTGATGGAGTATTTTTTGTGTAATAGTTGGGCTCAGAGTGGAGTCCCACAGTTCACAAAATATGTACCCACGTCCAAGTGTTAGGTATTTGATTATTTAGGTAATTATGTGGTACGTGAGTGATGTATAAGTACCCAAATATAACACGATATTGTTTTGCATATCGATAATGCTAGATAAGAAGACTCTGTCTGAGTACCCAATTGTGACACAATGTTATATTGCACATCAAAGGTGCTGAACAAGAGGGCTCATGGCACATCAATAGTGCTAAAAAAAGCTCAAAAGGCTCGACGCGTTTCTCTGTTCTGATACAGGACAGTTCCTCAGGAGCGAAGGTGATTGTCACCATAAGTAATGTAAAATAGTCGTCAGGTATACCGGTAGTCACCAGGGTTCAGTAGTTAATTAAATCATTAATTTAGATGGTAGGACCCAATTTTGGGTAATACCACCTATTGAATATTTTTCCGTGGGTCACGGTTACCACTTCCTTATTTCAATTTCCGATGCGGTGTTTGTATTATCACCACTATCGGATTTTTCAAGTATGTACAACCTAGGGGAATATTATAGTCTGGTATGCTCCAACACTTCTGTGGGTGTGTCAAGTTACACACCAGATGTGGGATATAAGGAGCCTCACACCTCCAGATTTGGGTTGGTCACTCAATGCATCAGAGATGTAACTAGGTTGATGCTATATGGTGACCCCCTGGAGTCTCACTGATATAATAATCAGTATTGTATTCCCCACGGTCTAAAGGTTTCTAAGACAGACACGGGTTAGTATAGAACCCGTTTCTTTAAACTCAAGGTTAATCTGTCTAATACGGCCCTCTAGTGGCTGTTATATCAGATAATTCTCTGCATTCTATGAAAGATCCGCTAGCACTCAGATTGGTGTAATACCATTCTGTGTATGTCGGGGGATGATATCCCAAAAAGAAAACGACTAACTAACTGAGGTCATAGGCAATATATGCCTCAGTCAAGCAGCGGCTATCTCAGACAGGAGAGAAAGGTACACCTATCCAAGTTAGGTCCGGGGATAAAACCTCATCGATGGTGAATGCCTGAGAGCAGAGAAGAACAGGGCCCCTTCAGTGTCAGTCCAAAGTTAGGTTAGACCAGGGTGTACAGCAGAGACAGAGAAAGAAGTGGTGCCACTCACCATCAGAGCCGCAGGCACCACTTCTTTCTCTCTGTATATATATACACACCTACGACGTCTTAAATATACCTAAGAGTGAATATAAAACCATAGCAATCTCCCTGAATTATCTAGGAGACGTGCTACCCTACACGATTACTAACCAGGGTCGATCCTTTATAATTTTCTTTACTTTCTTGTATCGTTTCAATGTTTGAGTGTTATATGTGAGCCCCCGTTTTCTATGCACAGTCAAAAGCATGTGAAACTTATTGTACGCGTTGTTACGGACATGACAATACCAAATATTTTAATTCTTTTTCCTTTTTTTATGCTAATATAAGAAAAAGAACAAAAAGAATTACATTTTTTGTTCATTTTTACTATCTTTTTTTTTTTTTACACACACAATTTGTGTCCCTCTGGGGGACTTACAATACTGCCCTGATGATCGCTGTGATAAGGTATAGCAGGGCTACTGCCCTGCCATGCCTTATCGCGTATACAGCGATCACAGGCTCTGGCAATACAGGATGCCGGTATCTGGTGTCCTGTTGCCACGGCAACCAGCTGGGCTCTCTTTGATTATATAGCGAGAGCCCGGCAACTTCACAGAGGGAGCGCACTCCCTCTGTGAACCCTTCCCATGGCACAATCTACATAGATCGTGGCAGGGAAGGGGTTAACAGTGGGGGGGGGGGCGCATCTCCGATGCTCCCCTGCTGTTGCAGCGGGAGGCCGGCTGTCAGTCATGATCTTGCGCTATCCCCAGGACATAAGTTTACGCCCTGTTGCGTGAAGTACCCCTCTGCCAGGACGTAAACTTACGCCCTGGAGCGGGAAGGGGTTAAACTCCGCATGTTCAGTTGCTTGTATGCTGTAACACATAACACATGACCATATTTTCTGACCGTAGTCTACATTATACTGACTGAGTATGGACACATTGAATTAAATTGGTATATTCAGATGTGTGTTTATTTGTCCTATTTTGGTCCGGGTCACGGACGGAAGTCTATGTGAGGGTAAAAAAGTGCAGTGAAAATGGATGTCCCATGCATATTCGCTGCGTTGTCTCCATGTTTCAGAAGGCGGTGGAAACAAAGTTACATCAATTGTGTCTTCTTGCATTTTGCATGCATGAAAAGCTCAGTGAACAAAGATGCGAGTCGGACATAAAAAACACACATACACACCGAAACCACAGAAATTCACCAAAAATATGTCTACATGTGCAGTGAAAACTCTACATTCTTCACAGACCAAAATGATATACGCCCATGTGAATGAAGCCGAAGGCGGCCTGCAGGCCTGAAATACATAAGCTATAAACTTTGTTTCTTTGGGGATTTTCTAGAAGTTCATTCACAAAGCCTGCGCTTGTTTACATCATAGGTGCTGGATGTCCTTCCATCATGTATACTTGGGTTTCTGCTTCACACATTTATGCATCCTGATCAGGTAAGAGAGCTGGCATTGTTGTACCTTCAATATTAGTATTATGAGGGCATTATTAATATTATTGCGGCATTTAGAGACACTATTATTATGGGGCATTGTTACTATTATGGAGGCACTAATACTACTAAGGGACCAATTGCGTACACTTTTAAAGGCACACCTAGGGGCATTGTTGCTTTTACGGGGCACTGAGGGGCATTATTACCATCAAAGGGGCAAAGAAGAGGCATTATCACTTTCTAGTGAACATTATAACTTTGTAAGCGGTACAATAGCGGGCATTATTACTGTATGGGGTCACAAAAGAAGTATTATTGCATAGGAGCATTACCAGAACTATTACTGTGTGGTCCACTAAGAGGAGTGCTATAACTGCTTGGGGTACTCGGCTAGCACTTTTATCGTGTAGTGCATGATCACTGTCTCAGGGCTCATGTAAAGTGTTTTGACTTCCCCTGCGCAGAACCCTTAGCTATAGCTCTGGCTACAGTTTATGTGTCCCTGTATGTGTATGTACGTGACTGCCATAACTAATATCCTGCCCCAAAACAAAGCATCACCAATGACATCTCTTACACAGCGCTGAATCTATTACCTACTGGTCTATGTGCCCTATATATGGGACGTCACTAGAGCCTGAAGAAGCAGTGATGTCACAAGTTACGGGGAGAGGCCCCCGATAACAGAGCGGCCAGTGATATACAGTAAGAATACCCTGACGGACGTCCTCTGACATCAGAGCTGTACAGCTTTCAATCAGAATGTCTGAAGACGTCAGACAGTGGATTGGAAAGGGTTAATCTTTCTGGGTTAAACTGGTAACATTTAGTTGAGAGTTTACTCTATCACTCTGTATCTCATCTGACATTTCACTTTCGTCTGTGAGTATACTTGACAAAATGCTATTTATCAGTGTTCTCCTCATCGCTCTCTACAATCTCCCCCAGGTTCCCCTGTAATATAAACGCTGTGGACTTTGCACTGGAAGCTCATTCTGTTGTGGATTTGTACTACAGATTTCATCCTTCCAACACAAAAATGCATGATAAAGTCTGTATGTTCATGAATTTGTCACGTCTTCTTTACATACTGACATGAGCGTTGCAGTCAGTGATTGGCTGGAACAGGAAGATTGCTCTGTATAAGCACAAGCATGGAATGCTGGGAGATTGAAGCTCCGCAGCCAACAGAATTAACAATGAGAACAGCCTATAAAATGTGTCATTGTAATTAGGGATTAGTACAAGATAAGTAAAGCCAAGTTACTGAGGATGTTACAGAATGAGACGTCTAGAACTAAAGGGCAAAATAATGCTAAGAGAGGAACTGATACTTTAAATGGTTCCTGTGTCACTTCATGGGTCATTAAGGCAATTATTACAGATATAAAAGAATAAAAGGCAAGGACTTACAATTTTCGACGTTTACTGGTGGTTCTTGTGAACGAATTGCAGCCAGGATTAAAAATAAGACACACGGCCAGAGAACTTCTGATAAACAGAGGATCTAAAAGGAAGAAGGCAACAAATCATTGTTAGTATGATTAAACAGTCACATAAGGCCTCCACACCGGCGTTAGTTCAGGGCTTCCGTCTCCATGCTCCATTTATTCAGGAGAGAAACTGGAATAAAACGGGAAAAAATTATCAGTTTTTTTTCCTCGTTGATTTCAATTGGGTTTCAAAAAAACGGAAAGCGAACAGTAAACCTCCAGTTTGCTTCCATTCTGTCAGGTTTCCGTTTTTTAAATGGAAAAAAATGCTTCATTCTGCACATCTTCCCATTAAAAAAATTGAAACTTAACAGAACGGAAGCAAACTGGAGCCTGTGGGAAAAAAAATGGATCAGTTTTATTTCAGTTTCTCTTTTGCAAAAACGGAGCAGAGAGGCAGAAACCCTGAAGTGACCCAATGCGGGTGTGAAAGCAGCTTAGTGCTCATTGCATAGGGAGAGAACCGCACAATTCTCGTTTGCCCAAGCGAATGAGCTGGTGATGTCATCACCATCTCGCCTGCGCTCGGGCAGCGTGTGTGGACTGTGCGATTCCCCTATGTGAAACGCGTCTGCTTGGTGTTTAAACTTTACCAGAAGTGCGTGACCCGGCGCTGATTGTTATGGCGGCTGAGACTGAATGACGAATGGGAATTGCACAGTTCTCACTCGTCGTTGAGTTGTTGGCTGCATGTAAACTGATGGATTATCGTTCAGTTTTGCTCGTTGGAATGATTTTCAGAACGATGATTGTTCAGCCCAAATGCAGCATTAGTGATATCTTTTTATGCTTACTCCATGAAAGGGAGATAAGCCTACACATTACAAAACCATGAAACCAAGCCTTTCATTGGCAGATATCAGTGAAGCCAAATATATGATGGGGCTGTTGTAGCCAGAAGACCTGATAGTATTATACATTGCCCGTATTTCCCACCAGCTTTAACCATAGTCCAGGAAATGGCCTAGATTGGTATTTAACCACTTCAGGACTGTCCATAGAGTATAAACATTCAGGCAGTCCTTATCTATCTCCGGAGGGATATTTAAAGATCCCCCAACGACATCTGAGATCATAGCCCTTTGCCTGGAGACCGATCAGCATGGTGTCCAGGCATGTGATGGCTTGACGCCCAGTCCCCGCTATTACGGTGACAGAATACTGCTGCGCCCTCCGCCTCCATCTTGGGAGTCAGACAGCTCATCTCAAAAAAACAAAGTTAAATGATGCCAATATAATATGAACATTCAGTAAATGTTATTTATTAACTACTTTGTGTGCGATGACTATCTGTACTTCAAGCAGAACATGTCACATTTTGAAATATGCTGGTTTTCCCAAAAGTCTTTGGGAAAATTTGGGATTTTTTCCTAATTAAACACATTAACCAGAATTCACCATGGATATAAAATAAATGCGTCATGAAAAAACCGTTTCAGAATCTAGTGAATATGTGGTTATAACTTTCTGATGTTTTTACTTAAAGGGGTTGTCGCGCGGCAGCATGTGGGGTTATACACTTCTGTATGGCCATATTAATGCACTTTGTAATATACATCGTGCATTAATTATGAGCCATACAGAAGTTATTCACTTACCTGCTCCGTTGCTAGCGTCCCCGTCTCCATGGATCCGTCCAATTCTGATGTCTTCTGGCATTTTTAGACGCGCTTGCGCAGTCCGTGCTTCTGGCTGGTGAATGGGGCCGCTCGTGCCGGAGAGCTGGTCACCGCGTCGTCATCGTAGCTCCGCCCCATCACGTGTGCCGATTCCAGCCAATCAGGAGGCTGGAATCGGCAATGGAACGCACAAAGCCCATGGTGCACCATGTGAGAAGACCCGCGATGCACCATGGGAGAAAACCGCGGTGCATCCCTGGGAAAGGACCGGCGGCCATCTTTGGGAGAAGATTTTTATAACTTCATATTTCGTCGGATCGGTGAGTAGCAAGCAGTTTAAAAACCGCTTTAAATTGCTATTTTATGCCAGGGGGGTGACAGGGGGAATGGGGTAATGTAAAATTTTCATGTTTGCCACGAGACAACCCCTTTAAAGACATAAAAGTGAAACGTCAGATTTGATAAAATTGTGTTTGGTCATACAGGCTAAAACGGGTTTCGTGGCAGTAGTTAGGGGGGCAGCTATTTCGGGGGGTTTTGTTCATCTCCAATTTTCAAAAGCCATAACTTTGTATTCTTCCACCAACATCGTATTACGGGGACCCGTTTGCTGCAGTGAGATGCCGTTTTAATTGATACCGTTAACACATTTTATAATTATATTATTTCTGTGGGGACGGTGAAAAACACGTAAATCCGTCTGCTGTTTTTTACGGAGTCCACAACGCAGTATAGGCGACATGACGTCTTGCTTCTGAGGGTCAGTGTGATTATGGCGATACCACAATTAGATTTTCTTATTTTGGGCCATACTTTACTCCAGGCGCCGCTGCATTCAAAGAACCGTCCTGTTTTTCCTTTACCATTGTTGGAGCAATGTGGGGCTTCATTTTGAACGGCTATAGCTCTTATTGGGATCATTTTGGAGTTATTACAACTTTATCACTTTTAACAAAACAGCACTTTGGCTTTGTATTTTTGTTACAGGATAAAAATATGTCCGATTTCTTGCACTGGATGATGGGATGTGATAGATGGAACAACAGCAAAATATGTATTATTCTTTTCTTTTTTAGGCCTCATGTCCACGGGCAAACGAAGAATTAAAATCCGCAGCAGATTTTAACTCTTCTCCTGCCCCCGGATCCGCACCCCATAGGGATGCATTGACCCCCTGCGGGTAGATAAATACCCGTGGATGGTCAATAAAAGTGATTTTAAAAAAAATGTAGCATGAAAAAATCTGGACCATGCTCCATTTTCGTGCGGGTCTCCCGCGGGGACGGCTCCCGCAGGCTTCTATTGAAGCCTATGGAAGCCGTCCGGATCCGCGGGAGACAAAAATCGGAATTTACTCACCCGCTCCAGTTCTTCTCTTCACCGCGGCTTCATCTTCTCTCCGTCGCGGCCGGATTTTTTTTCTTCGGGCCGGCGCATGCGCGGGGCACGTCACCGACGTCATCCTGCGCATCCACCGGGCCGAAGAAAGAAGATCCGGCCGCGACGGAGAGAAGATGACGCCGCAGCAAAGGAAAGATCCGGAGCGGGTGGGAGGTAAGTTTATTCTGATTTATTCTTATTTTTCAGCCCTCATGTCCGCGGGGCAGGAGTGACCCGCTACGGATTCTCCATGGAGAATCCGTAGCGGGCCTGATTTTCCCAAAAGGAATACATTCACAACGAGGGTTTATGTTTTTTACTTAGATCACTTTTTCATCATTACTCTTTAACCATTTTTTAAATACATTTTCTCTATGAACCTTTTGAAGATATGAACATGCTCTATGATTACACAGATAACACACTGCAATACTTCCTCGTTGCAGTGTATTATCCTCTATCTTTTGCACAAACAGTCACTATATTATATTATGATATTACACTGCAATAAAGAAGTACTGCAGTGCTATAGGCCTGCAATCGACTACTAAACATCTGTTTGCCATGGCAACCCATCAGCCCTCTGCGATTGCATTGCAGAGGGCCTATAATGTGCCAGATGGAGCTCCCTCTCTTTGGTTATTGCTTACATGCCACTGTTGGATTTGACTACACTCGGATTGGAATTATCTCTGGTCCCAACCATTGCAGTAGGACTTGGCAGTCAGGGCCACTTTACCCATAGGGCAAACAGTGTTCCTGCATTGGGCCTACTAGCAGCGGGAATCATGGCTACTGACACTGCTTCCAATTGTATCTGCATCCTCAGGATATAGATGCAGGTGAACACTATTGCGGATCCGTGACGTGCTTCTTCAATCAGCTGTATTTTTTTATGTCCACCCAGCAGGGAAAAATCTTCCTCAAGGTCCATTTACACGGGAAGACTGTCAGGCAAACGATGCCCAACACTCGTCCTTGTGTTTCCTCGCTCCCATAAATAACAAAAGACAATATTAACATGACCAATCACAGACATGTGTCCACCCCCACCTTAATCAGACATAATACAAGACATCTGTACATACAATTAACATATACAATTTAGACCTGGTGTGTTCCACTACTCCAGGCGCTGGACTCCATGCCCACATGAATCCCCGCGGCGTCTCCGATGTCAATTACATGATCAGCCTTCTAAGTGCAGAGAGCTGGAAGATCCCCAGAGAGCAGCGTGCGCGCATGGGCAAGCGCGGCTCCCACTGAAAGACCTGTAAGGAACTGCTAGGTTTGCGGAAACACCGCCAACCACATCATGGCAATAGCCCGCCGTAGCGGCACATGCGCAGTACTATCCTATCATAGAACCAGAAGTGTCAGACATGTATATTATGTCTGCATATGGTCGCTACGGTGATTCAATGTGCCGGACAATAGCTATTCTCACACCTGACGGCTGAAGTAACCAAAGAGAAGCTACTAAAGCTATATATTATCTACATCAGTGTCTGCGTCCTAATCCTGCGGTACCCATTAAAATAAAATTATCTAGAAGTCACCATTAATCTACTCCTCCACTATGAGCCCATATCACGATAGCGAGACAAAATTTAAAAAATCGTTTTTCAAAACCTAAACCTAAGTTAATCTAACACAAAATATTACTACCGCAATGTTATAGTCGGTGACACATTATTCGGCCATCAGAAAGTTATTTAACAAATATACAAACGCATTACATTCAAAATGTCGCACCAAACGAGCAATAATGCAAGAGACATTATCAATGAAACACATCTTAATTAGACCAAAATATGACAACATTATATGCAAAACATCACACATAAAACTATAGATCATCCACAGACACCACTAAAAGTAAATAGTACAGAAAGAAATCAAGGTCTAATATTCATTAAGTAAGACCACTGATTGCTGTGACCCTATATGAATAGAGACTATTGCCAGCTTTCGTTCTGACAGGCCTCTGCTGCATACTTATCATTACAACTGGGGTCATAATAAGACAGATAAGGTTGTTAGCTGCCTTCAGCTATACACAGCGCTCCAGCGGTTCAGTCACTATCACACAATAAGGCACACCCGTATCAGTACACTATCTGTACTAGTATACCACAGGGTTGGGGAAAATGTACTGAAGTTCCTGACGAAGTGCCTACACTTGGCATGGAAACGCGTTGAACTAACTGAAAGTGTATAAAATCATTGAACCAACTGAAAAGCATCAATCAAAATTGTATACAAATCATCATAAATACAATTTTGATGGACCAACTACTAATTATTACTAATTGACAAATCATCATAATTACAACCCTAATGATTACAATTTTTAGCAATAAGTACAGTTAGTATATGAGCAGGTATAGAGGGATTCCTGCAATCCTCTCTGTCAGGCCTCAGTCGCACGGGCGCATCGGCATCCGTACACCGGCACTGATGCGCCCGTGTGACTGACAGAAGACGGCCGTACCTGAAGACGGACGTCTCTCTCCAGCGCTGCTGAAAGAACACATGACCGGCAATGGAGCCGGTCACATGTTCTTTCCTCCGGCGCTGCAGAGAGATGGCCGTCTTCAGGTACGTCCGTCTCCTTTCTGCAGTTACACGATGCGCCCCTGTGACTGAGGCCTCACTGTGCATCTTAGATGCTCCTGTATTAGGCATTGATGAATAACGATTTCTACGCATATTGTCTGATAAATCGGCAAGTGTGCCACCCAATATTGCTCAGAGAAAAATTGACACACTATTCAGTCTCATGACTGCTCACTCCAATCCAACAAGGATCGACATACTATATAATCTGTGAGCAAGAAATCTCCATCAATACCAAAACAGTGCCGAGGATTACGTTTTTTTTTTTCGTTCTTTGGAATCTGTCTTTGTCAGCCCTATTTTAATGAGAATCCATAAAATATTGTTTTAGGTTGTCTATAGCTGTGAAGGGCTTCTACAGAAAAAAATCATAATTGCAGCAAACTGCCCGCTCCACCACACTAGTTGAGGCAAAGTGGAAGTTGACGTTCTCATGACTAAGAATCCTCACAACTAGAGAGATTGCCGATGAGAGACACAGGGCAGAGGGAGCCGGGCCAGAGAGGGACCGTCACCTATAATCCAAAAAAACACAAAACATGTATCACTAAAAACATAGGGACATAAAATACTCCCCCAGAGAAAGTACCCAAAGAATCCAATGAATGGCCTATAGTCGTATTCCATGTTAAGGCCAAAAGGATGCATGGTGTTTAATGTGTAAATCCACTGCAGCTCTTTTTTCTTTACAAGAAGCTCTCTATCCTCTCCGCTCCTGAGTGCCGACTCATCATCAATAATCCGAAAACGGAGCTGACTGATACTATGTTTGTGTTCATGGAAATGTTTGGGTATCGGTAAGGTTAAGCATTTTGTGCGTATGCTGCTTTTATGCTTAGTGATGTGGGATCTGGCTTCAAGGGTTGTTTCACCTACGTAGCCCATGCCACAAGGGCAGGATATGTAATATACGACATAAGAGGAGGTACAAGTGAAATGCTTACGTATTTTACATTTTTTTCCTGCCAGCGGATGATGAAACACATCTCCTTTTTCGCAGCATGAGCAGTTAAGACAGGGGAAATTCCCCTGCTTAAGTGTGGCCAACAACTGCTGTGTATGCGGTGCAGCAGGTATAGATGGGTCCAATGTCGCGCCCACTTATGCTAACATGTACATGCGCAGATTTGAAGAAATGTTTGTTTACACCTCGGAGTACTGGCCAAAGGTGCTGTCATGGTTTCGCTTCAAAGTCATCACTTTGCTATATCTGTACCTTGGATTTCACCCTTTTCAATGCAAAGAGTGAAATCTGCAGTAAGATCCGCTACAAAACCCACATGTAATGCATGCACATTTGCCACAGATCCAAGGCAAGAAATTGGTAGGGGTTACTCGATTCCAAAAATGTTGGGAACAAGGATGAAGGATCTCACTGCTTCAGGGTAGAACACTTTTGAAGCCTTCACTCAGATGTGGTCTCCTTGGACTCTCCTGATTTTGCTGTCTGGGTGTGCACACTAACCCTGACTAGTTGCTTCTCTGCTGCACAGTTTCCCTTACGGATCTGGGCTATTATTATGTGATGTGGCTTGAAATATTACCTCCTCCTTTTCTCTCCTCCCTACCTTGGCTCCATTATCAACCTTTTCCCTAGAACCCCCCTTCTTACTTCATTCTTTCTCTTTCCGCTTCCTTTTGATATCTATGTCTTGGGCCTTTTCATCTTTTCCTCCAGTTTTAGTGTCCAGTTTCTGTTCGGTTTATGTATGTTGTTTACAATGCAAAATAGGGAAGTGGACTTTCATACAAGATGTGCCGGGCGATGTTCATTCCAGCACCGTCTGTAAGGTTTATCTACATATTGCCATTTCTTTTGCACTTCAATGCTGTATCTGCTTTAACGTTTTCTACGCTTTTTTTTATTAAATATTGTCCACTTCGTGACCATAAAACGCATTTGAACCGCAAAAAGGTCAGGAACCACTACATGGTTGTGACAGCACTCCAACCCCCCGTAGTCCGATCCTTCTTACTAGCCTCCTGAATGTAAGCAGTCTGCATCTATAATTTTGTTGTTGTTTATTTTTAAGGTTTTCTTTTGTTGTTTTTTGCTAAAAAATGTTTGTTCTCTTTTCATTTAAGACCTTCTTTTTCAATCTTCTTTTTAGCACACTATTTACGAACCTGATCTAGTAACAAAGCATAACACGTAACCAGTGGCAACTGAAGTACACTATAAGCCCTAGGCTATTCCCCAAACTTGAGCTCCCTCCTTCCCCCGCCACCCTGCCAAGATGTGTCTGTAGTCAACACCATTTTTCTGTGCTAGCAAGAATGGTGATAGGATCCAGTGCCGTAGCAGCTGGACCTGAAGAGGAGCATCAGCAATGCCTCGATGCATAAAAAGGGAGTTTTAGACATTTATCGGGGAGATTTAGAAAACAGTGACAATAGTTACCTATAGAGATGAATCAGTGAATACCTACTAATAATTCTCAAAGATAAATTATATACTTCAAAGTGCTAGTGACCACTAGTCTGTGAGTGTGTGAGTGCTTCACATACCCCGCCCCCTGATCACATGACAGTGATGTCATCATAGGTCGTAAAGCATATATAAAACACAGAGCCCGACAGCAGCCGTGTGCTCAGAGGACCTGTAATGATGTCACCATTATGTGATTAGTCACATGGTCTGATCACATAATGGCCTGATCACATAACAGTGATGTCATCGCAGGTCCTAAACTAGCAAACTCTGATCACATGATGGCGACATCACAGGTCCTTCATCCTTGTGCACTGAATGAGGTATTATCGGTGCACTGTACACCCCACACACCCCTGCGGCCTCAGTTGCTATGGATACAGCAGTACTCAGTCTGCCAGTTTATAGCTTGTTGTTAGACAGCTGCACACCTGTGTGGAGACTCCAATAAATTACACCTCACAAATGTCCACATACATAGCTGGCGGTGCATACTGTCCAACAACATTGAAGCATAGTCCTTCACCGCTATCTTCACATCTCCTGAATGTGATATCATGTCATCTCAAGTGCTAATGCTGCCAACACCACTCCAGCCTTCATCTAATCGTCAACCATTGTCCAGTGGTGAAATAAACCGTCGTTGTCATGCAAACATGTCACCACAGAGGGGTCAACGCCGCCGTGAAGCTAATGCATCTTAAATGACAACGTGACAAGCCACGATGTCACCTCAGCCACCAGCTGACGTTTCTAAATCTCGTGCAGCAGATCTGCAAAAGCTACAAGCCAACATGTCTCCTCAGCGAGCTGCTGAAGTTCGTAAATCACGGTTTGCAATGTTCTGGAAAATTGTAAATAATACCAATAGCTTACTATTTCCAAGGAAATATTTGTACCAACTCCAATTCCTTACAGGGTATATTAGTAAGTGGGGCATCGCACCACCACTAGAAACACTGGTTTTATCCCTTTGTGTCCCAGATGTGCCCCTGAGCAGAGTACAATGTGGCACAGCGCACTATAATACACTGACTGACCATCTGAGGCCGAAGGCTTGAAGTGCATTCCGTTCTAAAAATTCAAATGAAACTGAGTCGAAGCAAATGGAAACATTTCAGTTTTTTTGAAAACCCAATGAAATAAATTGGAAAAAAATGGAAACTTTTAATTCAAAATGAAACAAAATGAAAATCACTAACACTGGTGTGAACGAGCCCTTTGTGGTATATATTTATGGGGATTCTCTTTTGGAGTCTCTAATTTGAGGCTCTGGAGCCTGGAGGAGTAAGGTCTGGGGCCAGTATGAAGGGACAGTCCGGATTCTGAAATTGGGATATTTCTGTTGGGATATCACATCGCACAAAAAACGTGATTTTGTGCATTGCGATGCAACAACAACGAAGGATCCATAGGGAAACATGGGCTACAAAAAAAAAAAAAAATCACAAATCACGGCATGCTTTATATAAGAAAGCATCAGAGAAAACATCGCTAATATGAAGGAACCCATTGAAAAACCATGGGCTTTACATACATGCGGTTTCTCGCACAATCACATTGTGGCAAAATTGCCCAATTTTGTCGTCCGTGTGAAAGTGACCATACCCACAGGCTGCATCCCAAAGGAAACCTTCAGAAGAATAAGTTCACACGTAGTGATCACAAGGCGACTACCAGGGGGACGAAAACTGCGTTGGCATGGTTTTACCGCAAACTGGCACAATGCTCATATTGTCTGCTGTTTGTTTCCTTGTTATTCTGGACGTGTTCACACGTGCATGAGATGCACAAAAATCTACAAATATAGAACCCCTTATTTTCAGTGAGTTTATTTACACGGGTGATTTTTCTCTGGCAGCAATGTTGCTTGGCTTCATTTGGGATTAAATGGATAGGTGTTAAAGATGAGCGAGCATACTCGTCCGAGCTTGATACTCGTTCGAGTATTAGGGTGTTCGAGATGCTCGTTACTCGTAACGAATACCACGCGGTGTTCGGGTTACTTTCATTTTCTTCCCTGAGAAATTTGCGCGCTTTTCTGGCCAATAGAAAGACAGGGAAGGCATTACAACTTTCCCCTGCGACGTTCAAGCCCTATACCACCCCCCTGCAGTGAGTGGCTGGCGAGATTAGGTGTCACCCGAGTATTAAAATCTGCCCCTCCCGCGGCTCGCCACAGATGCATTCTGACATTAGTTCAGGGAAAGTGGTATCTTGGTGGAGCTGCTATAGGGAGAGTGTTAGGAGTGTTTTAGGTTTCAAGAACCCCAACGGTCTTTCTTAAGGCCATAGAAATCGCAGATCGCACCTATGTGCGATCTGCGATTTCTGTTCTCTTCTCTATATGCGCTCAATGGGGCCGGCGGCAGCAGCGCCGACCCCATTGAGAACATATAGAAGACAAATCATTCTTCTCTGCCACAGCTGTAACAGCTGTGGCAGAGAAGAACGATGTTTGCCCATTGAATTCAATGGAGCCAGCAATACAGCAGGTTCCACTGAAAGCAATGGGCTGCCGGCGTGCGCGGGGATGAATTGTCGGGAAGGGCTTAAATATATAAGCCCTTCCCTGCAATTCATTCAGAAATGTGTTACAATAAAAATATATACCGGCGTATAAGGCGACCCCCCAACTGTCACCTTATACGCCGGCAATACAGTGGAGCAAAGAATAAAAATCATTACTCACTTCTTCTGACGTTCTGCGGTGCTGCTGCAGGCTGTCGCTCCCTCCTGGTTCCCGGCAGAGCATTGCTTTCTCTACGAAGGGCTTTAAATCCCCACCTCCAGAAACACACGTGCCTTCAGCCAATCACAGCCAATGACAATGATGTCATTGAATGGCTGTGATTGGCTGAAGGCACGTGTGTTTCTGGAGGCGGGGATTTCAAGCCCTGCGTCCAGAAAGCAATGCTCTGCCGCGGACCAGAAGGGAGCGACAGCCTGCAGGAGCACTGCAGAACGTCAGAAGAAGTGAGTAATGATTTTTATTCTTTGCTCCGCTGTATTGCCGGCGTATAAGGTGACAGTTGGGGGGTCGTCTTATACACCCCGTCGCCTTATACGCCGGTATATATTTTTATTGTAACACATTTCTGGATGAATTGCAGGGAAGGGCTTCTATATTTAAGCCCTTCCCGACAATTCATCCTGCGATCGCCGGCAGCCCATTGCTTTCAGTGGAAGCTGCTGTATTGCTGGCTCCATTGAATTCAATGGGCAAACATCGTTCTTCTCTGCCACAGCTGTTACAGCTGTGGCAGAGGAGAACGATCTTTACGCTGACAGTGCGGGGGGGGGGGTCACTCTTGCCGCTATTGTGGCTTAATATTGGGACCTGGGAACTTGAGATGCAGCCCAACATGTAGCCCCTCGCCTGCCCTATCCGTTGCTGTGTCGTTCCCATCACTTTCTTGAATTGCCCAGATTTTCACAAACGAAAACCTTAGCGAGCATCGGCGATATACAAAAATGCTCGGGTTGCCCATTGACTTCAATGGGGTTCGTTACTGGAAACGAACCCTCGAGCATTGCGAAAATTTCGTCCCGAGTAACGAGCACCCGAGCATTTTGGTGCTCGCTCATCTCTAATAGGTGTCCTTTGACCCCATGCTCAAATCTTACACCACATATAATACATATTTGTGTGTATTATATTCTGCACCTTTTGTATATAGTGTACTGCTGTGTGTCGTATATGGTTTGATAGCACATCTGTGTCAGGGTTTGACCCCAGGACCTCCTGCTCTCAAGTCAGCAACTTTCTCCACTTAGCTATCAAAGTCTTTGAACAAGTTCCCCTGCAAACCCTAGCCTTGTTGCTATGTTCCTGTTAACCTAGTCTCTGCCTCCTGGTCCTGACTCCACCTCTGTCTTGATTGGATTTACTATAAAAGCCAGGCCCTGCCACTCCCTCAATGTGAGATTATTCTGCTCCATGGTGTTTGATCCAGCTCCATTTCTGCCTGCTATTGCTCCAAGATTACCTGTTGCTGACTCCTGGCTTTCTCTTCTGACTGTTACCCGCCTCATCCCTTGTACTGCATACCGTGATTACCCATGGCTGACTCCTGGCCTTCCATCTGACTACTCTCCAGACCTGTGGCTAATATACCTGAGGCTCCACCTTGGTGCCTGAACTGCTATAGTCTGGCATCTTAGCAACAATGTGCCACAGTGGACTAACTAACCCAGTAGTACACAGATGTAAGTGCAACAGATTAAAGAAGGCCAAACCTCATGTGAGAATGAAGCAGCTTCGGCCACGAACCAGCCGCTTCAACAACATGACTGTGCAAGGGGAGCAGGTGTTATGGAGAACTGCTGATTGGCTATAAAAAGATTGCCTGCAACTTCAGCATTTTTATGGGATCTGTGCACACAGTCATGTGTGAAGTCCTGAAGATGTGTTGCAAGAAAAACAGCCGGAAAAGGCTGTGCATGTGCTCTTCCAGACAACACTCCTGTTCATCAGGCATCTCTTCTTCAGGGTATCTTCATGACAACACTGAAGTGGTTCTTCATGCTCCCCACTCACTTAGCCTTGCAACTAGTGATTTTTGGCTTTTTCCAGTGATGAAGGACGCTCTCAATGCTCACACATTTTGCAGTTGTGCCTCTCTTGCATCATCAATTTTTTCCAGTGGGCAAAACAGACCCCCTAAAGAAGCATTTAAAGATGCAATCATGGCATTGATATTGTGAAAAGTTTGTATGTCAAGTGGGAGATTATCCTGAGAAGTGACAATACTTTCAGCTCTCTAGGGTGAGTAGTTGTTTACACAAAAATTAGGAGCCCCTAGAACTTGAACACCCGATGCTCTACTTGAGTAGAAAATTAAATAGACATGAGAAAAATTATGCAATCTTGGAAAAGGAATACTTAGCTATAAGGTGGGCCCTTGACAACTTAAATATACTTACTAGGAAAGAAATTAAATTAGTTGCAGATTATACCCACTCAAGTGGATGAATTTAAACAAGAAGAATAACATAATGGTTTCTGGCTTTACAGGCCCACAATTTTACCATACAGTATCATCCTGGACGTCTGCAGAGAGATGGTAACAGTTGCTTAGACGGAGTGGCCTGAGCTTCAGGGGAGGAATGCTACAAACCAGTAGAAGTCTTGGCCTATTATTAGGCTCAGTGGTCAGTTAGAAAACTGCAATATTTTAAGATATCGATAAAGAAGGGCATCGCCATTTAGCTAGTGCCAGACAGGCACATGATACAATAAAGCTGGCCAAGGGTCAGTTAGACCACAATCCTGGCTGCTGACTGCATGATTTTTGGAGAAGACACTTAACCTTTAGCCTCAACAAAGGCAATCCCAATGTAAAGCCCGCAATATTGTATATATATTGACATTGAAGATGCGCAAAATACATTCACCTAAAATTCTTTCTTAAAAATATTTTTATCATAAAACCTAATTTATACAATAGTTTATTTTATGATGACGCATTCCATTCCCATTTAAATGTGATTGTTCCCAGCAAGAGAAACCAAGTAATCTTGTAGATATGATACCTTTTAATGACTAACAAAAATACACGATGTTATTGCGAGCTTTCGAACCCCTCAGGATTCTTCCTCAGGCATAATGAAACATCCAAAGAGGCATGCATATATATCTATACATACGAATGATAAGTGATGTGATTAATTTGCACTTAAAAGGATACTATAACAGAATGGGTTTATTTCTCTACCCATCCTGTTGTAGTATTCTTTTAAGTACAAATGAATCATCACAGAAGGGGAAATAAAAAATTAAAAACAATCACAGAAATGGCCGTTACTTACTGACTGAGGAGTGCATATAGATGCAGCCTCCTCTCACCATGCAGGTAGCTGACTACCAAATGGAGGAGCCAATAACACCTGTGCAGGACACCGATGAGACAACCACTCACACTGCCTCCTGATAATGAGGGGGGTGGATGCTTGGTGTATACTCCCACACATCGTGGATACAGGGTGCCAGACCATTCTGATATATGTAGTTCACCATGCAGACCAGCAACCTATTAAATACGCCATGATAATTCGGCGGGTTGCCCTGCATTTCCATCAGTGAACCACACTGGTACTGCCACCCTGGGCTCCCCCCCTGTCATACATATGTGTGTGTGTATGTATGTATGTGTGTGTGTATATATATATATGCGTATATATATGCATGCCTCTTTGGATCTATTTCATTAAGCCTGAGGAAGAATCCTGAGAGGTTTGAAAGCTCGCTATAACATCATGTATTTTTATTAGCCATTAAAAGGTATCATATCTACAAGATGACTTGGTTTCTCTTGCTGGGAACAATCACATTTTGGTCTTCTGGCTAACAGGGTACCAAACTTTGTACCAAAGGCACGCCTTACAAAATTATACTTTTTTCTGCATTTTAACTTATTGTACATTATATTTCACAAAATCTTAATTATATATAAGAGAAAAAAGTGTCAGTTTTCCAATTTAATTCTGTAATATTCATACATAAACCCCTGACTTTAGGCTTTACATTATTATGCCGAAATGAACTAATTGCTATTTTTTAAATTTATGTATCAGATATTCTTTATAAAACTGCTTCTAAAAATCCATGCAAAATATCCAGTATGTCACATTTATGATTCTACATTTTAGCATCTGTCCTAGTTAGGAGATGCTCAGGGCTACATCTGAATCATGTGCAGTCAAGCAGGACTGGGTTTTAGATCACATGAAGCATGAGAGACAGTAAAACAAAGAAAGGAAACACTAAACAAGAACACTGCATCGAATGTTTCAATGGATCGGTAATTATACTGCACAGTATTGCATCCTTCAAATGATATTAATTACAAGGAAAATTGTAGAATAACTCACCGGTTGCCTTACACGGCAAAGCCAGTTCTTCCAAAATAAGGCTCGAAACTGGTGAATAAATAATCCCATATCTGAATGCCCTGAAGTTGGCTCGCTTCACCACATGCCCTTTACCGATTCTATTATAATGGACCCACTAGTACATTTCATGGAAGAGCCTCTATTAGACTAATACATTTCGTTCTGCTGTCCTGTAATAATACTGTATGCGTGTAGACCAGCTCCTTGTGTCTGTTGAGGGAAAAGGGCTGGGTTAGTGGTATATCTCGAGGGGCACGTTAGTTCAAGTGACTTGTCATGAATGGGATTTTTTTTTTCCTTTGTCACATTTTCTTAAATTCAAGGTATTATCTTGCATTCAGTAGTTGTGTGTATCCATAATATGTAACAAAATGAAAATTTGCTGCTAAAGAATTAACTGCAGAACTCGAGTTCTTCCCTAACCAGGAACTTTCCACAGATTTGTTTCCTTAAGAATTGCATGTTGGACCAGAACAAAAAGCGTCACAATGTTAGCCTGGCATATGGGACCGCGGCATTGGTGCATACGACCAGTCATTCACCGCTTGGCACTGAGATCTAGCTATCTCTTTGCTGCTGTGGGGCTTGATTCACAGTGAACAGGCAGTCATCCATAGATGAGCAGCTGACTGTTTACACAGGCAGATCGTTGTTCAGTTTTTATGACTGCTTAAAGGGGTTGTCTCGCGAAAGCAAGTGGGGTTAAGTACTTCTGTATGGCCATATTAATGCACTTTGTAATATACATCGTGCATTAAATATGAGCCATACAGAAGTTATTCACTTACCTGCTCCGTTGCTGGCGTCCCCGTCTCCATGGTTCCGTCTAATTTTGCTGGCTTCTTGCTTTTTTAGACGCTCTTGCGCTGTGCGGTCTTCTCCCTTTGGCTCCGCTCGGCAGCATCTGCGTTTTGGCTCCGCCCCCTTGTACGCGTCATCGCGTAGCTCCGCCCCATGACGTGTGCCGATTCCAGCCTCCTGATTGGCTGGAATCGGCACATTGACGGGGGCGGAGCTACCCGTTGATGCGTACAAGGGGCGGAGCCAAAACGCCGATGCTGCCGAGCGGAGCCGAAGGGAGAAGACCCATCTGTCATCAGTTATTCCCTTCATGGTGGAGTTCTGGTCTGGACTACATCCATTGGCTGTCCTCTCTGTCTCAGATAAGTCCCTGATATTCATTAATTTATTTCCAGTCTGGTTCATCTGCTACCTGGCAATGTCGATATTATTGATATTTACATCTGTTGATATTGACCCACTTTACCACCTTGGGGCATTCCCAGGTCCTCGACCTGAGGCTGCTCTTGTCAGTTTCGGGCATGGTTTTTCCCATCTCAGCGTGATAGCGTGAGATTTCCCATTTTCCCCTTTTTAAGTTACGTTGTATCTTGTTCTGTTCCCTGACTTATTACTGTTGTGTCAGTTTGAGTTTTATGCTGCTGGTTGTTTTGGATTTCATTTCGTTTGCCTACTCTAACACTGGTGGGAGTTGGGATGGGTGTGTTTTGCTGTTTGAGTACAGCTGAGGGCAATTAAGAAGGGTTTTTATTTCCACCTTGCCTTGGTTCTTTGCTATTCAATTTTTTTTTTTTTTTTTTTGTTAATGTTTTTTTGGCTTTAATTATTTTTTTTTTAAAAAAGGGGATACAGACGCTTTAAAAATATTTTCCATTACATTATGGAACAACTTAAATGGAGTTGTAAGGTAATTTCTATAGAATGTCATGAATAGTTGATGGGCTGCGGTCCGCCACTGAGACCCCAGCGGGTCAGCTGCTAGGTCGCTGTCTGTCAGCGTCACCATGTAGCGTGCGGAGCAGAAACCCCTCTGACCCCAGTGTAATTACAGGCACAGCTCTTGCATTCCTCTCTAGGTTGGATAAGGTTCACTTTGCCAACTTTCTACATTTACTACATCACTTTAGTATCCTTGGGGTCTAAGAGTGCCCAGCGGGTAGTAATGCATCCTAGGGGGATAAATCCGTAATATTGATGTCCATAAACCATAGTTGTTGAGGATGGTTAGGAGTTAATATCTAGTATCCATCGAGGTCTAGAATTGGCTTAGTGATGAGCAGCTAATAATCTAGAATGATGTAGTTTGTAGGTTATGAAGCCGGTTATGGTTGTGAGCACTGACTGTAAAGTGTAACTATAATGTTAGGTATTCTAATTAAGCCCAGAATTCTTAGGGTTAAGAGATTTGTTTTGCTGATGCAGCTCTTCACGTGTGCCTGCCTGCAGCCACCACTAGTAGGAGCTCTCTGCATGAGGATTGACTTGCCTCCCATGCAGCGCGCTCCTCTTAGTGTTTTTCTTTTTTTTTTTTTTTTCCAGTCATTTTAAGGCTTGTTTTTTTTTTTTTTGTTTTTTTTTTAACCTTTTTTTTTTGTTTTTTTTTATTGAAATAATGGTATAACAATGCCAGATATAAGGACATGCATATTAGCCACGCAGGGCCAGTTTGAGAATAACCATTCAGTTACAGACATCAGAATAAATATAACGCTTCTGTCATTTATAGCATACTTCCGGCCAGGTAACGGGGAGGACAATCAGGGGTATAGGCGGGGTGGGGGGGGGGGTGAGGGTGTGAGGTGTAACAAGAAACACCCCTAGGGGAACCGGGTATGATCAGGTGGGGTAGATTTAGGAAAAACAATTAGGGAAAACAATTTGGGAGAACAAACAGCAAGATGTTGTCTTTATATTGTGGTGTGGGCATAGGCAGATCCTTTATTTTAGGTTGCGGCGAAATCTGGATTGTCCTGAAAGCAAATCCATGGGGTCCAAAGGGCCGTGAAGTCGTCCCTGGTGTTGGCCTCCCACGCCAGGATCTCCTCAAACTGAAAGATTTGCGCTATCCTGTCTAACCACTGGCGGATTTGTGGAATCTCCTTCTCTTTCCAGAAGAGGGGTATCAGGAGTTTAGCTGCCGTTAAAAGGATTGTAGGCAAACTTTTTTTTGAGGGTTTGAAATGGTTTGTGGGGAGCCAGATAAGTATCTCCTCCGGTCTAAAGGAGTAAGAGGTATGGCATATTTTGTTGATAATGTTGGTGACTGACCGCCAGTAGGGCTTAATTTTTGAACATTCCCACCAGATATGGAGGGCTGTCCCTTTTTCTTCCTCACATCTCCAGCAGACGTCTGTAGATGTCGGGTTCGTTTTGGAAGTTGTGACCGGGGTTCTATTCCACCTGGTCAACAGCTTGTAAGAGTTTTCCTGTGTGCGAACGCATTTTGAGAACCCGTGGGAATTCCTCAGGACTTTTAGGGTATCTTCTCGACTGAGAGTAAGTCCCAGTTCTCTTTCCCATTCCCTCAAAAACCAGGGCCTTTCTGAGGCTTTTTGCAACAGAAGTCCTTTATAAAGATGTGTAACCAACTTTTTTGGTCGAGAGGGTAGGGAAGTATATGTCTCAAACCATGTCGGGTCCCTCGAGTTCTCAAGGTGGGTGGCTTGGAACTGTCTCAGTGAGCAATATAGAGTAGCCCTTTCCAAGAAGTTGCGCGGCGGTTGTGGGATCAGCTGTCTAGCTGCATCGGGTCTGTCAAAGTGGGGCCCTTAAGGATATCGTAAATTGTGGTGAATTGGAGTTTATCCCATATTCCTTCACTTCCCCGTGGTTTATTGGCTAGGATAGAGGGTATTATGGAAGCTGGTGTCATGGGGGGGAGGGACTTTGCACTTGTCACTCCCATCCGTGCATGTTTCAGTATCTTGATGGTGCATTTTGTGATAGGGTTAAGGTGCACATGTTTATCTTGTGTGAGACCATTAACCCAGAGCAGACCTTGGTTATCCTTCCCAAGTATTGTCCTTTCCATACAAAGTGTTGGGGAGGCAATTGTGTTATCTATTAAGAGGATCCATCTGGCGATGTGAATCGCCTTGTGGTATAGCTGGAGGTCTGGGAGTCCCGTACCTCCTTGGGGGCGCTTTTGGCTCAGGAATGAAAAGGCCAGTCTTGGATTATGCCCTCCCCAGATATAGTCACGGAACAATTTGTGCATTTGTGAGAAGAAGGTAGCGCGTAGGTCGATTGGCACCGAGTGCAATATATAAATAATGGGCGGGAGGATATATGTAGAAATAAGGTTTTTCCTACCTAGCCAGGAAATAAGTGGTATTTTTAGTTGGTCGAGCTGGTTCTTCACTTTTTTAATCAACGGGGTGTAGTTTGTGTCATATAGGAGGGAGGGGTTCGCCGTCAGGGTGATGCCTAGGTATTTAATTTTTGATGTGGGCCATTTGAACGCAAACTGTTCCCTCAGGTTGCTAACTGTGCGGGGAGGGGCCGTTATATTTAGTATCTCCGACTTGTCATAATTGATTTTAAAATTGGACAACCTACCAAAATGTTCAAACGTCTCTACAAGCGCCGGCAGGGCCCTCCTGGGATTGGTGGCCATCACCAGGAGATCATCAGCGTAGGCTGCGGTGGTGTGGGTGGCCTTTGCTATTCAATTTATGCAGTCTCTTTCAGCAGGTGGAGGTGAGCATTGCTGGGTTCTGTACCTTATCCAGCAACTGGTTCTGGGATTCTCCCAGCAACTCTTCAAGATAAGTTCAGTGGTTTGTTTCAGTTATAGGTTGCAGGGATAGTGGGTGCCCGAGGAATGTGGATGAGTGTGTCTGTATTGGGACCTGTGTGATGGGGAAAGGCTCAGTGTGTATTTGCTTATCTTTGAAACCAACACATACTTGCGCCAAACTACCATTTTTTTTTGACTATTTTATTCAATACTGGTCATCCCTATGGGTTGTACTGTTACAGGCCTGTCTGCACCCACAGCTTGATGCACAAAGCTCTCCAAGCACCTCACAACCAAAACATCTGATTTGGGACAAGGACCCTTCTGTCACTATTGCACCCGATCTTCAGTGGAGTAGCTCCACTCCCTTTTTTTCCCATATCAAACCTTCTAATCTTTCTAAATCAGCTCTGCCTTTCCTTAAGGGGTAGACTGGTGACATTTAGTGGAGAGTTTACTTTATCACTCTGCATCTCATCTGACATTTAATTTTCCTTTGTGAATACACTGGAGAAAAAAACTATTTAATAGATTTGCTTTCTCCTCATTACCTTCTGCATTTTTTCCTCTATTGTTTACTTTTTACTATTTATATAACTGAAGAACAGTTTGGGGTTAGTTTTACTCTTCTTGGTAATAAATCTCTCTGTCTTCATCTTTGCTGCATTTATCTTTTTTTTAGATAATTTATGTGTGTATGTTCTGTGCATGCAGCAGAGGTGTGTGTGTGTGTGTGTGTATATATATAGCTTGTACTACAGAGGCGTGAATGTGAAATGTCATTGAAGTAAAAAGAAAAATTCAAATCAAAAGAAACACCTCCATGTTTTAATGACAATTAGATGCATTCCACAGTCATTTATGGGGATAGCAGAAAGTGCGCCACTGCAGTTTCAATGGTAGATAGAATAGGATACAGCAATGCTAGGTTCAGATTGCCATTTTAGGTTCCGCTTTGCTGCCCAATTATGGGAGCAGGAAAATGGAATCCCCTTGTCAAATGGGCCCATCGTATGATGGTGCTAAACGAATTTCATTGACTACAGTGGGGTCTGTTTGGTTTTCATCTGGCTGTTTCAATGGACAATAGATGAGGATACAACAATTGTAAGTTCAGATTTTGACTTGGAAAGAAAATTGCTTGCATCACAATCCTCATTTAGCTTTGCAGATTTTGGTGTGGAATTTCACAGCGACAAATTCCACTGCGTTCCAACTGAATGCTTTTACCCATAAGAAAGACCCCTTACTGTGTGAAAAATACAGAAATCCTGAAACTCACACATCAACATGGTGGGGCTTATTTACTGCACAAAATGCAACAGTTTTCTAGTGCAAATTATGGCAGAAAACTGTCTTACTGGCTTTGCGCCACATTTACTATGTGCTTTTGGATAGTTTTCCAACTTGTATGGAAAGTGAATGTGACCTATATTGTGCCAAAATGGTGCTAAATTACGCCAAAATGTTGGTGAAATTTTTAATATAAACTAAGCCAGTAAAGTCCCCGACCAGCAGCATTTCATCAAGCTTCTCTTCTGCTTGCTATTGCTATCAGACTTCCCAATATGACTTCTGTCTTCCCTCTGGAATGCGTTACTGGCCTCATCCATTGTACTGCAAATTGTGATTACTTGTTGCTGACCTCTGGCTTTCCATCTGACTATGCTTTCCGCCTTATCCATTTGCACTGCAACCAAGACTTTACGGTAATGACTTCTGGCTATCCTGACTACTTTCTAGTGACCTGCAGCTCCTATCCAGTGCCAGTAAGACGTTACAGTCTGACTTTTAGACAGTATTAGTAAATAAGCCCCAGTGTTTTTGCCCCTATCTTCCTTTTTCTGACAACTGCAGCCAGAAGCAATTATGAATATGCACCTTCAGTCATTCTCCTGAAGGTAGTAGATCGTTCAGAATAATGATAGGCACAAAGAGCCTGAGATCTAGTACAGAATTTTACACACAAAGATAATCTTTCAAACGAATGAAAGATTGAAAAATTTAGTGATGTATTTGCATAAAGTGTTAATGGCCATTAATACTTTATCATCTTCATTTGCATGTAAAAGGACCTCTAGGAGTTGTTTGCAAAGCCCAGCGTGTATTTAAACACATGTCCAGATGTGCAAACAGCTGCTGGAACATTTCATTGTTCTCCTCACGGCTAGTATAAACATGTCACAGGGAGAACATCCTGCAGTCTTTTGAAAGATGGGCGACATACATTCAAATTGAATATATTTGCTCAGTCTTTCAGTGGCTGAACGATGGATTTTAAGTGAACCAAAATCCTTTGTTCAAACGAAAAGTGCATGATGTTTACATGTAACGATTATCGCTCATTTAGGGCCATTTGGACGAATTTTGAGCAATAATTGTTGTGTGTAAAGGGGTCTTTAAATTAAAACCCATAGTTATTGCATCCTTTGCATATTTGCATTTTGCACACTGCAGTAAAGTATAAGGGGGCTTTCACATCGTGTTTTGGTGTATATTCCTGGGTTCCATACTGGGCTTCCACCTAAATCTCTTTACAGATAATCTTTCGAAGGGCAAAAATTCTAAAAAATTGTCTAGCACCAAGCAGATTAGGATTAACTGTTTAGAAGAACCCTGCATGTAACCATAATTTCCTTCCCAATATTATTGGTTGCTTTAAATGCAACAAAAGGATTTGCAAATGTTGTGCAAACATCACCAATAGGACTACAAAATTTAGTAGTTTCACCACAGATGAAGATTTTTCAATTAAATCATTCTTAAACTGCTCTTCTACCTTCATAGTATATGTACTCCTATGCCGTGTCGACTTCAATATGGGAGTCGTACAACCCAAAATCAGAATAAATAAACATAGATTGAATACCAAAAATAGCTTTCTAAACCCCAGTGTGTGCAGTCATGTGACACTGATACACAGCGGGGAACTCGATGTATTCTCGATAATAGCCGATCCCTACCGGGCGCTCAGGAGGAGAGAAATGTATTGGCTATATAAACTGAATGTACTCGCCCAAACGGGTCTGAATGAAGCCTGGGAGAATATCTAACTGATGTGACAAGTTCGGCTTATAATAATCTTTTACTATTAAATCATATTTTCCCTTTTTTTATATTTTAATCATCCATCTTCCCAACCCCCGAACAAACACATTATTCTTTGTTCTAATCAACTTCCATTGTAATAGATAAGTTTGCAGTTTTAGGTATGGAATATTAATGATACAATATGTAAGCGGCAGATAACCACATCAAACAGGAATGTGTATTCGCACATCCATGTGATAACATCCCATTAATCCACATCAGATTCTGATTCATATTGTAGACAGCAGCTTCTCATTGCCTAAACAATATGTACTAATTACAAATAGTATTTATTTGCAGTAATCAGTGTTTACACTTATGGTGATTTTATGTGTAACATGCTGAGACAATGGACATGTTTTTGTTTTATTAACTTTCTAGTAGACTTAATTCACATCAAACTTTGATTTGACATCTCTCACATTTTTTTAACTTAACCCCTTAGCGACGAAGTCTGTTTGCCCCTTCCGATTTTGGAAATCTGACATGCAAGGATTTCCCGCAGAAGTTCCGCCCGTGCACACTGCCATAGGATTGCATTAGGTAATGCAATTCTATGCAGACAGCCGTGATTTGACGTTAAAACTTGCGCGGTAAACAAATCACGGCATGTTCTATTTTTGTGTGCGAGCCTCGCAGAGGCCCACACAGAAACGTTGCCTCTGACGCGCCGGCACTGCTCTGTGCATGCGCCGATGAGGCGGCAGCCGGCACATAGCTGAGCGGAGGAGATGCCAGAGGAGGTGAGCCATGGGGGTCACTGCAGGGCCACAGCTTGCATGCCGCTGTAAGAATTCTCACAGCTGGATCCGACCCAGGCGCCTGCAGGAGGCCTAACGTAGAATAACTCCGTAAAGGTTTTGCTTATCCAAGTGATTCTGACATTGTCTTTTCACCACATATTGCACTTCATTTAGATGGTAAAAACTGTTTTTTTTTCTTGTTTTTTTTTCTTCACATGATCACTGTTATCCATTTGATAACAGTGATCATGTGACTGGGAGCCGTATAGAGCAGTCCCCGGTGACAACTCTCTGCTCCAGGCTGCACATGCTAGCCAGGAGCAGAGGGATTTTAAATCTCCTGGGGCGCAAGTTATAAAAAGGGTAAAAAAAAAAGGAAAAAAAGTTTTTAAAAATTAAAGTTTCTTCTCTCCTCATGGATCATGATTCATGGTCATATGATGAAATGACGTACCTTAGGCCCCTGGATTTATCCGCGGACCTTATCACGCCTGTCGTCAAAGTGGCAGACGCATAGGCAAAAGCTGTAGATCGCCCGGGTAATTTAAAATCTCCCTGCTCCTGGCTACCAAACGTAGCTGAGAGCCTGAAGATTTCACAGGGTGCCGCGGTACATGTTCCCTGGTCACGTGATTGACGCTATCCAATGGTTAACGGCGATCACGTAAAAGAAAAAAAAAACTGTGAAAATTTCACCTTCTGTCACGGATCTGATCCATGAGGGGAGGTGAAACTACTTACCTTACGCTTCCGGCGATGTCCCCCAATGGGATCTTTATGTGATTTTTATCCGCAGAAGGCAACCTAAGGTCCTGGAAGGACCATATCACCGCAGGGCATCGCAGAGGATGGGGGTGAGTACCTTCACCTCCCCTCATGGATCCATTAATTTTACTTTTTAGAGCATTTCCATGTTTGCCGTTATCCACTGGATAGCGGTGATCACAGGCCCGGGGACCGGTCAGCGGTGACATCTCCTGGAGATTTCATTGTCCCACTACAATCCGGTCTTCTGCGCATATGTTGCCATTTTTCCTTTGGCGTGCATGCGCAGCAGACGACCGAGGGGCCTTGTTAGAGATAGAGATTCCGTTCTCTATCTGTAGTCTCCTTGTCAGCCATTACTTGTCTCTGCTCAAATTTCATTTCGTGAATTTAGCTTAAATTCTTCTAAGTAAAGATGAGATAAGGATTTTCCAGGCGTGCAGCCAAGGTCGCCAATATGTAGCATTCAGCCAAGGTCGCCAATATGTAGCATTCAGCCAAGGTCGCCAATATGTAGCATTCAGCCAAGGTCGTCAATATGTAGCATTCAGCCAAGGTCGCCAATATGTAGCATTCAGCCAAGGTCGTCAATATGTAGCATTCAGCCAAGGTCGTCAATATGTAGCATTCAGCCAAGGTCGTCAATATGTAGCATTCAGCCAAGGTCGCCAATATGTAGCATTCAGCCAAGGTCGCCAACATGTAGCATTCAGGCAAGGTCGCCAACATGTAGCATTCAGGCAAGGTCGCCAATATGTAGCATTCAGGCAAGGTCGCCAATATGTAGCATTCAGGCAAGGTCGTCAATGTTTTTAACCCCTTCATGGCGCGGCCTTTTTTTTTTTTCCATTTTCATTTTTTCCTCCCCCCCCCCCCTTAAAAAATCCTAACTCCTTTATTTATCCATCACCGTCGCTGTATGAGGGCTTGTTGTTTTTTGCGGGACGAGTTGTATTTTTCAATGGTGCTATTTAATGTACTAGAAAACCTTTTAAAAAATTTTAAGTGCGTCTTGTTTCTACAGCGCACAAACTGCAACAAAAGCAACATGATAACTTTATTCTATGGGTCCGTAAGGCTTTAGTCAGACGGGCGTTTTTTCGCGCGATTTTCGGATCGCATGACGGATGCGCATCCGCAAATCGCGTGAACGATGCCCGAAAATCGCCCGAAAATCTGCTCCTAGCCGCGTTTCATTAGAAACGGGCCGGAGCTGTCCAGCGCATTGCATTCAATGGAGCCGGCAATACAGCGGCTCCATTGAAAGCAATGCGCTGCGGGCGAGTGTGGGATGAATTGTCGGGAAGGGCTTAAATATATAAGCCCTTCCCTGCAATTCATCCAGAAAAGTGTTAAAATAAAAAAAATATACATACTCACCTGCTCCCGGCAGTCGGAGTTCCCCGCGGCCGGCCTGCAGTGGGTGTGAAGGACCTGCCTCAGCGCTGAGCCAATCAGGGGGCAGGTCTGACTCACACCCCCTTCACACCCACTGCAGGCCGGGAACTCCGGCTGCCGGGAGCAGGTGAGTATGTATATTTTTTTTATTTTAACACTTTTCTGGATGAATTGCAGGGAAGGGCTTATATATTTAAGCCCTTCCCGACAATTCATCCCGCTGTATTGCCGGCTCCATTGAATTCAATGGGCAAACATCGTTCTTCTCTGCCACAGCTGTTACAGCTGTGACAGAGAAGAATGATTTGTCTTCTATATGTTCTCAATGGGGTCGGCGCTGCTGCCGCCGGCCCCATTGAGCACATATAGAGAGGAGAACAGGAATCGCAGATCGCAGATAGGTGCGATCTGCGATTTCTGTTCTATAATTTATCGGACGAGCACATAAAAAGCACTCATGTGTCCGATACCATTGCAAAGCAATGGTTTTAAAAAATCGCCGGACGCATGCGCATGCGCAAATCGCGCAAAAAAACGCCCGTCTGACTAAGGCCTTAGATTGCTAGGATACCAAACTCGTATAGTTTTTTTTTACTATACTCCCCTTTTTTTTTTCAAAGACATTTAATTTTTTTCAATTATTTTCTGCCATCATTTTGTGCGCGCAATAACTTTTTTATTTTTCCGTCGACGTAGTTCAGCGATGGCTCATTTTTTAAGGGGTTGTCCAGTAGTCTTCTGTTAGTACTAATTCAGAATACATACAATTTTTTGATCGCTTTTTACTGTGAATTTTTCTGGCAGACAGGGTGACTGAAAAAGTGCATTATTTTTTTCTTTCGGATGACATTCACCGTGCAGGGTAAATAATGTGCTACTTTGATAGATCGGACTTTTACGGACGCGGCGATATCAATTTTTACGGATTTTTATTTTATTTAGACTTTTTTAAATTATAGATATGGCAAAAGGAGGGTGATTTAAAGTTTTATTCCTTTTTTTTACAATTGAAAAAACTTTATTGCTCTTTTTTTTATTTTACTTTTAAGCCCCCCTAGGGGACTACAATATGCGATACTTTGATCGCTCCTGCTATATCATTACGTCATACTGCATTCTGACAGACAGCCTATCAAGCCACCCCACGAGGATGGCTTGATAGGGAGTCTCTCAAGGCAGCCCTGGGGCCTTTCAGAAGGCCCCCAGCAGCCATGAAACCTGCGTGGCTCCCCTGATCTCACCGTGTTTTGACAGCGGCATTTAAAGGGTTAATAGCCGGAATCAGCCAAACGGCCGATTGCAGCTATTGCCCGTGGGTGTCAGCTGTAGTAAACAGCTGATGACCTCGCACTGTATGCAGACTGGTCACCCCGACACTCCAGGACGTAAATGTACATCCTGGAGCTGGAAAACGTTAATGAAATATATACATTGAGCACAAGGTGAAACACCTGGGTGTGACAGCATGCAGGGATTTCACATTCAAAAATGATGGATGCCGCAGTTACCTGCATTTTAAAATCCGCTGCCCTATATTTACCTTGAAACTTTGCAATTGTGTATATGATAAGACGTTATGCATCAGTGCTTGTCAGCAACTATCACCCACGATGAACAAAATGACTTGTGTAAGCTTTTTGGAGTAAAGCCATAAAACTCCCCTTTTCCGTCTATAAAAACCTAAGTTTGGAGAATGAAAGTAGGAATTCTCTGCATACAGAACAACCCGTCTGTGTCAGACTTCTGCAGGCCTGCCATGCATATAATAATTTGGAACTCTGTAACATAACATTTGGGGTCCCTGAAATATCCCTAACAGTCCTTTTTGAACCAGATCACCGCGGGACATCACAGAGGACGGGGTGAGTAGTTTCAGTGGACGCGATCCATGAGGGGAGCTGAATATCTAACTTTTTCACTTTTTATTTACTATAATGCAATTGGCGCTATCCATTGGACAGCATGGTGCTGTCACGTTCACAGCCCATGGGACTTTAATCCTCAGAGGATGCATGTTTTTACGTCCCTGAGGATTAAAGACCACAAAGCTATGACTTAAAAGGCAATGGGGCCGTCACTAAGGGGTTAAATACCGGCATTGAGGAGAAGGAGCTCAGTGCTCCACTCTCTGTAAAGAGAACACACCTGTGGAAGCTATTCACATTACCAATACGAGATACTTTTGCACTTTAGCACTATTTTTTGAATAAAGATACATCACACCATCTATTATATACTCATATATTACAATCGTTTGCAGATTTTGTCTTTTTACCATATATTTATACATTTATAATGATTAATCCTATGTTTTAGTTTTAAGTTTATTTGAATAAATTTATATTTTATACGTATTTTGTTTTTAACAAAAACTCCAATTTTTATTCTACAACGATGAAGGATATTTTAGATATTATTTCCATGCATCTAAATATATTGCTATAAATATGAACCTAGAATTAGCCCAATCATCAAACGGGGGCTGCATTCAGACGAACGTATATCGGCTCGGTTTTCACACCGAGCCGATATACGTTGTCCTCGTGTGCAAGGGGGGGAGGATGGAAGAGCCAGGAGCAGGAACTGAGCTCCCGCCCCCTCTCCACCCCTCTGCACTATTTGCAATGGGGAGAGGTGGGCTGGGGGCGGGGCTAACTCTCGGAACTTAGCCCCACCCCCGGCCCGCCTCTTCCCATTGCAAATAGTGCAGAGGGGCGGAGAGGGGGCGGGAGCTCAGTGCCTGCTCCTGGCTCTTCCATCCTCCCCCCCCCCTGCACACGAGGACCACGATATATGTTCGTCTGAATGCAGCCTGAAAGTTATGTACCTAATTATTACTAATTATTTAATTTCATTAATTGTTTTTTCACTATCAGAAATTAAAATTTTATGTAATTACTCCCGATTTGTCAAACATACTCCCCATTATATGTAGTGTGTCCCCAGCTAAAATACTAAGGAAGGGGCGCAACGGCCCCGAAAGGCATCGAATATTATATGCTGGATTCATTCTTAATACAGAGGATCCAAACTTAAAAACACGTCCCGAGCCTTTTTATAAAAAGGGATTGCGCTTACGACCACTTTTTTTCCCTACATTTATTCCATATACAGGCTTTTATGGTTCTTAACTCTGTACACCAGTTTTAGGGGTGTTGGTGAAGTTCCAGTTCGGTTGGAACTAATTCAAATTGAACTGAACTTTTTGCTGAGATTTGGCGAGCTGGCTGAATGGAACTTTTGAAAAGTTTGCTCATCTCTATTTCTAACCTAATCAAAGTATTTTCTGACATCAAGTTCATAATTGGCTAGCTGCAAAGAAACATTTATGAATACAAAGTATGTAGTATTTTTAATGTAAGCATGCCTTAGGATTTTAAATCCACGCCTGCTGAAAGCACTTCAGAGCAGTGCAGGGAGAAGACCCGGCTGGATGCACCTGAGCCCTGGCAGCTGCGGAGAGGTGAGTATATATATTTTATTTATTTTTTACACATTTTTTGGTTCCATATAGATGCGGATTGCAAATGCAGGTAACATGCGCACATAAAAACGCCCGTGTGACTGAGGCCTTAAAGGGGTTCTGTCATTAGAAAACAAAAATTTTATACATACCTATTCCTGCCCTGCCAATTTTCTCCTGTCTCCTGCAGTCCCGGGGGTGTCACCTCTCCCTCATGTCTCCTGCAGTCTTCCCGGGTCACCTCACCTCCAGCTGGCTGATTCTTCTGCTTCCAGTGACAAAGTGTCCACTCTCTGCATTCTCCTTCCGGTAGGACAATGTACTCTACATCATTAGTAAGGTAGTGTTTATAGCTTAGTAGGGAGTGCTGAGCTATTGCAGAGACTGCGCATGCACGATGTCTCTCTGCAATAATAATAACCTACACTGACCTGCCGGAAAAAGACTGCAGAGAATGGATGTTACTTTACAAGAAGAGGATCCGTCCAGCTTGAGGTAAGGTGACCCGGGGGACTGGAGATCAGTGAGGAGAAGAAGCAGTAAGAAACCTGCCTGAGGAGGAATAGGGAAGTACTGATTTGTTTTTTTATGACAAAACCCCTTTAAGTTTTGCTACATCTGTCGGCAGCAGTCATAATGTTACGGTATAGCTGTGGATACACTGTGGGATCTGAATGAGCTTACTGTAAACAGATAAAAAAAAGCACTCCAGCTTTACAAATAATGATCATTTTATATAAGTATTCATTAGTTTTAAACCCAAACATGTAAATAATGGTGGAAGGAAATCGTATTTGTGGGTCACTTAGAAACAGTTGGATGTTATCATGTTGATAAATTGATTAAATGATTATAATTCACGTTGACTTCTTTCAGTGCCTTATTTTCCTCCATTACTCACTAAGTAATTAGGCCCTTGTGTACAATCCAAATGCTTAATATAGTAGCTCTCCTGTCAAAACAAGCAAGTCTATTGCATATGTACAACCTGATGGTTTTAGTGACTTACAGTACCATCTGTTCCTGTGCTCAAGAAAGTACACTTCATGAAATATTACTACCCTACTAATGGTAAATATGTATCTACACAAGTGGCCTGAAACCGAGATCTACCTTATTTTACTACTTAATTAATTATTGAATTATATTACATTGATTTCAAGGAAAAAGACTTCTAACTTCCTATACAAGTCATATTCGGTATTTGAGCAACCCACATCATGATGAAGATACATGGCAAATGCATATATTCCTAATATAAGCATATAAATTATGTAATAGCCGCTCACTGCTGTGACTTACAAATTTGTCATGGAAGGAAAAGAAAAACATTTTGCTAAAAAGTCCATATGTCTTATATGCCGCAGTTAAGGGGGCCTAGTCGTGCCAGACACCCCTGACCACTTCCTTAATGCAACATTATGTACGTTGTTGAAAGGGTCCCATTCCCACATCCCAATATGCATGGAAATGTTTGTGATCGCACAGTCCCAGAAGCAGAGCCTGCGCAATTACCATGGGAACCCCATGGAACCTCCTTATTGAATTCAACGAAGGGTGTAGTTTGCAAAATGAAGTCCCTTTTGGAGAGTTCCCACGGTATTGATAACTCAGGGGCAAATGCAACATGGCACCCAAAAATGATGCCAGCATAATCTGCTCTTCAAAATCCAAGGAGCACTTGCTTTCTGGGCCCTGCCATGCACCCAAACAGCAATTTGTGTCCACATATGGGACATTTCCATACTTATGAGAAATTGGGCAGTAAATTTAGGGGTGACTTTTATCCTACCCATGTGAAAATGAAAAATGTTGGGCTAACCCTGCATATTAAAAAAAAAAGAATTAATATTTAATTTTTGTGGGAAAATTTTAACAAAATTAATTAAACATCTGCGGGGTTAAAACACTTGCTACACCCCTTGATGAATTCGTTGATGAGTCTAGTTTCCAAAATGGACTCCTATTTGGAGGGGTTCCCCTGTTCTGGCTGCAAATGTGGCACAGTGTCTAAAAATCATTCAGGCAAAATCTGCGCTCCACAAGCCAATCAGTGCTCTCTCCTTCAGCAGCCTTGCCCTACATTCACACAGCAGTTTATGTTCACATTTCAGGCATTTCTCTGTTCGGGAGAGGTAGGTAGATTTTTATGTTATTGCCCTTTAAGAAAATGAAAAGATTTAGGCTAAACCTACATATTATGGGAAAAAGCCTAATTTTTCATTTCCAAGGCCCAGTGTTAACAACTACCTCCCAACACATGCGGGGTCACAATGCTCACTACACCGCTGGATGAATTTCTTGAGGAATGTAGTTTCCAAAATGTAGCCTTTTAAGGATTCCTTCTTATCTCTCGGCACCACAAGGTCACCACAAACCGACATGGTGGATTGAAAAAATGCTAATTAAATGGAGGCTTCAAAATCCACAAGGTGCTTTTTCATTTCTGTGGCCTGTGCTTTAGTCTTGCTGCACACTAGAGCCACATGTCAGATACGGGAACAAACAGCAGATCCAGGATACTAATATGGAGGTTTTTTCCTCTGATGTCTCCAGCTTTGTTACTAAAAAATAGTTTAAACTGAAAATCTACAAAAGAATGAAATGCTTACATTTAATCTGCACTTTGCTTTAAAGGGGTTGTCCGGTTGTAAGCTATCAATGGCCCATCCTCAGGATAAATTATCAATAGCAGATTGGCGGGGTTCGCTGTCTGGAACCCCCTGCTGATCAGCTGTTTGCCAAGCTGGCATGCTTGTGTACTGAGCTGAATTCTGCAGGAATTGCAGACCGCTGCATTCTCTCCGCTGTGGCCAGGCTTGGTATTGTAGGCATTCTAGTTAGTGGGACCTTGGCCTGCAGTACCAAGCTTGGCCACTACAGTAAGAAAGGAGCTGTCTGCTAATATTCAGTTCCGCACACAAGCATGCCAGCTTGGCAAACAGCTGATTGGCAGGGAGCCCAGGCAACAAACTTCTGCCAATGTTACCATGCAGGGCGGCGCGGGGTCCCCCGGTCAGCGCGCGCCGCCCCGGCTTCGGCTCCGGCGTCCTGGAGCTCTGACGTCAGGGCCTCCCCAGCGACGGGGGATGGCCGGTGGGCGGCGGCGTGGGCGTGTCCACCCGTAGGGTGTCAGCCGCACGCCTCCACCTCTCTTGTGCAGTAGTGAGGGAGTTGGCTCTTTCCCCTCTCCACCCCTGGGCGGAGTCCTGTAGTCATAGGGCTGGCAGTGACCTGAGCTCACTGCCAGTTATTGGTTCTGTCAGCTCCTAGTCAGTCCTGTCTGCAGTTCTCTCAGTCAGTACCCTAGTTTGCTCGTCAGCTTCCTTTTCCAGCTTTGCCTTGTGCTCAGTATTTTCTGTTTGGTCACTCCATCTGCCTTTCCTTGTCGGTACTCTGTCCCCCGTTAGTTAGGTTCATCTCGTGCAGTCGCCAGGTCCCTAGCCAGGGTAGGGACCGCCGTCCAGTTGTCCGCCTGGGGTTAGCCAGGGTCGAGGCAAGTAGGCAGGGGCACTGGGGTTTAGGGCACCCCACCTGGCGCTCGGGGGGTCAGAGTGCCGTAACAGCCAATCTACTATTGATGACTTATTCTGAGTATAGACCATCAATAGTTTGCACCCGGTCAACCGTATGTGAAACACCCAAAAGGGTTAACAGATTTCCTAAATGCATTTTGAATACTTTGGGGTTCAGTTGGTAATTTATGGGGAGTTTCTAATATATAGGCCCCTCAAAGTCACTTCCAAACTGAATTGGTATGATCACGTAAAGTGACATAGGTTAGATTTGAAAAATGGCGCTGTGTCCTATAGGCCAAAAATGATCTTGCATCCCTCAAGGGGTTTTCTGAGCTATTTCAATTGATGACCTATACTCAGGATAGGGACCCCAGCAGATCAGCTGTTCGGGCGTCCACTGAAAGCACTTTGAATGGAGTTGAAGCTGATAACTCTGACTCCTGTGTAGTTACTGATGCCTGCATGCATACTTCTCATTGATTTTAATGGGGGGCACCAGCCATTGTATTGTGCTAAGATGGGTATATTCCTCCTCTGCATACATGTTTTAATATATATTTTTCTTTTTTTGCCAGATTTCCTCGTTCAGCATGTCACATTGCTTGTTTAATCTTTAACTGTGGATGTGGAGTCACATTCTAGATTTCCGGGAATCGTGTATTCCCCTGCTCCACCTGAGGCAGAATTGGTTCAACATCTTGAAAGCGACCGTGATGAAGGTGGAGAGGAAAATCATGACCTATCGGAGAAGGTAGTTGGCAACGATGATTCAGAAAACAGTTCAGACGAAAATGTGTCACTTTTGGAGTTACGAAGATCTCAGTTTTAGGCCTCATGTCCACTAGCTAAATGGAATTGTGAATTCCGCAGCGGATTTCAGCCACGGAATCCACAGCTGATTTTGCCCATAGGGAATCATTGGCCATCTGCAGTCCATTAAATTGATTTTTGCACCTGTGGATGGCATTTTAAAAGAATTGCGTTTTTCCCGCGTGGGAGAAAAAACACGGCATGCTCCATTTTACCGCGGATTCCGCGCGGATCGGCCGCATTGCTATCACATTGATGGCAATGTGTGCGGATATCTGCAGGCAAAAAAAATACAGTTTAAAGCAAATCCGCCGCGGAAATCCGCAGCAGATTCTGCGCGGATTGTATTTTTCAAGTGGACATGAGACCTTACTGCGGTAGAAATTGTTATAAATGGGCAAAGACTCCGCCTAATAGTAGGGTGCGAACACCCCAACGTAATATCGCATCACAGGCATCTTTCTCAAGGTTGACTGATGATGCAGGAAAAGAACCCTCTAGTATTTGGAATAAACGGTTTGATGAAGAAATGCGGCGACAAATTTTGACTTGGATCAATCAAAGCTTGCAGAGTACAGAACGAGGTTCATCCATCAAAATAAGACTGAACTGGAAGACGTGGAACTGAGTGACCTACGTGCTTTTTTTGGCCTTTTGTTTTATTCTGCATGAACCACGAAAACTCACGATTCTTGTTCAGTACAGATGGTACGGGTTGAGAGTTAGGGTAATGCCCATGGACAGATTATCACTGCGGAAATCGTGGCCAGACACCCGCCGCAATAACCACGCATAGACATGCTATGATAAATGGTTCTCCCCTGCCCACCAGCAGCAATCAGCTGTGAATTTCCGCTTGCGGGGGAAAACTGCAGCATGTTCTAATTTGTGCGGAAAAACACACCGGCGGCTTCCATTGCAGTCAATGGAAGCCATCCGTCCAGTGATACCTCAGCAGTGAGCACTGCGGAAGTATTGCGAGCAATCGCATCGCCGCCCACTGCACTGTGCATGCGCGCCGGCTCAGACTTTCGCTGCAGATCCAGAGAGGTAAGTATAGGGTCTCTGGGGGACATCGGGTCTGATTCCACTGCAATATTACGCAGTCGGAATCTGACCCGGCTGTGGGCATTAGGCTTTATTTAGGTGCTGCATGTTGGAAACAAAATTTCTTGTCCTGCTACTGTGTTTATGATTTGACAATCCAGCTAATGGTGCAGAATGACAAACTGGCAGCTGTAGTCTACATTTTTAATAAGTTTGTTAGCAACAATTGTATGAATTGACTGAAAGTGTCACCGTGGACGACATGCTAGTGCATTTTTGTGGATGAAGTCACATGATTTCATATATGCCAAAGAAACCAGGCAAATATGGCCCGGTAGTGCGAACGTTATGTGAAGCCAAAAGGTTTTCTTTTTATAATGGTTATATATAGAGATGAGCGAGCGTACTCGTCCGAGCTTGATGCTCGTTCGAGTATTAGGGTACTCGAGATGCTCGTTACTCGAGACGAGCATCATGCGATGTTCGGGTTACTTCCATTTTCTTCCCAGAAAAGTTTGTGCCGTTTTCTGGCCAATAGAAACACAGGGAAGGCATTACAACTTCCTCCTGTGAAGTTCCAGCCCTATCCCACCCCCCTGCAGTGAGTGGCTGGGGAGATCAGGTGACACCCGAGTATATAAACTGGGGCCGCCCGCGGCTCGCCACAGATGCACGCTGAGAGACATTGGGGAAAGTGCTGCTGATGCTGCTGCTATAGGGAGAGTGTTAGGCTGTTATCTTCGTCTTCAAGAACCCCAACAGTCCTTCTTAGGGCCACATCTGACCATGTGCAGTACTGTTGAGGCTGCTTTTAGCAGTTTTGCCAATTTTTTTTTTTTTTGTATATCAGGCGTGCAGACCATAGCGTCCTCAGTCTGCAGTCATTTTACTGAGTATAGGGGCAGTACTGGTGAGGCAGGGACAGTGGTGCAGGGAAAGAGATATACTGGCTATATAGGCAGTGGACTTTTTCTTGCTCCCCCTATACTGCTGCTAGTGATATGTTACTGTGGCCTGTCTAGACTGCTACTACTACTGAAATCGAACTAATACTGTGCTCCCCCTATACTGCTGCTTTGGAATTGTTACTGGGGCCTGTCTTGACTGCTACTATTCCTGAAATGGGCGGTTGGGCAGCATGTAACCCAGGAGAAGTGGCAGCGGAGTGTCATGCAGGCAGTGATTGTGCTTTGTTGGAGGTAGTGTGGTGCTTAGCAAAGGTATGCCATGCTAATGAGGGCTTTTCAGAAGTAAAAGTTGTTGGGAGGGGGGGGGCCCACTCTTGCCGGTATTGTGGCTTAATAGTGGGACCTGTGAACTTGAGATGCAGCCCAACATGTAGCCCCTTGCCTGCCCTATCCGTTGCTGTGTCGTTCCCATCACTTTCTTGAATTGCCCAGATTTTCACAAATGAAAACCTTAGCGAGCATCGGCGAAATACAAAAATGTTCTGGTCGCCCATTGACTTCAATGGGGTTCGTTACTCGAAACGAACCCTCGAGCATCGCGAAAAGTTCGTCTCGAGTAACGAGCACCTGAGAATTTTGGTGCTCGCTCATCTCTAGTTATATATATTCTGGAAAAGGCTCTGATAGTACAGGATAGTCCGCAGATGAACAAAGGTATCTCGTTCCAACTCAGTGCGCCCTACGCCTGACATAGCCGATCCAAGGAAGCAACCGTAATGTGACTGCGGATAACTGGCTTTCTACTATGGACCTCGTAGATGAGCTGGCTAAGAGGAACTTGACTTATGTGGGCAGTCAAGAAAAACGAGCAAGAGATACCAAATGAATCCCCAACACAAAAGAGTAGTTGGTTCTACCTTGTTCAGTCTTACGAATCAAAAACTTTGTTTTCACGTCCCTAAACAGAATAAAGCTGTGATCCTCGTATCTTCAACGCACCACAATAGTGAGATGAATTAGTGTTACCAAAACACCTGAAATAATTCTTTATTACAATTTGACCAAAGGAGGAATAGATGAAGCTGATGATAAACATGCAATTAACTCAAGTAGTCGACGAACGAGAAGATGGCTCATGGGGGGGTGCTTTCAAGTTTTAGATTTGAGCGGTATGAACGCTTGTAAATTACGTAACCTATACTAAAGGAAGGACGTCCGTTGGTATAGGTCATATATTACCAGGGAAGTCGAGAGAGGAGATATTCTTGTAAAATTCGCCCGCTCTCTTCTTGCAGCTCACATCCAAAGACGTGTAGTCAACACTAAATTACCGAGAGAACTGAGGTCAACTATGACACGCGTTTTGGGTAAAGATATGCCATAGGAAGATGTCCGGGCTCAAAAAGTTCATCCAGGAAACCAAGAAGTATGCAGACTTTGTCCACCAAGGCTGCACAGGAAGACTGCCTACACGTGTGTGGGGTGCAACAAGCCCGTGTGCCTGCAGTGTTCTCGCTCCTTGTGTAAAGGCTGCCAAATTTAGGCCTAATTAGGCCATTGTCAGAATTTTTAGTTTTTGTTTTCAGAAGTGGCTTATATATACTTTTTTTATCTGAATACATTAGATGAAGAGAAAAAAAGTGTTATTTTAGTTATATCACATGTATTAGATTCATTAAGTCGCTCAAAGTGATATCAAGTCATTTAATAAAAAACTATAAGGACTTCTCAGCCTTATGTATCGTTATTAATATATACAGAAAAATTCATTATTTCTACGTTTTTAAATTATTTATAACCTGAAAATTAATAAAAACAAATTATTGTAAATATCCAGTTTTTATTTTTAAAAAGTTCAACCACAATATATAGGAGACTGTGAGACCCCCGTCTACAGAAGTGTAACAGATGAACCACGGCCACAGGTGAAGGTTAAACTTGATTGCTTCATATAATTCTCTATGCTTGTACCGGTGAACTTGAGCCACTGGCCCGTTTACCCATATTTACTGTGGCCATCCGGTATAGACTATTTATCTGATATCGTATGAGTTAAGACAGTCTTTTCTGCATGTTTTAATGATTTTAACCCTTTTTTTTCACGTTTTGTGTCTTACATATATTTGCAATACAGTTTTTCCAATTTTCTTGTTATTTGGGTTTGCGCCATGCTTTTCTATGGTTCTGCTTTTGCTTATGGCTATAGTTACAGTATGTAGATGTTTGGTGGTTGCACTTCATTTTATTATCTTTGTGGTGCCTGTTCTTATTTATTATTGAAAAACATAGGTCAATCACAAATGTGGTCTTTTAATAATGCAATCTCAAAAAGTTTGCTATAACTTTGGGTCATTTGATTCTCTCCGCTAAACTTAAGCCCTTCGTGACGGAGCTTTTTTTGTTTATTTCTATTTTCGTTTCTTTCTTTCCCATTTTAAAAAATCATAACTCCTTTATTTACCCATCAACGTCGCTGTATGAGGGCTTGTTGTTTTTTGCGGGACGAGTTGTATTTTTCAGTGGGGCTATTTAATGTACCGTATAATGTACTGAAAAACTTTAAAAAAAATTCTAAGTGGAGAGAAATGGGAAAAAAACGACCTTCCGCCATCTTTCGGTGCGCTTTGTTTCTACGGCGCACAAACTGCAACAAAAATGACACAATAACTTTATTCTATGTGTCAGCATGATTACTATGATACCAAACTTGTATAGTTTTTTTTGCTGTACTACTTGTATTTTTTTTAAAAAGATATTACATTTTTTTAATCTTTATTTTTTTAATTATCTTCTGCGCACAGTAGCTTTTTTGTTTTTCCATCGTCATAGTTGTGCGGGGGCTCATTTTTTGCGGGACGTCCTGTAGTTTGCGTTGGTACCATCGTGGAATACATACGGCTTTTTGATCGCTTTTAATTGCATTCTTTATTGGAGACAGGGTGACCCAAAAAAGTGCATTTCTGGCGTTCATCATTCGGGGTAAAATCTGATTTTTGTCTCCCGCGGATCCGGACAGCTTCCATAGGCTTCAATAGAAGCCCGCGGGAGCCGTCCCCGCGGGAGACCCGCATGAAAATGGAGCATGGTCCAGATTTTTTCATGCTCCATTTTTTTAAAATCACTTTTATTGACCATCCGCGGGTATTTATCTACCCTGCGGGTGGTCAATGCATCCCTATGGGGTGCGGATCCGCGTGCGGGAGAAGAGTTAAAATCCGCTGCGGATTTTAATTCTTCTTTTGCCCGTGAACATGAGGCCTTACTGTTTGAAGTTTCAACCAGCATAAAAATCATCGCTGGATCATGGGCTTCTCGTTGCGTGTAAACGCTCCCCACTCAGTGTATACATAGAATGTGAAGCGCTGAGTGAGAACCCAACGAGGATCTGCCTGTGTAAACACTTTGCACGAGGGCTAACAACCCAGCGGTGACTTCAGCGCTTGTGCAGTTGCTTAGCTGATTGTTGTCCCATCTAAAGCCGAATGCACACAGTCGGAAATTCCGCGGCAAGATTCAACGCGGAATTTCCGCCGTTGCACGCTGCTATAGAATTGCATTGGTTTATGCAGTCCTGTGCAGAACGCCGCGATTTTGAGCACGGAAAACTCACGCGATAACAAAATCACGGCATGTCCTATTTCAGAGTCTTGCACTGCCGCATCATCGCTGGCACATCTGCAGAGCAGAGCGAAGATGCCAGACAGGCAAACTGTGGGTCACTACAGGGGCACGGGTCGCATCCCTCTGCGAGAATCTCGCAGTCAGAATCCGACCGGGCCTAAATGGGACATTAAACAAGTGTTTTGCAATTAGTTTTGTTTTTTGATTATGTGACCGCAGGAGATTGTGTCCTCTGACTCACTGTTGGATTAGTCTATGGGCTAGACTGAGGTGCGGAGCCCAAGGATCGCCTTCTTTCCAAGTAGCAGTAGCTGTCAGATGCTCTGTTAAGGAAAGTTCAAAATTAATTAAAAAATAAAAACTAGGCAAAAAACTTCTAATTAAACATGTTACAAAGTGTCTTAAAATCACGTGTACAACTCAAATCCCTCATCACCACCCAAACAAACAAAAGTTTAAATATTCTCTAAGTCTGCAAAATCTGCTAAGGAGAGTTGCTGAGCAGCTAAATGCTTCCTGGCACGTGCCCCTGGGGTACTAAAGCTAATAAAGTGCATCCTTCAGCACTAATTAATGGATATAGTTAATTCACCCACCACATACAAGACATAGGCTTAATGATGGATCTTGTGCTAACTCAATGGAGGCATCGGCTTTCTAAAGTTTTTTTTTAGACTGCCTAACAAAAAGTGTTTGCAGGCCAAGCCAAATATATTTCCTCTAACATAAAAGCTGCCTAACCTCCCAGCACCCACAGAAGCTGTCAATCAGACCGGGGCGTACAGCAGGTAGAACAGTCTATGTATTTATATGCAGTGTCAGATTCTTCTCTGGGAGTTTGTGACAATGTCATGTTATATATTCACCAAAATATGGAAGCTATTTATAAAACCCCGCGCAGTAAAAACTGGATGTTATCCATGAATCTATTGTAAACCCTTCTCAAATTATAGCCACATAAAACTTGGAAGGTTTTATCAATTCTAGCTTTGCAACTTGCAGTGAGACATCGCCATCTAGAGGGCTTCTGAGATATGACAGGCTCGAGTACCTTGCAGAAGAGCCCATAGCATTTACTGTGACCGAAACAAACCCAATGTGCAATAAGAGAAAGAAGTGTCCCATACAAGTAAGAGATTAAAACGTACCGTTAGAATAGAGGTCCAACCTAAATCTAATGCAGCGACAATGAAGCTACCAAGGCAGGATCTGGAAACACACTATAAGGGGGCTATACATGGGTGTACGCACAATAACGCTTGCGCAAACCCACGGCTTTTGCGCTATGGACGTTGCGCTTTCACACGTGTTTTTGTGCATATTACTGTACTTTGTGTGATGGCTGGGCTTTTTCACTTGGGCGCGAGACTTAGCGGCACCCCGAGTTAAATGGCAATTTAGCCTAATTAGTTCCGGATGTGTTCTATTCCCCATAAAATTGCGAAGCATATTGCGTGGGCATTGGGTGCGCACTCCTATGGGGTTTTTAGACTATGAGGCAAATGTGCACTAAAATGAGAGCATTTCAGGTGTGAAATGTGTGCGCATAAATGGACAATAAGAATAAACCCATTGAAGTCAATGGCTTCTATTCTCTGCATACTGTGCGTGTAAATCCGCCGACCGCTCTTAGGGTACGTTTACATGAAGCAGCGATGCTGTGGAATGTCCGCAGCGGAATATTCCACGGAAAATTGTGCAGCATTTCTGCATCCAAAACAGTGGAGTTAAAACCTGGCAGTAGCATAGCCTGGCCAGCAGCGCCGCTCCATGTAAACATCCCCTAAAGTTGGGTTTACATGGCCCTGAATCCTTGCGGCTCCCCACAGTGCCAAATATCACATCCAATTGTGCAGCCTTTGCGGCGGATTTCAGTATGGAAATAGTGTGGATTTGGTGAGAAAAGAGTGAAATCCGTGGTGAAAGTCTACAGCAAAGAGTTGCTATACTGCAGGTCTGAACTGTGTCCCCACGTCATCCCAGGTCCTTCTCTGCACCGCATGGATGACATTTGCTACAATCTCATCCACGAGGATCGCACTGGAAATACTGCGGATCTTCTGAGCAGAAATTCTGTATGGAAAACCGGCAGCCCTTCTGACCTCTATGGGAAGAATCCCTGAAGGGGCGTTTACACCTGGCGGAGGTGTTGCAGAAATGGATTTGCTGCCCAATCAGAGGTATGAAAGTGAGCTTGAGTCACTTACTGCCCCAGGTGAATTCCCCCTATGAGCTCAGGTGTGCGCCTCCTGCTGGAGCGCCATTCAAGCTACAAGTCTGGCTAAGGCCGGTTCTACACAGGTGATAAAATCATGCGATTTTTCATGCGATGCGAGAGCGCGTCAAAATGCAGAAATATGAAGCCCGTGCTTTTCAATGGTTTCCTTCACATTCGCTATGTTTTCATTTATGTGATGTTGCGTGAATAAAAAATCCCTGCATATCCTATCTTTCTGTCATTTGCTCTTTTTATCGCCCATGTTACCCTATGCAGCCGTTGCTTTATCGCATTGAACGGCGCAAACTTGCAATTTTTGTGCTATGCATTTTTAACATTAGAAAGTACTTTTGTCTTTTTTGCAAGAAAATCACGTGAAAATTGTGTGAAAAAACGCACGAGCAAATCACAAGTGGCAGCGATGTGTTTGTGATAAAAAGCAGTTCTCACACTCAAAAACTGCATGAACAAAGACGCGATTTTGTCGCGATTTTCTCTCGCGATGCTAAGCCCAAGAAACTCAGGGGCATCACGTACCAGCCGGCACACGAACATCTGTCTGCATGGCGTCCAATTTCCATGGACCCGACACATTCCACTTGAAAGTGAAACCAGAGATGAATGGGATATGCAATGTTGTTCTTAAAAAGACCATTTGCGCACTTTATACTTGGAGCAATCACAGCGACGCCACATCCAGGGCTGCTTCCATTTTCCATCTCCATTTGGGGAGTAGCAAAAAACGTCATCCGTGGGCTGAAGGGATCCACTTGTGATGGAATTGAGTTAAGCTGCCTATAACTTGCGAGCGGCACAACCCCCCCTAACTGTTATAGTGCAGGGTTGCACAGTTGCGCTGCAGTCTGTGGTGGTCCAACTCCTGTTACGGCCCGTGTCTGTGTGGCCCTAGCTTAAGGCCGCCTTCATGCAGGCAGTACATGCTGCAGAATATCCGCTAGCAAAGTTGCGGTGACAACTCCACATCCAAACCAAGTGAATGAGAGGCACAAATTTCCTTCACATGTAGTGGAATTTTTCTGCTGCAAATACGCAAGAAATTGGAAAAATTCTGTTGATTTATGAATCAGGACTAATTAAGGCATATTTCACACGGGCGAGCATAATATCGGGCCATGAAACTCCCATGCTCTGGAATGTGCGATTTACCCGCGGATGCGAGATGTTTGTGTGTCAATAACAAGTTGTATCACTTCAGGGAAGTAGCGATCCTCCGGCGCACGGCAAGTGTTTCTCATTATTTTCAATGGGAAGCCTCACATCACAGTCGTGTGCACCTCGAACATCGCGCAATGTCTTTCCGGGCCCATTGAAAACAATGAGTAAGGTGTTCCAAGCGAAGGCCCAAGGATAGCACATGACGCAATTTTTCCCACATTGTGATGCGAAGCGGGAAAAAAAAAATCGCACATGAATTGCTCAAAAGAATGGGGGTTCATATTTGTGGGAGATTTTTATGTGAAAGTAGGCAAAGCTGCGGAAATGCAACACAATGTTACCATAGAGATCAATGGAGAACATAAAAACTGCACCAAAGTCTTTAAATATACTTCTGATGCAGAAATACAATGACGCTGCCTGGAATTCTGTGTTCATGGTGCTTGAAAATAAAATTTGCCAGTGTGACCTCCGTGCCGGAACGACCACGTCACAAAATAGGAACACGTTCCATAGTGGGGAAAGTGCACATAAAATCACCAGTCCATATACAATATCTACAACGAAAACCGCAGGAAATTACCCAAAGCTCCTTAACTCCATCCGTGTACAGACAAGAAAGAGAGATTCTGCAGCAGAATTTCCACAGCTCAGATATCGGGTGTGAAGGTACTGTAGCCTAAGGCAGTGGTTCTCAACCGTTTTCAGCCCAGCACCTCCTTTAGGTTTCGGGATGGTGGCTAGCCTCCCCCAAGCCTTACTAGTTTAAACGCAGTGAAAGTTTACCTTGTTTCCAAAGATAAAAGTACAAATTAAAATACTGAATACTTTTTTGGAAAGTCTGATCATGTTTAACAGATTAGCATTAATTGGTAATTTTAAGAGACATGTTTTCACAAAGTATTTCAGTCTACTAAATTTTTAAAACCAGGTAATTATGGATACAATAATAAATAGGTTTTATTGCAGAAGCTAATTTTTTGGGAAGCATCAATAGAAACGGACAATGTATAAAGAAAGTGCAAGATATACATTAATCCTTAATGGTCAGAAGACTAATTAAAATGCAAGAACAATGAAATTCGACTAATAATAATAATGTTTGCCACAATCAATCTGTGTCAGTAATGGCTGCCTTGGGCCTGATGAGCAGACGCCAATTTAATGATATCTGGTTTTAGCTTTGCCAACCGCAGTCTCAAGTCACCCCTTTTACATAACTGCAGTTTGCTTCTCGCTTTTGTCAGGAGCTGCTGAACCATGCTGAAGCCCCTCTCCACTAAGTACGTAGATGGAAAAGCTAACACAAGCAACTTAACTTCCTGCCACGGGATAGGATAGCAATTCTTCACTTTCACCCCAAAACATTCATAGCTACACTGTTGGAAAAGTGTTTGGGCTTTACTATCATGTTCAATCAACTGATCTTGTAATCTGAGATGAAATTCTCCTGCATCTGCTGAAAATGGATTGAGTACCCACGTTGGTATTTCAAGGGTATTTAGATCATGAAATCTAGTTTGCATGTCTTTTTAGGCTTGTGTGAGGTGTGAGCAAAAAATGTTTAAGTCTGCATCTTGAAGTTTGTCTCCATCTTAATGTACAATTTCTTGAAGACTGGGAAACTGACAGAGCTCGCGTCAACTCAGGTTATTGGTATGAAGGTCCAGTTTGGCAATGAAGTAAGAGATTATACCTTTAGCCTTAATTAAATTCATTTTGTTTCCTTGCAGCTTTGTGTTGACCTTTGTTGAGTTTGTCAAATATGTCTGCGAGATAGGCAATGTCAAGACATCGTAGTTCGGTTGCATTGCAAAGCCTTTGGGTCAATCAGCTGAAGAAACTTGACTACTGTGTCAAAATGTTTATAGAAGCATTGTAAGCACTTTCCTTTGGACAGTCACTTCTCTTTGGTGTGTAGGAGTAGACATTCAGATTCTTCGTAATGGCCTTGATAGAGTTTGGAGAAAAGAGTACACTTTCTTGTTAACAGCATTAATTACAAAGCTAAGAGAATCATGCAATCTCTCACATGAGCAACAAGGTGCTGCCGATGGATCACACAGTGGACGCCCATTATGCCAGGTGTAGCAGATTTTTAAATGGGCTATAAGTACGCAATATCGACCAATCATGGATGCAGCTCCGTTGGTTGCACAAGCAAGTACATTTGTTAAAGGGATGTTTTTTTCTTGGAAACATTCTTCCACTCTTTTGTATATTCTTCTTGAAACGGTGTCATTACTCAAAGGACTCGATTTCACCATGGCACACGCATCAGGCCCCGGCATAGTACTGACAATTTCTTTAACGGCAGGTAACACAATAGTATGCAATTTGCCACATTGCGCTATTAAAGTATCCACAAATGACTGGACAAACAAACACTTCACACAAATGAAAAAAATGTACGAGGCGATTCCCACTTATGGTATGTGGAAACTGAAATTAGGATTTTGTGGAATAATGCTTCGTCCCAAATTCACCTCCGTTATTCATAAAAGTTCACATAGTCTCCTAGTTTCCCTACTGATAAGGGGGATCAAAGATAAGAGGGGGAGGGGAACAAAATCTCTTCCCCCTACTACAATAGATAAATAATTGGAAGAATAGTGTTTTCCCCCATCCAATAAGATGCGATTAAATATAAAATATCGCAAAAAAAAAAAAAAGGATGGGGTGGGCTGTTCAAACTGCAATAAATAATTGAACAGAAGAATAATTGCCCCAATCCCATAAACAGCCGTTAGACAACAATCCCTCTCTACACTTTTCAAGAAGCCTTTTGATGTTCTATATCTCTATTTATTTCGGCTCTGCTTTATCAACTGATTTCAACTGCTCTTATTGAAATTTTCCACTTCCAAAGTCCCATCTACTCTTCACTGCTATTACTGCACTTCTTTAACTAGATACTTCTTCCTTCTGCTTTTACTTCCCTCACAGATAGTTATCTCTGATGTTCTATTTCTATGGCCGCCTGCACACGGCTGGGTTGGATCCCGCAGGAGGAATTCTTGCAGCGGGATGCGACCCGTGACCTTATACTTACCTGTCTGGTGTCTTCTCTCTCTGCACTGCGATGTGCTGGCTGGCGCCCAGCCGCACATGCGCAGTGCAGAGGCGGCGCATAACCAGTGACATTTCTGTGCGGGCCTCTGTGAGGCTCGCACAGAAATAGGACATGCCGTGAATCTTCAGCATAGGAAGTGAATCGACTGTGTAGGAGGTGTATCTGTAGCGGAGGAAGTATATATGTGACAAATGAGGTGAATCCGCAGTGTATGATGTGTTTCTGTGACAAGGTGAATCCATGAGTATTACGTGAATTCAGTGTATGAGGCGTATCTGTGACATATGAGGTGAATCCTCAGCAAATGAAGTGAACCCGCACTGTATCAGGTGAATCTGCAGCATATGAGGTGTATCTGCAGTGTGTGAGTTGAATTCATAGTGTATGAGGCAAATGCACAATGCATCAAATTCAGAATGTGAATTTACAGTACGTGAGGTGAATCCACAGTATATGATGTAAATCCACAGTGTATGATGTGTATCTGTAACGTACAAGTTGAATGCGCAGTGTATGAGGTGAATCTGCAGTATATGAGGTAAATGCGCAGTGTATGAGGTGAATCTGCAGTATGAGGTAAATGCGCAGTGTATGAGGTAAATCCACAGTATACATGCTGAACCCGCAGTGTATAAAAGGAATTTGCAGTGTATGAGGTGAATCCGCATTAATTAAGGTGAATCTGCACTATATGAGGTGAATTCGTAGTGTTTCAGCTGAATCCACAGTGTATCAGGTGAATCTGCAGAATATGAGATCAATCCACTGTGTGTGAGGTGAATCAGCAGCGTGTGAGGTGAATCAGCAGCGTATGGGATGTATCTGTGAAGTATGAGGTGAATCCGCAGTATATAAGGTGTATCTGTGACATATGAGCTGAATCTGCAGTGTATGAGGTGTATCTGTGATATATGAGGTGAATCGCTGTGTATGAGGTGTAACTATGACGTATGAGGTGAATCAGCAACGTATGAGGTGAATCTTCAGTGTATGAGGTGCATCCGTGACATATGACTTAAATCCACAGTATAAGAGATACATCTGTGACATATGAGGTGAATCCACCATATATCACGTGAATACAAGGTGAATCTGCGGCGTATGAGGTGAACCCGCAGCATAAGAGGTAAATCCACAGTGTATAAGGTGAATCTGCAATATATGAGGTGAATCCGCAGTATAAGAGCTGAATCTGCAGTTTTTAAGGGGAATCCGCAGTGTATAGAGGTGAAAGCCATATTATTTAAGGTGATTCTGCACTATATGAGGTGAATTCGAAGTGTACCAGGTGAATTTGCAGTGTACCAGGTGAATCCGCAGTGTAACAGGTGAACGAACATACAATGTATGATGTGTTTCTGTGACAAATAAGGTGAATCAATGAGTATTGCGTGAATTCACAGTGTATGAGGCGTATCTGTGACATATGAGGTGAATCCTCAGCGTATGAAGTGAATCCACAGTCTATCGGGTAAATCTGCAGCATATCAGGTGAATCTGCAATGTATCACGTGAATTCACAGCATATCAAGTGAATCTGCAGCATATGAGGTGTATCTGCAGTGTGTGAGTTGAATTCATAGTGTATGAGGCAACTCCACAATGTATGAGGTGAATTAATAGTACATGAGGTAAATCCGCAATGCATGAGGTGAATCCACAGTATATAATAATAATAATCTTTATTTGTATAGCGCCAACTTATTCCGCAGCGCTTTCAGGCATGGATAAATGCAAAACAATACAACAATTGCAACAATTACAATGTGAGATACATTCGGTTAGACGCAAATGGGTTGGGGGTGGTACAGGAGGTGCAGGGGTTGGGGAACACAGGCAATAGGAAATTTTATGTACAGATCATTTATATGAAGGCAAACAGGGTGGGGCACCATAGGGAGGGGCGAGGGACTAGGTCAGGAGATTTGGTATGCTTCCCTGAAGAGGTGCGTTTTTAAGGCACGTCTGAAATTTCGTGCATCGGGAATTGTCCGGATGCCTTGGGGTAGAGCATTCAGGAGTATGGGTGCTGCTCTAGTGAAGTCCTGTAGGCGAGCATGAGAGGTTCGTATTACAGGGGTGTTTAGTCTGAGGGTGTTAGCCGATCAGAGTGAGCGCGCTGGGTATATGACGTGAATCCAAGATGTATGAGGTAAATCCAGCTGAATCTGCAGTGTACGAGCTGAATCTGCAGTGTACGAGCTGAATCTGCAGTGTACGAGCTGAATCTGCAGTGTACGAGCTGAATCTGCAGTGTATAAAAGGAATCTGCAGTGTATGAGGTGAATCCGCAGTAATTAAGTTGAATCCGCACTATATGAAGTTAATCCGCAGCGTATCAGGTGAATCCGCAGCGTATCAGGTGAATCCGCAGCGTATCAGGTGAATCCGCAGCGTATCAGGTGAATCCGCAGCGTATCAGGTGAATCCGCAGCGTATCAGGTTAATCCGCGGCGTATCAGGTTAATCCGCAGCGTATCAGGTTAATCCGCAGCATATCAGGTGAATCCGCAGTATATAAGATGTATCTGTGAAGTATGAGCTGAATTCGCAGTATATGAGGTGTATCTGTGACATATGAGGTGAATCTGCAGTATAAGAGATAAATCCACAGTGTATGAGGTGAATCCGAGACATATGAGGTGAATCTGTGGGGTATAAGATGTATCTGTAATGTAAGAAGTGAATCTGCAGTGTTTGAGGTGAATCCACAGTATACAAGGTGAATCTGCAGTATATGAGGTGTACCTCATGTATGAGGTGAATATGCAGTGTATGAGATGTATCTGTGACGTATGAGGTGAATCCGCAGTGTATAAGGTGTATCTATGACAAACGAGGTGAATCCGAAGTGTATGATGTGTATCTGTGACGTATGAGGTGAGTCCGCAGTGTATAAGGTATATCTATGACATACGAGGTGAATCCGAAGTGTATGATGTGTATCTGTGACGTGTGAGGTGCAGAGCATGAGAAAAATCTACTGCACGAGGTGTATCTGTGACGTATGAGGTGAATAATCTGTGACGTATGAGGTGAAGCAACAGCGTATGAGGTGAATCGGTGATGTTTGAGGTGAATCCACAGTATAGGAGGTATGTATATCTGTGATGTATGAGGTGAGTCCGCAATGTATGAGGTAAATCTGTGACGTATGAGGTTAATCCGCAGTACATGAGTTGTATCCACAGTGCATGAGGTGAATCTGTGATGCATGAGGTGAATCCACAATGTATGATGTAAATCTGCAGTGTATGAGGTGGATCTGACGTATAAGGTGAATCCCCAGTGTATGAGGTGAATCTGTGATGTATGAGGTGCATCTGATGTATGATGTGAATATGCAGTGTATAAGGGGGATCTGTGATGTATGAGATGAATCCGCGGTGTATGAGATGAATCTGTGATTTATGAGATGAATCCGCGGTGTTTGAGATGAATCTGTGATGTATGAGGTGAATCCGCAGTGTATAAAAGGAATCTGCAGTATATGAGGTGCATCCGCTTTATTTAAGTTGAATCTGCACTATATGAAGTGAATTTGTAGTGTTTCAGCTGAATCCGCAGCGTATGAGGCGAATCCGCAGCGTATCAGGCGAATCCGCGGCGTATCAGGTGAATCCGCAGCATATCAGGTGTATCTGCAGTGTGTTCGTTGAATTCATAGTGTATGAGGCAAATCCACAATGTATGAGGTGAATTAATAGTACATGAGGTAAATCCGCAATGCATGAGGTGAATCCACAGTATATGACGTGAATCCAAGATGTATGAGGTAAATCCAGTGTATGATCTGTATCTGTGACGTGAGGTGAATGCGCAGTATACGAGGTGAATCTGCAGTGTATAAAAGGAATCAGCAGTGTATGAGGTGAATCTGCAGTGTGCGAGCTGAATCTGCAGTGTATAAAAGGAATCTGCAGTGTATGAGGTGAATCCGCAGTAATTAAGTTGAATCTGCACTATATGAAGTTAATTCATAGCGTATCAGGTGAATCCGCAGCATATCAGGTGAATCCGCAGCATATAAGATGTATCTGTGAAGTATGAGCTGAATTCGCAGTATATGAGGTGTATCTGTGACATATGAGGTGAATCTGCAGTATAAGAGATAAATCCACAGTGTATGAGGTGAATCCGAGACATATGAGGTGAATCTGTGGGGTATAAGATGTATCTGTAATGTAAGAAGTGAATCTGCAGTGTTTGAGGTGAATCCACAGTATACAAGGTGAATCCGCAGTATATGAGGTGTACCTGATGTATGAGGTGACTATGCAGTGTATGAGATGTATCTGTGATGTATGAGGTGAATCCACAGTGTATAAGGTGTATCTATGACAAACGAGGTGAATCCAAAGTGTATGATGTGTATCTGTGACGTATGAGGTGAATCCGCAGTGTATAAGGTGTATCTATGACATACGAGGTGAATCCAAAGTGTATGACGTGTATCTGTGACGTGTGAGGTGCAGAGCATGAGAAAAATCTACTGCACGAGGTGTATCTGTGACGTATGAGGTGAATCTGTGACGTATGAGGTGAATCCACAGTGTATGAGGTGAATCCACAGCGTATGAGGTGAATCCACAGCGTATGAGGTGAATCGGTGATGTTTGAGGTGAATCCACTGTATAGGAGGTATATCTGTGATGTATGAGGTGAGTCCGCAATGTATGAGGTAAATCTGTGACTTATGAGGTTAATCCGCAGTGCATGAGTTGAATCCACAGTGCATGAGGTGAATCCGCAATGAATGATGTAAATCCGCAGTGTATGAGGTGGATCTGTGACGTATGAGGTGAATCCCCAGTGTATGAGGTGAATCCGTGATGCATGAGGTGAATCTGTGAAGTATGAGGTGAATCCGCAGTGTATGAGGTGCATCTGATGTATGATGTGAATATGCAGTGTATAAGGGGGATCTGTGATGTATGAGATGAATCCGCAGTGTATGAGATGAATCTGTGATGTATGAGATGAATCTGTGATGTATGAGATGAATCCGCGGTGTTTGAGATGAATCTGTGATGTATGAGGTGAATCGGCAGTGTACGAGCTGAATCCGCAGTGTATAAAAGGAATCTGCAGTATATGAAGTGAATCCACTTTATTTAAGTTGAATCTGCACTATATGAAGTGAATTCGTAGTGTTTCAGCTGAATCCGCAGCGTATCAGGTTAATCCGCAGCGTATCAGGTGAATCCGCAGCGTATCAGGTGAATCCGCAGCGTATCAGGTGAATCCGCAGCGTATCAGGTGAATCCGCAGCGTATTAGGTGAATCCGCAGCGTATCAGGTGTATCTGTGAAGTATGAGCTGAATCCACATTATATGAGGTGTATCTGTGACATATGAGGTGAATCTGCAGTATAAGAGATAAATCCAGTGTATGAGGTGAATCCGAGACGTATGAGGTGAATCTGTGGGGTATAAGATGTATCTGTAATGTAAGAAGTGAATCTTCAGTGTTTGAGGTGAATCCACAGTATACAAGGTGAATCCGCAGTGTATGAGGTGAATATGCAGTGTATGAAATGTATCTGTGACGTATGAGGTGAATCCGCAGTGTATAAGGTGTATCTATGACAAACAAGGTGAATCCGAAGTGTATGATGTGTATCTGTGACGTATGAGGTGAATCCACAGTGCATAAGGTGTATCTATGACATACGAGGTGAATCCGAAGTGTATGATGTGCATCTGTGAGATGAATCGGCAGTGTACGAGCTGAATCTGCAGTGTATAAAAGGAATCTACAGTATATGAGTTGAATCCGCTTTATTTAAGTTGAATCTGCACTATATGAAGTGAATTCGGAGTGTTTCAGCTGAATCCGCAGTGTATGAGGTGAATCAGCAGCGTATCAGGTGAATCAGCAGCGTATGAGATGTATTTGTGAGGTATGAGGCGAATCCGCAGTATATGAGGTGTACCTGTGACATATGAGGTAAATCTGCAGTATAATAATAATAATCTTTATTTGTATAGCGCCAACTTATTCCGCAGCGCTTTCAGGCATGGATAAATGCAAAACAATACAACAATTGCAACAAATACAATGTGAGGTACATTGGGTTAGACACAAATGGGTTGAGGGTGGTACAGGAGGTGCAGGGGTTGGGGAACACAGGCAATAGGAAAGTTTATGTACAGATCATTTATTAGAAGGCAAACAGGGTGGGGCACCATAGGGAGGGCAGGGGACTAGGTCAGGAGATTTGGTATGCTTCCCTGAAGAGGTGCGTTTTTAAGGCACGTTTGAAATTTCGTGCATCGGGAATTGTCCGGATGCCTTGGGGTAGAGCATTCCAGAGGATGGGTGCTGCTCTGGTGAAGTTCTGTAGGCGAGCATGTGAGGTTCGTATTACAGGGGTGTTTAGTCTGAGTGAGTTAGCCGATCGGAGTGAGTGGGCTGGGTGGTGTACTGACAGTAGGGAGGCGATGTATGGTGACGCAGCACCATGTAGAGCTTTGTGAGTGAGGTAGAGGAGTTTAAATTTAGTTCTGCAGTGGATGGGCAGCCAATGCAGCGACTGGCATAATGCAGAGGCGTCTGAATAATGACTGGATAGAAAAATGAGTCTAGCTGCTGCATTTAGTATGGATTAGAGTGGAGCGAGTCTAGTGCGGGGAAGGCCGATGAGTAGCGAGTTGCAGTAGTCAAGCCGGGAGTGGATGAGGGCAACCACGAGTGCCTTTAGCGTGTCCGTGGTTAGGAACGGACGTTTTTTAGCAATATTTCTGAGGTGCATGTGGCATGTTTGGGCCAGAGATTGGATATGGGGGGCAAAGGAGAGGTCAGAGTCCAGTGTGACCCCAAGGCATCGGGCATGCCGTCTGGGGGTTATGATGGTGCCAAACACTGGAATGGAGATGTTGAGGGGAGGTCGGTTAGAAGGTGGAAAGACAAGGAGGTCAGTTTTAGAGAGGTTTAGTTTGAGAAAAAGGGAGGACATAGTTTTAGAGACAGCGGACAGACAGACGGTGATAAATTTAAGGAATAGTCCAGAGATCTCATGAGAGGAGGTGTATAGTTGGGTGTCATCTGCGTAAAGATGGTATTGGAGGCCAAATTTGTGGATGGTTTGTCCAATTGGGGCAGTATAGAGAAGAGAAGGGGACCAAGGACCGAGCCCTGGGGTACCCCAACAGCGAGAGGAAGTGGAGCAGAGATAGAACCAGCAAAGGAAACACTGAAAGAGCGGTCAGAGAGGTAGGAAGAGAACCAGGAGAGAGCAGTATCCTTTAGACCAATAGAGCGGAGCATAGTGAGAAGGACATTATGGTCGACAGTGTCAAATGCAGCAGACAGGTCAAGTAGCATTAGTAGGGAGTAGTCATCTCTCGACTTTGCAGTCATCAGGTCATTTGTTACTTTTGTAAGGGCAGTTTCGGTCGAGTGTAGATAGCGGAAGCCAAACTGGAGGGATAAGAGATATATCCACAGTGTATGAGGTGAATTCGAGACGTATAAGGTGAACTTGAAACATATGAGGTGAATGATGTGTATCTGTGACGTATGAGGCGAATCCACAGTGTATAAGGTGAATCTGCAGCATTTGTGGTGAATTCGTAGTGTTTGAAGTGAATCCGCGACATGTGAAGTGAATTTGCAGCATATGAGGTGTATCTGTAATGTATGAGGTGAATCTGCAGTGTATCAGGTGAATCAGCAGCATATGAGGTGAATCTACAGAGTTTGAGGTGTATCTGTAATGTGTGAGGTGAATCTGCAGTGTATGAGGTGTACCCGTAACGTGTCTGGTGAATCTGCAGCATAAGAGATGTATCTGTGAAGTATGAGGTGAATCCGCAGTATATGAGGTGTATCTGTGACATATGAGGTGAATCTACAGTGTATGAGGTGTATCTGTGATATAAGAGGTGAATCGGCTGCGTATGAGGTGTATCTATGACGTATAAGGTGAATCCGTAGTGTATGAGGTGTATTTGTGATGCATGAGGTGAATTTGCAGTGTACGAGATGTATCTGTGACGTATGTGAATCTGCATTTTCGGAGGTGTATCTGAAACGTATGAGGTGAATCTGTGGGGTATAAGGTGTATCTGTAATGTAAGAAGTGAATCTGCAGTATTTGAGGTGAATCCACAGTATATGAGGTATACCTGATGTATGAGGTGAATATGCAGTGTATGAGATGTATCTCTGACGTATGAGGTGAATCCGCAGTGTATGATGTGTATCTGTGACGTGTGAGGTGCGGAGCATGGGAAAAATCTACTGCACAAGGTGTATCTGTGAGGTATGAGGTGTATCTGCGACGTATGAGGCAAATCCCCAGTGTATGAGGTGAATTCACAGTGTATGGGGTGAATCAGTGATGTATGAGGTGAATCCCCAGTGTATGAGGCGAATCTGTGATGTATGAGGTGAATCGGTGATGTATGAGGTGAATCCACAGTGTATGAGGTGAATCCGTGATGTATGAGGTGAATCCGTGATGTATGAGGTGAATCCACAGCGTATGAGGTAAATCTGTGATGTATGAGGTGAATCCACAGTGTATGAGGTGAATTCACAGTGTATGAGGTTAATCTGTGATGTATGAGGTGAATCCACAGTGTATGAGGTGAATCTGTGATGTATGAGGTGAATTCACAGTGTATGGGGTGAATCTGTGATGTATGAGGTGAATTCACAGTGTATGGGGTGAATCTGTGATGTATGAGGTGAATTCACAGTGTATGGGGTGAATCTGTGATGTAGGAGGTGAATCCACAGTGTATGAGGTGAATCTGTGATGTAGGAGGTGAATCCACAGTGTATGAGGTGAATCTGTGATGTAGGAGATGAATCCACAGTGTATGAGGTGAATCTGTGATGTAGGAGGTAAATCCAGTGTATGAGGTTAATCTGTGATGTATGAGGTGAATCCACAGTGTATGAGGTGAATCTGTGATGTATGAGGTGAATCCACAGTGTATGAGGTGAATCTGTGATGTAGGAGGTAAATCCACAGTGTATGAGGTGAATCCGTGATGTATGAGGTGAATCCGTGATGAGGTGAATCCACAGCGTATGAGGTAAATCTGTGATGTAGGTGAATCCACAGTGTATCAGGTGAATCCACAGTGTATGAGGTGAATCTGTGATGTATGAGGTGAATTCACAGTGTATGGGGTGAATCTGTGATGTATGAGGTGAATCTGTGATGTATGAGGTGAATCCACAGTGTATGAGGTGAATCTGTGATGTAGGAGGTAAATCCACAGTGTATGAGGTGAATCCGTGATGTATGAGGTGAATCCGTGATGTATGAGGTGAATCCACAGCGTATGAGGTAAATCTGTGATGTAGGAGGTGAATCCACAGTGTATGAGGTGAATTCACAGTGTATGAGGTTAATCTGTGATGTATGAGGTAAATCCACAGTGTATGAGGTGAATCTGTGATGTATGAGGTGAATTCACAGTGTATGGGGTGAATCTGTGATGTATGAGGTGAATTCACAGTGTATGGGGTGAATCTGTGATGTAGGAGGTGAATCCACAGTGTATGAGGTGAATCTGTGATGTAGGAGGTGAATCCACTGTGATAGACATGATGATTAGTCAGTGTAAAATGTCTATTGATTTGTACTAAACTAGATGTATTACGCAGCTGTAGTGACTTTAACTCTTAGAGGCTAATGACTGCTTAATTTCATTATAGTAATTGCCAGACAATGGCATGGTGAAAAGATGTGTTTTGTGACTTCAGCCTAATGTGGAACTCTGCTGCATAAGGAAAGAGTTAAATCACAGTGTTATATGTTATTGCTTGTGTTCCTCTTGAGTGTTTTCCCAGTCCTTCCCCATCCCCCCCACACAGAATCTTCTTCAACAAAGATACTTACTTTCAGTTTCAGTTTTGAGCACATGTTTGTAAGACAAAGACTTGCTTATACATTGGACTTGAGAGAAGGTGGGCAGGAAGGAGGGGGGATTCTATATGATCCGACAAATGAGAATCCTATATGTTACTGATGTAATCTGTTGCACGCCCATTAAAGGGCAGGTGTTATGCTTTACAATAAAAGGGGCTGTCTGGGTGTTTCTGCCCAGAGAGCCATTTTGGATATGAGACTGATAGCTTGTGTCTGATCTGGTCGATGATGTGTGCACACTATACAATTTGGAAGCTACAAAATACCCCGAAACCTGCTGGAGAAAACCAATGACCAGCTCAGTGGCGTTCCTGGGTGCGCGGGTGGATCTGTGAGGTCAGAGCCTGGAACGTATAGAGACCGGCAGATAGCATGCGGAACTCAGGGGCCCAAAAATCTACAGAACACGGTAAGATTGCTTTATTTTAATCTACCTGTGTCAAGCTGATTTCTAACTGCTAATCTGCCTGTATCTGATCCAGACTAGACCTTCACTGAAAGGCAGGTAATAACTCTAGTTCTGTCCACCCGATTACCACCATATTACCTGTCGAGGGGTATTTTGTATGCTGTGGCTGCTGTGTCTGAGACGGTTAAAGATTGTGTATACAAGACCAAGAGATAAATTCTGTCAGGGTTAATGTGTCAGAAGGGCGGACTTGGCTGTTTAAGTCTGAGGGAGCGCGCCAGACACTTACTCCTAGGTAACTAGTGAGGTCAGGAAAATTTGATACGCGTATGCACTTGTATGATTGAGCGTGTTATGTGCTCTCATACGTGAGGAGGAATATGCAGGGTTTAAAAAAAGTGTATTTACATGTATGATTGAGCGTGTTATGTTCTCATATGTGAAAAGGTATATACGCGGGAATTATAGCCGTGCTTTGTGTGTCGGCTGAAGGCTCCAGAAGCTCTTGGTCATTAAAAATAATAAGTCTTTGTGTGTTTCAGACGTTTAGGTTAAAGAATGTGCAGTGTTTATTATTGGGGGAATGTTACTGATAAGAGAGTGGACTGAAGTTAAGCCACTGAAAGCTTTTCCCAGTTAACCCGTTTGTTCCCTTTGCCTATAGTGTTAATGTGAAGAGGTGGAATTTGGTAAAGGAGTTTTACTGTGTCCAGAAATTTCAAATAGGATAGAATAAGCAGGCAGAATAGAATACGGGATCAGTGCAGGATGTTTTGGAATATGCAAAACATGTAGAAACGTTTTACAAAGAAAAGGATCAGGAAAAGTTGCAGAAAGAAATGTCAGGTTATGGACAGATAAGCAGAAATGAGTATGGTAAGATAGACTGTAGAAAGTTTTCAGAAGATGAGCAGGAAGCCCAGCAGAAAGAAAGGTGTTTTAGCTAGTTTTTGCTAGGAGGTGGTATAACGTAGGAAAGAGATTCAAGAGGGGAAAGCGTGTAGTGGGGGATGTGTATTGCTTATGAACAATGTAATGCCTTTGTGTTGACTACAGCCCCTCCCTGTAATGGCGGCCGCACTTGCAATGTTTAAAACCCCACATAGTGTGACTCTGCAGCAAATGTGGTGAGCCCTGCCCCCACCCTGAAATTACTTCCCCCCCATGTGCTCACTTTCAGGGTGTGTGATGTTACTTCCGGCTATTCCAATCCGGGATAGGACTAAGCCCCGCCCCTTCCTCCTCCAGCAGCCATCTTGCCTCACCTGGGAGATTTGTAGCCCCGCCTTTTCTGCCTCTGGTGGCCATTTTGCTGCACTCGGGAGGCCTACATTCCCCAATGCCACTGTATCTAGTGTTAACATCGTGATTGTCTGAAGCAAGGTCTTGTTTGACCAGACTTTGTTATACTCCAAAATGTGGCCACCTTGGATGTGTGATAAGTTCAGGGAAACAAACCTTTGTGAAGATGCAGCTTGGGACATAGTAGATGACTAAGCTGGTTTATAGTGTATGGAAGATTGGAGTTGATGCATGGGGGACAGAGGCCAGGGATCCATGACAGGGGATGCCTTCTCATGGTGTGTTCCCAGGGGCTCTGTTTTCCACTGCCTGCTTCTCCAATGGATGTTCAGACAGATGATGTTACGGAAGGCTCCTACAGATGGAATAATTTCCCTACAGTCACCCAGCAAACTTTTTCACGCAATTTGATGAAGTAATTTTACTTTTTATGTGAGAAAGAGGGACTGAATTGCCCAGAGTAGGATGTTAATTCATCCGTATTTAGTTTTTTTCCTTAAGTCTTGTATATGCTAGTGTCAGTCTACACTGAAGCTATAATTCTATTCCGACAGGAGAGTGAAAGTTAAACGCTGGACGTTCCTTGAAATACTATTACACTGGGTGACGTAAAATTTTACTTGTGTTGCGTCCCCTTGTGTTAAAAAATGCTAACTGCGACCTGAAAAAAAAATTTTTAAGAAGATTTTTGCTCAGACTTCGCTGCGTACAATGTCACCTTGACCTACAAAGTGCTTGTTTTTGTGCCTCTTGGTTTCCTTTTTCAACGTTGTACTAGTTTGAACGCGATTACTCTTTTTCCATTGAGTATTCTGGTTCAAAAGAGGGGAGGCATAGGTGATCTGGGTCATAGATGATCTAGGTGTTGTAGATCAGCTATTAGGTTTAAAAAAAATAAATAAATGAAATAAGATAAAAAGGAAATAAATGATTTTGTGCTACGAGATTCCGAGCCATGTGAAATAGAACATCAACACGATTATTTAGTACTAATACAGTAAGAAACTGCAGGTATGCAAACAGTTACCGGAATCTCTGTTGATAATGCATATGTTGAGCTTTTTGCAGATGGTACCAGGGTGAGGATTGACGACTCCACATCGGATATGCAGTGGTCACACAACAAGATGTCCTAGAAGCAGAAGCTCTGCCTCCGCATGTCTCAGCACAAGAAGCGGAACTGAAGGCCCTCACTGAGGCGAGTAGAGTGGCGAGAGGTAAGACGGCAACCCTTTACACTGACTCCTGGTATGCATTTGGCATAGCTCATGATTACGGCCCAATATGGAAGGCCAGACAGTTTTTTACCTTAGCAGGACAACCAATTGAGAATGGTGCAGCGGTGCAGAGTCTCATGGAGGCCCTACTTCTACCTGACAAAGTTGAGAGTTCGCACCGATTCCTACACTGGAGAAGCGAGAGGCGACACCCTCGCCGACAGCGCAGCAAAGGCAGCGGCCCTCAAGCCGTGGAAGAAAGATACTGACGGCATGAGTCAGTAGTAAAAACTTTGGACATTGACAAAATTTGGACTTTGATATGCTAAAGACTTTTACAGTTACAACCCAGCAAGGAAGGAAAGAATAAATGGACTAATATGGGAGCAGCAGAAACAGGACAGCATATGGTGAACAGTCAACAGCACTTGCCCACCACAGTTCCTGTATCCCATGATGGCCCAGCTGATGGACGGAAAGACCCACCAAGTAAAGCAGCAATGACGTCGACGCTTGAAAGAGGACGGGCGACTTCTGGGTTCTCTGTAGCTGCTGCATCATTTGTCCAGTTTAGCATGATCTATGCCATAGGTGAGTCAGGGCAGAAGTAAATTTGCCACAACACACTTGCCGGGACCACTCTACCCATTTCAGGGATTGCAAATTGACTACATTCAGCTCCCACTTGTTGGGAAGTATGAATACGTGTTTGTTGTTGTTGATGTCTTTGCAGGTTGGAGGCCGACCCTGTTACCAAGGCAAACAAGTAGGTAACCGCAAAGAAGCTCATGAACGAGGTAAACTGTGAATATGGGGTACCAGAAGTGATTCAGAGTCAGACAGAGGTATAAACTTCGCAGGTGAATGTAACTTGTCATGTCTGCTCTGGGTGTATCCCAGACCTTTTATATACTCTACCACCTTTAGAGTAGTGGAAAGGCGGAGAGACGTAGTGGCACGCTGAAAAGTAAGATAATTAAAAATGACGCCACTTTGGAAAGACTGCCATCCAATAGCCCTGTTCAGTGTTAGATATGAACCCAGGGGGGATCATACATTATCTCCCTACGAGATTGTTTGGGCTAGCCCCAAGGCTAGGTCGTTACTATCCTCAGTAGTTACAATTACAATCTGATGTGTTGACTAAATATGTGATTTCCGTTGTTAAAGAACTAACCAAAGCTTATGCACAGGTGTTCTCTTCCAGACTCAGAGGCAGACACTGGAACACATATCTTGCAGCCTGGGGATTGGGTGTGCGTCAAGAAGTTCCTCAGGAAACACCCTCTTGAGCCCCGATTTGATGGCCCCTACCAGGTGCTTCTGACTACTGCCACAGCTGTGAAACTAGCCGAAAGACTTACATGGATCCATGCTTCATACTGTAAGAAAGCTTCAGATCCGGGAGACCAGTCTTAGTTGTGCCAAGGACATTACTCTGGTTAGGGCTAGTGAGAGAGGAGGGTGGCAACTGGAATCCTTAGTCGGAAGAATATGAGGGTATGGTTACCTTCTGGTATAACTCGTCCAATGCACAAGTAGCCACATATTCCTTCGACTATTGTACTGTGGTCCCGTGTCTAGGCACAAGATCTCACCGCAGGCCAGTTTTAGCCCAGCTCAGCTGGTTATATGACTTATATACCCGGGGAATACAATATGTTTGCGCCACTGATAACGTCTGGGGAGAAGACTGCCGTTATTGGGGATTAGTGGGATGGAACGCAGGAACAGACTGGTCCTATAAACCGCGAAGTGCCTTAAATAAGAAAGATAAGAGCGGGAAATCCCTAATTAGTCGTATAACCCTCCTTGAGAATAATGACAGCAGGTATTGGAAGGCTGAACTTAGTATGTTGCTTGGTTTTAATGCAGTTTTTACACTAACCATGGGAGATCCAAGCCCGGGGGACTTACAGTCTGGGGACAAACGGGGGGACGGGAGGACAAATCCCTTAGGGAAGTTCAAAATAAGGGGTATGGTAGATGCACCCGAATGGAAGCCTTCACTTAGTCCCGTGCCCATAATTAACCCCCTCCGCCGTAAGATAAAGACCTTGACGAACATGATGATCATAGCCGACCCTACCTTTGAGGACACCTTGACAATAGCGACTGGCTACTCTGACCAGAATCTCTGGTTGGAGTTGATGAGGTACAATGCTAACAGGAGCAACAAGTCTAACTGTTGCGTGTGCGGTAGTGCCCGACTACACTCGGGGATGGTCCCCCTAAATCTCCCGGTAGATGCTGAAGAGTGGTTTATTAGTCTCTTCACGAACATTTCCGCTAATTACACTGTCCGTGAGAAGTGGAAGAAGGAATACTCTATAACTACTTAAGTGTTTTGCACCGGAGAGAGTATTACTGACTACCTTGGAAACTACACCTGCCAGGCAAATAGGCAGGGTGGAGGGAGATTTTTGGGGAACTCACTAACGGGTATTGCTCCTCCTACGGTACCATAGGAGGGGAATGGATGCAAAATCAGGTCCAGTCCTTAGGAGACGTTTACTGGCTTTGTGGAGACATGAGGTAGAGGACCCGCCTGGAGGGTAATTGGACAGGGGAGTGTGCCTTAGTAAAGCCCTTATGCTCCTCCACATCCTGTCAGACAGCATTGAGGATAATGAGGTTACCCCCAATAGTTAATTTATCTCGATCCAACTCAGTCTGTGTTTTGTGGTTATCCTGTCATGTTGGTCTATCCTTGTTTTCCGCATAGGTACGGCGGTTCCTTCCAGTCTTGTCACTAGGTAGTGTAGGGTCAGTGTCGGCAGCCTGGACGTGTCCACCTTTGGGGCTATCTCCAGGAGGGACATTGGTGTGGGTGAAGATTAGGGAGTCCCACGCCGTGCGTACCTGTGCACACTACTAGTATTGTAACATTATACTAGAGCGAGAAGAGAGACTCCTGGTGGTAGTTTTGATCTACACGTGTACATTGACGTCATAGGATAGCCAAGGGGGGTACCTGACGAGTTTTAAAAATTAGAGACCAAGTTAAAACTAGATTCGAGTCCATTTTCCTGATCATTAGGGTAAATAAAATGTTGACTGGATTAATTATGTTTATTATAATTAGCAGCGGTTTATAAATTATACTAGAGACGCCTTATAGGGACTAGTCGACCAATAGGACCCACCTCGACTATGACTTTTCAAAATAGAATGGCCTTAGATATGATTTTAGCTAAAAGGGGGAGTGTCTGTAAGATGATAGGGGAGACTTGTTGTACCTACATCCCCGACGACACGTGACCCGCGGGTAAAGACGCAGTTGCCTTTAAAGAAGCTGACCGCACTAACTGAAAAGAGCTAACCTTTGGGACCAGTACTCGCCATGGATGAGTGGGTGGTAAAGGATCCTGGCACAGACGGCGTCGCTGTTGTATGTGAACTGATTATCTTTTTCGTACTAGTCTGCTGTGTTATCCCCTGTGTCAGAGAGACCCGTGAAACTGATGCTGGAAAAGCCGCTCCCACAATGAGTTTGCAGGATGCATCCCCAGAAGGAGTGGACAAGTCCTACACCCCCTTGAAGACCCTAAATCGAACCTTCAACGCGCTCCGATTATAGGCTCACACGCAGAGAACTGTGAATATTTGACGGGAAGCGTTAGAGGATAGACATTTTAAGGGGGGATTGTGATAGACATGATGATTAGTCAGTGTAAAATGTCTATTGATTTGTACTAAACTAGATGTATTACGCAGCTGTAGTGACTTTAACTCTTAGAGGCTAATGACTGCATAATTTCATTATAGTAATTGCTGGACAATGGCATGGTGAAAAGATGTGTGTTTTGTGACTTCAGCCTAATGTGGAGCTCTGCTGCGTAAGGAAAGAGTTAAATCACAGTGTTATATGTTATTGCTTGTGTTCATCTTCAGTGTTCTCCCAGTCCTTCCCCATTCCCCACACAGAATCTTCTTCAACAAAGAGATACTTACTTTCAGTTTCAGTTTTGGCCACATGTTGATAAGAACAAAGGACAAATGAGACACACAGTGGACTTCAGAGAGGGGTGGGGGATTCTATATGATCCGACAAATGAGAATCCTATATGTTACTGATGTAATCTGTTGCACGCCCATTAAAGGGCAGGTGTTATGCTTTACAATAAAAGGGGCTGTCTGGGTGTTTCTCTCCAGAGAGCCATTTTGGATATGAGACTGATAGCTTGAGTCTGATCTGGTCGATGATGTGTGCACACTATACAATTTGGAAGCTACAAAATACCCCGAAACCTGCTGGAGAAAACCATATTCCAGCTCAGCATAATGCAGAGGCGTCGGAATAACGACTGGATAGAAAAATGAGTCTAGCTGCTGCATTTAGTATGGATTAGAGTGGAGCGAGTCTAGTGCGGGGAAGGCCGATGAGTAGCGAGTTGCAGTAGTCAAGCCGGGAGTGGATGAGGGCAACCACGAGTGCCTTTAGCGTGTCCGTGGTTAGGAACGGACGTATTTTAGCAATATTTCTGAGGTGCATGTGGCATGTTTGGGCCAGAGCTTGGATATGGGGGGCAAAGGAGAGGTCATAGTCCAGTGTGACCCCAAGTCATCGGGCATGCCGTCTGGGGGTTATGATGGTGCCAGACACTGTAATGGAGATGTTGAGGGGAGGTCAGTTAGAAGGTGGAAAGACAAGGAGGTCAGTTTTAGAGAGGTTTAGTTTGAGAAAAAGGGAGGACATAGTTTTAGAGACAGCGGACAGACAGACGGTGATATTTTGGAGGAATGGTCCAGAGATCTCATGAGAGGAGGTGTATAGTTGGGTGTCATCTGCGTAAAGATGGTATTGGAGGCCAAATTTGTGGATGGTTTGTCCAATTGGGGCAGTATAGATAGAGAAGAGAAGGGAAACAAGGACCGAGCCCTGGGGTACCCCAACAGCGAGAGGAAGTGGAGCAGAGATAGAACCAGCAAAGGAAACACTGAAAGAGCGGTCAGAGAGGTAGGAAGAGCACCAGGAGAGAGCAGTATCCTTTAGACCAATAGAGCGGAGCATAGTGAGAAGGACATTATGGTCGACAGTGTCAAATGCAGCAGACAGGTCAAGTAGCATTAGTAGGGAGTAGTCACCTCTCGACTTTGCAGTCATCAGGTCATTTGTTACTTTTGTAAGGGCAGTTTCGGTCGAGTGTAGAGAGCGGAAGCCAGACTGGAGGGATAAGAGATATATCCACAGTGTATGAGGTGAATTCGAGACGTATAAGGTGAACTTGAAACATATGAGGTGAATGATGTGTATCTGTGACGTATGAGGCGAATCCACAGTGTATAAGGTGAATCTGCAGCATTTGTGGTGAATTCGTAGTGTTTGAAGTGAATCCGCGACATGTGAAGTGAATTTGCAGCATATGAGGTGTATCTGTAATGTATGAGGTTAATCCACAGTGTTTGAGGTGAATCTGCAGTGTATCAGGTGAATCAGCAGCATATGAGGTGAATCTACAGAGTTTGAGGTGTATCTGTAATGTGTGAGGTGAATCTGCAGTGTATGAGGTGTACCCGTAACGTGTCTGGTGAATCTGCAGCATAAGAGATGTATCTGTGAAGTATGAGGTGAATCCGCAGTATATGAGGTGTATCTGTGACATATGAGGTGAATTTACAGTGTATGAGGTGTATCTGTGATATAAGAGGTGAATCGGCTGCGTATGAGGTGTATCTATGACGTATAAGGTGAATCCGTAGTGTATGAGGTGTATTTGTGATGCATGAGGTGAATTTGCAGTGTACGAGATGTATCTGTGACGTATGTGAATCTGCATTTTCGGAGGTGTATCTGAAACGTATGAGGTGAATCTGTGGGGTATAAGGTGTATCTTATACCCTGATGTAAGAAGTGAATCTGCAGTATTTGAGGTGAATCCACAGTATATGAGGTATACCTGATGTATGAGGTGAATATGCAGTGTATGAGATGTATCTGTGACGTATGAGGTGAATCCGCAGTGTATGATGTGCATCTGTGACGTGTGAGGTGCGGAGCATGGGAAAAATCTACTGCACGAGGTGTATCTGTGAGGTAGGAGGTGTATCTGCGACGTATGAGGTGAATCCCCAGTGTATGAGGCGAATCTGTGATGTATGAGGTGAATCGGTGATGTATGAGGTGAATCCACAGTGTATGAGGTAAATCTGTGATGTATGAGGTGAATCCACAGTGTATGAGGTGAATCCACAGTGTATGAGGTGAATCTGTGATGCAGGAGGTGAATCCACAGTGTATGAGGTGAATCTGTGATGTATGAGGTGAATCCACAGTGTATGAGGTGAATCTGTGATGTAGGAGGTGAATTCACAGTGTATGAAGTGAATCTGTGATGTATGAGATAAATCCGCAGTGTATGAGTTGAATCTGTGATGTATGAGGTGAATCCACAGTGTATAAGGTGAATCCACAGTGTATAAGGTGAATCCACAGTGTATGAGGTGAATCTGCATTAAGTTGAATCCGCACTATATGAAGTAAATTCGTAGTGTTTCGGGTGAATCAGCAGCGTATGAGATGTATCTGTGACGTATGAGGCGCACCGGCCGTGCATGAGGCGCACCGGCCGTGCTTGAGGCGCACCGGCCGTGCTTGAGGCGCACCGGCCGTGCTTGAGGCGCACCGGCCGTGCTTGAGGCGCACCGGCCGTGCTTGAGGCGCACCGGCAGCCGCTTTAGGTGTGTGAACGAGTCCTTGGAGGCACTGAAGGGATCAGTAACAGAAAAAGTAAACCAGAAAAAAAGTTATTAAAATATAAAAGTCGCAGACTGACCGCCATGTTAGGGCGGCGACACGAGCGTCACGTATAACCTAGTGCTCGGCCGGCACGTTGCAATGAGTTTTCACTACACACTTCATCTCCGGCTGTCGCTCAGCGACATGTATAATCTCCGTACATAACAATGCCAGTGTGTGAGTACAGCGCCAGTCGTGCCCCCATCACACCTCATACGATGTGAGTACAGCGCCGGCCGCGCCCCATCACACCTCATACGATGTGAGTACAGCGCCGGTCGCCCTCCATCACACCTCATACGATGTGAGTACAGCGCCGGCCGCGCCCCCCATCACACCTCATACGATGTGAGTACAGCGCCGGTCGCCCCCCATCACACCTCATACGATGTGAGTACAGCGCCGGTCGCCCCCCATCACACCTCATACGATGTGAGTACAGCGTCGGTCGCGCCCCCCATCACACCTCATACGATGTGAGTACAGCGCGGTCGGTCGCCCCCCCCCCCCCCCCATCACACCTCATACGATGTGAGTACAGCGCGGTCGCGCCCCCATCACACCTCATACGATGTGAGTACAGCGCGGTCGTGCCCCATCACACCTCATACGATGTGAGTACAGCGCCGGTCGCCCCCATCACACCTCATACGATGTGAGTACAGCGCCGGTCGCCCCCCCATCACACCTCATACGATGTGAGTACAGCACCGGTCGCCCCCATCACACCTCATACGATGGAACGCACTGCACTATTCTTAAGGCCGCCTGCAGACGAGCGGGTCGGATCCGGCAGTGAGAAATCTCGCCGCACGATCCGACCCCAGAGCCTGCAGGGACGAGCGCGTACTCACCCGCGCCTGGCGGCCCCGACTCTTTGATGTGCCGGCTGCCGCGCAGCCGGCGCATGCGCAGACCGGAGCCGGCGGCCAGGTGAGTGCGTGCCCCGCAGAAAATTAGAACATGCCGCGGTTTGTTTGCCGCGCGAGATTTCGCGCGGCCAAACCGCGGCCGTCTGCATAGGAGTGCGTATTGTAATGCACTCCTATGCAGACTTTCAGCGGCGGAAATCCCGCGGGAAATCCCGCGCCGGGATTTCCGCTCGTCTGCAGGCGGCCTAAATGCAATGGATATTCTTAGACGTGACGATATGAATGAGAATCCTCGTCCTGTCAGTGACTGCGGGCAACGCGTGGGGGCGCTGTTACACTGCAGGGAGCCCGGCCTCACAGGGATTATCACCATGGACAGACAGCACGACTGGCTGACAGCACGGGGCGGCGGCATCACTGTCACCTCCTCACATAACAGCTGTGCTAGAGAGAAGACACACACAGAGGCGGGAGCCGAGAGACAACATGGCGGCCCTCATCTCGTGCAGAGCGTATGTTTTGTACTCTCAGCCCCCACGATCCGTCCACTCCCCCCCCGGACGTCAGCGTGTACCACGTGACTGCGCGTTCCGCGCGGCATTGGTGACGTCACCAGGAATTGAAGCCGGTGCTTGGAGAACGCCCGGCAGCCTCATGCGGTTCCGCTGCAGGATAGTGGACGCCGGCTGCGTGAGCCACCTCACCCGTGTGTACCGCTGTGTGTTACTGCTGCTGTCCGCTAGCGCTCTCACACCCCACGTGGAGCTGTACCGTATATACTGTATGCAGGCAGCCTTATTGAGACATACCGTACATGCTGTAGGCAGGGAGCCTTAAGGAGATCTACCGTATATACTGCATACAGGGAGCCTTGATGTGCCATATATACTGTACATCAGGGACCCTAGTAGTTGTACCGTATATACTGTATGCAAGGAGCCTTAAGGAGATGTACCGTATATACTACATACAGGGAGCCTTAAAGGGGTTGTCCCGCGAAAGCAAGTGGGTCTATACACTTCTGTATGGCCATATTAATGCACTTTGTAATGTACATCGTGCATTAAATATGAGCCATACAGAAGTTATTCACTTACCTGTTCCGTTGCTAGCGTCCTCGTCTCCATGGTGCAGTCTAATTTCAGCGTCTAATCGCCCGATTAGACGCGCTTGCGCAGTCCGGTCTTCTCCCTTCTGAATGGGGCCGCTCGTGCCGGAGAGCTGCTCCTTGTAGCTCCGCCCCGTCACGCGTGCCGATTCCAGCCAATCAGAAGGCTGGAATCGGCAATGGAGCGCACAGAGCCCACGGTGCACCATGGGAGAAGACCCGCGGTGCATCGTGGGTGAAGATCCCGGCGGCCATCTTACTAAGGTAAGTAAGAAGTCGCCGGAGCGCGGGGATTCGGGTAAGTACTGGACGTTTTTTTTTTTATCCCTACATCGGGTTTGTCTCGCGCCGAACGGGGGGGCTATTGGAAAAAAAAAAACGTTTTGGCGCGGGACAACCCCTTTAAGGAGCTTTACCATATATACTGTACACCGGGGACCTTAGTAGATGTACCGTATATACTGTATGCAAGGAGCCTTAAGGAGATGTACCGTATATACTACATACAGGGAGCCTTATAGCGCTCTGTGGGCTCTTATGTCACTTTTGTCTCTTGTAGCGCTCTACAAGCTCTCTTATGTCACTTTTGTCTCTTGTAGCGCTCTACGGGCTCTCTTATGTCACTTCTGTCTCTTGTAGCACTCTGTGGGCTCTCTAATGTCACTTCTGTCTCTTGGAGCGCTCTGTGGCGTCTCTTATGTCCCTTCTGTCTCTTGTAGCAGTATACGGGCTCTCTTATGTTACTTCTGTCTCTTGTAGCAGTATACGGGCTCTCTTATGTCACTTCTGTCTGTTGGAGCGCTCTACAGGCTCTCTTATGTCACTTCTGTCTCTTGTAGCAGTATACGGGCTCTCTTATGTCACTTTGGTCTCTTGTAGCGCTCTGTGGGCTCTCTAATGTCACTTTGGTCTCTTGTAGCGCTCTACGGGCTCTCTTATGTCACTTCTGTCTCTTGTAGCGCTCTACGGGCTCTCTTATGTCACTTTTGTCTCTTGTAGCGCTCTACGGGCTCTCTTATGTCACTTCTGTCTCTTGTAGCGCTCTGTGGCATCTCTTATGTCACTTCTGTCTCTTGTAGCAGTATACGGGCTCTCTTATGTTACTTCTGTCTCTTGTAGCAGTATACGGGCTCTCTTATGTCACTTCTGTCTCTTGTAGCAGTATACGGGCTCTCTTATGTCACTTCTGTCTCTTGTAGCACTCTGTGGCGTCTCTTATGTCACTTCTGTCTCTTGTAGCAGTATACGGGCTCTCTTATGTCACTTCTGTCTCTTGTAGCGCTCTGTGGGCTCTCTTATGTCACTTCTGTCTCTTGTAGCGCTCTTTGGGCTCTCTTATGTCACTTCTGTCTCTTGTAGCGCTCTGTGGGCTCTCTTATGTCACTTCTGTCTCTTGTAGCGCTCTGTGGGCTCTCTTATGTCACTTCTGTCTGTTGGAGCGCTCTACAGGCTCTCTTATGTCCCTTCTGTCTCTTGTAGCGCTCTACAGGCTCTCTTATGTCCCTTCTGTCTCTTGTAGCAGTATACGGGCTCTCTTATGTCACTTCTGTCTCTTGTAGAGCTCTGTGGGCTCTCTTATGTCACTTCTGTCTCTTGTAGCGCTCTGTGGGCTCTCTTATGTCACTTCTGTCTCTTGTAGCGCTCTGTGGGCTCTCTTATGTCACTTCTGTCTGTTGGAGCGCTCTACAGGCTCTCTTATGTCCCTTCTGTCTCTTGTAGCGCTCTACAGGCTCTCTTATGTCCCTTCTGTCTCTTGTAGCGCTCTACAGGCTCTCTTATGTCACTTTTCTCTCTTGTAGCGCTCTGTGGGCTCTCTTATGTCACATCTGTCTGTTGGAGCGCTCTACAGGCTCTCTTATGTCCCTTCTGTCTCTTGTAGCACTCTACAGGCTCTCTTATGTCACTTCTGTCTGTTGGAGCGCTCTACAGGCTCTCTTATGTCCCTTCTGTCTCTTGTAGCACTCTACAGGCTCTCTTATGTCCCTTCTGTCTCTTGTAGCAGTATACGGGCTCTCTTATGTCCCTTCTGTCTCTTGTAGCGCTCTGTGGGCTCTCATGTCACTTCTGTCTCTTGTAGCGCTCTACGGGCTCTCATGTCACTTCTGTCTCTTGTAGCGCTCTGTGGGCTCTCTTATGTCCCTTCTGTCTCTTGGAGCGCTCTTATGTCCCTTTTGTCTCTTGGAGCGCTCTCATGTCACTTCTGTCTCTTGTAGTGCTCTGTGGGCTCTCTCGTGTCACTTCTGTCTGTTGGAGCGCTCTACAGGCTCTCTCGTATGTCACTTCTAGTTCTCTTCTGGCTCTTGTATTGATCTGTGTGTTATTAGTACATCACGGCTTCTGCTAAAGTCTCCATCCCGTTTTTACCGTGAAGTGGCGTAGTTTTGTGCCGCGCGCCTCTCTCCGCTGCGGCGCCTGATCTCACTGCCATCAGCTGGAAACTACTTCGAAAACAACAGTTTACAGTAAAAGCGCCGGCGGTTTTCAGCGCCGTTTTCAGTGAGCAGTGGTGATTGTTCTCAGTAAGAGAACCAAGTAATCTGGTAGATGTGATACATTGTGCTGGCTGACCTACAGGATCACCTTCTGAGCCGCAGGGAATTCTGTCTTTCTCCCTGTAATCGTGTGACGGTGAGATCTCATCCTGGCTCTCTGTTTTTGTCCTGTTTGTCTAACATAAAGCCCCCCAACAGGACATTTACTGCACAGGATCAGGTACAACATCAGACGTGGAACATGTGACCGTACCCCGGGATCTTATAGTCCTGCTGTATGTTGGGGATCTGTCAGAAACGCTCTTTTCTCCTTAGGGAGAGCAACTATAAACTAAGGAGAAAAGAGCGTTTCTGACCCCCGTCCCAGGCGTCTCACTAGCAAAGCCAGACTCCTACTGTACACTGATGATGGGCAATAACCCGGAAACAGCTGTATGTACATGGAGTCTGGCTTTGCTTGTAATTCCCGGTCATTGTAACAAGGCTTGTATAAAAAGTCTGACTTTGGCTTGAAGGAATGCTGCCTTTCAATAGGTGGCGCTGTGGAGGATCTATTCCATCTGCCTTATTTGGGGATCCGTATCCTGTCCACGGTCCATACATGTCAGCAGGACATACAGCTCCTTACATTACAGGGATCTTATAGTCCTGCTGTGTGTTGGCGATCTGTATCCTGTCTGCGGTCCGTACATGTCAGCAGGTCTTACAGCTCCTTACATTACAGGGATCTTATAGCCCTGCTGTATGTTGGGGTTATGTATCCTGTCCGCGGTCCGTACATGTCAGCAGGTCTTACAGCTCCTTACCTTACAGGGATCTTATAGTCTTGCTCTGTGTTGGGGTTATGTATCCTGTCTGCGGTCCGTACATGTCAGCAGGTCTTACAGCTCCTTACATTACAGGGATCTTATAGTCCTGCTGTGTGTTGGCGATCTGTATCCTGTCTGCGGTCCGTACATGTCAGCAGGTCTTACAGCTCCTTACATTACAGGGATCTTATAGTCTTGCTCTGTGTTGGGGATTTGTATCCTGTCCGCCGTCCGTACATGTCAGCAGGTCTTACAGCTCCTTACATTACAGGGATCTTATAGTCCTGCTGTGTGTTGGCGATCTGTATCCTGTCCGCGGTCCGTACACGTCAGCAGGTCTTACAGCTCCTTACATTAAAGGGGTTGTCCCGAGGCAGCAAGTGGGTCTATACACTTCTGCATGGCCATAATAATGCACTTTGTAATGTACATTGTGCATTAATTATGAGCCATACAGAAGTTATAAAAAGTTTTATACTTACCTGCTCCGTTGCTGGCGTCCTCGTCTCCATGGTGCCGACTAATTTTCGCCCTCCGATGGCCAAATTAGCCGCGCTTGCGCAGTCCGGGTCTTCTTCTTTTCTGAATGGGGCTCCGTGTAGCTCCGTGTAGCTCCGCCCCGTCACGTGCCGATTCCAGCCAATCAGGAGGCTGGAATCGGCAATGGACCGCACAGAAGCCCTGCGGTCCATGGAGACAGAGGATCCCGGCGGCCATCTTCAGCAGGTGAGTATGAAGACGCCGGACCGCCGGGATTCAGGTAAGCGCTGTGCGGGTTGTTTTTTTAACCCCTGCATCGGGGTTGTCTCGCGCCGAACGGGGGGGGGGGTTTAAAAAAAAAAAAACCCGTTTCGGCGCGGGACAACCCCTTTAAGGGATCTTATAGTCCTGCTGTGTGTTGGGGTTATGTATCCTGTCTGCGGTCCGTACATGTCAGCAGGTCTTACAGCTCCTTACCTTACAGGGATCTTATAGTCCTGCTGTGTGTTGGGGATTTGTATCCTGTCCGCGGTCCGTACCTGTCAGCAGGTCTTACAGCTCCTTACATTACAGGGATCTTATAGTCCTGCTGTGTGTTAGGGATCTGTATCCTGTCCGCGGTCCGTACATGTCAGCAGGTCTTGCAGCTCCTTACCTTACAGGGATCTCATAGTCCTGTTGTGTGTTGGGGATTTGTATCCTGTCCGCGGTCCGTACATGTCAGCAGGTCTTACAGCTCCTTACATTACAGGGATCTTATAGTCTTGCTGTGTGTTGGGGTAATGTATCCTGTCGGCGGTCCGTATATGTCTGCAGGTCTGACAGCTTCTTACATTACAGGGATCTTATAGTCCTGCTGTGTGTTTGGGTAATGTATCCTGTTGGCGGTCCTTACATGTCAGCAGGTCTTACAGCTCCTTACATTACAGGGATCTTATAGTCCTGCTGTGTGTTGGGGTTATGCATCCTGTCTGCGGTCCGTACATGTCAGCAGGTCTTGCAGCTCCTTACATTACAGGATCTTATAGTCCTGCTGTGTGTTGGGGATCTGTATCCTGTCCGCGGTTCGTACATGTCAGCAGGTCTTACAGCTCCTTACATTACAGGGATCTTATAGTCCTACTGTGTGCTGGGGTTATGTATCCCATCCGCGGTCCATACATGTCAGCAGGTCTTACAGCTCCTTACATTACAGGGATCTTATAGTCCTGCGGTGTGTTGGGGATCTGTATCCTGTCCGCGGTCCGTACATGTCAGCAGGTCTTACAGCTCCTCACATTACAGGGATCTTATAGTCCTGCTGTGTGTTAGGGATCTGTATCCTGTCCGCGGTCCGTACATGTCAGCAGGTCTTGCAGCTTCTTACATTACAGGATCTTATAGTCCTGCTGTGTGTTGGGGATCTGTATCCTGTCCGCGGTCCGTACATGTCAGCAGGTCTTACAGCTCCTTACATTACAGGGATCTTATAGTCCTGCTGTGTGTTGGGGTTATGTATCCTGTCGGCGGTCCGTACATGTCAGCAGGTCTTACAGCTCCTTACATTACAGGGATCTTATAGTCCTGCTGTGTGTTGGGGTTATGTATCCTGTCTGCGGTCCGTACATGTCAGCAGGTCTTACAGCTCCTTACATTACAGGGATCTTATAGTCCTGCAGTGTGTTGGGGATCTGTATCCTGTCTGCGGTCCGTACATGTCAGCAGGTCTTACAGCTCCTTACATTACAGGGATCTTATAGTCCTGCTGTGTGTTGGGGTAATGTATCCTGTCGGCGGTCCGTACATGTCAACAGGTCTTACAGCTCCTTACATTACAGGGATCTTATAGTCCTGCTGTGTGTTGGGGTTATGTATCCCATCCGCGGTCCGTATATGTCAGCAGGTCTTACAGCTCCTTACATTACAGGGATCTTATAGTCCTGCTGTGTGTTGGGGTTATGTATCCTGTCTGCGGTCCGTACATGTCAGCAGGTCTTACAGCTCCTTACATTACAGGGATCTTATAGTCCTGCAGTGTGTTGGGGATCTGTATCCTGTCTGCGGTCCGTACATGTCAGCAGGTCTTACAGCTCCTTACATTACAGGGATCTTATAGTCCTGCTGTGTGTTGGGGTAATGTATCCTGTCGGCGGTCCGTACATGTCAACAGGTCTTACAGCTCCTTACATTACAGGGATCTTATAGTCCTGCTGTGTGTTGGGGTTATGTATCCCATCCGCGGTCCGTATATGTCAGCAGGTCTTACAGCTCCTTACATTACAGGGATCTTATAGTCCTGCTGTGTGTTGGGGTTATGTATCCTGTCCGCGGTTCGTACATGTCAGCAGGTCTTACAGCTCCTTACCTTACAGGGATCTTATAGTCCTGCTGTGTGTTGAGGATTTGTATCCTGTCCGCGGTCCGTACATGTCAGCAGGTCTTACAGCTCCTTACATTACAGGGATCTTATAGTCCTGCTGTGTGTTGGGGTTATGTATCCTGTCTGCGGTCCGTACATGTCAGCAGGTCTTACAGCTCCTTACATTACAGGGATCTTATAGTCCTGCAGTGTGTTGGGGATCTGTATCCTGTCTGCGGTCCGTACATGTCAGCAGGTCTTACAGCTCCTTACATTACAGGGATCTTATAGTCCTGCTGTGTGTTGGGGATCCGTATCCTGTCTGCGGTCCGTACATGTCAGCAGGTCTTACAGCTCCTTACATTACAGGGATCTTATAGTCCTACTGTGTGTTGGGGATCTGTATCCTGTCGGCGGTCCGTACATGTCAGCAGGTCTTACAGCTCCTTACATTACAGGGATCTTATAGTCCTACTGTGTGTTGGGGATCTGTATCCTGTCGGAGGTCCGTACATGTCAGCAGGTTTTACAGCTCCTTACATTACAAGGATCTTATAGTCCTGCTGTGTGTTGGGGTTATGTATCCTGTCTGCGGTCCGTACATGTCAGCAGGTCTTACAGCTCCTTACATTACAGGGATAAGTTCCTTCTTGTGTGTCTCTGATTATAGAGTTCCTCAGACTTGGAGGTTCCTGTAACACAGAAGTGGAGGGTCCGTGTATACGGTGGTCAGACGGCCATCCTTGTGTAGGTATGATGGAGTTTCTCTGCAGTCCTCCTCAGTACCTCCAGATGTAGATTGTAGGTCACTACTAGAGGGACACGATTGTTTCCTTCCTTCTTCTTGTATTGGAATAGCTGGTTCCTGGGTCTCCTGGTGGCTCTGGTGATTTGGTCATCAGTTGAGGTTGGTCTGCAGGTTCCCTGATTTATAAATGTCCTTTTCAGATGGTGTAGATGTTCCTCTCTGTGGGTTGGAGCAGATCCAGTTGTATCTGATGGCCTGGCTGTAGATGATGGACTTTTTGATGTGTTTAGGATGGGAACTGTCCCATCTGATGTATGTTGGCCGATCAATCTTTTTCCAGTATAGAGACGTCTGTATTGAGTTGTTTTGAAATTTTTATGGTGGTGTCCAAAAAGTCGATTTCTGTATACGAGTAGCTTATGAATCTCTCATGGAATTTTATTAGCTCCTGTTTGGTGATGGTCCAGATGACTATGATGTCATCAATGTAGCAGAAGTAGGCCAATGGTTTGTTGGATCTGGAGGCCGGGAAGACACTCTCCAGTTCTGCCATAAAAAAGTTGGCATATTGCAGTGCCATTTTACTTTGCCAAAGGAGAAATAATTGTGTATGAGGATGAATCCTGTGAGTTGTAACATGGATTCAGAGGCGACCGCATTGGCCTCAAGGTGCGTCTGGCAGGCGGTCAGTCCATCCTCGTGCGGGATGTTAGAATATAAAGACTCCACATCCATGGTGGCCAGGATTGCGCCATCTGGGAGGGGACCTATGGTTGACAGTTTGTTCAGTAGATCCACGGTGTCTTGCAAGTAGCTGATTGTATTCCTCACAGGTGGTTTGAGGACACCTTCCACCCATCCTGAGATTCCTTCAGTGGGGGTCCCACACCGGAGATAATTGGCGTCCCTAGGTTGCCAGCTTTGTATAGTTTTGGAAGCCTATAGAATACTCCAACCTCGAGTCTTGTGGAGCCCACAGACAGGCTTCTGATGACCCTTCTCAATTCCCTCATATATTTCTGAGTCGGGTCTTGATCCATTTTGGTGTAGTATCTGGTGTCAGTCTGGTGTCCATCAGCTGTCTGTCTGCTTCTTTCTTGTAGTCTGATGTGTTCATGAGGACTATAGCACCACCCTTATACGCAGGCTTAATGGTGATCTCTTTGTTGTTTTTGAGTGCATAGATGGCCCTTCTTTCCCTTCTTGTCCATTATAGTAGATTGCATTTCATGTCTAAAAGAGTCTATATATTTGTCCAAGTGCGGTTGCGGCCAGTAGGGGGCGCCTAGTCAGACGTCTTCCTGGCTCCAAGTTCCTCCTGTATTTGGGTGCTTATAAACTCTGTCTCCTTTTTGTTATGGAGAAACTCTTTCACTCTTGGGGCGAATGCCCACGGCCGGATTATCGCTGCGGAATTCACAGCCAGACACCCGCCACGAATTCCACAGCAATAACAGTCCATAGACATGCTGTGGTAATCGATTCTCCCTGCCCATGAGTGGAAATCAACTGCTATTTTCCGCTCCCGGGGGATAATCGGTATAGGGATGTCTGTATTAAGTTGTTTGAAATTTTTATGGTGGTGTCTGAAAAGTTGATTTCTGTATATTCGGTGTGCAATTGATAAGGGCCAAGAGGGGCTGTAAAGGAATTAATATATGTAGCTTATCAAAAAATGAGTATATATATCAATCTATTTTAGCAAAATGAATATATTGCAGTATATTGTATGTGTAACAGAAGTCATGACTGTTTTAAGGAAGAAGCTTGTGGCTTTCTGTCTACACTGAAGGTCTACGTCTGACCGAAGTGGAATCAGGAAGTCACAAGAGCAGATGTTCATAAATGTAGCAAGACATGGCCTAACCGCAAAGAGTTTTCAGCTCTCTCTGTCTAAAAATAATGTGCGCGTCTGAAAGTCATGTGAAATCAGCTATTTCTTAAATGTCAAAGTTTATTGAATGATTAAGTCATACGTTTTTAAGATGTATGGAAATCACGAGGTTATTCCCTGTATTACCAGAGGTCGCGTCCCTGCGTGGGCGATCTTCTATAAAGACTGAGACTATGCAAATAATAAACTCAGAGTTCATTACTTCACCATATACCGTGTATGGTCAGTACTTTGACTCTCAAGGAGCGCTCCTGCTTAGGTCAATTTGGAACCGGACAACATAACTAACCAGTCTGTTTGAACAGATTAACCCTCGACACAATTAACACGCACATCAGAAATGGCGCAGGAACACTGTACAACTCTGTGCTACTCTGGCCTCGCACAGCGGCTCCATGGCAAGAGGAAGGCAGTGCCGTTGGCTGAGCCTATGATTTGGTGTAAGCCATAAGATCATCACGCGGACGGATATTTCTACACGACCAATGTGGTTGGGTTTGCAGGGAGCAAATAAATAGTTTCTCCTGATTGTGGGTGATTATTACAAAGTGGCGCAGCGGCCGCCCGGAGCTGAGCGCACTGCTGGAAGATACAAAGTGATACATGCATCACTGGTCGATCCGATGATGGTGAACTTTCCACCACTTCACATTAAGCCGGGCCGAATGGGAAACTGTCGTGGCTATGGAACATAATGGAAATGGTTTCCAGGATCTGAAGGACAAGTCTGAAAAAACCAAAACGGAAGCCAAAATAAAAGCAGGAATTCTTGTTGGTTCTGAAATCCATGAATTAATGTGTGACGATACATTCAGATCCGATGAGCCCGCCTGAACTCGCCGCTTGGGATGCATTTGTGCTAATCTTGCAAAACTTTCTTAACAGCCATCGGACTTTCAACCGTCGGGCCAACAACCGCGCTGACCTTGTAAGCTGCACGTTGGCAGCGGATCAGCAACTCGCTGCCGAATGTCGCTCGAAATTGATTGCCACCACGGATGAAGGATATGAAGGCCACTAAATTATTGTACGGATCATTACAGATACGACAATACCAAATATATTGGGTTTTTAACATTGTTAATTTTTTTTATACAAATAGGGGAAGCGCGCAAAAATAGGGGTTGTTCAAGTGACGTCCCAGCAGAAGAGCGCTCACTCTGTGAACCCTTTACATGCTGCGACCTACATAGATTGTGGCATGTGGAGGGTTAAAAGCGGAGATCAATGTTCTCATTGATATCGGGTGCAGCGGGAGGCCGGCTATCGGCAACAGCCGTCTCCCGCTGCGGGATGGTGTGGCCTCTGACCCCCCCCCCCCATCCAGAAGTTTTATGTCCTATGGCGTTAAGGATAGAAAAGCTTTAACTAAATCGCTTCCTGTCAGCATATTCTGCGCCTCCTGAGCTGCGAGGGCTTTTTACATTTTTTTTTTTGCATGTTAAGGGCTTTTGCACATTTGTGTTTTTCTTGTGCGCTTTTTTTCCACAGAAATGTCAATAGGAGTTTCTTGTTATGACTAAGAAAAAAATCACTTTTCCTTTTTTTTTTCAGTCCCCATAAACAAGCGACCACTTATACAGGCATTCTATTAAGCCATACCACAGACCCGACTTAGGCCTCATGCCCACGGGCGGGTCAGATTCCCGCACAGAATCCAGCGCCGCCCGCGGCCAGGGGGCTCTGCGTACCTGAATTTTCCTACCGGCCACATCTTAGCTTAGCTCTTCACTTCCGGGTTCGTTGCACTACGCATGGCCCTCACAGCTCGCTGTCGGACATGCGCAGTATGTGGGGGTTTTTTTGTTTTGTTTTTTTTTTAAGTCTGCTTTCCTGCGGATCCTTGGCGTGTCCGCAGTGTCGGCTGCAGTGTGCCGCGAATCAGACGGCTTCCATTGATTTCAATGAAAGGCGTCCATGTAGGAACCGCAACGAAATGGAGCACGCTGCAATTTGTTTTCCGGCCCAAAAGGTTCGCAAATCAGATCCGCATGCTTTAATTAATTTGCGGATGCTTCTGATTCCCTATGGGCACCTTGATTTGCGGATCTCCCACATGGATTCCGCAAATCAAACCTGCCTGCAAACATTGGGCCTTAATAGGCAGAAATACAAGGCCGCCCTGGGGACTTTCACTAGGCCTCAGACTACCATGACACCCAAGTGGCACCCCAAGCTTTCATTGGGGCGCAGCACATGTTTGGGTGGCATAGGTAGCCCCCTCCCTCCTTTGGGCCATATAAATGCCTCTGTAACAGTGCCAGCTAAATGGTTAATGGCTGCTGTCGGCGTTCTCTACGTGTGGCTTTGGTTTCGGCTGTCAGTCTCGCCATTCATGGAACAGACATGGCCTACTGGGTACGCCTCCAGCCCCGGAGGGAATACATCTATATCCTCTAGCGGGAAAGGGTTAATATTTAATCCCCTCAGTTCTAATGTGTCATCGTTGTGTTGGTATATTTGTTCTGTGATTTCTGCAAATCTTTCCTGATCTCTCTTTTTTTCACCTTTTTCAGGGGTTGTGAACACAATAACCAAGTTGACCAAATCCTGCACTTTACAACTAGCAGCCAACAACCTCTACTTCATTCTTACCGACAAGGTGGCTAATGGCGGCGTCAGCATGTGGTGCGAGCTCTGCCAGGTAACGGCATCACCGGGCTCGTGACCATCAGATATATGGAAATGGCTTGGGACTTATTAGAATTTTTTTAATGGGATGCAAAAATATGTTGTGGATTTTGCAGATTTCACCCTATACATTACAAAGGTTGAAGTATGCAGTGAAACCCCAGATAAAGATGGGGTTGCGCTCAGTGCAAGGCATGGGGGGGGGGAAATATTTTTTGGCATATCTTCGGGAACTCCTAAGAAGTTGCCAAGTTTCAGCTCGATTGGATAATGTTTAGACCCGCCTCATCAGCACATAAGTAGAGTTGAGCGAACGTACTCTGCCGAGCTTGATGCTCGTTCAAGTATTAGCGTACTCGCCGTGTTCGACCCCGCCCCAGTTTTTGGGTTCTCCCTGCCGCGATGCAGTGTGCGCAAATGGCAAATTTTTTGGGCTGGCAGAGAGAGAGAACACACGAACCAAGGAGAAGAAAAAAAAAGCCCGGCACCCGGCGTCCCATATACAAAAATGCTCGAGTCTCCCATTGTAGTCAATGGGGTTCGTTACTTGAGTAGAGCTCTGGAATTTTACGAAAAGCTCGACTCGAATAACGCGGACCCGAGCATTTGGGTGTTCACTCATCTCTACACATAAGGAGTAAAAACTTGCTATTTTTCAAAAACAAAAAGAGGGGTTTTCTGCTATAAAATGTGAACAGTTTGTCCCAGGAACGGGTTACTTTTGTAGAGAATGTTCCTGGATTCAATTTTCACTCCTAAAACTTTTTTGACAAACGTACAGATCAGAAGATATTCGGCTTTTTTGAGGACCGGTTCTGTCTTGGACCCGGAAAATCAAGTTTTTCAAAAAATTGAAGTTGATAAGTTGTTTTGAATGTTTTCCTGAATTTTTCTTGTTATTTAGCATCAAAGAGTTCAAGTAAGATGCTTCTTAAAACATAGCTTTTCAACCAGGTAGGTGGAAGGAAGGAGGGGGATGGGGGGGGGGGGAGACGAAAATAATGACATACGAATCAATTATTTATCATAATCCAACCATAATGAATGTAACACATGGAGCATAACTATTACAGAAACAATCTTCAGAAATGGCTAGCAGTGACGTCACAGAAGGTTTTGTTTAAATTTTCACAACAATGAAATATTAGGTAGGTCAATTTGCCAGACTGAGTGACCAGAATCCAGTAGGTAGTGGAGGTTGTGAGAGGGTAGACTTCAGCGTGGTTTGGACTAATGTTCGACCTTCAGCGACTACTTGTAAAGCTCACAGCTCCGGCTCCTCATCCTTCTTACGCTCCCGTTGTAGTCTTGAATTAGTTTGACCCCTCTCGGCTGTCGTTTACAACCCTAAAACATTTGACAATTCCCCATCCCTTCAAAAAATCCAGGTCTTCATTCCAGTCATCCGGATCGAAATGTAAAGAATGAGTTGAAATGTTGAACTTTTTGAAGAACTTGAATGTTAATGGTGTCATAAAGTAATCGACTTCTTTGTCCAAAGAGGAATGAGCTTCTTTCTCAGTGATTGTAGCTTTAACCATCCCATCGTCTTGTACGTCTTCTTCCTCAAGCTCAATGAACTTGCATTCATCATCAACAACATCAATAGTTATGCAGCCATGTTTATTTTGATGTTTGTCTAAAGTTTAAAAAAAAAAAGCAAAAGCAACTGCGGATTCCGCAAACCAAACCCCCTTCCCGTGTGAGCCGGGCCTCGCTTCAAGAAAGGGGATGCCTGACAACGAAAATGCTTGAGGAGTAAATGGCTTGTGCCGTCACCTGGCGCTCGGCAAGAAGTGGAGCAACACGACCTAAAATTATCAAACACAACCGAAACAGACTTCTTTATGCTCTTCTCCGGGCCGATGCCAGTTTGTAATCGCTCTGAAAGAAAACTAGAGATCTGTTTGAGATCACGTACATTTATTTTGCCCCGTTTATCATCAAGACCAATTTTCTTTATTTTTTTTGTAACTTTTAGACCAGTTGGTATGAAATCCTTTAAAAAGGTCGGGCGGCGGGCCGTAGCTGAGCCCAATCACAAACAGTCTTCAGTATTACTGAAATGTGGTGGCGACACAGAGTATAAACGATCTTTATCCAATAATTGTTTTAATAAAACACAGGTTTCATTCAAGCGATCAGGATTGACAGCAGTCTTGTCAGAACACATTGCTTCTATTTCTTCTACTGCTCCCCATTTTAGCAGATCCCTGCACAGATTCCGCTAATAGGAAATTAAAATCCCCCCCCCCCAAATAAATGCAGCCAGTAAGACCCTTTTGTTTCTGAGGGAGCAAAAACTGTCTTTTGTGTTCTTCAGCGCCCCCTAGTGTGCAATATCATACAGGTCATGAAGGCTTGACTTAAAGGGGTTGTCCCGCGCCGAAACCTAAAATTTTTTTTTTAAACAGACCCCCACATTGTGCACAGTAAAAACGAATCCATTTGTTATTTAAAAAAAAAAAAAATTCGCTTACCTGGATCCCCGTTCTGCAGCTTTGAAGATTCTTCTTTCAAAGATGGCGCCGCTGGTCTTCTCCCATGGTGCACCGTGGATGTTCTTCTCCAGTCTTGCGTTCCACTGCCGATTACAGCCACCTCATTGGCTGATCGGCACCACGTGACGGAGACGGAGCTACGATGACGCAGAGAAGAGGGAGGAGCCAGGACGCAGCTCGTGAGCCCGGACACATCCAGCGGAGGATTTCACTCTCAGCAAGCGCGACTGTTTGTGCGACCAGAGAAGAGGCTTCATTGTCGCCATAGAGACGGGGACGCCAGCGCCGGAGGGGGTAAGTCTATAACTTCTGTATGGCCAATATTTAATGCACAATGTATATTACAAAGTGCATTAATATGGCCATACAGAAGTGCTTAACACCGCTTGCTGTCGCGGGACAACCCCTTTAACCCTTTCCAATCCACTGTCTGACCTCTGAAGACATTATGATTTAGGACTGTACAGCTCCGATGTTGGAAGACATCGGGGTTCTCTTACTGTATGTTGCCAGCCTCTCTGTTTGGAGCTTATCCAATGTGTCACCTCATGCAGTACTGGCTTTAGCCAGGAAATAGCGCTATTGTATAACAGCAGAAAAAGAGTAAGCCCCCTAGGGAAACCAGGATACAAATTGGATTGGAAAGGGTTAAAAGCTGCCACTTTCTTCCTTGAGCTTGACTTCTGGTTGCATTACTTGCAGTTTTCTCCACTCCTCGTGAAGTTTTTTGAGCTTTGCCATACAATCTTTCAGATGTTTGGTATCTTCTCCTCCCGGATTGTGAGACTTGCAGCATCTCTGGTTTGTAGTTTAGCTTGGCGTTTATTGTAAAACAGACTGCGTAACACTTGGCCGTTGGATGGCCGCTTACTGCCGGTAATTTGATGGGACGTAGAACCAATCAGAAAAAGCTTGTCTTTCCACCTCGAACTTCCATCACTTGTAGCTCTAGAAGTTTCTGAATCCATTATTGGCGTAGTACAACCATAAATCTGCAGGCATTTGTATCGTCGGGGGGATAGAAGAGCAAAACGTAGCTGAAAAATAGTGTGATGTGAAATCTCCCCATAGGGATTCATTGAGGATCTTCACTTTACACTGTCCATTCCAGAGCTGCTATAGTGAGGCTGCTATGAGATATCAGAGAGAAGGAGGAGTCCTGTAAGATGTCATCTTAGGGACCTTTTACACGGACCGAATATTCCACAGCAGCGTGGCGAAATCTGCCTGAAGTCTGCACCTGAACCCGCGCTGACCGCACCGTGTGATGCACGATTCTGCTATCTTCAATTCCCCGTTAGCAGGTCAGACTTTGGGGCTGAATATTCTGGAGGGCGTATTCCATCCTGTCCCTCACAGCAGATCAGTATATTAAGACTGAGCGTGCACTCACCGGGATAATGCGCTCAATGAGCCGGCGTGCCGTCTTTATACACCTAATACCCCTTTTAGACTAAAAGGGGTATTAGGTGTATAAAGTGACATCACTGCTAACCCGTCCGCACCCGTTCATTCTGTTCAGACAGTAAGATCATCATTGAGAATCCTTCACTTCTTGTTCAGCGGTTCACATTCCTCTGTAGACATGGAGTGGGAGGGCATAAACACAACGATAACTGTACGAGCCAACCATGCTTTATAGTCCTGCTGAAACGGAACGATGAATTAAAAGTTCAGATTCTCATTCATCTTTCGGTCGTTGGCTCGCTTAAATGATTTTTTTTGAACGATAATCATTAAAGGGGTTGTCCCGCGAAAGCAAGTGGGGTTCAGCACTTCTGTATGGCCATATTAATGCACTTTGTAATGTACATCGTGCATTAAATATGAGCCATACAGAAGTTATTCACTCACCTGCTCCGTTGCTAGCGTCCCCGTCTCCATAGTGCCGTCTAATTTCGGTGTCTTCTGGCTTCTTTAGACGCGCTTGCGCTGTCCGGTCTTCTGCTCGTGCTCGCGCCGGAGAGCTGGTCTTCTCCGCGTCATCGTAGCTCCGCCTCCGTCACGTGGTGCCGATCAGCCAATTAGGTGGCTGTAATCGGCAGTGGAACGCAAGACATCCACGGTGCACCATGGGAGAAAACCACAGTGCATCATTGGGAAAGGACCGGCGGCCATCTTTAAAAGAAGAAAAGAAGAAACTGCCCGAACGGGGATGCAGGTTTTTTATTTATTTTTTTTTTTTAAATAACAAAGGGATTGTTTTTAACGGGGCACAATGTGGGGGTAGGTAGAAAAAAAAATTTTGGATTTCGCCGCGGGACAACCCCTTTAAGTCTAAACGCATCATTACACGTTGGTCAGAGTTCTCTATCTGAAGTAGTGTGTAGACTTGGGTTACAGCCTTTTTACAACCTCACATTCCTGTATCCTAATTTGCAGAAATTTTGCCTAAAAACAAAGAATTTAATTGTGATTTCAAATTTTTTTTTTTTTTTTTTTTTTTAGAAAAGGTCACCCCGAAATCAAAAAACGTTTTATATGTAAATGATCATTATCGAATATGCATTTAGTATGATACAAGAAGAACTCCCAAATGTTGTAATAGTTGTCCATCCCTGCTCGTTGCTGAAGAGCGATGGAAGTTGCCGTTTGTCTCTTTCCGCGGGCAGCATACAGTTCCTGCATCACTTTGATTACTTCTTGGCATGTTGGGTATGGACGGCTCCGCCTCCAGTGAGTCTCCATTGAGTAGGGTGCGCTTGTATTTTCTGTCTGGTTGACCCGGACTCGCCCCCTCATATTCGCGGTCTTTAGACTCGCTGTAGGCAGTGGATCGTAAGATGTTGATGCTGAAACAAGTTTTTGTCTTTTTGAAGGGTGGATTGTTTTCTCACTTGCGACTTGACCTGTTGAGTTCGCGCTTCTCCTTTGCTTTCCACTTGTTTGTCTTCAGTGGATTACCATTGGCCACTAACTTTTGTAACCTCAAACACTTCGGGGCATCGTGTTTTAGCACTTTGTCAAGCTTTGTTTGTTTTACTTCATCCAACACACGTGGGAAATCCACTTCACTGTGCCATAATTTCTGAAAGGGGTTGTCCCGCGGCAAAACATAAAATTTTTTTTTTTACACAGACCCCCAGTTAGTCCACAGTAATGCCCCATCCATGTGTTGTTTTTTTTTTTTTTTAATTCCTCTTACCTGGATCCCCGTTCTGCAGCTTTGAAGATTCTTCTTTCAAAGATGGCGCCGCTGGTCTTCTCCCACGGTGCACTGCGGGTCTTCTCCTATGGTGCACCGTGGATGTTCCTCTCCAGTCTGCGTTCCACTGCCGATTACAGCCACCTCATTGGCTGATCGGCACCACGTGACGGAGGCGGAGCTATGCGATGCCACAAGAAGAGGGAGGAGCCAGGACGCAGCTCGTGAGCCCCGAACCATCAAAAAGAGGATTCCTCTATGAGCAAGCGCGACTGTTCGTGCGACCAGAGAAGACGTTTGATCGTCGCCATGGAGACGGGGACGCCAGCACCGGAGGGGGTAAGTGTATAACTTCTGTATGGCCAATATTTAATGCACGATGTATATTACAAAGTGCATTAATATGGCCATACAGAAGTGTATAACCCCACTTGCTGCCGCGGGACAACCCCTTTAACTTCCTTGGATATTTCCGTTATTTGCGCCTTTCTTCCTTTGATTTGTGCTCCAAGAAACTGGTACCATCCAATAATTTTCCTTTGCAGTGGCATTCTGCATTGTTCTTCTGGGGATGATTCTTTGGAAGGCACACTTCCTCTTCTGTGTCACTGCTGATATCGCATCAGATTACTAGCACAGATATCCTTGTTCTTCTGTATTGTAGTGTGGTACGAGGACATAGAAAAATTAATGTACTTTAACTGCTATTGCCTCTCTGTTATCAGCCACAAAGTCGAAGTATATTGTTTTTTTTTCTACTCACACTGTTGTAATTGCATATCAACCCCCCACCACCACCACCACCACCCTCCTGCTTGCTTGTAGATAAATTCTTCCAGAAGTTCTTCCTCCAAGTGTTAACCAATAGTCATGAAACTGTGAATAAGCTGGCCCGCACTGTATAAAGTTACGTGAACGTCTTCGTATAGGCGCTCTGGTCTTGGGATGTAAATCCACCAGTGTGTGGGCGCACAGAAGATAAACCCCATTTCCTGAGGAGATCCTGGGTGTCCTATCTCAGTAGTATAACTTATCTTGTGTGACACTATATACTGCTCCTGAAAAAATATAAACAAGCAGGAAGTTGAAGTGTTTACTCGAAAGTCTTTTATATACACTTTTAAAAAAGCTCCATGAAGCTCAAGTAAGTTCTAGAAAGTTTCATAAAGTTCTAAGAGATGTTAGAGAGGCGCTTCTCAGTAGTTGTCTTAGATAAATTGTCGTTCCAACTTTTTTTTTTTTCTCATGGTGACCCATTTTAAACATTTAGAGGAATTTGGGTCTTTTTCAGTGTTTTTTAATCTAAAAGTTCATCCATTTATGATACAGAATAGCATTTATTTAAAAAAAAAAAAAAGTCAAAAAGTTATAACCCGAAGGTAGACTTTGTACAAAAGGATCTGGAGTGACTTCTACCGCTGGTGAGTGCTGATGCTGCCATCATTGTGGTCATGTGTTACACGGGGCCCATCCACTTGATCAGATGTCGTGTGATATATCCAGATAGTCTTTGTGTGACTGGAGCTGTACAGGACGGTATTCAGCGATCCTCTACTTTTAGCAGAGGTGTGAAAGAGTTTCTGTGACCTCATACCGTCATCAGTCCCATCGGTGCCCCTCTGCTTACTTCTCTGCACGTTCCCTGGTTCCTCCAACAGGAGAAGTCCGCTGCAGTACTTGAGAAGCATCCTAGGGCCCAATGTCCACTTGTACGCATGGACACCATTGCTGAATCCCGCAGTGATATCCGTAGCCATGGAGAGGAAAAGAATGTTTCTTCCCTCTCCGGGTCCAGCGCAGATCTCCTCAGAGCTGGCCGGATCTTTTTTCTTCAGCACGGCGGATGCTGTGTTTTTTTTAATCCCCTGTGTTCTTGCGGATTCACGCCACCCCCACAGGGACAGCTGTGGGTGTGCCGCAGCGGGGACGGCTTTTGTTCCCGCACGGCAGGAAAAAAATCACATCCGCATGCTTTTACTTGCGTGCGTATGCTAATGCATCCCTACGGGCGGCAAGATGTGCGGATCTCCTGCGCAGGAGACATGCATGGATTTTATCATTAAAATCCGCAGGTGGACGTTGGGCCGAATACGTATATACAATATATATGTTTGTAGTGTGTCATATAGATGGGTGCGTCACACATGGTGGGTTTCAGTGCAGCATAGTTCGCCCTTTCAATGGAAGGTGCTGCGAGTCCACGTCAAAATCCACACTAATGGTGGTAAACTTGATGTGGAACGTGGCAAGGGTTTTGGGGCAGTTTCCTCGGGAAAAATGTGCTCCATACTTTCTGCGTTGAACTCCGTTTAATAGATGAACACGTTGGGGGTCTTGGTATTTGTTGGGGATCATTGAAACCACAGGTATTTTGGTGACCGCACCTTGTGTTTGTCTCTTCCAGGCCAACTTCTTTGACGAGTACCAAATGGAAGGCGTATCAGCCGAGCAGAATAACATTTATTTGGAGCTCGTGCCTGAAAACCTTTCCCGAGCTCTGAAAACGGCGCAGAACGCCAAGGCTGTAAAGATCAAACTGACCAACAAGCACTGTCCCTGCCTGACGGTGGCCGTAGAGCTGGTAAGAGAACGCCGGCCGCAGTCCCAGAACTCCATCATGTAGATGTCATCCTGTCTGTTTTACATCTACATTAATCCCGCTGTGTCTGTTCTGTATAAATGTTTCCTCAGTTATAGTCGGACTCTTTCCTGATAAAGGGCCATTAACCCCTTAAAGGGGTTGTCTCGTGAAATCAAGTGGGGGTATACACTTCTGTATGGCCATATTAATGCACTTTGTAATATACATCGTGCATTAAATATGAGCCATACAGAAGTTATTCACTTACCTGCTCCGTTGCTGGCGTCCCCGTCGCCATGGATCCGTCTAATTCTGATGTTTTCTTGCTTTTTTAGACGCGCTTGCGCTGTGCGGTCTTCTTCCTGGTGAATGGGGCCGCTCGTGCCGGAGAGCTGGTCCTCGTAGCTCCGCCCCGTCACGTGTGCCGATTCCAGCCAATCAGGAGGCTGAAATCGGCAATGGACCGCACAGAGCCCACGGTGCACCATGGGAGAAGACCCGCGGTGCATCGTGGGTGAAGATCCCGGCGGCCATCTTGGTGAAGGAAGAAGAAGGAAGAAGGAAGACGTCGCAGAGCGGGGATTCGGGTAAGTAATAAAACTTTTTTTTTTTTTTTAACACATCCTTTGGGGTTGTCCTGCGCCGAACGGGGGGCCTATGGAAAAAAAACCCGTTTCGGCGCCAGACAACCCCTTTAATGACGCGGCCTATTTTGGCCATAAGAACACGATTTTTGGGGGATTTTCATCTCCACATTGTTTTTATTTGCTCCTTGCCGTGCCGGATGAGGACTTGTTTTTTTTTTTCATGGCAAGTTGCCATTTTTATTGGTGCTATTTTTTAGGTACATCTGATGTTTTGTAATACTTTTAGATTCTTTCGGTGGCCGGAAGAAAAAAACATCAATTCTAACTAACATTGTGGATTTTCTTTTTACAGTGTTAATCATACAGTATAAATGACTTGATGGTTATTTTCTGCAGGTTGGTACAATTACAATAATAAAATTATGTGCAAATTTTTGTATTTTTTTTTTTTTTTCATTTTTGCACAATTTGAACCACTTTTTTCCTTATGCCTATGACAGCACCAGTGAGAGAGCGCCTCCCATCTAGACAGGAACCATCAAGGTGGGCACCCTTCTCCTCCTGAGTTCCTGTCCATAAGACGGCTTGGAGGAGGTAGCTCTTGCTTCTGCTCGTACAAGGATTCCTCCGGATCTCTAGAGGTGGTGGACTGCAGCGCCTCGCTCCCAAGCCCTATGGCATGACAGGTTACCTGACCAGTGTGAGTTTCCACTAGTAGCCCTGGGTGAGCCTCTCGCCTCCATGGCGGATGCTGGGCTCCCCAGGCTCTGGAGGGAAGTCCCTTTCTCCAGCAGTTGTGGGAGAACCCTTCCGTTGTAATATATACTTCCTGGCCCAGAGGTGTGTGGCTCTTCCATTAGATGAAGTTTCGGTTGTACTGCTCTGGGCGCTGCCTCGTATTACTACTGATTGGGGAAGGGGAGCTGAGAGAAGAAATTATGTTTTCTGAGAGGATCTTCAGCCAGTCCAGAGTAGGACCCTACATAATGGATTGGATTCTACCTTTGCCTTAACCCTTCATAAATGAAAAATTTAAGCTAAAGGCTATATGTGCGCTTAGTAATCAGATCGAGGGTCTGTATGGTCTTTGGTTGGGGCCTTTGGCCTATTGATCTGCCTACGGCCTTTTTATGGCTCTGTCTGATAGCCGTTTACAGCTTTTACTATAGACTTGATAACTTTACTTCTAGCATAATAGCCTTTATGGCTTTACCCAATACCTTATGGCTTTGCTGATAGCCTTATGGCCGGATGGGGCCTTTTTCCTATAGCCTTTGTGGTTTTGGTCTTGTAGCCTCCGGCTTATGGTCTCAAGATCTTTTACGACTTTACCTGTAGTTTTTGTAGCTCTTTGGGGCTTTGCCTATAGCCTTTGTGGTTTTTGGCCTTTTAACTTTTATGGTCTATAGCCTTTGGGTTTTGCTTATACCTTCTTTTGTTTAATGTTTTAATTGGGGCCTCCGTGTAGGACCTAGGTACTAATAGCGACTGTGCCCGGCCTAGGGCTTGTGGCCCCTGGGCCTCACCTATGCCTGATAGCTTGTGGCTGCTGAGCTTTGCCTATGGCCATATGATCCGCCTTTGAACTTATAGCCTCTAGGCTCTGTCAATGACCCGTTTACTCCTCCTTTGTGCTGGGCCGCTGCCGGTGGCGTCTGATTTTGACTGGTGATCTTTAGTGGGAAGATAATGGAGGAAGCTTCCTTTTCCTCCTCGAACACCTTCAGTTCGGTATCTATGGTAAAGAATACCTTTGTAAACCTGAGTTAAGGGCTCGTGTCCATGACTGCGCTTCACTGTATGTTAGGCATGCGATGCTGCATGGTAAATGGAGTTAATGAAAGTCAATGGACTTTCAATAAGCGCTGCACATCGGCGTGTGGACGCTGCCTGTAGATACGCACAAGCAGTAGATTGCAGCATGCTCTAGTTCTTTGTGTAGCACGCAGCATGAGCCCTATGCACTTTTACGGGCAGTGTATGATACGCTGTCCATACGAAATACATTGCATATGGGTGTCGTTTTCATACGCATCCGCACTCTGAAACAGAGCGGGGAATTTAAAAAAAAAAAGTAATGCTGCACATGTTTATGAGGTCGTGGGGATGCGCAGGGCACACACCGCCATTCGTGGTCTCTGCTGGCAGAGCGTAGGTTTACAAAATGGGTGGACCCGTAGTGTTTTACTCATACGCCCGTGGGCAGGAGCCAGACTGTTCTGACGATTGCATAAGAACTAGATAATAGATGGTGGCTGCAATTTACCTCCGATGGGGAATTTTTATCTAAGATTTTTTTTTCCTGAAGCTGCATCGTTATGTGGAGAAGTTCTAGGACACCTTTACGCTTTAGGCTGGGTTCACACGGGACGGATTTGCTGTGGAATTTCCGTGCAGATTGTCCGCACGGAAATTCCGCACGCGGCTCCTAATCCCGGCAAAGAATCTCGTCCACACGCTGCAGCCAATCCAATGCAGCCAAACTGCAGAAACGGCCATGTGGCGCGGAAATTAAAGACGCAGCTTGTTTTTTGGGGGGTTTTTTCGCAGCAGTCTCTCTCTCTATGGAGAGAGTTGGCAGCAACAGAGATGCAGGCAGCAAAGCAGCTCCAAAAACCCGCCGCTGCGGTTTTTCAGCGAAATTCTTGCAGGTTTTTGGTGCGGTTTATCCGTGAGAATTCTGCTGGAAATCCGTCCCGTGTGAACCCAGCCTTATAGTTCAGCAGGGCATCTTCCTGACATTACAGTGGTTGGTACCGACCACAGATGCCAGTCTCCTCAGATGGGGAGCGACGTTGCACAACTTCACAATGCAGAGGAAGTGGGCGGTACAGGAGTCGTCGCTCGCAATAAATGTGTTGGAATTTCAGGCCATACTTCTGTCGCTCCGTCACTTTGAGCAACTGCTGTTGGGGTTCCCAGTCTGTGTCCAAACACACAACGTGATGGTTGTGGCATACGTAAATCATCAAGGTGGAACCTGCAGCTCAGCAGTCATGGAGAGAGCACAAAATAATGTTAGCATGGGCGGAAACGCACTTCTCAGCGATCTCAGTGATCTCGGTGGTCCACATACCAGGCTTGGACAACTTGGATAGCTGACTTCTTAAGCAGTCTATCTGGGATAATGGGAACTCCACCCTTATATCTGTCAAGACCTGTGCCACAGATGGGGTCAGGGTCTCCCAGACATCAACCTGATGCAAGCCAGAATCAATTGCAAGATTTCAACCTTTATGTCCAGGTCAAAGGATCGAGCCCAGGTGATAGTCGCTTTCTTGATTCACTAGACTGACTTCAAGTTCCCCTACATATTTCCCCTGTTTCCGCTTATTCCTTGTCTTCTCAAGAAGATCAAACAGGAAAGTCTTCACTGGTATTCGAGGCTCCGGACTGGCCTTGACTCATACGGTATATGGACCTACTCGACATACTCATCAACTCTCTGTAGCGCCTTCCACTTCGAGATGATCTTCTTTTGCAGGGACCCCTCTTCCACTCAAGTTTAGTCACGCTTCGTTTAATGGTGTGGCAGTTGGAGCAACAATACTGAGAGATCAGGGTTTTACTGAACCTGTCAGCCAGACTATGATGAAAGCTAGGAAATCCTCCTCTTCTTGGGTTTACTACTGGGTCTGGAAAGCTTTCTTCCTCTGGTGTGACCAGCATGGTTTTCACCCCATGTGTTTTTCTCTTTCTCGACTACCTTCTTTTCTCCAGGCATGTCTAGACATGGGCTTGGGCCTCAGCTCCATAAAAGGACAGATATCAGCCATGTCCATCCTTTTCCAGTGCCCTTTGGCATGGAAAGCAGCCATCCAAACGTTCATACAAGGAGATGGCCATGCCGCTCCTTATCATTCTCCGGTTCTGCCTTAGGACCTTAACATGGTCCTAGATGCATTTCAATCATGTCCCTTCGAACATATGCAAGACATCCCAGCTTGCCTTTTGGCATATAAAGTGGCATTTTTGGTGTCTGTAATCTCCATTCACCAAATCTCAGAGCTCGCAGCTCTTTCGGCCAAGCCTCCCTTCACTGTGCCCACCTACCTAACAAAAGTGGTATTTTCAATCCACATCAATTACCATCCTTCTGCCCAGAAAACTCGCGTTTGGTTCGTGTTCTAAGAACCTATTTGACTCAGATTTCCACTTTCAGGCGTTCTGACGCCGTTGTCGTGATTTCAGCATGGAAAAGAAAAATAAATTCCTTGCGCTCCTGGTGGATGGAAGATGAGAAATAAAATGTAGTCCACTTACTTCATAGATAGATGGATAGAGATATATATACTCGTGTTTGTATATATAGGTTGACAAACGTGTTTAAGGGGTACAACATATAGATTTAATTTATATTTGGAAGGTTGGGGGGGAATGTGCCGCTAAATGTACCTTATACCCAGAAGCGGGGTGTCCCACAGGAATTGCAGAATTCAACCATGTTTTCTTGCTAGAATGGATAAAATGGGCCGCGGTGATGCAATTCACCCAATGTGGTTGGCGCATCACAGAAGGGTGTGTGCAGCACGCCGACCACGGGCCCCCGAAAACCCATGGCTCGTGTGGAAAAACTATGGTGCCAAAGCACCGTTTAACCAATATGGACAGAAAGCGCACGGCCTCCCGGTGAGGTGACCGCGGAGTGGAAGTGTCCCATACACAAAACCGCAAACAGGAAGTGCACCTCCTGTTCCTGGTCAAGTGACTAGGTTGCTGTGTGACATAAGGGCCCTTTCAGTGAACAGTGACACACTTCATATTTGCGGTTACGTAACCAGGACACTTCCGATCCGTGGTCATGTCGCCAGCAGGCTGTGCGCTTCCATCTCATGCAGTTGTGGGATCTCGGGGCCCGTGGTTGCACGGCTGGTGTACTGCACACTCCCGTACGTGGCGCATGCCGTTTGTGTGAATTGCATCACCGTGACCCATTTTCCTCATTCCAGTGGGAAAACGTTGAATTTGGTGATTCCCACGGGATTCCCTGCTTCCGAGGGCTCCAACCGTTTGTACATTTAACCAGCTAAACTGATGGAGGGGTTTTGCCCCAAAATGTGTTTTTCTATGCCGGCTATTCACGTTATTTAATAAAGTAGAAGTTTCATCACCTTCTGTATTCATCTATATTTGGAGTGTTGCACCAAACCACCAGTTTTTCTGGTGAGTCTCACAGGGCTGTCTTGATTTTGTGGACTCGATTCGAAGTCTCCAGTATTACATAAATGCCAGCTTAAAGGAGTTCTGTCAGAAAAAAAAAATTCATACATGTGCCTTACAGGGCCGGTCACCAGGAAGCTGCTGCTCTTCTCTTGTCCCTCCGCCAGCCATCCGATCGCAGGGCAGAAGCTGGCAAAGTTCCAGCTTCCACCCCTGCTCCGATCGGGTCAGTGGTCGAAGCATCACAAGTGACGCGTCGCCCACTGATTGGCCTGGCCGCATCTAACCTCTGCCGTCCTCAGAGAGTCGATGGCAAGTGCGCATGCGTCCCCCTTCCCGGCGTGCTTGCGCACTTGCCGTGGATTCTCCGAGGACGGCAGAGGATAGGCACTGCCAGGTCGACGAGAGTGCGCTTGCGTGTGTAGGAGCTGTTGGAGCCGACCCCTCACGCGCCAGGTAAACAGCGGAGAGAAGAACAACAACAGGATTAGGTGAGTTAGCTTTGTTTTTGTTTTTTTCATTCTTTTCTTTTTACAGCTTACACTCTACAGGGATGCAGGGGAGTATACATTATTATTTTTTTTATTTTACTTACAGAACCCCCTTTAAAGTTTAGATTAGTGTCTTCACTTCATAAATGTGGCCTTCAATCTCTGCCTCGCTTTTTTGGCTTACTAGAGAAATATACGAACACGACATCAGGAGAAATTTACTTTTTTTTGTTTGCTTTTTAGCCGTCACTTTCAAGCACAAGTCGTTTTGTCACACATGACATTCCTGTGAGTGTTATCCCTAGAAGGCTGTGGAATGACTTTAAGGAGCCTACTGTACCAGACTTCGATGTAAGTATCACACAATGAAGATGATCAGATTTCAACACGTTCCCTGCCAAGGGGCATGTTTCATACATCCTGGCAGAGAAGCACTGCGGTAGCCAAGAATATATGTACTGTGTCTCTGCTACCAGTGGCTCTATCCATGCTGACTGAGGGGACACGCTGGGTTGCAACCAGACCTGTGATCTTAGGCTTGTTTTAAAGCTAAGACCCTACCTGCCTTCTAGCCCGAGCAGGTGGGAGTGTGAGCTATATACACTCGTAGCTCTCACTTCAAGCCATGCTACTAATGATACTATTTCAGGCTAGGTTGTAACTGGAGCCGAAGATTTATGATTCAGTCATTTTTTTAATTCATTTTTTTCAATTTTTTAAGGAAAGTGTAGATATTATGGCATATAGTAAATAAAAAAGACCACTCTAAACAGAAAAAGAAATATTAATGGCTTACAGGCCATCGTGACAAACACCTTTCTATTACTAAAAAACACAAACAAAATATGTAACAGCACGTGAAGCCCCAAGACCAGCATTTTAGAATATAACTTTTACGTTAATGTTAATAAGTGATATGGGTCTAAAATTACAGCTAACAGAAGGGTCCTTACCTGGTTTTGGGATAACCGATATATGTGCTTGTAAAGCCTTGGCTGGGAATGGACAACTTCATGAAAAGGCATTAACCAGAAAATGGGTCAAATGTTCATTCACCCCGTGCCCTATAAAATCTGTGAGTGCAACTATCTGGCCCGGGGCATTTGAAGGTCTTTTATCACCATTGTAACCTCTTCTATATCGAAGTTCCTATCTAACTCAGATGCCCCATCCTCAGGGAAAGGACTCAGGACATAGTGATCAAGATAGGCCCCTGATGGGTTGTTGCTCTAAAGGATTGGACCGTTCAGCACATGGATGTATATTGTACAATTTATTATAATACTGGCGGAATTCTTCTAGGGGTCTCCGACATAGAATGTACTAGACCAATCCTGGGGAGTGAATAGAGAACGAGTGTGACTGTGGCAATCGAAGATGGAGTGCCCTAGCCAACCATTTACTGCTGTATTCAAAATACCCTCTATGGACTTTGTCTCTCTGACACAGGGACCTCTGATCCAAAATGTTTAAGAACCCTTGCCTAAGGGAAGAAATCTCCGCTTGTAAGGAGTGGGAGGGCGTAGTTTTGTTAACAGAGTTGTCAGTTTTTGGGATCTTTCTTTTTTCAACCTGGCCCCAAAGGATATAAATATACCCCAAAGGATACACTTTAACACCTCCCACGGAATAGGGGCATTAGTAATATTGGATTCATTGATGGCAACATATTCTTTTATACTGTAGCTGTGCGTATATCTATTAAATAGAGGGCGTCTACAACAAACTGTCATTGAGGCGACATGAGAAACACCTAGTCTAATCTCCAAGCCCAGCTAAACCATACATTGGGGTGTGGTCTGACCAGAGGAACACATCCACAGAGCTTCATGGATTGCAGTCTAATAACTTGTGGGAAAATAAAGATATGATCGATACAATTGTAACTATTGTAGTTGAAGAACCTTTTCTATATCCAACCATTTCAATGCCACTAGATGCCTTGAGTCGTGCGAATGCTGATGGGGAGAACGAGGCCCTACATGATGAAGAATCTAGTGCTGAACCAAAAACGAAGTTAAAATCCCCTCCCTCGACAGTAGTGGACCCTTCAGAGAATGCAGCCAAGGCATGTAGTATTGGGGAGCCAAAGGAAACTTGAGCCTGACTAGGGAAATAGACAATAGCAACTGTTAATACAGAGTCGCCAATTTCCAGGAACAAAAATCTACCATCTGGATCATATGTGGAGTCAATAAAATTATATTGATGAGACTTATGAAAGGCTATGGACACTCCATGTCTTTTAAATGGGTGAGGGCAATGATGCCATTTTACTTAGTATGGAGATGAGTCTTTAGGAATGTTGGAACAAAAATAGGTTTCCTGAAATAGTGCAATCGTTACCCATTTTTATGGAGACTGTATAGAATCTGCCTCTGTTTTTTGGGTTTGTTCAGGCCTCTAGTATAAGTGCAAAATGTTAAAGGCACCATAGGTGAGAGATTGAGTGGGCACCCAGGTAAGGGTAATCGGCATGTCTTGGTTACCCCTCTGAGACCCAGGGAGAAACGGGAAGAAAGAGAGGAATTTAGGGTTGCAGACTGTATAAAAAACAAAGACAGAGAATGCAGAGGAGGTATAGGCAGAAAAGTATGGTAAATCAAGTCCCATCATTAAATATAGACTAGTGTCTCGGCAACACATTGTGCTGCTGTCCCTAACTGGAAAGAGGAAAGCAGGGAACACATCACTACTTATACCTTAAGAAAAACCAGCATCTGTGGTATTGACGGCCAAGTGAATGTCTGACGGACAAGAAGCAACTTATCAACAGTCAACAAAGTCCCCAAACGTAGGTCAAGAGCTCCCCAGTGGGGGAGCAACTTCATGTAGGTGGTTTGGGTGAGCCTCTTGCCATTGAGTCTGTGGACCCAGAGCTCTATAGATGCAATCTATTTCAATAAGTCTGTCTGCATGTTTCTGCAGAAGATCACCCAAAAATTTGCTGAGCCTATTTTTCTAACGGAGGTGGCAATATATCATCCCTGAGACCACGGGTGTGAAGATTGTATCGCCTGTAGCGGTTTTCCAGATGGTCTGGATGGGAAGGAATCTCACAATTTGTATCGATTTGCTTCTGTATGGCATGTCTGTTTTAGTAGTGTACGGCGTGGTGAGAGGTCAGCGCTATTTGGGCTGTGGCGGACACTCAGTCCGATGAGAGGGCAATCCTATAAAAGTCCTCAATATCTCCTCTGCACCTTCTGCTGCTGTGTTGTCTGGGTCTCTGTGCCCCATCTCTCTTGTGGGGGTGGCGAACAGCATCCAGAGAGGTCCGAGGGCTGTTGCAATAACCGGGTGTTCAGGAGCTCGGAGGCATTGTTGCTTACTGCACCTTAGGCTGGCCACTTCCCCCAGAGCCTTGGGTTTAACCCCTTAAGGAACAGGTTGTTTTGTACCTTAAGGACCAGACACTTTTTAGGACTTTTACCCATGTGGTGATTTTACTGCTCCATTTTTTTTTTCCTTTAGCTACCAAAATTATTTTTGCTGCGGTTTTTTTTTTCCGTGACATATAGGACTATTTTTTTAATATCTTTTTCACTGACTTTTTTTCCCGTTTTTTAGTTTTATTGGGGGTTAAATGCTAAAAAAAATGATTTTTTTTTTTTAATTTATAGGTTTTTTTTTAAATTCTTTTTATATTTACACTAAAATAAAGTATGGAAATGGATTCCTCTATTTGTTTCGGACGTTTTGATATATAGTATGTATGGTTTTGGCTTACAGGGCGCATACGGCGACAGTTTTTGTTGGCGTCTGCTTTGTGTTCTCTTTCTTATGTATATATTGTTTACTTCTGTAATATTGTTTTACTTAGTAAAAAACATAATTACATACATATCTATGTCCCCCATGACGTCATATAAGACCTCTGGGGGACATTCACTTTTTTTTTTTTTTTACTTTATTTGACATTTTCCCACTGTAGCTGGGGCGTCCATAGGATCCCCAGTTACAGGGCAACGCAACCCCTGTGGTAACATTAGTCACCTGCAGAGCTGCCAGGGTCTAGTCTGACCCTCCAGCTCTGCATAGCAGGGAATCCCGGGAGGTCACATGACCCCCCACCCCCTTCCTCCTGGGCTCCCATAGTGAAAGTACTTCTTACTTTCACTTTGCCCAGACAATGCTCATTGAGCACTGGATATTGGGGAAGCAGAAGGCAGGAAGGGTTAAAAACCCCTCCTGCCTTCTGCTCCGGGTTGTCAGCTGTCACTAACAACTGATAACCCATTCCTGCCTCTGACTGATTGCAGAGCCAGGAGGCTTAGAGCACCGCTGTATTTTTACTATCGGGGGTCATCTAAGCCCAGGACCAGCCGCCGTATATGTGTGTGTATGTATGTATACACACACACACACACACACACACACACACACACACACACACACAGTGGCTGGTCCTAAATGGGTTAAGACAAGACTGTCAAATGTGACCCTTGAATGCAAAATGTTTGGGGACCCATATACAGTATATATATTAACTAGGCTGTGTTTTATTTTCTTATTGGTTTGTGTTTCTCTGTGTTCATGCAGGTCAGCATATATTTACCTCCAATAAAAACTATGAAGAACGTTGTGGAAAGAATGAAAAATTTAAGCAATTTCATAGTAAGTATCTTTTTTTTTTTCCCCCTTCCTCTTTCTACTTGTGACTTATGCTTGAGGCTTTTTCTTTAGGGCTCATTCCCACATGCGTTGTGGGATGCGCCTGCAGATGTACGCCACGGGAGCACAGTGTTTAAAAATGCGATGGTGCCTGCGGGTGATTGTGGATTTCCTTGGTCTCCATTAATATGCTATGTTAATGGAGGACCCCCACCCTGCGCAGCTTGAATCTATGGCAAATGGAACATGTCACGATTTATTTCCTGCAGCCGAATTCCGCAACTGAGCATTGGCAGGCAGAAAGCTATTAGGTTCAATAGAACCTAATCCCTGCGGGAAATGCAGCTGAAACCCATCCGTGGGCTCCCTTATACTCCCCGCACACACTAAACTGGACTGGATACACTTTGAGCCTTCGGCTCAGTTGTATGACCCTAGAAGTTGTAAACCATTTTGTATTCGGACAGTATTTCGTTAAATGGATATCCATTCTATATAACATTCCTAATGCTAGAATTCTCCTAGTTGAATTATTTTCTCCTTCTTGTAATGTCAATAGCAGATCTCTCCCAGGATGCCCCCTGTCACCTCTCATTTGCAATAGCTCTTGAACCCTAAGCATTATTAATTAGACAAGACCCAGAATTTCAAGGCATAACAACAGGTGCCAGGGAAGACCCAATAGGATTATATGCTACTGATAAGCTCTTGCTTCTTTCCAACCAAGATATTCTTCACCATATGCTATATCAGTCATTGACAAATTCGGAAGCTTCTCCAGCTTACTTATGGACAGGCGGAAATCTATGTTTATGCCTCTAAGAGAAAATGGTTGGATAATGGGAGAAGTACAAAAAATAAGGAGCATCCATCCCCAGAGACTGTCAATATTCCTATCCTCTCAACATGACCTCCCTACTTCCCTTCTTCAGAGGAAAATTTACAGTATGCAGCTTACTTCGCGTATCTGTTGCCAGTATAATAAACCTCATTAACCCGTTAAGTGGTGAATTTTAATTTATTTTTTATTTTGAAAAACCGATTTTAGAATGTTTGTTGTCTAGAATAGCATTTATCTGAATTTAGAAACAATTCTGTCATTCACCGGTCCTAATATGTACTGTCCTGTAAAGAGGACGCTGCCACCTAATGTGCAAGAATTGTATCAATCACAGGTCTTTCATTTAGGAAATCTTTTTATTACAATACTTACATATATTCAAAAATAGACATAAATAAACTTACTATATATATATCAGAAAAAGCTTATTTATGAAATTTCGGGAAACGTGTACATAAGGTAACATCACATCTTGTACAGAAAGTCAGAGGTTTTCCTTTGCAGTTTTCAAACAGACACCGTCTTTGCTTTTCTCTTTTTCCAATCAGCTGTCCTTTTCCATCAAACCTCACACTATCTAAAGGCCCATTTACACACACAGATAATTCTTCCAAAAATTGAAAGATCAGCGATAGTTTTGCATAAAGTACAAATAGGTACTAATTGCTATTAGTACTTTATCAGCTTCATTTGCATGCAAATGAGCTTCTGGGGGCTGTTGCAGAACTCAGCAGGAGGTCTGAGCTCTGTAATTAGCTCAATTGTTCAGCCAGGGGCTGCTAAGAGAAACCAATGTAATCTCAAGCTCTCCATGGAGAATTCAACACCATGGACAGCAGACACAGCCTGAGGTCCTGCTTATCAGCTGCTCTGCTGAACAATAGTTTAAGTGGAACTGAAACCAGAAAACTGAAAGATGGGCACATTTAGACAATTATAATTGCCATATTTTGAGCAATAATTCTCGTGCCTAAAAGGTCCTTACTAGGGATGAGCGAGTATACTCGCTAAGGCACTACTCGCTCGAGTAATGTGCCTTAGCCGAGTATTTCCCTGCTCGTCCCTAAAGATTCAGGGGCCGCCACAGCTGACAGGTGAGTTGCGGCGGGGAGCGGGCGGGAGAGAGTGAGAGAGAGATCTCCCCTCCGTTCCTCCCCGCTCTCCCCCGCAGCTCCCCGCGCCGGCCCCCGAATCTTTCGGGACGAGTGGGGAGATACTCGGCTAAGGCACATTACTCGAGCGAGTAGTGCCTTAGCGAGTATACTCGCTCATCCCTAGTCCTTACTGTTTTTGCCCTAGAAGATTGTGTGGCCATTGGCCGACCAATACTGTGTCGCGCATTGACTCCAAGTTTGAGGTAGGTGATGGGCGATATATTGTCTGACATCTTTGACACTTTTCTGATCAGTTGATACCTTATTGTAGATGATAAAGGCATTGATCACAGCCATATTGATACTTCTAGTAATGAGAGGCCAATACCCTTTCTCCCCCCGTATAGCTATAGAATGCTTTTCTATTAACCAGTCATGCCTATCCACTCCTCCCATAAACTGGCTGTAATGCGTAATCCTCGCCGATTGTTGCACATCTACTTTGTCTTTTTGTCCCTTGCCATGCCTCGACACTAATGCTAACGGTGCAATCCTATCACAACTAGATGCCACTGAAACACATTTGTCGTCTTTCCACTTTAGAATGGATGTTTGATTTTTGCTATTGAAATATAAATGGTACCACATAGTAGCCGCGTCCCCTTCATAGGACAGCAAGTTGAGTTGCATGGAATGTTGAGGATTTTTTTTTCTTTTTTTAGCATATTTTCTATATTTCCTCTCAGAATATATTAATGTGCAAAGTAATAATGAAAATGTTACTTACTGCTGAACAACAAAATCTGAAGACTTGATGACGAGACAAAATCACACAAGGTTACTGAATAGAAACTCCCAGCAAACGGACTTGTTATGGTCAACTGCAGCCAACCTCAGATGATCGTGTCCCGACATACCGCTCGGTGTCAGATCCAGAAAAATATGATGAAACGTGCGCAGACATGAGCAGTGATTGTCCTATAAACAGGACGCTGCCACCTTAAGGGTTAAAATGATGATTCTGCTGAAACGCCTCTGTAGCTTGGAACACACTGGAGTTATAATATCACAGCAATTCTTCAATACAACAAATTCCTTATGTCCTTTTATGTAGAGGAACTGTAGACATAGAATTCAATCTAAACCCTACGAAGTCCCAAAGACTTAGAGGTACGGCTTTACCGGACTCTAAACTATATTATATTGCAGGACAGCTACGATATGTAAAACATTGGGAACCGAATGAACCCCTTCCCAATGCAGAACACTACTTGGTACACAACCCCAATATTCCATCGTCTGTTTAAGAAAATAAAAGAACCTACAACAGATCTCCTCTACCCCTCCATAAACGGCAATTCAGATATGGGACTTGGCTAAAATGAAGTGACAGGATATCAAGAATTGCATCTGAAACTCCCTTATGGAATAACCGAGGCCTCCCCACCTTAAAGCCCCTGACTGAATATTAAGCTGAGCATAGAGTAACCTCATTAACACACTGATTACTTATTCTAAAACCCCTTTGTACTCATTGAACGGATACAACAAATGTACCGTGTTTACCTGAAAATAGGACCCTGTCTTATATTATTTTTTGTCCCATGAGGCACAGTGTCTTATTTTAGGAGGGAGGCTTATACTCACATGGTCCGCGGCGTCCTGATGCCTCGCGATAGTCTCTGGCGGCGCTGCAGCAAACTGCAGTGTTCTTCCCATCTGACATCTCCGCTTTGAATACCCCGCCTCCAGCAAAGCGAGCACTGTGATTGGATCGAGCGCCAGTCAATCACAGCCAGCACTCGATGAGCCAATCACAGCCATTCAGTGATGTTATTCACTGAGTGCTTGCGATTGGCTTATCGAGCGCAGGCAATGATTGGCTGACGCTCGATGAGCCAATCACAGCCCCGTCATCAGCAAGAAGCTGAGATGTCAGACGGAGAAGATATTGCAGTTTGCCGCAGCAACCTCGGAGACCATTGCGAGGCATCGGGACGCCGCGGACCACGTGAGTATAAGCCTCCCTCCTAAAAACAGACACTGTGCCTCTTATGGCGCAGAATCTACCTCTCCTCTATGTGTATATACTGAGGAGAATCCACCTCCCCTCTATGTGTGTGTATATATACTGAGGAGAATCCACCTCCCCTCTATGTGTGTATATATACCGAGGAGGATCCACCTCCCCTCTATGTGTGTATATATACCGAGGAGGATCCACCTCCCCTCTATGTGTGTATATATACCGAGGAGGATCCACCTCCCCTCTATGTGTGTATATATACCGAGGAGGATCCACCTCCCCTCTATGTGTGTATATATACCGAGGAGGATCCACCTCCCCTCTATGTGTGTATATATACCGAGGAGGATCCACCTCCCCTCTATGTGTGTATATATACCGAGGAGGATCCACCTCCCCTCTGTGTATATATACCGAGGAGGATCCACCTCCCCTCTGTGTATATATACCGAGGAGGATCCACCTCCCCTCTGTGTGTATATACACCGAGGAGGATCCACCTCCCCTCTGTGTGTATATACACCGAGGAGGATCCACCTCCCCTCTGTGTGTATATACACCGAGGAGGATCCACCTCCCCTCTGTGTGTATATACACCGAGGAGGATCCACCTCCCCTCTGTGTGTATATACACCGAGGAGGATCCACCTCCCCTCTGTGTGTATATACACCGAGGAGGATCCACCTCCCCTCTGTGTGTATATACACCGAGGAGGATCCACCTCCCCTCTGTGTGTATATACACCGAGGAGGATCCACCTCCCCTCTGTGTGTATATACACCGAGGAGGATCCACCTCCCCTCTGTGTGTATATACACCGAGGAGGATCCACCTCCCCTCTGTGTGTATATACTGAGGAGAATATAACTGAAAGGCTGTAAAGTATAGGGAAGCATCCATGGACTGCAGGTATGGAGAATACTTTTAAGACTAAGAGGGGGCTGGAACCTCCAGTCTGGGGGTAAATTTGCATAAAAAGGTGTTACCTTTAAGGGTCTAAAGTGAGTAGAGTGGGAGGGGTGGCACATTCTGCAGAGGGACATCGGTACATGCAGTCTGATGAGAATCTAACGCTCCTCTATGTGTATACATATTTTATTCCTCGGTTCCTCTGAAGTAACCATAACTTCATAACATTTTCTGTGCGAACAACACGTAAAAGAAAATTGATGACATCCTTCAGGAAATAACTTCCCAATCTCAGACTAGCCCTGACCCTAGTCTTGTCAGCACTGCATCTAGCTCCTGCTCACTGTCTGTACTCAGACCAGCGACTGAGGAAGAAGTCTCCAAATTGCTCTTCTCTGCTCGCCCCACCACCTGCGCTAGCGACCCCCTCCCCTCACACCTCCTCCGTTCCTTCTCCCCAGTGGTCATCTCCCATCTCACCACTATATTCAACCTCTCTCTGACCTCTGGCATCTTTCCCTCTTCTTTCAAACACGCCATCATATCCCCACTGCTAAAGAAGCCGACTCTGGACGCGACTGATGCTGCCAACTACCGACCCATCTCAAACCTCCCCTTCATCTCCAAACTACTAGAACGGCTGGTTTACTCCCGCCTTGTAAGCTACCTATCAGAGCACTCTCTCCTAGACCCCTACAGTCTGGCTTTCGACCTCAACACTCAACAGAAACTGCTCTTACAAGGGTATCCAATGACCTACTGACAGCCAAATCGAGGGGCGACTACTCCCTACTGATCCTCCTCGACCTCTCCGCAGCATTTGACACTGTTGACCACAAACTCCTCCTCAGTATGCTACGCTCCATTGGCCTAAAGGATACTGCCCTCTCCTGGTTCTCTTCCTACCTATCTGACCACTCTTTCAGTGTCTCCTTTGCTGGCTCTACCTCCCCTCCTCTTCCCCTTGCTGTTGGGGTCCCCCAGGGCTCTGTCCTCGGCCCCCTTCTTTTCTCTATCTACACAGCCCCTATTGGACAAACCATCAGGAGATTTGGCCTCCAATACCACCTGTATGCTGATGACACCCAGCTATACACCTCTTCCCGTGACATCTCTGCACCTTTACTCCAAAATATCACTAACTGTCTGTCCGCTGTCTCTAACACTATGTCCTCTCTCTACCTAAAACTAAACCTCTCTAAAACTGACCTGCTGGTATTTCCACCCTCCACTAACCGACCTCCTCCTGACATCTCCATCTCAGTGTGTGGCGCCACCATAACTCCTAGACAACATGCCCGCTGCCTTGGAGTCCTACTTGATTCTGATCTCTTTTACCCCCTACATCCAATCTCTGGCCCGAACATGTCAGCTGCACCTCAAGAACATCGCAAGAATCCGCTGTTTTCTCACTGTGGACACGCTAAAAACGCTTACTGTTGCCCTCATCCACTCCCGGCTCGATTATTGCAACTCGTTGCTGATCGGCCTCCCCTGCACCAGACTCTACCCTCTCCGATTCATCCTGAATGCGGCAGCCAGGCTCATCTTCCTGTCCAGCCGCTACTCGGACGCCTCTGCCCTGTGCCGGTCACTGCACTGGCTGCCCGTTAAATACAGAATTCAATTTAAACTCGCCACCTTCATCCACAAAGCCCTCCACAGTGCAGCGCCCCCCCTATATCGCCTTCCTCATCTGAATCCATCAACCAGCCCGGGCTCTCCGCTCTGCTAACGAAACCAGATTGAGCGCCCCTTTAATTCGAACTTCTCATTCCCGCCTCCAAGACTTCTCCAGAGCAGCACCGGTCCTCTGGAACGCACTACCAAAGGCTACCCGAGCAATCCAGGCCTCGCAGAACTTCAGGCGTGCTCTAAGAATGCACCTCTTCAGGGAGGCATACCGAATTCCCTAAACAAACCCCTCTGTACTCCGCCTGATAACATGCTCCCTGACCTACTGACTGCAACCCCTGCTAGCCATCATAAACCGCTCCTGCAGTCATACTGTTTCTGCCGTCACACGGCCAAATGTCTGACCATTGTCTGTGTATAGCATCCCTCACTCTCCACCTCGCCATACCGTGCACATCTCCAGCCCCTTTACCTTCTGTATCACCCCATTACTTGTAGTATGTAAGCTCGTTGGAGCAGGACCCGCACCCCTATTGTTTCCATCAATTGATTACTTTGTAACCGTGGTTCTGTAATGTTTGTACTTTTGTCTTTCTGTATCCCCCGTCTATGTAAGCGCTGCGGAATACGTTGGCGCTATACAAATAAAGATTATTATTATTATTAAACACCTGCACCAAGTTAACTCAGGCGAAGCCTGGTATATCAGCTAGTCAAATAATATAACCTCCTTAAATCTAATTAATGTTCATGAAACCAATATTTATATCTATAATAACCACCTCTCTTATGTCATCATTCCCAAACTCTTGAAATGTCTCCCCCCTCTTACAAGAAACTATGTATTTTATGACTCATCTCTGTAATACCTTACTTTAGAATATTACACCTATCACACGTACTGACCATGTAATACATTGTAACTGTAACTGATTATATTAACCCTTTCCAATCCAATTATTTTTTCACAACCATTCTCCCCAGCTCCAAATAAATTGGAGCTGGGGAGAATGGATGAAAAAAAAAATACACTGAACTGACAGAGTTAAGGAGGGTGTAGGTGCTCACTGCACCGTAGGGGGACATGTTTAAAAACCCTTTCTGCCTTCTCCTCAGGGGTCCGTGATGAGGATCAGTGCAGGAGTGCATCTGCACCCGATGTGTCTGATGATCGGGTGAAGATGCACTCCTGCACTGCAGTGTTGGGCCTGTCCCGACATTGGAGCTGTGGAGGAAAATGATGATGTCGGGGCAGGCCCGACATTGGATTGGAAAGGATTAATGGTCTTATTCCTCAATAAAATGAGTTGGGGCATTTGGATCTGATTGGAGGAGAGCATTTGATTCCATGAAAATCTTATCAAACTCCGTTTCCATTTCTTTTAGATCACAGGTTTTGAGAAATCTCCGGACTATCCCCTTATTGAGAAATATATGGCTAGTTTCTAGCTATGACAAGTACCTGATGATGACTTGTTTTCCCTGCTGGCTTGGTTGCTTGTAGATTATACTTATTGTATGCTCATTTTCCCCCAGTCGTCTCCACGACAGCACCAATTGAGATTGCCTCCTCCTGATAGGACAGGAACAAACTGAGAGGTTAAAAGCTCCCCCCCTTCCCCACTTTCCTCAGTGTCTTCCTGTCCTGCCAGGAGGCAGGATCTCTGAGAGGAGCTGGTGGAGAAGCCAGCCAGGATTACTTACAGGCGGATCGGAAGGCAGTGGCTCACCCTGTCCTCCCTTCCCAGCCAGACGACTCCCGGGACGCCACATGGGGTGGTAACCCCCGGGCCAGGTTCCTCCCGCGGCGGCCCATGGGGGGTACAAAGCGGGAGCCTCAGTCCCCCTCGTCCTCCCTGCAGAAGTTACAGCGCGACGCTCCAGGAAGCCCTCCGACGGCGGGGGGGCGGGGCGCCGCGTCACATGCCCAGCGCGATGACGTCATCGCATCTGCATCAGGAGCGGAGGGGGCGGGGCTTAGCGCAGGAGCGCGAAAATTTAAAAAAAATAGGAACCTGAGAGAAGCCAGAACAAACCAGCACTACAGGTCGCAGGGTGTCTGCAACACCGGTATAGTAATGAGTGCTCCAGCCCCAGAGACAGCTGAAACCTCAGCCTCAGCGGCCGTAAGTAGCCAGTGCGGCAAAAAATACAATGCAATTATCCAGTGTATTGTGTATGGAAAATTGCATATTTACCTGCAAAAAATACAATGCAAATATCCAGTGTATTGTGTATGGAAAATTGCATATGTACCCGCAAAAATACAATGCAAATATCCAGTGTATTGTGTATGGAAAATTGCATACTTACCCACAAAAAATGCTTTATTTGTCAGGGGGATATAAAAAGACATCACCCCCAGAACAAAACTCAGAAAATGCGCGGATTGCGGGATAAAACTGCCAGCTACGTACCAGAGGCCTCTATGCAAGGCATGCGTAGCTAGGCTAGTTAAAGAGGAATCAGGAGGACGTTAGGAAGCTGGTGAAAGAAGAGGTAGATCAGCCCTAACGTCACAGCTGGCGCCGCCAGCGAAACGCCAGAAAAGGGCGTATGTTCCTGACGAGCCTTCCGACTCAGAGAGTTCCATCGGTCGGTGCAAGAGGAACAGGCGGCCGAGGAGTCCTCAGATTAGGAGGACTACAAAAAATACTTATTCCATCAGGACGACTTAATGGAATTGATTAAGTCAGTCAGGGCTACCCTAAAAATGGAAGAGCCCAGAGAACCACGTACCCTACAAGATGAGATATTTCGGGGACTAGGGGAGAGGCGCAAGCATACCTTCCCTGTCCACAAGAATATCACCAAAATAATCCAAAAAGAGTGGAGGACGCCGCACAGTTAAAAGATCCCATGGATCGCAAAGCTGAGGGCCTTCTAAAATCATGGGAGGCAGCGGCAAACAGACTTAGGCCAGGGATCGCAACCACTCGTGTGGCGCGAACTCTGGGGGTACGGCTAGAACAGCTACAGCTACACCTAACCAATAAGACGCCGAGGGAACAGATCCTAAATTCCCTTCCGGTCCTGCGTATGGCAACAAATTTCCTAGCGGACGCCGCGGCCGAAACTGTCAAACTCTCGGCGACAGCTACAGCCCGGTCTAACTCAGCCAGAAGAGTGTTATGGCTGAAATCGTGGTCAAAAATAAGCTATGCGCCCTCTCGTTCTACGGCCAGTTTTTGTTCGGACCGGACCTTGACAAAATTCTAGAGAAGGCGGCCGACAAAAAAAAAAAAAAAAAACCCCGGAAGAAAAACCACAGAGAGGGAAGACCTTCTTCCGGGCCCCAAAGCAACAGCCAGAGACCTACCAAGGCAGGGGCAAGACAGGCCGCTGGAGTTACCCCAGGGGGGGCAGAGGAAGGAATATCCTCTTTTACCCCCACCAGGGGGAGCCAAATCAGAGACCCTGACGCCATCCCCGTAGGGGCAAGGCTGGAGGGCTTTGTGGATCAAGGGGCCGCGATTTCCGAAGGCCCATGGATCCCAAAGATCTTACAGCAGGAATACCGGATAGAACTGGTGTCCCTCCCCAGAAGAAAATTCATTATCACGGGAGGCTCCAAACAGTTACACCTACTAAGGCAAACCGTTGGGGACCTGCAACAACTAAATGCAATATCCCCCGTACCGCAAAACGAGGAGACCCAGGGCCATTATTCCAGGCTCTTCTTAGTAAGGAAACCCTGTGGGAAACAGCGGATGATAGTGAACCTGAAACCTCTGAACACCTGCATCAGATACAGGAAATTCAAGATGGAGTCCATCTCCTCAACGATAAAGTTGATTCCCAAAGGAGCCTACAGGGCATCCATCGATTTTAAAGGATGCTTATTTCCACGTACCGATCCACGAGGGGTCCCGGAAATACCTAAGGCTCGCAGTGGATATGGGCAAAGGAATAGAGCACCATCAATTCAGATGCCTGCCCTTCGGGATCTCCTCAGCACCCAGAATCTTCACCAAAATTATGGCGGAGGTAGCCGCCTACCTGAGGAAGAAGTCGGTCCAAATAATAGCAGAGTCCAGAGAACTCCTAACTGCTCCTGCCTAACCGAGGAGAGAATACAAAAAATCCGACTGCTAGTCAAAACCTTTTTACGGAGACAACTATGCACAATTCGGGAAGCCAGGTCTCTCCTGGGAAGCTTGACTTCAGGCATTCCAGGAGTGGCATGGGCCCAGGCTCACACCAGAGCCCTGCAAGCCTCAGTCCTATCCACGTGGGACAAGAAGCAGTCCTCTCTAGGGACAAGAATGTACATTCCAAGCGCGGCGAAAACATGCCTGCGTTGGTGGGCATCCCCAGAGAACCTGCGGAGAGAGGTTCATTGGCTACAAAACCCAGCCACTCGCATCACAACGGATGCAAGCGCCTGGGGATGGGAAGCGCACGTGGGGAACCAGTTCTTTCAGGGCCCATGACCTCAAAGAACAAAAGAACAGTCCTCAAATCACAGGGAACTACAGGCCGTATGGCAGATCCTACAGCAGTTAGGGAACTCGCTACGGGACCAGCATATAAAGATACTGTCAGACAATATCACCGCGGTCGCCCATATACGACACCAAGGGGGCACAAGATCTCCCGCTCTGCAAAACATTGCACAGAAAAATTTCCACTGGGCAGAGGGCCGGATCCTCTCGATCACGGCAACCCATTTGAAGGGGACGCTAAACCAAAAGCGGCCTTTCTCAGCAGGAGGCAAATAGACCCAGGAGAATGATCTCTCTCCCTGAAAGCATTCAGAATCCTGATCAATCAGTGGGGGATCCCACAATTGGACCTGTTCGCAACCAGGGAAAAATGCCAAAGTAAGCAATTTCTTCTCCCTCCGGCCAGGAGATTGTCCGACAGCAGTAGACGCCCTAGGCCAAGACTGGGGAGAGGGGCTGGTGTACGCCTTCCCCCCTATACCGTTGATCCCCAGAGTCTTACAATATTTCAGAACCCAGGTATGCACACTAATCCTGGTGACCCCCTTCTGGGCCAAAAGAAGCTGGTTCGGTCTTGTAGCAACTGAGCGTCCAGGACCCAGTCATCTTCCCTACCTGAACAGGTCTTCTATCGCAGGGCCCACTGAGCCATCTGAGCCTAGACAGGCTCCACTTAACAGCATGGCTCTTGAGGAATCCTCACCAAAAGAGAAGGGATTCTCAGACAGAGGAGTAGAAACGTTAATGTCCAGCAGAAAAAAGACTACCCACCTTATCTACCAGAAAGTTGGAGAAGGGTCTCCTCATGGAGACAGGGAAGGGATCGCGGGGATTCTGTCCCGGACATCCCTCTAATCTTAGAGTTCTTGCAGAGGGGCCTAGAGACGGGCCTCTCTCCAAGCACCCTGAAGTTCCAGGTCACAGCCCTTAGCGCCATATGTGACACAAAGTTCTCAGACAACAGATGGGTCAACAGGTTCCTAGCAGCAGCAACTAGATTACGGCCTGGGCCCATAAATCTTTTTCCAGTCTGGAACCTTAACTGGGCCCTAGGGGCCAGGACAACGGTACCATTCGAGCCGATCGAAGCACTACCCATAAAAATGCTTACTATTAAGACCATTTTCTTAGTAGCCATCACCTCCGCAAGACGGGCTAGCGAGCTGTAGGCCTTGTCCATTCGCCACCCGTTCCTGAAAATCTCGGCCACCGAATTAGTACTTAAAACGGACCCGGCGTTTATGCCAAAAGTAGGATCACATTTTCATAGGTCCCAGGACATAATAATCCCCTCAAATTTTAGTAAACCTAAAAACGAGGAAGAAAAAACCCTCAACTGCCTGGACGTTAGGAGAGCAGTCCTAGGCTACATAGAGGCGACAAGCCACTGGAAGCGGGACGACAACGTGTTCATCCAGTTCAGTGGCCCAAATAAAGGGAGCAAAGCAGCAAAAAGCTCCATAGCCAGGTGGATCCACCGGGCCATCATAGAGTCCTATAAGGCCCTCGGGAAGGAAATCCCCTTAGCTCTTAAAGCCCATTCTACAAGGGCAGTAGCATCCTCATGGGCCGAACATAGCTCAGCTTCGGTCGAGCAGATATGCAAAGCCGCAGCCTGAAAGAAACCCCACATGTTTATTAAACACTATAGGGTAAAAGTGCAGCAGGACGAGGACATGGCCTTCGGTTGCAAAGTCCTCTCGGCAGCAATCCCACCCTAGGGAAACTTTAGTTGGTACGTCTCAATTGGTGCTGTCGTGGAGACGACTGGGGGAAAAAATGGATTATACCTACCTGATAATCAGGTTTCCAGTAGTCTCCACGACAGCACCCGTACCTTCCCTCCCTAAATTGATAGAAAAGAAACTATATAATATAAAAAAACATATATATATATAATATAATTTTATTAAAAAAAAAAAAAAAAAATAAAATAAAATAAAATAAAAAATAAATAAAAAAAATAATAAAATTTTAAGTTGAGCTCCTACCCCGGCAATTCGTTAGAATCCACTGAGGAAAGTGGGGAAGGGGGGGAGCTTTTAACCTCTCAGTTTGTTCCTGTCCTATCAGGAGGAGGCAATCTCAATTGGTGCTGTCGTGGAGACTACTGGAAACCTGATTATCAGGTAGGTATAATCCATTTTATCCTGCACTCATGTATAGCAGCCTATCTCGGCACAGAGCTGCTGTGTAAACGATGAGGTTGGGGTCCACCGTCAGCCGGAGCCACTAGACAGACACCAGGAATGTTCACTCTACTTTAGGCTTCCTTTGCAGCTTAGGCTACCATGAAGCTAAGTCGCAGTCACTGTTCAGAGCTGGGATTCTAGTTTTTTTGTTGTGTGCTAGACTGGATCCCGTAAACCCGGATAAGCATCTAATAGTGCAAGCTAGAGAGCCAAGTCAGTGGTGGAGTGTGCACCATAAACTGGGGGGACCGCACCACTGGCTTATGTAATTAAAACATAATTATTTATTGCATTGGGCTTTCAAAAGAAGTAAAATGCTACACTTGTCTTCAGCCCCCGATGCAATAAACATTGTGCTAGACGTGTAACAAGCCTGTAGTGCAGTTCTTCCCTTTTACTCCATAGTTGCACAGCACTTCTCTGGTCTGCTACTGGATGAGTGTGGTCCTACTTTATTACGGCAGTGCAATAATGTATCGTGCTAAAGGGTTACTAAAATATATGCATACATTATCATCATGATTTACTAGCAATTACACCTGTGTACGGCCATATATAATAAGAGCTGCATAAAAGAGGAATCCTAAATGCATTCATTTTATTTTAAAGGTCATTGAAGCCAATAGAAATGGAGAAATTAATTTGAAAATAGAGACTGATCTCGTTTCTGTTTCCACACATTTCAAGGATCTGGGAAATCCTCCTTGGGGTAGGTGCTGCTGTACTCATTCATTCTTTAATGCCTGTCTGCTGTATTATGTCTTTGTAGTTGTAGAAGTATTGCAATGTCTGAGATGTGATGGAAGCTACAAAGTTGTGACAACCATAGCAAGACTAGTACCGTCACTTAACTTCTATGGGGTATTAACCCCTTCCCGCTGCAGGGCGTAAGTTTACGTCCTGGCAGCCTGGTACTTCCCGCAACAGGGCGTAAACGTACGTCCTGGAGATAGCGCGGGATCACATATGATCCAGCGCTCTCTCGCAGCGGGAGCCGGCTGTCAGTCACAGCCGGCGTCCCGCTGCAACAGTGGGGGGGCATCGGAGATGCGTCCCGCTGCAACAGCGGGGGGGCATCGGAGATGCGCCCCCGCTGTTAACCCCTTCCCTGCCGCGATCTAAGTAGATCGCAGCAGGGAAAGAGTTCACAGAGGGAGCGTGGCTCCCTCTGTGTCTCCGGCCGGAACTCGCGATGTCATCGCGAGAGCCCGGCCTGTCGCCATGGCAACAGGACGCCAGACACTGGCGTCCTGTATTGCCTATGCCTAGGATCGCTGTATAAGCGATAAGGCATGGGAGAGCAGTAGCTCTGCCATGCCTTATACCAGCGATCATCAGAGCAGTGGTTAAAGTCCCTCAGAGGGACTCAAATAGTGTAAAAAAAACAAAGATTAAAAAAAGAATTTAAAAAAAATGTAAAAAAAGAGAAAACTTTTTTTATGCTTTTTCTCAGATTAGCATAAAAAAAGGTAAAAAAAATATAAAATCCCACATATTTGGTATTGTCGCGTCCGTAACGACGCGTACAATAAGTTGCACATGCTTTTGACTGTGCATGGAAAAAAACGCTTAAAAAAACGCTAAAAAACTGAGGCAAAATGCCTCACTAAAAACGCAATAAAAGTGATCAAAAAAGCCGTATGTACCCCAAAATCGTACCAATAAAATCTACAGCTTGTCTTGCAAAAAATAAGCCCTCATAGAGTGCCGTACATCAAAAAATAAAAAAGTTACAGGACTTTGAATGCAGCGATTTAGAAAAAAAAAAGATTTCCAAGAAAAAGGGTTTTTATTGCAGAAAAGTGGGAAAACCTAAAAAAAAATGTAAGAATTTTGGTATCGTTGTAACCGTACCGACCCGCAGAAAAAATGGAATGTCTCATTTATGCTGCATGATTAATGCTGTAAAAAAAAAAAAAAAAATCTATGGCAGAATTGATGCGTTTTCTCTCCCTGCTATCATTAAAAAAAAAAAAAAAAGTTTTACAATATAGTCTACGTACCCAAAAGTGGCACCGATAAAAACTACAGTTCGCCACGCAAAAAACAAGCCCTCATACGGCCGCGTCGACGGAAAAATAAAAGTTATGACTTTTGATAAACGGAGAAGAAAATCCACCAAAAATTGTTGCGTCCTTAAGCTCAAAATAGGCCATGTCATGAAGGGGTTAAAGACACGGCCTATTTTGGCGTTGAGGACCAAGCGATTTTTGGTATTTTTCCATCTCCATTTTTCAAAAACCATAACTTTTTTATTTTTCCGTCGACGCGGCCTTATAAGGGCTTGTTTTTTGCGTAGCGAGCTGTAGTTTTTATCGGTGCCACTTTTGGGTACATAGGCTATATCGTAAAACTTTTTTTTTTTTTTATGATAACAGGGAGAGAAAACGCATCAATTCTGACATAGATTTTTTTTTTACAGCGTTAATCATGCAGCATAAATGTCACACTAAATTTTCTGCAGGTCGGTACGGTTACAACGATACCAAAATTCTTATATATTTTTTTTTTTAGGTTTTTAGTACACTTTTTTGCAATAAAAACCTTTTTTTTTTTTTTTTTTGGAAATCTTTTTTTTTTTTTTTTTTCTCTATAGCTGCATTCAAAGTCCTGTAACTTTTTTTTATTTTTCTATGTACGGAGCTCTATAAAAACTAGCATTTTGCCTCTGTTTTTTAGCTTTTTTTTTTTTAGGTTTTTTGCTGTACAAAATAAAAAGCGTGTTCACCTTTTTGTACACGTCAGTACCCAATATGTGGGGGTTTAATTTTTTTTATGCTAATATTAGAAAAAGCATAAAAAAGGGGGTTTTTTTAACTTTTTTTTTTTTTTACACTATTTCAGTCCCTCTGAGGGACTTGCAGCACTATGCCTATGATCGCTGTCATAAGGCATGGCAGAGCTACAGTGTCTGGCGTCCTGTTGCCATGGTGACAGGCCGGGCTCTCGCGATGACTTAGATCGCGGCACGGAAGGGGTTAACAGCAGGACGCCGGCTGTGACTGACAGCAGACTCCCGCTGCGGGATAGCGCTGGATCATATGTGATCTCGCGCTATCCCCAGGACGTACCGGTACGTGCTGTTGCGGGAAGTACCAGGCTCCCAGGACGTACTGGTACGTCCTGGGGCGGGAAGGGGTTAAATAGGTTTAAATAAACTTTAACCTTTTCTCTGCCAAGGATGTATCTTGTAGGGAGGCACTTCAGTAGTCAAGGATATATGGAATGGGTCCTTGTTACTTAAGGCTTTATCTCAGGTTGAATTGCAGCTAGAGCTGCAGCCTTGAGATTGTTTTGTGCATCACAGAAGGGGAAATAAAGAATTAAAAACAATCACAGAAAATGGCCGTTACTTACTGACTGAGGAGTGCATATAGATGCATCCTCCTCTCACCATGCAGGTAGCTGACTACCAAATGGAGGAGCCAATAACACCTGTGCAGAACACCGATAAAAGACCCACTCACACTGCCTCCTGATAATGAGGGGGGTGGATGGTTGGTGTACACTCCCACACATTGTGGATACAGGGTGCCAGACCATTCTGATATATGTAGTTCACCATGCAAACCAGCAACCTATTATTGACGCCATGATAATTCGGCGTGTTGCCCTGCATTTCCATCAGTGAACCACATTGGTACTGCCACCCTGGCCAACATTCAACCAATGCCTTGCATTTATTATCTATCATTCACATGCAGCGTGGCATTAAGACTCCAGGGGGAGCCCAGGGTGGCAGTACCAATGTGGTTCACTGATGGAAATTTAGGGCAACCCGCCGAATTATCATGGCGTCATTAATAGGTTGCTGGTCTGCATGGTGAACTACATATATCAGAATGGTCTGGCACCCTGTATCCACTATGTGTGGGAGTGAACGCCAAGCATTATCAAGAGGCAGTGTGAGTGGATGTCTTAACGGTATCCTGCACAGGTGTTATTGGCTCCTCCATTTGGTAGTCAGCTACCTGCATGGTGAGAGGAGGATGAAATTATTTTGTAAAGCAAGATCGTGCTGCTCTAGCCATGATTCCTCCTGAGATGATGGGTTGAAGTGAGCCAGCCTAGAAGAGGCTACAGAGGGATGAAGAGGATCTGTCCCTGTACAACTAAGTGACCAGGGGGAGGGGCACGTGATATGAACATTTTGTTCATCTTATCGCCACACCTATGAATCAGAGCATATTTGCTCCCTGATTGTCACATATAGGGTCTTTCTTCCAGAAAAAGTGGGAAGATGAGCACTTTCTTGTCTGATCTCTCCTCTGCCTACTTTGGACGTTCATTGACTCTTAAGACGCAGACATTAACCAGCATACACATTGTGGGTTCAAATAAGTTGTACCAAACACTCGCATGATGCACAAACAATAATTCACTGCCCCTGTCCTGAATACATCCAACATTTAGCATAAAATATACGGACTACTTCTCCAGCTGTCTGTGGCCGGGGGTGGTGGATGGTATATAATTATGTCCGGTAGCTTGGGAATGTTCACCAATGCCTTCCTTCCCCATGAAAGCTATTCTTGTTTCTCTGTCATTCAGGACTCGCAGTTTCCTCCTGTGCCTTCCAGTAAGATAGATTGTATTATCAAACACAGTCAGACATACCGCGTGGCTAAAAATGTGGTCTGGAGATAGAACATGGCTTAGTTTTAGAAACAGTCTATCTCCGTTTAGAGGTTGCTCTGTGTGTCAGAAACGGCATTGAATCCTCCACAAATAAGGAGATTACCTTGTTCGTGTTTCGGTCCAAGGCACAAAATCTTGTGAGCAAAACATGTCTGGGTTTTATTTGAAGCATTGATTGAAACCAGTATAGAAGTATAGAGACAAGATTATTCATAGAACATATCAGAATATCTGCGTTTTTCCAGAATGAGCTAAGATTACACAATTCCGCTTTGCAATCAGGAGTCCTTTTGGATTTGGAGAAGAAATGTGATTGAAATATAATTGGAAAACACGGATGTTTTATCTTAAACGCATCTTCTGAAATAATACATGTTTGTTGGGCTCAACTTTAGCCATAACGTTTGCACACTTGGATTTGGGAATTTTCTGCCATTCTTCTCTACGGAGCCTCAAGGTCTGTCAGGTTGGATGGGGGCCGTCTGTGGACCTCCATTTTTGAGGTTTCTCAAAAGAGGTTTGATTGGGTTCAAGTTATATCTTTGGCTGGGCCACTCCAGGACATTCACAGCGCTGTCCCTCAGCCCCTCCTGTATTGTCTTGGCTGTATGCTTAGGGTCATTGTCTTGTTGGATGGTGACCCTTCTGCCCAGTCTCAGGTCTTTTTGTGCTCTGGATCAGAGTTGTATTAAGAATATCTCTGTACTTTGCTCCATTCAGCTTTCCATCAACCCTGACCGGTCTCCCTGTCCTAAAACTCCCCCAAAGACTGATGCTGCCACCACCAGGCTTCAGTGTAGGGATGGTATTGGGCAGGTGATGAGCGGCGCCCGGTTTCCTGCAGAAAGAACACTTAGAATCGAGGCCAAAAAGTTCAATCCTGATTTTATCAGACCAGAAAATCTTGTTTCTCAGTCCTTTAGGTGCTTTTTGGCAAACTCCAGGCGGCTTTCATTGAATTTACCACATGTGACTCCAATAAAGGTGCAGAAACATCTCATAGATGATGAAAACAAATGGGAGGACCCCACAACTAAATGTCAAAGGGCGTGAACACTTATGTCAATGAAAAATGTGCAAAGATTTCTAACATTCTGTTGTCACTTTGTCATTATGGGGTACTGAGTGCAGAATAGTGGGGGGAAAACTTGGCTACAACGTAACAAAATGTAAAAAAAAAAAGTGAAGGCCCTGAAGACGTTCCACATGCAGTGTGTGATATTGTTGTCTAGTCCAGATTGTTGAACTGAGATACTACTTTAAGAAATGTACAATAAGCACCAAGAAATATAATGTATTAAACAACGTTGTGACACTTTAACAGTTATGGACTAATCCTATATCTATATCCATCCAACGGACGTTCTTCCCGGCTGCAGCGGAGCATACATTGTGATTCAGTCATAGCACAATATTTTAGGAAGGAGGGTGTGTGGAACCTCCGCCATTCTGAGAGGGTCTGGGTGTTACAATATCACATGTTACAAATCAAACAATGCTGAAATACTGCTGACCTGCGGCTGTGATGTCCTCTGTAACACATCCGTATTACTGAGCTGATCTAATCCGCTGAGTAGAACCGGTCGTGGCGACGGTCCTAGAAAACTCTCCAAGGAGCATAAAGCCTTTACATTGTGCAGCAAGGAGAAGTCAACAAAGTCCGTGCGTAGATACTGTGGAACAACCATGTCCGCTTGTAGCCGGATGCGCTGCTTCTACCTGGCCTCCTAGTGGTACATTGTCGGCTTATGTCCCCTTCTCTGTGTTTTTTAGATCTTGTATAAGGCTCCGAAGCAGCATATAATATTGAGGAATTGGTCTACAGTGTGGATGGATGGATGGATAGACGGACGGACGGGCCGGTGTCGCCAGTGGAGCAAAGTGTGATTGTTCTCAGTAAGAAACAAAGTCATCTGGTAGATGATGCCTTGAGATGGCTAACAAAAATACATGATGTTGCAGCGAGCTTCCAACCTACTCGGGGTTCTTCTTCAGGTTTAAACTTAGTAGAACCCTGAGAGGTTGGAAAGCTTGCTATAACATCATGTATTTTTGTTACCCATTAAAACTTGTCATCTACAGGATTACTTGGTTTCTCTTGTTGGGAGCAATCACACTTTACAATCTTTACTAACGCCAACCTGATTGCCCTTTTGTATAATACAATTTTTAAGCCTATTGTCACAGGGTCAGGTTTGTGTTATGTGGTGTAGTGTCACAGGGTTGGGTCGGGTCGTGTCACATGGCTGGGTCGTGTTGTGTAGTGTATTGTCACATTTTAGTGAAGTGGTGACTTTTCCTTGTAGCTTGGCTTTGTCTAACCAATAATAATTAAACAAATCCCTTTCTCTCCCCATTTCTCTCCCCGCCAGTTTCTGATGGGAGTTCACAATGTAACACTCAGGATGGAGACGCAGACGCCATGTCAGAAGCCAGAGTTGATATAAAGAAGCTTCTGCAGTTTCTTGCGGGACAGCAGGTGCACCCAAATAAAGCCATATGTAGTAAGTAATCGCCTCATTATCTGGATGGTCATAATGTGAAGCTTCATTTCCTTTAGAAGGAAATGTAATTAGTTGTCACTAAAACTGCCCAACAGTCCTGGACAGCACATGGAGACCCCGCTGCAGCATCTAGGGCTTGTAGCGGCTACTGAGGGCGGGGGGGGGGGGGGGGGTGGAGCGGCGCACGTAGCGGCTACCGAGGGCGGGGGGGAGTGGAGCAGCGCGCGTAGTGGCTACTTAGGGCGGGGGGGAGCGGAGCGGCTACCGAGGGCGGGGGGAGCGGCGCAGCACGCGTAGCCGCTGGCGGGGGGGGGGGGGCGTAGCGGCTGAGGCGGGGGGATGGAGCGGCGCGCGTAGCGGCTACCGCGCACGCGCGGGGGGGTGGGGTGGGGTGGAGCAGAGCGGCGCGTGGAGCGGCTACCGGGGGAGGGGGCGGAGCGGCGCGCGTAGCGACTACCGGGAGGGGGTGGAGCGGCGCGGAGCCTCGGAGGGCGGGGGTGGAACGGCGCGTATAGCCCATGTCAGTCCCTCGGCACCTTGTAAAACAACTGAACAGCGGCTGTGTTAGTGAATGGAGAGGGACAGGGGATTGAGGAGAGAAATCTCCGCCTGCCGCCCCGCTGCGAGCCAACAATACTCTCTACATGCTGGGACGAGTGTTGGGTATCGTGTAAATGGGGCTTAAGTCAAGGAGGAGCTAATAGCCTTGCAAACTATATAACTACTCAACGGGCCACCAAGCTTTAAGCCAGTATTAATATTGAAAAGCGATGAATCCTTTTAGGCACCAGAAGTCTGTTACTTCATAGGGAAGCTCTGAGCCCTTGAGCACCGCTATAACGAAGATGGGGGCCACTCATTTAATTTTGGAAATACAGAACTGACCTGCAGACTTCTGTGATTTGAGGTTTTTTTTCTTCTCTTTGCAGATATTGTCCACAAGCGGATGGTCCACTTTATATTCCTACATGATGATGTATCCATGCAGTATTTCATCCCTGCTGTTGCCTAAATATCTGCAGCCATTATATGCATTGTCTTACATCCTGATAAAACTTCACAGTTCAGATTAACTTCCAGTATATATTCCGGCATACAAGCTTCGCCAGTTTTATAGGAGATTTTCATTGAAGTTTTGTAATATATATATATATATTTTTTAAACTAATTTTCTGCTCTCCAAATAAGTTGGACTTGTGGTTTCTAATAAACTAAAAAGCTAGAATGCTTCAATTCCTTGTTTTACAGTTATTTTATGAACTGTGTTTATTTCCGAGGAAGAGAGGCGTAAATCCTGCCAGACACTTAAGACGCATCTGATCTCCTGCAGAACAATGTCTAGACAACCTGTCGTTCCACCAGGGTCTCCCATGCAATGGTGCCATAGCTCTCATTTATCTAAGGGCTTTGTGAAGCTTAAAGGCCACATTCAGATGTGGCAGAATTGCAACAGATTTCCCACAGTGAAGCATTAGCATGCTGGTTCTTGTGCACGGCTTCTCTTTATGGAATGTGCCAAAAGGGCTTAAAGAGATTTATAGGCCATGCCATCCAATAGTTGGCGCTGCAGAGGTATTATTTCGTCTTCCTTATTTACATATATTTCCCAGAGGCATGCATGGCCTTATAAGTCTCCTCACTCGCCTTCTAGGTGTCTCCTTAAGGAGTGATGATACCCCTCCCAACTCACATCACAGGCCTCTCGCTAACCAAGCCAGAATCCTACTGCACACTGATGAAGGTCAAACGCCTTGAAAAGCTGTGTCTAGATGGACTCTGGCTTGGTTTTCAGTTCCCAATCATTGTTTCAAAGACCCATATAAAGGGTTGGACATTGATTTGCAGGAATGTTGCCATCCAATAGGTGGCGCTGCAGAGGTATTGTTCCATCTTCCTTATTTATAGTAATATAATATGCAAACTGGAGAAGCAATAATTCCTCCATAGTGAAATCAGAATCTTTTCCATGAGGAAATGGCACCCTTCTAGAAACAACTACTTTGGAGTTCTTACCCCTCCTTCAGTGCATAGTAATAGAGGTACGGTTTGGTTCTCTTGACCTAGGATGTGGGTCGGCAGGGATACGGTTTCTCTTTGTGGAGAGCGCCAAGCAGGTGTAAGAAGACTTACGAGCCACACAGTGCCCTTCTGGGAAATATGGGAGGGTCAAGAACTCACACTTGAACTTGGCCTATCAGGCAGAATGGAATTTCTGGTGTCTAGTACATTCAACATCCTCTTCCCTGGTAGTCTAGCACTGTCTCCATAGTCTATCAGCACTGCACGTAAAATGTGGTTGCTGAACAGCGCAGTATTTTCTTGTCTGTATCATTTGGGGACACAAATGAAGACCTTGGGTATAGCTACTGCCACTAGGAAGTCGGACACTAAGCATAAAAGCGTTAGCTCCTCCTAGTAGCTATACCCCTCCTGCAAGCACCAATCTAACTAGTATTAGCTTAATGTCCATAGGTGGCAGACCTGCTTTTGCCTGTCTTTAACAACCTCTTGGATTCAGGGAGGTGGGACTCTCTCTGTTACCCCAATGAGGAGGACTAACAGAACTGAGTTAACACCGCTGTTGTCTGTCCTAGTCTCAAAAGAAAAGAAGGCAAGTTCAAGCGTAAACTCAAACCCAACAGCTATAGTGCCCGCCTTTTTACCAGAGCACTCCCATTCTACTTAAAGGCATGCGAGACAGGGGCGTACACTGCAGAAATGAAGGAATCTGTGTTCTTCCTTCCCCTAGGAGGAATCTATCCTGTATTAAGGCATTTTCTTCGCCTTCCCTCTCCCTCCCTTCCTTCTTTCCTTTCCTGGCTACTACAACTCCTAGGCAATCTGTAGCGGTAAGTCTAGGGTTCGCCTCCTCGAAGGCTTTTTTTCGGAGCAGTTGCGAGGCTCCTCCCGCCGCTACTCTTGCCATGCCACTTCTTTTCCCTCGGATCAGCATGGGATATCAGAAGCCAGATTTGCCAATATGTTCATCCCGCCCGGTATGGTATGTTGGGCGCTGCGGCTGGATTTTTGTGGTCGGTAGGGGTCTCGTTCACAACTAGGATTTTTGCAGTGCACCACTTTCAGCCGCTTCTTTTTATCTTTATGCTACGCTGACACTTAGTCAGCCAGCATTACAAATTTAGGCCACGATTTCGTGTCTAGGCAGGGCACTCCCAGGGTGCGGTCACCCTGGAGGAGGATTTAGTAGTATGTTTTTCTGTCACCGCTACGGCCCCAAAACTCTGATAGTAAAAGGGCCATGCAGCAACAGTATCAAAGGCCTTTAGTTAACCTTAGACCATTCTGGTGTCTCAGTTCTCAGGCCTTCAACGGCATTTTCCACTAAATCTACATGAAGGGCAACCCCCCACCTGAACTTTCCGGTGTGGGGGAGGGGGGGGGGGCGATTGTCCCTATTCAGGGAAACTTTATTCACATAGGTTTGAGAAGCAGTGTATTCAGGTTATGCCATAGAATTTTCAGCTCCACCTCCCAGATCGTTTTTTCAGTTTCAGAATTCCAAAGTCTTCTCTGAAAGCCAGAGCTCATCTTTGGGCAATAAACAGCCTGACCTCTCAATGCGTCATCGTTCCCGAGCCACCCCCTTGACGTTTTGCAGGTTTGTATTTACATTTTTTTGTGGTACCCAAAAAGGTTGGCTCTGTCAGATGAGTTCTGGATCTAAAGAAGCTAAATCAGTATGGAAAATATCTGTCATGGCCTCCATGGAATCACAGGAGTTTGTCATCCATCAACTTCAAGGATGCCTACCTTCATGTACCGATTTGCCCAGTGCATCAGCAATTTCTTCACTTTGCCATCTGGTCTAATCACTATCAGTTCAAGACCCTTCCTTTCGGGTTGGCCACGGCTCTCTGAGTCTACACGAACGTTCTGGCCTTAGTGATGGCTATTCTTCATTCCAAGGGACTAGTGGCCATTCTTTATCTCGATGACATCATGATAAAAGTGCTGACCGTGTCGGCCATCCTGGAGAGTCTCCACATATCTCTGGACACACTGTCCTGGTTCAGGTGGATCATCACCAACCAAGTCTTTTCCCTCACCTTCGCAACTGCTAGATTTTTGGGGGTCTTTCCTTTGATACCGCTCGCCTGTGTACTATTGCCAATGTGAAAACTAATACAACTTCAGAAACATGTACGCTCTCTGCAAACTCTGAATCCCATCACTATTTGTCACTGCATGAGGGTGCTGGGGCTGATGGTCTCCCCATTTGAGGCTATTCCTTTTGTCAATTTCACACGTGACCATTCTCTTTTGAAGTGGGACAAGTGTGTGACCTCACTCGATTGGAAGTTACAACTACCTCTGCACATTCAACAATCCCTGTTTTGTTGGCTGGAGTCCCCCACAGATCAATCTTGGACTTTCCTTTCTGACCCTCCAACAGCAGTTATTCACCAAAGATGCCAGCCTTACCAAATGGAAGGGGGTGCTATGAAGAATTTCTCAGGGCAAGGAAGTTGTTCGAAAAAGGAAACCAAGGTACCAATAAATGTGTTGGCACTTCTGGACATTCTTCTGTCACTTCATCACTTCGTACTCCAGTTGACAGGGCTGTTAGATTGGGTCCAAATCAACCACAACACGGCCGTCACGCAGATAAATCACTAAGGCGGAACTCGTAGCACCAAAGTCATGGAAGAAGTAGTAAAGATCTTGGAAGGTGGGGGGGCGGAGCCTGGCCGGAGATGTAGATAGTCGCATCTCAGAGTAGCTCCTGCAAGATCCGACATTCCCATCCTGTTAACGGGACCCAGAGACGCCGAAAGGCAATCAAAAAGCAGCGGAGGCACAGTAGCAAGCTCCAGACACAGAACAGACAGCAGCAGAGTTAATGGTGCGAGGCAAGGAGCGGGGGAAGGCAGATGAAGCCGGCGGCAGGCAGAAACAACATGGCGCCGGAGGGAGGGAGCCGAGAACGCTCATACCGCGGCCCAGCACAAACAGTGCAGACACAGCACGTAAACTGGCGAGGTATGCCAGGGAGGAGGGGGGCAGAAAACAGGACTCCATAAGCCCTAAACAACAGAGGGGAGAGCGGGAGAGCCCACAGAGAAGCACACAAACGGAGGGAGCAGGAGGGGAGGAAGAAACTGCAGACACAGTACATGCAGAAAGTGAAAGTCAAAAGGAAAGAGCAGACAAAGCAAACACAACAACGGACCCTGCTAAACACAGCAAGGACAAGGAAAAACAAAATAGTCTACATGCTGTACAAGATCATGCTGGAAATAAGCAGGAAGTCACGAGTCAGGCAGACAACCCCAACTACAAAAATAAAGGTGCAAACAGTGTCAATCCAGACGAACACTACACAGAAGACAGCATGAATAATGCAAGCAGCCCAGGCATATGCACGCACAGCGCAAATCACGCAGACACCTCAGAAAGCACTATACGAGACACCTCCCAAAGTGCAGAAGATGCCGCCAAAAAAGATCAAAGGCAGGAGGACGAAAGGTGCGCCAGGGAGCCTACGTTGAAAGAAATATTCAGCGAAATCACTAAAGGCAGCAACGCATCACTGAACAACCTTAATATGCAGATGGGGGCGATGCAAAGTAATGTAAACCTGCTACGGCAAGATATGAGGAAAATATCAGAGCGTCTGACAGAAACTGAACAACGTATAAGCGACGTAGAAGACGCAATACAGCCGATGCAGCGAGACGTGGAAAAAAATCTGCATGACATACAATATCTACAGAACAAGGTAGATGACCTAGAAAATAGGTCAAGAAGGAACAACGTGCGGATTGTGGGCCTCCCAGAAAAGACGGAAGGAAGAAACCCTGCAGAATTTTTTGAAACATGGCTGCCCGAACTGTTCGGAAGAAACACTCTAACTGCAATGTTTGCAGTCGAAAGAGCCCACCGTGTACCGACACGACCCCTCCCCCTGGGGGCTCCAGCCAGACCGATACTCATCAAAGTACTGCATTACAGAGACCGTGATACCATACTCCAAAAGGCCCGCGAAAAGGGTGAAATCCAATATAACGGCGTGAAAGTCTCCTTCTATCCAGATTTCTCCACGGAAATACAAAAGAAGCGAGCAACATTTGTAGAAATAAAAAGACGACTGTGAAACCTACAAGTGCCCTACGGGATGCTGTACCCGGCTAAACTGAGAGTGGCGGCGCTGGGCACGACACAATTCTTTGAAAACCCAAAAGATGCAGGTGCCTGGATAGATCAAAATGAAGAACAGATTCGGAGGGGAAGATCGCCGCGCAAGACACCATGAAGAGGCTGCACCTAAAGAAACGTTCATGCAAAGGGAACCGAAAATTTCTGAAAGGAGCTCCTGGGACGACAGGATGCATCGCGTAGGAGAATGGAGGACTGGTACCCCGATCCGATGAGACAACGGATCAGTGAGTTACATGTTGGGGGTGTCTGTTGTTTGGTCTCTCTCTCGCATATTAGGGGAATATTAGATAAGATACAGTTAAAAGGGATAAGGTTAAACGATAGAAAAATGATTCAGGGTGGGATAAGGGGAAGAAATGTCAACGTAAATGTACAAATGATAAATGTGTTGCAAATAACGAAAATATGTATAGTAAATGTGGATAAATGTCTGTACTGGGGGATGTGGGGGACCAAATCAAAATGTTACTGGAGAAGCCCTATGCGGAGAACAAACAGTAATACACATACACATATACGGGGCGACACGGGCGAGACACAAATACAGAGATGGGGACCCTCCCAGTGCGACTCACTCATAAAAACAAAAAGGGGTGGAGGCGCCCAGAAAATAATAACCCTGTGGAAAACAAAAAACAAGGAAAATGGGTAGTAGGATAAGGGTCGTATCGTGGAACGTGAGAGGTATGAGTGACCAGACAAAACGATCAGCAGTACTGCAAGTCATCAAGGAACAAGGCCCGGCTATTATATGCTTGCAGGAAACACATTTATCAAAAGAAAATACGGACACGTTCAAAATAGGGGGGATGGGTCAGAGCTTCCACTCCACACACACCAGGTACTCCAGGGGGGTTAGCATAGTGATACACAGAAATATACCGTTTAAATGTCTCTCACGAAAAATTGACCCAGAAGGCCGCTTTATATGCCTACACTGCAGAATCTACAACTACACATGCATTATAGCTTCAGTATATATCCCGCCACCATATAATAACATGATAATGAGGCAAGTTATAGGTTTCATAACAGATAAACCGGACATTCCAGTCCTTATCATAGGCGACTTTAATTCGGTCATTAACCCTGCACAGGACAGACTAAGGGCAGGAAACGCAAACGAAGAAAGGAACCTGACACCACTAGGTAAACTAATAAACGAGATATCATTGATAGACATATGGAGAACACGGCACCCCACAAACAAACAATACTCCTGCTACTCATCCACATACCAATGCTTATCTAGAATAGACCTAGCGGTAGGGAATATTCAGATATATAGAGATATAACCTCGATAGAATATCTACCAAGAGTTGTTTCTGACCACTCCATCCTACGTCTGGACATACAGCACAGTAACACTGTGAGTCATTCCCAAAAAAGATGGAATCTGAACTCGCACTGGCTAAATATATTAAACAAGGAAATAGTGAAAAAAACACTAGAGGAATACTTCATATTAAATAAGGATACCACAAGTATGACGATTTGCTGGGAGGCCATGAAGGCATATATGAGGGGGGTATACATACAGCAAATCACACAGGCAAAAAAAGGACATAGAGAAAGAGGGCAAAAAATACGAGACAAACTAAAAGAATCAGAAGAAAATTACATAAAAGAGAAAACTATAACAACACTCAACCTATGGAAACAGGCCCAAGAGGCCCTTAATAAATACGTCCTAGAAACGGCAGCCACTAAAAATGGGTTCAGGAAACAGACATATTATGAGGAGGGAGAAAAAACGGGACATATGCTGGCAGTTATAGCCCGAGCACAAACTAGCCCCACATACATCATTGAACTAAAAGACGCACAAGGCGAGATAGTCAGGGACGCAACATCCATAAGAGAGATTGCACGGGAATTTTACTCCTCTCTGTATTCCTCGAAACTGGAAAAAACGGTAGAACAAATCGAGGAATACTTGGCGGATATAAGAACACATAAATTGACGGAGGAACAGAGAGAGTTTCTAGATGCACCAATAGACTTGGAGGAGATGCAAGAGGCAGTAAAAGATATGCAAAATAACAAGGCCCCAGGGGAGGATGGTTTCCCAATAGAATTTTACAAACAACATGCAGACACTTTATTACCACAACTCCTGGAGACATGGGCGGGGGCGGAAAAGGAAGGGGAACTGCCACAAACAATGCGAAAAGCAAAAATAATAATTCTGTTAAAACCAGAAAAGGACCCCCTGTTGATGGACTCGTATAGGCCGATATCGCTGTTAAACGCGGATGTCAAAATTATAGCTAAAGTTTTAGCCAAGCGGCTATCACAAGTGGCATCCACCTTGGTGCATCCAGACCAGAGTGGGTTTATACCAGCAAGATCAACGGCAACGAACATCCGTAGAGTATTTCTAAACCTACAAATACCCGTAGATAATACCGGAGACAGAATCATATGCTCACTGGACGCAGCCAAGGCGTTTGATAGCGTTGAGTGGCAATACCTGTGGAAGGTACTAGAAAAAATGGGCTGTGGCCCAATATTTGTGAGACGAGTAAAACTCCTATATGCTAGAGCGGAGGCGGATGTGTCCATCAACGGGGGGTCATCAGAAACATTCCCACTACATAGAGGGACAAGGCAGGGATGCCCACTATCGCCACTCCTGTTTGCACTTGCAATAGAGCCCCTAGCATGCAAAATTCGGTCACACCAGGAAATAGTGGGATTCATAAGAGGAAACATGGAGGAGAAAATCGCTTTGTATGCAGACGACATGTTATTATTTTTAGGGGACAGGGAAAAATCTTTAAAGATCTTGGAAGGTGATCTTCGGCCCAAGTCAATGTTCTCAGCAGTCCACATTCTGGGAGTATAAAACTGGATAGCTTTCTGAGCAAAAAGACAGTAGACCTGGGAGAATCGGAACTACGCCCTGAAGTCTTACCCGGACATCCAGTTCATGGTGACCAGAATTAATCTGAAGCTGCCAATCTTTGTGGTCAGATCTCAGGACCCAAAGCTTGTGCAGTGAACATTCTAGTAGTTCCATGGAAATAATCCCATGTCTTCTCTAGAAGATCAAGATGGAAGGCCTTCTGGTCATTCTCATTGCCCCAGATTGGCCCTGCAGGGCATAGTATGTCAGTCTAGTCGGCCTGCTCGTTGACTCTGTGTGGTGCCTCCCTCTTTAAGAAGATCTCTTAAGGGACCCCTCTTCCATTTGAATTTTCCAACCTTTCATTTGACAGCATGGCGCTTGAAGCTGCAGTCTTGAGAGCCTGTGGATTTGCAGAACCCGTCATTCAAACCATGATGAAGGCTAGGAAACCCTCTTCTTAGGGTTATCACGTTTGGACAAATTTCTTTCACTTGTGTGAACAGCGCAATTTCCATCCTATGCGTTTCTCTTTATTCTGACTCCTGTCATTCCTACAGGAAGATCTGGATATGGGGTTGATTCTTAGTTCTTTAAAGGGTCAGGTATCTGCACTATCCATACTTTTTCTAATGTCCACTGGCCTCAGAATACTTTTCTACCGGGGGTTGCTCATGCAGTTCCTTCATACCTTCCACCCGTCCATACTTGGGACCTTAATCTCTTACTGGAGGTGTTTACAGTCTCATCCATTTGAACCATTAAGCCAATTCACAGCTCATTTATTGATCAGGAAGGTGCTCTTCTTGGCAGCAGTCACATCGATCTGCTGGGTCTCAGAGCTTGCAGCTTTGTCGGCCAAGCCTCTGTGCACCGTCTTTCATCAGGACAAAGTGGTCCTGCGTCCTGTTCCTTCCTGCCTAAAGTGGTGATGGCATTGCACATCAATGAAGACATTATTCTGCCTTCATTTTGTCCATCTGCAATTCATCCGAGAGAATGCGCTCTTCACAAACTAGATCTGTTGCGAACCTTTCGGATCTCTTTCTCAATGGCATCTTTCAGATGCTCAGACTCTTCATATTTCCTGATGGGCCAAGACGTGGTCTTGTGGCTTCCAAGGTAGTCCTTACTCGCTGGATCTGATTAACGGCAGAGGCATACTGTGCGAAAGGCAAAAAAAAGCCTCCATTGTGTGTTACAGCACCTTCTACTTGGTGCCTTGTGGGTGGTATGCAACTTTGCAGGTGTGTGAGGACACTACATGAACCTCTTTACGCAACTTTTCCAAGTTTTACCAGATACATACTTCTGCATTCACGGATGCCTCCTTGAGTCGAAGAGTTTTACAAACTGCTATAAACTGACCGCATGCATCCTTCTATAGTTTTCCCACCCTGGAGAGACTGCTCTGGAACGTCCCAAGGTTTTCAGCTGTGCCCCGCAATGATACGGATGAGAAAACAAGATTTTTGTAATTTCATCATAAAACTCCTTTCTCACCTTGCTCATTGGGGGACACGGCAGCCACCCATCCTGTTAGGATTTTTACTGATACATTCTTCCTTGTTGGAGACTTCTCTTTGTAGTTACACATGGTGCTATAACAAGTTATAGCGTAATAGTTTTGTTTATATTATTTGTGTATCCTACTTGACTGCTCCTAGTGCTTGCATACAAACTGATTAGCTTGGTGCCTGCAGGAGGGGTATAGATAGTAGGAGCAGCGAACACTTTTATGCTCAGTGTCTAAAAATCTTGTCTGTGAGTGAAAACATTTTCTTTTAATACCATTTAAGAAATGATTAACAAGATGTTTGGAAGTCTATCATTTTCAGTTTGACGTCATGGAATCACAATGGATCCGTTTTATGCTGAGTTTGCATTGTCCACTCATTGTATGTGCTGGGAAAAGCATTGATGCATAGACTGAAAATATGAAGAGCCTCAGTCAACCAGCAGATGCCAGAAGAATGTTCTTTTGCTGAATGTAAAACCAGTATAGATTGGTATACCTTTTCAACTGTACCAAATGGAGTAATGAACTGCAGAGGTAAGTATACGGTGTAGTATTTTTTTTTTAGGTCGTGGGGGGGGGGGGGGGGGGGACGGACATGGCTCGGTTGTGGCCAATTGAAATCTAGGGTACAGATTATTTAATGTTGTGTGAGTTTTGACCTGGTCCGCTGTACCCATTGCAATGCCCCACACCGTGGGGGGGCCGCAGTTTTCCATTTCTATTTTTTTTTTTCTTTTTTTTTTTTTAAATGCACAAAAGGAGACTTGCCTTCCTCTGGACCAACAAGGGAGGGGTGGGGGGTTGTAACAGGCTGAACTAGATGGACATGGAACACTAAGGCTGAGGTCACTTAGCTTGGCTGCATGTTTTCTGTTGCGCTGGCGCTCCCATAGAGAGAAGCGCGCGCGCAACGTAAAAAAAAAAAAGACATGCTGCGGCCAGGAAATCCGTCCCGCAGCACCAGCTCTGTCGCGACGGATTGGCCGTCCCGTGTGGACGAGATTTTTGACAGATCTCGTCCACATGGCTGCCTAATCTCGGGGTTAGCGGCTGCAGGCGGATTTGCCGCAAGCGAAATTCCGCAGCAAATCCGCCCTGTGTGACGCTGAACATGACACTGTTCACACCTATACACAGAAAACATAACAGGCATGCAAGAAACCCAAACCCTAGCATGAAGGGATTCCAGCTTCCTCTTCCAGAGCGACTGGTGTATGTATATAGTGGTACCTCCGCTTGCGAGTTTTTTTTTTTTTGTTTGTTTTTTTTTCGGGTAGAGTTGGAAGGGTCCTTCCAGGGTCATCGGGTCCAACCCCCTGCTCAGTGCAGGATTTACTAAATCATCCCAGGCGGATATTTGTCCACCAGCCTTTGTTTGAACACTTCCATTGAAGGAGAACTCACTACCTCCCGTGGTAACCTGTTCCACTCATTGATCCCCCTCACTGTCTAATCCGTGTCTCCTCCCTTTCAGTTTCATCCCATTGCTTCTAGTCTTTCCTTGTCCAGATGAGAATAGGGCTGATCCCTCTGCACTGTGACAGCCCTTCAGATATTTGTAGACCGCTATTAAGTCTCCTCTCAGCCTTTTTTGCAAGCAGGCTCTCTCCCGAATTTTTGCTCTAATTTACAAGCAAAAATTGGGGTTACAAGCCTGCTTGCAAGTCACAAAAATTGCAAGCTGAGGCTCAGGGAGGGTCTATACTCGCCTTTCGCTGGCGTTTCGTCCTCATGATGGTTTGTGGCGCTGCTGCAGGCTGTCGCAGCCTCCTCCACGCCGACAGAGCATTGCTTTCTGGATGCGGTGCTTGAAGTCATTGAATAGCTGTGATTGGTTAACCTAGCGCTGGCCTTCATTGGCTGATGCAGCACTGAGTTAACCAATCAGAGCATTAGCTTGCTGGAGGCGGGGCATTCAAGCCCCGAATCCAGAAAGCAATGCTCTGTCGGCATAGAGGAGGATGCAACAGCCTGCAGCAGCTCTGCAGACCATAGCGGAACGCCGGCGGTAGGTGAGTATTGATCTCTTTTTTTTTTACTTATAGTTAGTTTCCACATTGCAATGAATTGGGACGCATTAATGGTGTTTCAATTCATTTCAATGGGGAAAAGTGCTTTGACATACGAGTTTTTGGCTTAAGAACTCGGAATGGATTACACTCGTATGTCAGGGCACCGCTGTATGTATATATTTGTAATACACACACACAGACCCGTGGAGATTGGCTGGCTGGAGAACACCACACACAGCCAGCACAAACATGGAAATGTCCTCCTGAAAACCCGTAGCACTACAAGTCCAAGAAGCAAAACAGAAGCAGGATACCAGGCTGTATTGTCACAGCCATGGCACATGTGCACCTGCAGTTATGTGTTGGAGGTGCTGACTTTGTTTCTTATTGTGGAGTGAGGAAGAGTGACTGCCTCCACTTCTGCTATGCACTCCAATCACCCATCTGTCCCAGGCCTATATATACATACATATACATATATATATATATATATATATATATATGTGTGTATAGGTATGTATAAGCCCTCATCGACTGACTGACTCACCACTAATTCTCTAACTTCCCGGTGTGGTACAAGCGTGAAATTTGGCACAACTATTCTTTAGGTCCTAAATAGGAAACATAAAGGGGTCACAACATGAGAATTCAATGCTAATTGCAAAAGTAAGCACCCCCAATGTACCTACCCAGAGTCTAGATCTACCAAAGACAATATTTCCTGCCTCTAGTGATGTCATCTTCTTTATAATAGCACCAATCATAAACTGTTCGTTAGCCTTAATTATGTTAGGAATGAAGGCTTATCTAAAGCAGCGCTCATTAATAATACAGATCCAATCAGTAAGGAGATCCTTTCCTCTGTGGCGCTATTATTAACACTAGAGGAATACTTAAATGATAGGAGCATTGTGGGAATCTATTGTACCCCACTGCCCAATACATAGCTTTATATCTGTTCATTGATCTGGCTCTTATTAGGAGACATTATTAACCATTCGTTTGGGCATTATCGATGCCGGATAAGGTTTATGTTTGTTCGTCTATGTTTATTACAGTGGGTCCCACCATTTTAATGTAAGAAATAAAGGCTATATTTTAGCTTTATCATTTTGGAAGGTTCTATACAGCGATCTGCCTCTGTGATTAAAGTAGTAATATCGATCCTTATTACCAGTAGTAATAGGGCCCCCCATTGTAGTCCCTACATTGGCCACAGTAGTAAAGAGTGACCCCCACACATTTTTTATATATATATATATATATATATATATATATATATATATATATATATATATATATATACACACACTTTTGTATTTTTATACACAATGCAAACACATATGTGTGTATAACAGACAGACCAATCTGTATCCTCACCTGCATCCAATGTAGTCCCAATGGCAGGCATACTGGCTGGCTCTCAGTTCTTTTTGGGGCCCTCCCACATACTTGGGCCCCTGATATCTCCCCAGATCTGCTGCCATGAACCGAGGGAGGGCCAGTGAGAGCTCTCCTCCTGCAGCTCCTCCTCCTCAGTCCTGCTCTCCTTGCACCAGAGATAACGCTATCTGCAAGCTTCGTCCCTCCTCCGCGGTCGTTGTCAGTGTGCTATTAGCACTCCTCTATTACTGTCTGCTCTGCTAGACAGAACAAGTCGAGAGAAGATCACATACTGACAGCAGCACGGAGGGTGAGGGAACTTGCTGCACAGCAAGCGGGCCACAGAAAATGAGGTGGCGGTCTGGGTTCGGCCTGCCGGCCTTGTGTTTGACATGTGTGCTATAGTGCAATGCTCTGTTTCTATGGCTTTTTTTTCTAGTGCTTTTCCCACAGACTTCTCTATAGGATTTGAAACATGCCACAAAAGATGGCTGCAATTGTAAAAAAAATCATCAAAGAAGGTTTGTAAAAAATGCAATGAAAAACACTTGAAATCCATATTTTTTTAAGTGGAAAAAAAAGCATGTCAAGATGTCAAATTGGAATCTTACATGCAGGTTTGAGGCTGATTTTTAATTTTTTGGGCTCAAAAAACTGCTTTTACAAGTCCAATCTAAGGGCTTTTTTTTTTACAATTTGCTCAGTCTTTGGCTACTTACAAACAGATAAGATGACTGGCTGGGGTACGCGGGGTCCCACACATCAGGACCGCTCTATGATATGAATCTCAGGAGCAACTTTTTTTCAGTCCGTGTGCAAGTAGCCTTAGTTTGTGTGTTGTATCCGTTTTTGTTCCATATTGTTTTTCGTCTGTTTTTCATCCGTAATTGTTCCTTTTTTAGATGTAGCGCAAAAATTATTTTCATTGTAGTTTTTTTTTCAAATTTTGCTAAAATTCAATAACAAAAAGGGAACAAAGATGCATGTGAACTATGGAAAGGTGAGCTCTTATGGGCTAACATGGCAGCTATGCCGATCCGCTGGAACAGGGTGAGGAAAGTCGTGTATAAAGGAAAGAAAACAGAACGGGAAAGAAAATCATTTTAATGGATTGGGAACATTTCTTCAATGAAAAAATCTGAATGAGAATTTTTGATGTTCTTCCATCTTTCTCTGTAAGGGGCGACTGTTCATGGGAATAAACAGACTGAAATCTATCAGCTGCTCGCGATATGGACAGTATTATCCTGAATCTGCAGTTTTTAGTAATCTGGCACATGTGGCCTTAGTGCGCAGCATGACACAAACACAGGCCTCAAGCACAGGGGGGCACCTTGTTTATTTGGGGTCCTTTTTATTAGGATGGTTTGTAGGCACCATTAGCATTTCTGGCTTGCAGAGACCTTCCTGTTCTAAGACATAACACCCCACCCCCCATAGGACCCCATTAAAGAGGTTGTCCCGCGCCGAAACGGGGTTTTTTGTTTTTTTTGCATAGGCCCCCCGTTCAGCGCAGGACAAACCCAAGGGATGTGTTGAAATTAAAAAAAAAATTTTACTTACCCGAATCCCCTCTCTGCAACTTCTTCCTTCTTTTCCTCCTAGATTGCCGCCAGGATCTTCACCCACGATGCACTGCAGGTCTTCTCCCATGGTGCACCGTGGGCTCTGTGCGGTCCATTGCCGATTCCAGCCTCCTGATTGGCTGGAATCGGCACACATGACGGGGTGGAGCTACGCCATGACGCGTAGAAGGGGGCGGAGCCAGAACGCCGCTCGTGCCCGGACCGACCAGAAGGGAGAAGACCCTCTGCGCAAGTGCGTCTAATCGGGCGATTAGACGCTGAAATTAGACGGCACCATGGAGACGGGGACGCCAGCGCAGGGAAGGTAAGTATATAACTTCTGTATGGCACATATTTAATGCTCGATGTATATTACAAAGTGCATGTATATGGCCATACAGAAGTGTTTAACTTAACTTGTCATAGCAGGACAACCCCTTTAAGCAACAGAAGAAAAAGCTTCCCATAATTTCCGGCACAATTTCGAGCATAAACAGTGGGTAATGCCCACATATGGTTGAAGATTGCTGTTTGGACTCGCAGCAGGGTTCACAAGGGAAGGACTACAGAGTCTGCTAGAACATTTTTCAGAGTCCCTGAGGTACCACCACCATAGAAAGCTCCCAAATGACTACTTTCCTCAAGGAGTTCATCGAGGAGTATGGTGAGTGTTTGACCCCCCCCCCCCCCAGGTGGGGGGGCCATGGAAAAGAAAAAAAAATATTTTTTAAAAAATAGGTTGTTTTAGCCCCCAATGTTTCAGTTTCACAAGATGATATTGGAGAAGCAGCCTCCACAATTAGCTACAGAATTTCTATCCAGTACATAAATGCCCCATATGGGGTCAACAATTACTATCTGAACACAGAGCAGGGCTGAGAAAGGAGGAAGTGACATTTTGGATTAGCAGAGCCCCTGAGGTACCAGTAAACTGCAAACTACTACCCTCATTCAGTAATTCGGCTAGGAGTGTAGCGGTCGTAGATTTTATTAGAATTGCTCTGTAAAAATGAAGAATTAAAATATTTCCAATATGCTGTTTTAGCCCCAAATTTGCAGAGTATGGAAATGCCCATATATGGTCACACAATGCTATTTGGACCCAGGTCTCAGAAGGGAAGTAGTGCTATTTGGCTTTTGATGTGTATTTTGACACATTTCACCCCATAAACTGAAGGGGTTGTGGGGTGTAGTTTGATTAATGTCCAGGTCAAAATTCACATTAATTATTACAGATTTTACTGCAGATTTTTGTGCCGATTTTTGTATTATTGAAAATTCACCCCAAATCTGCTACATGTGAACCTTAAGGGGAAGCCCAGACCGGGCGAATTTGCTGTAGAATCCCGTGTGGAGGGTTCGCATGGAAGTCCTGCTGCATTTACAGTAGCAGCAAAGCAGATGCGATTGTGAGACTCTCATCCACAAGCTGCAGGAATAATCAGCACAAACCCTATTCGGTATCGGACCTGCGGGGCGGAATTCAATTCAAATTTGTCATAGAATTTGTTGCAGAAATGCTGTGGATTTGCACAGATTTCACCATTTGTACTACAAAGAGTGGAATCTACTGTAAAAACATGCGGCACAGATTGACCCGTTGGGTTTAACACCCGCACCGCACGCCAATTTCCACCTGAATTGTGTTTGCATTCTTTGCTGCTAGTGTAAACCACGCAGATTCCACATGGAGTATCCTCAGTGGACCCGCCTCGTGGGACAAACCCCAATGATGTTTAACTTTACAAAAATTGCTTACCTTTCTAATATACAATGAAAACTAAAACCCCAGCAGCCCCACAGAGCGCAACGCAGTTTAAGATGATTTCTAAAATATACCAAGTTCTCCTGACCCTCATTTGCTGCTGTTTTCAGACCATCTTCAGGGCGCCCGCGTGTAACAAGCCTCCATCCTTCCACTAGTTCACTGGCCTTCCTTGGTCTTACTTCCCATGTTTCCTTGCACAGTCTCTGGGCCAATCAGCAGGGAGGCAGGATGTGAATACTTTCCCAGTGTGATTTAGGCCTCATGTCCACAGGTACACACTGTTCCAAGTTTGAAATCCCGCAGCCATGAGGCCTGAAAAGACATTTAATCACCTGTCCGGCTGCCATGCGGGTCTTCTCCGTCGCAGCTGCATCTTCTTTCTTCTGCACTGCTATCATCCGCAATTCAATTTCACCCGCGGACATGAGGCCTAAGGCATTCAGAGAGCTTCTGGCCAAATGGTTAGTAAACCCACTATATTGTGTGCGCAGACACACAGATGCAGCCGGAGAGGCAGAGATTGTGGACATCATTGTTACAGTGTCTGCAGATCTGTCAGCCTGCAAGTGCAGGGGAGCTGCCTAAGAAGATAGCATCTCTCCCGGTTGCTATAGAAACGCCCCTGTCCTTGTTACTAAGGAAGCTCAGCATTTAACAACAGAGTGGATTGCAGAAAAGCTAGAAGGAAGCCCCCTAGTGGCAGCCACTTCAAACGTTTTACATCAACAACATTTTAAATAAAAGTATATTACAGAAATGATGAAACGAACACAAACTAGTAAATAAGCATACATTGCCAGAAAAGTCAGTGCCATTCTAATGCTAAAGAGTGCATAATCTAACTTAAGCCAATAATTAGTCAATATCCAAAGCTAACATTTTTCATCAGGAAGTGTCTTATTCAAAAGATACTAATTAACAAACATACTTAGAGCATACCGAACTTTTCAGATGGCTTTACTAAATAAGCTGCCGTGTGTAATAACACTATCCCTGGCCATTATAGGACTTGTATCCTGTACCGGGTGCATATCTGGTTCTCAATTCAGGCAGGGCTGGTGGGAGGACCTTGATGCTGTAATGCAGTGTGTGCGCTGTACTCTACAGACAGAACACAGAGAACTTTAGATTCTGGCCTCTAAATGTCTGTACCACACAGACATAACATCCTCATGTAGATCATCATCAGTGTACAGCATGGCTGAGCAGTGGAGATGTGATTTCATTAGATAAAACAAAGTAAACAGTGACTTACTATTAGTTTGCAGCGAGTATCTGTGTGATTCTCTCCTCCCCCTCCCCTCTGCTCTCAATGAGCATGAAGACTCATCCCTCGCCCCTACATCCTGTTCTGACATCCAGGGGTCTCCTGTAAATCATTTGACAGCAGACAGGGGACAGCAAGTTAGAAAGAAGACACCCCCTCCCCCACACACCACCCCCCTAGTGGCCAGCACTTTAGAGTGATTTTTTTTTAGCAGAAAAACATAATTTTAGGTACAGGTGGTAGAAAAAAAATGTACAAAATGCATGGGATCTAATCATTAGCACTGGGCTGCCCTTTTGACGCCTGCTTGTCTGAGAGCTTTCTGGACAAATTTGTGTTTACTTCACCTCTTGCTCTGCTCTGGGTGGCTTTCAGAGTCGGCTGGTTACAGCATCTTAGTGGCTCAAACCCCTGACCAATGGAACCTCGTTGCTCAGCTGATCACGTCTGACCGGCAGCATCTGTGTCATATTACCTCCACTTAAAATCCGTTGGAGTGGGGAGGGGGGAGGGGGGGAGAGAGGGAGGAGAGAGGGAGGGAGGAGAGAGGGAGGGAGGAGAGGGGGAGGGAGGGGGGAAGAGAGAGAGATATCCCCCCTGTTCCCCACTGCTACCCCCAGTCCACCCCGGCGCCCCCCGAATCTTTTCGGCCAAGTAGTCAGTTACTCGGAAAAAGCAGTGCTCGGGTCCAAAAACACCTGAACTGAGTACGTTCGCTCATCTCTATTTATAATCCCATGTAATGGAAGGCATTTCCATATTTTTGTCCGCCCCTGTAAATAGCAGTTTTTTTAGTCATCACACTGGCTAGAATATAAGCCCAAGTGGTTTGAAAAGTGAACGACCCTTTAGTTACTGTATTTGGGGGTTTGTATCATTATGTGATGGATTGCAAACAAAAGACACAAAAGACTATTCTGATGACATTTTGTGACCCGTTAGTTTATAGTCTCTTTAGATATAGTATAAATGATACACCATATATACCGCCGGCAGAGCAACGGAGCTACAGACAAATCCGTGTGGAACAGACAATAAAGTGATGAGAAAAAAATGAAATAAATAAAATATCACACTAAACGCAATAATACAATTAAAATGACAGACGGGTAACATAAAACCATGTCGATGTCTGACGGTAAGGGAGAACTACAGTTTTCATTCATTCATTTTATTTCTCCAGCCGATCTAAAAATTTAAAAAAGGGACTTTGCAAAAAAGTCATCATTAAAAAATAAAATCCTCCCTTTTGTGCATGCAGCTCCCATGCGGACATATGTGTCCTTCACAGTTAGTCTCCTTTCACTCAGGCGAGTGCAATATGGGGCCGTTAATCCCACCCCGTATCATGTTCACATCCATCATGTGATAACAGCCTCACATCTCTTAGGGGGTGAAGGGATCCTCCGACACGGCCGGCACAGCCGCAGCGGAGGATCGACCAGTTCTCCCATTGCTTTCAATGGCACCAGCGCCGCTGCCACCGGCCCCATTGAAAGCAGTAGGGCTGCGATGCGAGATCATGGAACATGCCGAGAGTCGTCTTTCGTATTGCATTGCATCACAATGCCATGCAGGAAAATATCGCTCATGTGTATGACCCCATTCAGAAGAATGGGGTTCACAGCTGGTAATGAGGCAGATCCTGCAGTCCTGTGTTACTACCCTCCACCGCCGGCTCCTCTACTGTTTGTAGATGGAAAGCAGTAACACATGATACAAAGTTTGTAGTCATGGAGACACATAAGTAGGCACTGGCGCCGCAACACATTCTGTCAATCATTAGTAATTGCAAAATTACATAGTTACTTTAGATATAATACCATTTGACCAATTAAAAAGCTGTAAAAGCAAACATCGCATCTAGAAGTGTGTGCATAACATGTAGACGCCGAGCTCCACAACATCCCGGGCGTCTAACATATCATGTGACAATCATCATCCAGACCTAAACTAGAGACATGTGCTTCTTTATAAAGTATCCGACCAACTTCTGGGGTCTCTGCTGATACTCGACCAGAACATCGTGAGGACTGCTGATCTGGTCTCCATCCAGACGGTTTAAGAGTGTGACACAAACCACTGCGGCTGAAATGACATGACGGTTAGCGATAGCGGCTCTACATGCAGATTGTGCGGCATTATATATGGATTTGTGAAGCATTGCAGAACATGTTGGCGCTACATATAGAAAGATTATTAGTAAATATGCTTCACTGTTTAACCCTTTCCAATCCACTGTCTGACATCTTCCTACGTTTTGCTTGAAGCTTGTACAGCTACAATGTCAGAAGACGTCCGACAGGGTATTCTTACCATCCATTGCCAGCCACTCCGCTGTCAGGAGCCTCTCTGGCGTGCACACACTGGCTTTAGCCAGCAGATGGCACCGATGTATAACCGCAAAAAGAGAAAGCCTTTTAGGAAACCCTGAATCCAAAATTGGATTGGAAAGGATTAACCCTGGTACCCAGGCTGGGAACCCCTTCACTGCTGTGGGGTTATGGACACTTGTACCTCAAGTAAACACTTTTGACATGTATAAATAAAACCTAATCTAAAAAAAAAACAAAAAAAACTAAACCTCCTTAGTCTGGGTTCACATCTGTGCTGCAGCCTCCGATCAGAGATTCTGTCGCAGATCCGGCACAAAATACCAGAAGAAATCACCCTGCATGCAGCGCTTCTTCCGGTAAAATGCCGGGCGGAAACCAATCGGATGCCATTCTAGGTAATGGCATTCATTCGGCACAAGACGGGCCGGTTCGGCCAGGGGATTCCACCTATACACATGTATTTTCTGAAAGCAGACACCTGGCATATTGTCAAAATCGCAAACCAGAACTTGTTGGGACAGCGCCTCACGGACAGTAGTCATCTTCCTACTACACACCAGCTGCCCCCACCCAGTCACAGGGCGGTGTCTCCCCAGCGGGACTGAAGAAAAGGCAAAGTGCATAGAAATTTTTTTGGGCATTTCATGTTGGTTTTTTTCTAAATAAAAGAACGACACCTGTAATCAAATATGTGCATGATTCCTAAAATAGGTTGCTCCGCCCTATCAGTTTTTTCCCCTATTCCTTCAACTTTTTTTTACATTTTTTAGTGCCTATAGGGGACAAGAACTTTCAATCATTTGCTCGCTCATACAGTATAATGCAATACCATAATATTGTACTATATTGTGTTCTAACAGCCACAGGCATGTCTTAATAGGCAACCAATCATGGCAGCCCTAGAGGTCTTAAGGCGGCCCAAACTGCTATGGCAACCAGACGGCACCTCACGATATCATGCGTGGAAGTCATTTTGGACCCCCGAACACAGATCAGGGCGTTTAAAAGGGTTAACAGCTGCGATCAGCGTTCAGGCTGATGGGGACTGTTGTGGGTGGGTGTCGGCTGTCTGACTGATTAAAATCTTTTCCTTCTTTCAGAAATGTAGTGGACCTTTCAATCCCCCGACATTCGTTACCGCTATGACTGTAGTATGTGATGGGTGCTGCTAGAGAAGCAGTCAGCATGTTTTACATTGAATATGGGCAGGATTGGGCAATTTAAAACGTCTACATTTTTGAGGTCTGTGGTGCGAGTTCACTTGGCGCCCTGATGTGAATGCTGGTAAACGTCTTGCACGTGGAGTCAGGATCTAGTATCTGCATATCTTGTAGTTATTATTTTACAATTATCCCCACAGACTTAGGTTTGATCCGTGGGGGTCTGACCTCTAGAGCCCTCACTACTTGTATGAATGGAGCAGTGGTCAAGCATGCGCACTGTTGCACCAATCATCTCTACGGGACTGTTGGACCTGGCTATCTCAGTCAGTCCCTCACAGATGAACGGAGAGGCTGCATGCATGCTCTACTGCTGCTCTATGGGGACAAGGGATCCCTATGATCATGGGTTCTCAGCAGTCGGACCCCCACTGATCATACATAGTCCCTACCCTGAGGAGAACTGTATAACTTGGCACAACCGCCTTAAAATCAATCTTCTAAGTAAATGAATGGACCTCACCTCTCAGACCACTTAAATTGCACATGGCTGCGAATACTGATGACTCCATCTCTATGTTCCTTATCCCAGCCTCATATGCGGCTTTCAGGTACTGGGTTTTCTCCTCTTTCGTGTAGGAACAGATTGCCCCATCAAGACGTGCTTGACCTGTTGAAAAATATTTAAAGACCAAAGTTGAGGTTCTCATCTGATAACGAACATCCTGATTGTAGGGCCGCCCCCCCGTATCAGGTAGGCTCCGATCTCCAAATATATTTATTACAGCTGCAGCCATTTTATTAGCATAAACCTCAAGCAGGAGAGGCAGCCGAGTGACCAAGGGGTCTACTTCCCACAACCAGCAGAAGTCGCTGGAGCCTCTCCTGTAATGGTACTATTATGCAGGTGGATAGGAACAATCCCGCACCAAGAAGGAGTTGTTGTTTTGCTGCAAAACTCGGCATGCAGTTCCATCTCAGGTATATATGCAAATATGTGTGTAGTGACCTCTTCTTCCGCTTGAAGAGCTTGTTGGCCACAAGACGCCTCTACGACGTAGAGAAGAGATTCCACCCCGTTACCAGAGTGGGGCGCATTATGGGGATGTGAGAAGCTGGATAGTCGTTTCGATGAATAAACCCCGCACCCGGACCGTTCTGACCAGACTGTTAGTGGGTGTTGGGACCAGTGGATGTGTGAGGGCACACAAAGTGACCAGGCTCAGGACGCCCCCTACAGACCACCAGTAGAGAGGGGCGTCTGACCAGACTGTTACAGGGTGTTGGGACTAGTGGATGGGGGGAAAACAAGGTGACCGGGCTCAGGACGCCCCCTAGAGACCACCAGTAGAGAGGGGCGTCTGACCAGACTGTTAGGGGGTGTTGGGACCAGTGGATGGGGGCACACAAGGTGATCGGGCTCAGGATGCCCGACAGACCACCAGTAGAGAGGAGCGTCTGACCAGACTGTTAGGGGAGGTTGGGACCAGTGGATGTGTGAGGGCACACAAGGGGACTGGGCTCAGGACGCCCTCTACAGACCACCAGTAGAGAGGGGCGTCTGACCAGACTGTTAGGGGATGCTGGGACCACTGGAAGGGGGCACACAAGGTGACCGGACTCAGGACCCCCTACAGACCACCAGTACAGAGGAGCATCTGACCAGACTGTTAGGGAATGTTGGGACCAGTAGGTGGGGGCACACAAGCTGACTGGGTTCAGGACGCCCCCTACAGACCACCAGTAAAGAGGACCGTCTGATAGCCCGACAAGCACCAGCAGCTCCAACCGTTTTGTTGTGAGCCTCCATGCCCACCTGTATTGCATCTTGTATCCAAGCTAGTGGTGGTACAATAGGGCACTAGAGCCTCCATGCCTGCCTGTTTCACATCTTGTATCCAAACTAGAGGTGGTACAACAGGGTACTAGAACCTCCATGCCCACCCATATCACATTTTATATCCAAGCTAGAGGTGATACAACAGGGTACTAGAGCCTCCATGCCCGTCTGTATCACATCTTATATCCAAGCTAGAGGCAGTACAAGAGGGTACTAGAGCCTCCATGCCCCCCATAACACATCCTGTATCCAAGCTAGAGGCGGTACAACAGGGTACTAGAGCCTCCATGCCCCCCATATCACATCTTGTATCCAAGCTAGAGGTGGTACAACAGGGCACTAGAGTCTTCATGCCCGTCTGTATCACATCTTATATCCAAGCTAGAGGCAGTACAACAGGGTACTAGAGCCTCCATGCCCACTCGTATCACATCTTGTATCCAAGCTAGAGGCGGTACAACAGGGTACTAGAGCCTCCATGCCCACTCGTATCACATCTTGTATCCAAGCTAGAGGCGGTACAACAGGGTACTAGAGCCTCCATGCCCCCCATATCACATCTTGTATCCAAGCTAGAGGCGGTACAACAGGGTACTAGAGCCTCCATGCCCCCTGTATCACATTCTGTATCCAAGATAGAGGCAGTACAACAGGGTACTAGAGCCTCCATGCCCCCCCATAACACATCCTGTATCCAAGCTAGAGGTGGTACAACAGGGCACTAGAGTCTCCATGCCCGTCTGTATCACATCTTATATCCAAGCTAGAGGCAATACAACAGGGTACTAGAGCCTCCATGCCCCCCTGTATCACATCTTGTATCCAAGCTAGAGGCGGTACAACAGGGTACTAGAGCCTCCTTACAAGGGGTCGTTTTCCACAATAAATGACCCTTTTGCTCCGATAGTGTAATTACTTATATCAGTGTTACAATCACAGACAGAAAGTTTCATTAAATTCTGACAACTCCTTCTGAGCTCCTGATTATGTTGACACTTAGTGTATATAACGCCCACTACACCCGGCTACTATGCCGGGTCTGAATCTCAGAATGCACTATACGGTTTATAGAAATACAATGCAGTAGTTTATTCACCTCGGATGTTCACTGGTGCAGGTGGTAAAAAATGCCAAACCCAGAGTGCGCCAAACTGATTTTGCATGCCAATTCAATTGGGGGTAATATGGGTAAATAATTCTCCATTCCGCTATACAAACTGTACAATCCTGAAATTCTCTGCACCTAATCTAATGCTTTACCCAAGACAAGATAAAGCAAGTGCTCCCAAATTATGGACATAACACTCAGGTCTCCAGTGTCGGGGCACGTTACAGAGTACATCCACTCTTCAAGAACTTCAACACGTCCAATGTTAAGCTGAGTGGGGGTCCGGGTGCTGAGACCCCCCTGATCGCTGAAATGAAGGGGCTCATATGAGGGCTTTGTCTGTTCAACTGTGATCGTTACTTGTCGGCTCTTCTTGGCAGCCCAAGACAAGCAAATAGATTTCTGTGCATTTATCTCTGGCTGCCGAGAAGAACCGACAAGTAACGATCAAAGCCCAAGGGGCACAGCCTTGATTGTATTAATGGCGGGCTCGCACGGGCGGACTGGATTCCGCATGCATGCCTGAATTTCTTGTATTGCGTATGACCGTGGCGGCTCGCCATCGGTCATGTGCGGTACAGTTTGTATTTCCCTCACCATTGCTAAGCAATGACGTGGGTACCCACAGCCCATAAGCAGTGTTGATTGTGTATGGGCTGCGGGTTGGACGGTCTCAAGTGATGTCAATGGAAGTCGTCTGCGGCAAAAAAGAGCACGCTGCGATTTTTCTAACGCTCACAGAATACACAATTTGTATCCACGAGTGTGAATGAAAAAGGGAAAGTACATGCTTTCCAATGCCTGTGTGATCCTCCGCCGATTGTGAATGCCCCGAATGGAATCCGCCCGTTTGAGCTTGGGCGAAGGGTCCATAGAACATATGTTTTACCAATGTATCAGATTAGTAATAATAAATAACAGGAATCTTCTGCAAACCTTCATAGAAGTCCAATGTGCACATAGTACGCCCAATGACTGTAGTGAACTCATCGATCTCTTGGCTGCACTGGGCCAGCTCTTGTGCCAACGGACCGTCCAACTCCGTACTACGGATGATGGTCTTCCCAAGGACTATCTGTTCAAACTCAGGCTTAAAACAAGGATTTACAGACTGGCTGGTAATCACCACAGATCCTGGATCAATACCTACAGAAGAACGCAAAACACACAAGGTGAGACAGAAAGGTCTGAAAGTCTGTAGGTAAAACCAAGAAATCTCACAATAATTGTGAAACATTTACTGGGATGAACTGATGACAAAAAGCCTAATAATAGCATAAAAAACCACCCAAAAGTAACATTGGTGGATGCAAGAAGCAGCAAAGGCCAAGAAAGTAGAGAATACTACAGCTGAGGAGAATCATCCCCATTATCAACATAATGCCTACGAGATGTCACAGGCAATGCACCTCTCCCGGCTCTAGTTGTGTCCTGCCCCCTGACGTGAGGTCTATGGGGTATGACAGGCACTGCGCCTCTCCCCGCTGCCGTTGTGTCCTGCCCCCTGACGTGAGGTCTATGGGGTATGACAGGCACTGCACCTCTCCCGGCTCTAGTTGTGTCCTGCCCCCTGACGTGAGGTCTATGGGGTATGACAGGCACTGCACCTCTCCCCGCTCCCGTTGTGTCCTGCCCCCTGACGTGAGGTCTACGGGGTATGACAGGCACTGCGCCTCTCCCCGCTCCCGTTGTGTCCTGCCCCCTGACGTGAGGTCTATGGGGTATGACAGGCACTGCACCTCTCCCCGCTCCCATTGTGTCCTGCCCCCTGACGTGAGGTCTATGGGGTATGACAGGCACTGCGCCTCTCCCCGCTCCCGTTGTGTCCTGCCCCCTGACGTGAGGTCTATGGGGTATGACAGGCACTGCGCCTCTCCCCGCTCCCGTTGTGTCCTGCCCCCTGACGTGAGGTCTATGGGGTATGACAGGCACTGCGCCTCTCCCCGCTCCCGTTGTGTCCTGCCCCCTGACGTGAGGTCTATGGGGTATGACAGGCACTGCACCTCTCCCGGCTCTAGTTGTGTCCTGCCCCCTGACGTGAGGTCTATGGGGTATGACAGGCACTGCACCTCTCCTGGCTCTAGTTGTATCCTGCCCCCTGACGTGAGGTCTACGGGGTGTGACAGGGTGTGTCGTACCCGTTGCTCCAGTCCGTCCCACAAGGGCTCGATCAGATGAATGAACAGTTATTACAAAATGAGCAGCTTTTTATCTTACTCATACTCTTCCCAGCATGCCGTTCGGCAAACTCAGGATTTGTATATTTGCAGATTTTCTGCAGCGTACAAATACTTTTGTCCTATAGTGTAAATGCATTCAGGACACCTTGAACCCCGTATCAGGCACATAAAGGTCATCCTAATGGGAATCTGTCCACTCAGATATGCTGTCCAATCTGAAGGCACGATGTTATAGAGCCGGAGGAGCCGAGCGGGCTGATATATAGCTTTACGGGGAAAGATTCAGCAGAACTTGTAGTTTATTAATTTAAACCTTTGCTCATTCTGAGCTGACTAGTCCAGTGGGCGGAGCTATCAGTGATTGACAGCTACCCCAGCATGTACACTCATACACAGATAGCTGTCAATCACTGATAGCTCCGCCCACTGGACTGTTCAGCTTAGAATAAGCAGAGATATAAATTAATAAACTACAAGTTCTGCTGAATCTTTCCCCGTAAAACTATATATCAGCCCGCTCGGCTCCTCCGGCTCTATAACATCGTGCCGGCAGGACAGACAGCTGATTCGAGCTGACAGAATCACATTACAAAGACTGAGACAGATTACATGTTTTTCAAAAGTACTTAGAGTGAAGGTTTTCTAAAAATGACAAAAATAACTTTACCTACTCCTCCTGATGTACCAATACGAATAACAGTGACATCACTGCATCTGGAATGATACAGTAATTTGATCAGTTCATGCAGCATAATGGAAATAGACGGAATACCCATGCCATGCTGGAAAAGAGCCAAAAGGAAAGTTACAATTAAGTTGGTTTAATCTGTAGAGGTTTTAGTAAAAGAGAAGAAAAGTAAAAACCAAAACTAAAGAACAGCAGAAGATTGGGAAAAGAAGAGTTAACAAGGAGATTAAGGAGTTACTGCATTTTTCTGACTATAAGTGCCAACAGTCTGCCCCTCTCCTGCCTGCTCCTTGTAAAGCCAAGCACAAAGCAGTGGTCCCCCTAACAGAGAAGAGTCATAGTCTTTATGCCCAGCGCGTTATTCACCGGCGGTTACCAAGGAACCAGGGAGAGGCTCATTATAAAACCTCCCAACACCTAGAGGGACAGCACTAGAACTTAGTTTATGGTGCTGTTCCAATGCGACGGCTTCCCTTTGAGTCATGGCAGGAAGCCCTGCTGTTTAGTAATGAGCAGTTATTGGGGCTGAAGCATTACTGAGGAGGGGGGTAAGCACTGGGAGATGATGTACAAGTGAATGGAGAGGACATGGACACAGGCCATCACTGCTACAATATGTCAGGAATGCAGGTGTTCACGTTTACAGTGACCTCTCAGTGCGCAGAGATGGCATAAGTGAACATACAAGTGTGCAGGAGGATATAGAGCAGTATGTGGTCCTCATGTATCAGGGAAAACTAAAAACAAGCATTTATTGGAACATCTGAAAACATAGAATTCAAAGAGAACATCCATGTGTAGACGTCATCAGTGCTGGAGAACTACATGGGGCTCATTCAGATAGTTGTGCCCCTTCCACCCCCTTTATTACTGAAGATTATAATACATGAACCCTCTTTCTACCCTACAACACAAAAAAACTGACACTACTGTGGGCAAGTTGGGGATAGGAGTCTAAAACATATTGTCCCTATTGCCTCTTGTTTTAAGCCTGGGTGGATCCTACAGTCAGGTCTGCCTTATAGTCCGAAAAATGCAGTACCTACCCCTCCATAGCCCATATTAAATAAGATTTGTTACATGGTCAAGTTCCCTTGTCGGACAAAAAAAAAAATGTACAAATGTTGTAAAAAAAATGTAAAAAAAACAAAAAAAACTTTGCTATAAAAAATGCTCTATTATGTTAAAAAAAATATTTAAAAAAATCAAAGAGTATGCATAATTGGTAACTTGACAACTAGAGATGAGCGAGTATACTCGTTTCGAGTAATTACTCGATTGAGCACTGCGATTTTCGAGTACTTCTGTACTCGAGTGAAAAGATTCGGGGGGCGCCGGGGGGCAGGGGGAGGCGTGGCAGAGCAGGGGGTAGCAGCGGGGAACAGGGGGCAGCCCTCTCTCTCTCTCCCCCCCCCACTCCCCGCTGCAACCCCCCGCTCACCCACGGCGCCCCACGAATCTTTTCACCCGAGTACGGAAGAACTCGAAAATCGCGGCGCTCGGGTGAAAAAGGGGCGTGGCCGAGTAGGTTCGCTCATCTCTATTGACAACCTCAACAACCAATGCCATAAAAATACATCCCGCAGGCTGAACACTGTAAATAAAAAAAAAAACGTAAATCACAGAATTCCTTTTTTCTTGTTTATCCTGCCTCCAGAAAACAGAATAAAAGGTGATCAATAAGAAGCCGGAGAACCCATCCTACAAGAACAGGCCTGCAGACAACTGCATCATGGGAAAAACAATCTTACGGGTCCTGCAAAGCGGTGACACAAAAACTGATCTTTTAAGGGGTTTTCATTTTGCAAAAGCAGTAAAACTCCATTCATTTGGTATCACTGGGATCGTAGTGACTCGCATGTAATTTATGGGTAGACACTAGAGATGAGCGAGTATACTCGTTTCTAGTAATTACTCGATCGAGCACCGCGATTTTCAAGTACTTCCGTACTTGGGTGAAAAGATTCGGGGGGCGCCGGGGGGCGTGGCAGAGCGGGGGTAGCAGCGGGGAACAGGGGGGAGCCCTCTCTCTCTCCCTCTCCCCCCCACTCCCCGCTGCAACCCCCCACTCACCCACGGCGCCCCCCGAATCTTTTCGCCCGAGTACAGAAGTACTCGACAATCGCGGCGCTCAGGCGAAAAAAGGGCGTGGCCGAGTAGGTTCGCTCATCTCTACTAGACACAGCAGGACATGATGAACATCGTAAAAAATGGTCGAATTGATGCTTTTTTTCCACCCTTGAAAAAAAATAAACTTGTGTAATACATATGTACCCCTAAATGGTGCCATTAACAACACAACTCACCCTGCGAGGGTCCGCATACGGCGCTGTCATTTGGCATGTAAAGATGAAAACCAAGAGGTCAGCGGCCCCCGTCAGCGGTTCAGGCGTATAGAGGCATTAGCCGGGGCGGTTATCGTCTCCCGCTATGTATGGCTCACTACTGCTGTGTGTCTACCCATCCTGTAACCCACTCATGTAGGTGTAAGTGGGCAGATCCTTCGTTTAGAACCATCTATCGGGTACAATGACATATAAACACTTTCTGCGCCGCGGTAAAATCTGCAGCACAATCCAAGAGTTACAGAAGGATTTGTCAAGGACTTTGCACAATGAGATTCCGCACGGCGGGCCCCGTTCTGCAGCATGTGGATGAGATTTGTTAAAGTGTCCTTCGGCTCGTTGCTACTGTAATAAACGGCCGATTTTCGGTCTGCAAATCTGAATGGGAACACGGCCATGTATCTGCCCCATGTGAAGACGCCTGGATTGTTGGAGATAACCCATGTACACGCGTGTATTGACGATAACTTACACTGATTGCCAGTACTGGTCCAACTTTGTACATGGCATAGCGGTCAGTTCCTGCACATATATTGGCAATATCATCCTTAGGGTCTCCCAATTTCAATTCTCCAGCAATGTACTGAGCGAAAGCCTTCATCCTCCATGCGCTTCCCCCGACACACACAAACTGAAGGTAGAAACATCAAGGTATTTAATCATTAAGTATATTTTGGAATCTAGCATTGCAAAGTTTAATTTGAGACTTAACACCTTAACCCCTTAAGTGACGCATTTTTCGTTATTTACAGGTTAAACGACGTCACTTTTTAATTAGCATTTTAAATTCTATGATTTTTTTCTGTACTTGTAATGTTTTTAAAAATATTTAGTGTAGTTTAGATTTGATGCAGGCAATCCCAGCAGTGATTTTTGGGGAAGGGCTTGAAATATAAGCCCTTCCCTGAAAATCATCCATATCTGGTGTAAAAAATAAAAAAATATATACTCACCTCTCCAAATGGTACCCTAAAAATCATCCCTAGCTTGTGTTAAAAATATATACTCACGGGGGGGGGGCGTGGCCAAGCAGCCGAACAGATCGGCCGCATGTAGCAGGAGCTCCCGCTAAAGCCGGTGGAAAACATCATCCTGCACTGATCCTGAGAGCCCTTTGAGCCGACCATACCTTCCCGAGGCGGGGAGAGAGGGAACAGAATCCTCTGCAGCGCTTCCGCGGCATCTCCGACGGGGATAGCATCGGCGGCGGACCCGCGGCACTGTGGACGCCGCCATCCTGCAGCAGCGCGGACCGGCATTGGTGGGAGTGGGAACGAGAGGAGAGGGCACAGAGAGGCTCCCCTAAACGGAGAAGAGAACGGCAGCGACGGCATAAGTACAGGCGAGTACACAGAGAAGGAGATCTGTGGGGCTGAAACTCCTGTACAGCTCTAATCACCAGAGCCGAACTTTCCAGCCATAGCCGGGGGGGACAGTCATAATAATCCACATCATAGATAGGAGTCATTTATAGGCCCCATACGTGGTACCTGCATAACCAACAGAACTCTCTACAAAGCAAAATATACAACGACTTTGCCATGGGTCCCACTAGGCAGAATTCATCCGTCGACAAGCTCAAAGCATTCGCTAGAGGGATAACACGTAAAGACCCTGGCCCTGAATCCACGCTATCCGCTTCAGCAGCAACATCAGCAGTGAAAGATACAAGCCAGGGCCCCCCTGAAGGTCTGGTCCAAACCCTACAACAGCTATCTGAACAGCTCCTGACGGCAATACAAACGTCCATGGCTACTCTCACTGGGAAAATAGATGAGGTCAAGATGGACGTAAGTCTACTGAGACAAGATCTCCAAAACCTGGGAGAACGAGTCACTAACACAGAAGAAAGAATCTCTACCTTAGATGACACTGTCTCACCAATGTCGGCTACAGTAAGAGAACTCACACAGAAAGCCGAATACTGGAGACAAAAGGCGGACGACCTTGAAAACCGTTCGCGACTAAATAATTTACGCATAGTGGGACTGCCAGAACGTGCGGAGGGACAAAGGCCTGAAGAATTCGTGGAACGGTGGCTGCGCGAACTTTTCCCCAATGCCAACCTATTGCAAGTCTTCGTGGTGGAGAGAGCCCACAGAGTGCCTACGAAACCACCTATACCAGGTGCCCCACCTAGACCTCTACTAGCAAAACTACTGAACTCCCGCTACAGAGATACGATCCTACAAGCTGCCAGAAAGGGAGGACCTCTACGACACGACAACGCTACAGTATCCATTTCCCCAGATTTCTCAGCGGATCTTCAAAAGCAAAGGGCTTCATTCTTCGGCATTAAACGACAACTCCGAGACCTGCAGCTCCCATACTCCATGGCCTATCCGTCGCGCCTGCGAGTGGTGGATGGAGATGGCACCCGCTTCTTTTCTTCACCGTCGGAGGCAGAAGAATGGCTGAATACCAGGCGTCGACCAGAATGACTGTAATGTATACATAACCACCCTATTATTTCCCTTTAGGTACTGGGACTCCGGCGCAACAAACGCACATATCCTTAAACCACCTAAACACAACCCAGAAACCTTATTATAGACATAACTCGACCACAGATGAACCTGAGGTTGACCGCTGGGATCGCTGTTATCTGTTAGAGGTCACCGCGCCTCTTCTCTCTCTCTCAAGTATACATTGAGATACTATTGCATGGTGTATGATAAAAACAATGTCTGGTGTTGTGGGGGGTCGCCTGGCAAACAAAAGCATATAGGAAAATCCATCTGGACTCGATTGCCTATGGCGGGGATAATTATGGTGTCCTGGAATGTCAGAGGCATGGGATCAGCCAGAAAGAGATCCATAATAAATTCCCTAGTACGCTCCTGGAGACCACATATATTATGCCTGCAGGAGACCCACCTCACACCCGATACTACGAGAGTACTGTCCAAACCATGGGTCCAGTGGTCTGCCCATTCATGCCACACGTCATACTCCAGAGGGGTATCCTTACTGATAGGGAGAGCTCTCAGATGGGAGGTGGAACAGCTAAAAAAAGACCCAGAGGGTAGATATATATTTGTGAGAGCCAAAATTAACAATGAACCCTATTGTTCTCCTATGCTACTATAACCCACCATCTACATCGACAACACTCCTAGCTGACGGTATCCTATTCGCCTCATTCTCGCTAGATGCAGTTGCCATCTGCATGGGTGATATGAACACGATAATGGACCCCCTCCTAGACAGATTTGGAGGTAGCGCCCAAAGGGAGAGAGACCCGAATACAACCTGACTGGCCTCCATGATCTCAGTGACAGGATGGCTAGATTTATGGCGGGTATTTCACCCACAACAACAAGAATTTTCCTGCCACGCAGCCCACAACCACGCTCTCAGTCGCATAGACTATATGTTCGGATCCCCCTCATTATTCCCAAAAATTAACTCTATAGAATTCCTGCCCCGAGGGATTTCAGATCACTCACCGATCCGTATGGAACTGAGAAACCCAGGCCCAACCGCCATTAAGAGAGTGAAGATACACCCATTCTGGCTCTCGCTGTTCGGCCCCAATGACCGAATACAGGACCAGATTCAAATATACTATGAAGCACATGAGGAACACTCCGATAAGATATTGGTATGGGAGGCGTTTAAACCCTACCTTAGAGGCTGCTTCAGGTCCTCAATCTCTCTTATTAAAAAGTCACAGCGCGAGAAGGAGAACACTTAGCGGAACAATGTCAGTCATTGGAAAAAGAATGTATTGCTGACCCCTCGGACGCTAAGAGAGACAGATGGCTACAGATAGGCAGAGGGTACCTGCTATGCTTAAGAGGAAAGGCCCAAAGGAACCTATTTTTCACCCGACAGTCATTCTTCGAATTGGGCAACCAATCTAGCAAATTACTTGCTTTTATGGCCAGACAGGAGACCGCTCCCCCATCAGTACTTCGGATCAAATCAGCCGAAGGAATAACACTTACAGACCCCCAAGATATTCTAGATAGATTCAAACTATTTTATAGTGATCTATACCAATCCCAAACAAACTATTCCCCTATAGAATTAGAAAACTACTTAACCGGCACAAAATTCCCAGTACTGCAAGAGACCCACAAATCCTTACTAGACTCCCCTATTACAGTAGAAGAGGCAATGGGAGACATGGCGAAAGGCAAGACCCCAGGACCAGACGGCCTGCCAATAGAGGCTTACCTACAGTACAAAGACAAAATTATACCAAACCTACTTACTTTGTATAGACATATATTCGAGGAAAGCCGCCTCCCAGAATCAATGTTGGAAGCTAACATAAGTCTTATACTAAAACCAGATAAAGACCCGCAGGACTGCGGATCATACAGACCCATTACTAAATACTGACTATAAAATCCTTACTAAAATACTAGCTACCCGTTTAAACCAGGTCATAAAGGACATCATACACCCAGATCAGGCCGGCTTCATCCCTGGAATGTCCACATCGGATAACATCAGAAGGACACAGGTGATCACGCAGGTGGGATGAAGGTGGAGGGCAGATTGGGCCTTGGCCTCGCTAGATGCTGCTAAGGCATTCGACTCTGTGGAATGGCCATACTTGATGGGAACCCTCAGAAGATTTGGATTTGGAGACTCATTTATTAAGTGGATCTCTATCCTATACAGATCTCCGACAGCCAGAGTAGTGGTGAACGGTCTGACCTCCACCTCCTTCCTACTTCACAGGGGGACTCAACAGGGTTGCCCGATTTCCCCCCTTCTATTTGCAATTGCAATAGAACCATTGGCTCTGAGAGTTCGGCAACATCCATTGTACAAGGGCATTCAGATAGGACCCAGAGAAGATAGGATAGGATTATACGCTGATGACATAATATTATACATGTCAGACCCTAGAGACACCCTACCATTGGCCATCTCTCTAATAGACGACTTTGGGAATTACTCAGGATTACGCATAAACTGGCAAAAATCTGCCTTTATGCCACTAAGACCAGAGAAATGGCGGACGGAGGAAGTATTTTGCAAACTACAAATTACCCCCCAATTTAAATACCTCGGGATCCACATTACCAGAGATCACACCCTAAGCCTCGACCTGAATATTACCCCGCTACAATCCAAACTAAAGACCTTACCGCTGTCTGTGGCTGGCAGAATAAACCTCATTAAAATGATGATTCTGCCCAAATATCTATACAGTCTAGAACATGCGGAAATAACCGTACCGCAGAAATTCTTCAAAAAAACAAACTCGCTGATAGTATCATTCCTCTGGGGGAAATCTAGAGCCAAGCTCCGTATGAGCACCTTACAACGACCTAAAGAGATGGCAGGAATGGCACTACCTGATTTTAAGATCTACTACTTGGCAGGACAGGTCAGATATATCCGTCACTGGCTGTCGGGCGCCCCCCTCCCAAACTCCGAACACCATCTGATGACTTTTCTCTCAGAGGTATCACTATGGATCCTCCTGGAAAAACCAGCACTACTGACCAGACAGATGCTACCCATCCATAAGCTTGTGGTTAATGTATGGCAAGCATGTAAACTACTAACTAAACAGGAGGGCACCCCACTGGAAACCCCCTTATGGGACAATAGAGCGCTACCACATCTGATGAATCTGCCAGACAAACAGTTCTGGCTGAATTTGGGAGTCACTACATTGGAGCACTTGTATATTGACGGGGTACTGGCCTCCTTTGAGCAACTACAGCAGGTATACCAAATCCCAAGAACAGGCTTCTTCAGATACTTGCAACTTAGACACGCCCTTACAACACAATTCCCGGAACCCAGGCGCCCCTTCTCCCTACACCCACTGATAGGTATACTGCGTACTCAAGGACCGAAAGGCCTGATATCGGTGCTATACACCCATTTATTACACGCCAAGATCCCTGATACACCAATGGCAGCAGTAGAAAGATGGAGAGAGCTTATTCCCTCCCTCACAATAGAGGACTGGTAATCTGCAATGGCCACATACACCACGGTATCACCAGCCGCAAACAATAAATTAACTCAATTATATATTTTACACCAATGTTACCTGACACCGACCAGGCTGCATAAAATGAATAGGGCAGTGACTAACCAATGTCATCGCTGCCGAACACCCAATGCAAACTTTAATATGGAACTGCCCAGACATTTACGCATACTGGGGAGAAATCACAGAATTCTTGAGTCAACTACTGGAGCTGCTGGTGCCACTTGAACCAGCCATGTGTTTATTGGGCATATTGGATGAAGAGCAGTGGCAGTTCCACGATAAAATTTTCCTTACCAAGGCATTATTCTATGCCCGCAAAGTGATAGCGCTACGGTGGATGGATAGGCGCCCTCCGACGGTGCTGAAATGGCAGAACATTATCAACTCTACCTTACCATACGAAAGAATAGTCTACAAAAACAGGAAATGCCCAGAAAAGTTTAATAAGGTATGGGGGAGATGGTGAGGGTCAACAAACACAATCTTTACACCAGGAATGTTCCAAAACTTATTAGCGGGAGCCATGTCCAGATCTACCCCCTAAAGAGAGTACTAAATACTGAATCATATCAACACCATGGATAGATGTATCAATACACAAAGCATGTATATATACATGATATGCAATGTACCTTGTTTTCATTACCTGACTTCAAAGAGCTTACGATGTATGCAATATTGTTTTATTATATATTGTACGAAACATAATTGTTCAATAAAACGAGTTTTAAATTATATATATATATATATATATATATATATATATATATATACACACACACACACACTCACCTCTGCGCCATTGTCGGGGTCCAACAGCTGAAAAGGCTGTCTCTGATTGGCTGAACGCTCTAAGGTCATTCCTTCTGTGACAGCTGAGCGCTGCCTGTGATTGGGCACAGCGCTCAGCCAATCACAGGCAGTGCTCAGTCCATTCATTGAATTCTATGAATGGACTGAGCGCTGCCTGTGATTGGCTGAGCGCTGTGACCAATCACAGGCAGCGCTCAGCTATCAGTCAAGGAATGGCTGAGGGCTGCCTGTGATTGGCTGAGCGCTCAGCCAATCAGAGACAGCGCTTTCAGCCGACAAGGATTTTTAAATCACCACCGCGGGGTGTCCCCTCCTCAGTGAACATTGTGGCAGCACTGTCAGAGTGTCCAGCGATGAGTGGACTGCAGCGGGGATGAAGGAATCCTCTGTCACTGCTGTTACATCGTCAGGCATGCGTCCGAGACAAATTTACAATTTTTCTCCCAAACGCATGTGTGATGACGGAGTCAGGCAAGGGGTTACGATAACTCGGTTTATTTGTCCTTTCAATCGTTTTTCAATTAATTTTGTCATGTAAGACAAGAGAACAAGAGCTTCTCACTGGCTTCAGATAAAATAACTTGTAGCAGAAAGTTATCAAACTCAAGTAAAACTTTGCTACATCTTGTGTGCTCAATGTTGCATTTGGCTGTGATTTGCCCACCTTTTTTTTACCACATTGCTTCTTACTGCAGTACTGCCACCATAACTTGTCCATCACAGCAGTTCTAAATGATTTCTTATAGCTGACTTTTTAAAACCTTCGTGTCCATTACGCTCTATTGCGTCATTGGCAGGCCTAAAAGTGAAATGCTGTACTATTGAGGCTTGCGGTGCGGGCTACGAGGTGCGGGCCTCGTAGCGGAGCTACGAGGAGCAGCTCTCCGGCACGAGCGGCCCCATTCAGAAGGGAGAAGACCGGACTGCGCAAGCGCATCTAATCGGGCGATTAGACGCTGAAATTAGACGGCACCATGGAGACGGGGACGCTAGCAACGGAACAGGTAAGTGAATAACTTCTGTATGGCTCATAATTAATGCACAATGTACATTACAAAGTGCATTAATATGGCCATACAGAAGTGTATACCCCCACTTGCTTTCGTGGGACAACCCCTTTAAGGCTTAAACAGGCCACGTCCTTAAGAAGTTGAACAGAAACCACAGCCACCAGTTTCAGACAAACCACAAAAGGCCCCGGATTTCTGAAGTTTTTTCTGTAGTCGTGTTGAGAACAACTTTATAGCTGTAGAATTTCATACTTTTAACGTTAATTTCCGAAATAAACTACGGATTACAAATATCAGAGGCCTGAAGAAAGAGAGGGTTACTTTATGTCTTTAATATGATGTTCGTTTACTTATCCCTTCTCACCTTAACGTCACCAAACAGAGCAGGAAAGTCATGTGTATTGGTTCCAAGATCAAAGTGGTATAAGATGTCTTCTTCCATCTTCTCCAGGTGTGGGTTGGACAGGTGAATGCGCCCGGGTTCTCTAGGAAACCAAACAAAAATATCAGTATTATTCAAAGGGTTTCCTCATCTTGGGTCAATAATTATTCAGAGTATAATGAACTCTTATGTGTCATTTGGGTATCAATTCCTCATCATTGTTACCTTCCAGAGAATGATCGCCTGATCTTGTGTGCTGCTCTCATATACCAGTATGTGCAGCTCACTACTCTGATGCAGTTAGAGGGGTTGTCTGCTTAGTGTATGGAATTATACGTTTTCACCCATCCACTGGATAATGGATCGGTGGGGGGCTAAAGTGTATGGGCCGCCACCGCGCATGTACCTGTTGCTCCATTCACTTCAATGGGACAGAAAGATATGGCTGAGCATAGCGCTTCCAACAGCGCCACTCAAATAAATGGAACGACACCGCTCCTCTCATTTCAATAGGGCTGACAAGAATAGCTGAGCATAGACTCGACTACTTTTCCGAGCCATTGAGATGAATGAAGAGTTGAGAAATTGGATCCCTAACTAGGAACGCTACTGGTGCATTATGTCTCCACCGGATGTATGGGTGGACACATGGGATAGCTGCTGTCTGTGAGAGGTAACTCCCAGGGCACTCAGGTTGGTCGGTGTTACTGACAGGGAAATTGCAGAGGATGCCCCACCCTCAGCTCCCGCATTCCCCGTGACATGGCCCTGGGCAGCTCATACATGTCCCTGGTAGACTGCCATATGAGCTTGCCTCCCCCCCTGCACTGCACTCAGACCTCTCCTCCGCTCCCGTTCCCCATGTAGCCGCTGCTGCTGTAGCTGGCCCCACTGTCACTCTCCCTATTTCCGCTGTGGCTGCTGCAGCCGGCCCTGCTGTGACTCTTGTCTGCGCTCCAGCGCGTTCCTCATACCTGGCCTCCGCTATGGTTCCCCCTGTGGTAGCTGCAGAGAGGACCACTGTCCCCATCCATGGCGCGTCGGTAGAAGGTGGGGGGGGGGGGGCTTTGATACAGTTGCTGACCAGCATCAGTAACGGCCGCATCTTCAGGGCTGGTACACAGAGGGTAGATTTATGGAGCAAAATGGCTAGAAATCTACCACAAATTGCACCAAAAGACTCTTTCACTCTGCAGAAGTTTGCACCAGTATTTATAATTCCAGAACAATGTAGAGATGCAAGTCTCACCGATATATGAATATACACTACCGTTCAAAAGTTTGGGGCCACCCAAACAATTTTGTGTTTTCCATGAAAAGTCACACTTATTCACCACCATGCGTTGTGAAATGAATAGAAAATAGAGCCAAGACATTGACAAGGTTAGAAATAATGATTTGTATTTGAAATAACATTGTTTTTACATCAAACTTTGCTTTCGTCAAAGAATCCTCCTTTTGCAGCAATTACAGCATTGCACACCTTTGACATTCTAGCTGTTACTTTGTTGAGGTAAGCTTGTGAAATTGCACCCCACGCTTCTAGAAGCATCTCCCACAAGTTGGATTGGTTGGATGGGCACTTCTGGCGTACCATACGGTCAAGCTGCTCCCACAACAGCTCAATGGGGTTCAGATCTGGTGACTGCGCTGGCCACTCCATTACCGATAGAATACCAGCTGCCTGCTTCTGCTGTAAATAGTTCTTGCACAATTTGGAGGTGTGTTTAGGGTCATTGTCCTGTTGTAGGATGAAATTGGTTCCAATCAAGCGCTGTCCACTGGGTATGGCATGGCGTTGCAAAATGGAGTGATAGCCTTCCATATTCAGAATCCCTTTTACCCTGTACAAATCTCCTTACCAGCACCAAAGCAACCCCAGACCGTCACATTACCTCCACCATGCTTAACAGATGGCGTCAGGCATTCTTCCAGCATCTTTTCATTTGTTCTGCGTCTCACAAACGTTCTTCTTTGTGATCCAAACACCTCAAACTTGGATTCATCCGTCCACAACACTTTTTTCCAGTCTTCCTCTGTCCAATGTCTGTGTTCTTTTGCCCATCTTAATCTTTTTCTTTTATTGGCCAGTCTCAGATATGGCTTTTTCTTTGCCACTCTGCCCTGAAGCCCAAAATCCCGCAGCCGCCTCTTCACTGTAGATGTTGACACTGGTGTTTTGCGGGTACTATTTAATGAAGATGCCAGTTGGGTACCTGTGAGGCGTCTGTTTCTCAAACTAGAGACTCTAATGTGCTTATCTTCTTGCTTAGTTGTGCAACGCGGCCTCCCACTTCTTTTTCTACTCTGGTTAGAGCCTGTTTGTGCTGTCCTCTGAAGGGAGTAGTACACACCGTTGTAGGAAATCTTCAATTTCTTAGCAATTTCTCGCATGGAATAGCCTTCATTTCTAAGAACAAGAATAGACTGTCGAGTTTCAGATGAAAGTTCTCTTTTTCTGGCCATTTTGAGCGTTTAATTAACCCCACAAATGTGATGCTCCAGAAACTCAATCTGCTCACAGGAAGGTCAGTTTTGTAGCTTCTGTAACGAGCTAGACTGTTTTCAGATGTGTGAACATGATTGCACAAGGGTTTTCTAATCATCAATTAGCCTTCTGAGCCAATGAGCAAACACATTGTACCATTAGAACACTGGAGTGATAGTTGCTGGAAATGGGCCTCTATTCACCTTTGTAGATATTGCACAAAAAACCAGACATTTGCAGCTAGAATAGTCATTTACCACATTAGCAATGTATAGAGTGCATTTGTTTAAAGTTAGGACTAGTTTAAAGTTATCTTCATTGAAAAGTACAGTGCTTTTCCTTCAAAAATAAGGACATTTCAATGTGACCCCAAACTTTTGAACGGTAGTGTATATATAGTCCCTCTGTGTTGAATCCACTGCTGGTTTGGGTTTAAAACCAGAACACTGCTGTGTGTACGTAGCCGTAGAGTGCTAGCAGTGTGCCAAGTTTATCAGAGGAGTTGTGTCAAGATGGCATCCTTATTCATGTGCCGTATTAGGGCACAGAGTGGTGCCCTCTGCCTCTATGACCCTAAGTTAGAGCGCTCCTGTCCTGACTGACCTTCTACCGTAATGATATCACCGTCATTCATGAGAATGGCTGTCCACATAAGGGAGATGGAACAATACCTCTGTAGCGCCACTTACTGGATACCAGCTTTGCTGCAAATCAATGTCCGACCCTTTATACAGGTCTTTAAAACAATGAACGGGAATTGAAAACCAAAGCAGAATCCATACACAGACAGCAGTTTCGAGGATTTTGCCCCTCAGCTGTGTGCAGTTAGATTCTGGCTTAGCTAGTTAGAGGCCTATGACGTCAGTCGAGAGGGGTATCATTACTCCTTAAGATCTCCTTTAAGTCTACTCACTCACCTTCTAGGTGCTCTCCTTAAGGAGTGATGATACCCCTCCCGACCCACATCATAGGCCTCTCACTAGCCAAGCCAAAACTTACTGCACATTGATGAGGAGCAAAAACCCTGAAACAGCTGCCTGTGTATGGATTTCTGGCTTGTTTTCAATTCCCAATCATTGTTCCAAAGACAGGTATAAGGCCTCCTGTCCACAGGCGATATGTCACTGCGTAATCCGCGGCGGTAATCCGGCTGCGGGTAACACAGTGAATGCTTCCCATAGATTTAACTATGGAAAGCACAGCCCGACGTTCACGAGCGGAGCATCATTCTCCGCGGTGAGCTATCAGTTCTCCCGCCTGCTCCCCCGCGGCAGAATATCACTAGCGATATTCCATCATGGCCGTGGACAGGGGGCCTAGAGGGTTGGACATTGATTAGCAGGAATGCCGCCATCCAATAGGTGGCGCTGCAGAGGTATTGTTCCATCTTTCTTATTTGCATATAACAGTTGTCCTGTAATACGACATTTGAGAAATGTTAGGCGGCCGTGGCTGTTTGTCGGGGAGGTGGAGAGCAGCAAGTGTCTAGGAAAGCAGCGTGGCCATCAGGAGTCCTAGAACGCACGGGACTAATTGTGTCCACCATGATTGGTGTAAAACCTGCCAGCCAAGAGGTGCTGTAAAGGAGAAGGAACGTGTCTTGCAGGATGCAACAAATGTATCACTCTGTGTTCACTTCTCTGATGGCGTCGCTTCTGCCTGTCCGGTCACGTTTTATCCTAACGTTTCCCAGTATTACGCCCCACAGTACGGTAACACGTTGCAGAACTTCTCCTTGTTAAGGCGAGGGCTGCTTCGCAAAATAGAACTGCCGAAACCTGTGGGTTTACTTCCATTGTGGAAGAGAAAGTTGTAAACGACCTCGTAAAAAGGTCACAAAAAATAGTCGTTTTCAGAGCTGCCATAATTGTACGGACTGGTAGAACATCATTACAATCTTCAGACTTGGCAGAGTGAAATGTGCTGAGGACATCTCCATCTACTCCCTGAGCTACAAGTCCACAGCGGAGCGACCCGTGATAGCGGCTGATTCTACCCCTGCTCTATCCGTCACTCACACCGCTGTCCCATACCCCTGATGACGCTGCTATGGATGGCATGGGGGGGGCATCACTGTTTGAGCCCACTTACTGGAGATCATGTGTCCAGAGGCTGCTCTCCTCAACGTTACAGTCAGCGACCGACTGTCCAGCCCATTCATCAATATGGAAGCAGCGCTGGGAGTTTGTACTATATGTCAGTTTCTACCAGTTTTCTAGACCCATTTCTATTTGAATCTGACATAGATAAATGGTTTTCTAGCCGGTTAGTGGAAGGCGGGTCACTAGCGGGGCATTGTGCCCTACTGTAACCCTTTCCTCCCACAGGCCAGCTCTTTCCATCTTGTATCTTCAACTATTAGGAGTATTTCTACAATGAAAAAAGGCAACAGGTCTGACATCCGAGCCTGAGGACACCGTGCGGACTCTCTGTGTCAACAGGTTCTCTTTAAGGGCTCACACCCACTTCTGCGATATCGTTGCTTTTTTTTTTTAAACGAGATTGTCAATGGGACTTTCTAATGTTAAACGCATCGCACAAAAATCACAAAGCGCAAACCAGCGATGCGTTTTTAAGGCCTCATGTCCACGGGGAAAATTAGGCCCACTATGGATTCCCCATGGAGAATCCGTAGCGGGTTCCTCCTGCCCCGCGGACATGAGCGCTTAAAATAAGAATTAACTCACCTCTCGCCCGCTCCGGATCTTCCCTTCGCCGCGGCTTCATCTTCTCTCCGTCGCGGCCGGATCTTCTTTCTTCGGCCCGGCGGATGTGCATGGCACATCGGTTGCGTACCGCGTGCATGCGCCGGCCGCGACGGAGACAAGATAAAGCCGCGGTGAAGGGAAGATCCGGGGCAGGTGAATATATCATTATTTTTGGTCTCACGCGAATCCGGACGGCTTCCATAGAAGCCCGTGGGAGACCCGCACGAAAATGGAGCATGGTCCAGATTTTTTCATGCTCCTTTTTTTTTAAAATCACTTTTATTGACCATCCGCGGGTATTTATCTACCCGCAGGGGGTCAATGCATCCCTATGGGGTGCGGATCCGCAGGCAGGCAGAAGAGTTAAAATCCGCTGCGGATTTTCATCCTTCTTTTGCCCGTGGACATGAGGCCTAAGGCCTCCTTCCCACGAGCGTGACGGGCTCCGCAGCGTAATATTACGCTGTGAAGCCCGTCACGGCGCCCCCCAGAGCCCCTATACTTACCTGCGGGAGATAGCGTGAAATCGCTTCCCCGCCCACCGCCGCCCGTCACCGCCCGTCACCGCCCACCGCCGCGCGTCACCGGCCGTGTCACGTGACGCGGCCGGCCGTGTCACGTGACGCGGCCGTGCGCGTCATATGGCGTCATATGACGCGCGGCGGTGGGCGGGAAAGCGTTTTTTCACGCTATCTCCCGCTGGTGACAGCGGGAGATAGCGTGAACGGACGGCTTCCATTGACTGCAATGGAAGCCGTCAGTGCGTACAGCCCGTCCTCACCCGCAGAAAATAGAGCATGCTGCGGGTGAGGACGGGAGAAATCGCGGTGCGTAATTCCGCGGTGGAATTACGCATCGTGAGCATTGTGCTATTAGGTTCAATAGAACCTAATAGCTGCGGGCAACGCAGCGGATTTTCGCCGCGAATTACGCGGCGGAAATCCGTTCGTGGGAAGGAGGCCTAACACTGCAAAGTCCCAATGACAATCACCTTAAAAAAAACGCAGCGATATCGCAGTGTTAAAAAAACCCACAGGTGGGTGTCCGCCCTAACTTAGATCACAAAGTGAGACAAGTTCACACCAGCGCTGCAGAGTCCTGTTTTACTTCTTCGTTATGGAAGGAGGAAAAAGGCGGCCATTGGCTGTAGGGAACCGTCATACGATGGAACCGAGGACCACCGAATGCAGCTCAATGACTATAACCGGCTCCGTTTGGTTCCCGGATGGCTTCCAGTATTCTACAGGAGGGGTCTGCATCGTGTTCTGAGGGAAGGTCTGACTGAAGTGAACTCGCCCTAAGATACGCAATATGTAGTCACGGGTACAATATTGTCGCTGTAAACCGTTAATGTGGACTTTAGTAGGCGTCCGCAGCAGATTTCACCCTTCGGAGGAAAACTCTGCCAAGTGTGAACGCACCCAAAGCAAACAGTGGAGTCTACCAGGGAAAGGCTAGGTGATAAGAGTCTGATGGGTGGGGGTCTAACTGCTGCGATGCCCACCTCTGAGAAAGAGGGTCCCGTGTGCCGTGATAAGAAGATGGGGACCCCTGTTCTCGGGATTGAAGGGGGGTTTAACTGCTAGACCCCCCTGATCAGACTTCTCCCCGATCCCTAAGTCTATGGTGGTGCGAGCTTTAAGTTCTCTTACTCCAACAATATAGAAACACAACAGAAGCACGTCGTACAGTAACTCCTTGGCTTGGATGCAGACGTGAGGCTCCAGGACATGACACAGCTTAACCTCTGACTTGTACTACTTGGAAACCGCTTCACAGGAAGAAGGAGTTCAGACATTTCCCATGCTTAACATCCACAGTCAAGGAATCTATTAAAAGCGGCAGAGCTCATTGGCGCAACCCATGTCCTGTGGAGACGTCCGGCACTGCAGAGCCAACTACTTTGTTTCCACTCAAGGTCTTGTTTGGTTCCTGTTAAGACTTTGAGTTTTCTTCAATGTCTATATCCATAAGATATACAATGTTAAAGAGCACCGCAGATCTTGGTGACACCTTGACCGCCCTCTACTGGACACCCCAGCCACTGTTTCCAACCAGGTTCGTAACGAGCCCTCCTGGTGTCCTAAGGTTTCCAGCATGTACTCCTCCGACCTCAGTCACTGAAATCAGCCGAACCGTTGGCTGATGGGCAATCATTTATTTAATGGGAATCCCCTCGTAGCTTACAGCATCACCCGCCGTCCAGACACGGGGTCCGAGGAGCTGTACGAAGACATTCAGAGGTAGAGGGCTCTTGGTTTCTAATTCATACATTGCACCCCCTCCCTGCACAGGTGATGAAACTTCTTGACTCACTGACTTTCAATGACTCTGTTTCACAACTCGGAATCTGTTTAGGACGTGACATCATTTTTGAGACCTTCTGCCGGCTTCACATTTCCCAACAGGTTCTACTTAAGTGCCTTTTAGATTCCCCAGCTCTCTGGTCATCATGCCTGCGCATGGCTAGTAAAACTGAATCCAATGGGCAAGTGTATTTGCTTAACTGCTGATACCCAAGTGTTCGTGGCAGCCCGGTAATTAGCGCTATAACATGAGTGTTAATGGAGCTCATGTAATACTGGTAGCACTGAGGGTCCTTTTATGAGAGGAGTTCTCGGCCCAATCTAACGACGCCGATCAACAGTCATGTCCTCCAGGAAAACCAGGGGAATTACTAGCTGACTTGTGTAGTCTTCTCAGCTCTCCGGGGTTTTCCATCAGGCGGTTTTGGTCTCCCTGCTGAGCAGAAGGTCTTCTTTTGCAGCACAGCTATTCCCGTTTACAGCCCTTTGCCTAAAAATGTGCAGCACAACAAACCCCGCTCTACAACCAACTCCTGCTGAGGTACCCAGATTTTTGGTGCATCTTACCATCTCTTGGTGGGAGGGCAACCAGTGGATCAGAGTGAAGCACATTCGCTGGCAGTCTCATCGCTGGCAGTGTATCAGATTGAATTACGTTCGCCTCCATGACTGTCTTCATCGGACCGCCGCCTCCGGAATCTGACCGGTAACTGTATAAGACCCCCAGTAACATACAGCGCAATTGACAGAGATGCTATAAGCCAGCGACTCCTCCTCTGCCACTCACAGCTGCTGCCACTTGTGCCCATCACTGCAGGAGATGCCCGTATGCACATATACCTACACTCTTCACTGATATGCCTCCTTTAGACTCTCTGACAGAATATGGATTTTCCCATAGAAAGCCATGGTTACAGCACACACACTGCAGAATCCATCACCAATTACTCTATTGATTTTTCCCACAATGCAGAGCAGCACATGGCGACTGCGCACTTACCCGGACTGCGATGGCTCAGACTGTCCCTTTTTGTTTTCTGTAACCGGTGCCATATTATAACCTTGAAGAAAAACACAGAAAAAAAGAAATATCAGTTGAAGAAGAATTCTCTTGAATGCCCCATAAATCAGCGAGTCTTACCTTGTTTAGCTATACCTTTCTATCAGTTGGGTCATGTGATCTCATGATGCCCCCCCCCCCCCCCCCTCCCCACAACCCTGGGAATTACTAATCTTTATGTTCTCTGCAGGGGTCACTACTGGGAACCTCCAGTACGATAAAATTACATGGACTGTACCACACATTCTGTTCTCAGGGGGAATAGGCTAAAGGCTCCTGTCACACAGTTATAATGAAGGAGATGACAATTTATCCTCCATGACTGTGTATGTCAGGAATTGAACAAGGGACGTCCTGCGCTCCAGTCGGTAGCTCTCACAAGTGATCCTTCCAGCCCTTGGACAGTTCCCTTGCATGACTCTCAGCCTTGTTCCATGATCTCAGTTATCTAGTTCCTGCCTCCTGGTCCTGACCCCACCTCATGGTCCTGACCTCGCCTCTGTTCCTGATTGGGCTTATTATAAAAGCCTGACCCTGGCACTTCCCTAGTGAGATTATACTGCCCTACAGCAGTGGTCAAGCTCCACTTCTGCCTGCTTCTCTGCTATTGCTACAAGACCTCCTAATGGCTTCCCTTCTGACTACGTTACCTGCCTCACCCATCTGTACTGCAATCCAAGTAGCTGACTCCTGGCTCTTCCCTGACTACTCTCCAGACCTGCGGCTATTAACACCTGAGGCTCCAACCCAGTGCCTGAAACCGCTACAGTATACTTATGGCGAATGTAGAGGTTAATGATATCTACACTGTACACCCAGCAGACAGAAACTGTGTGGCCACCAGCTAATGCATCATGGGATTGATGTGACAAGGAGACTAACGTCAAGCTGGTGCCTGATAAGCATCAGACATGGGGCTGCACTGCATGGAGGACAGTGCAATCTACAGAGCCCTCCAGACTGTGGCAGGCAATCAGATGAGGGGTTCAGGCAGGGAAAATGGGTTTTCAGGGGAGTTCTATAAAGTAACAAGCGTTATCTAAAGTGTCCCACAGGTGTGCTCCTGTACCCGGATGGCAGCGGGCAGTCTGTCCCACAGGTGAGCTCCTGTACCCGGATGGCAGCGGGCAGTCTGTCACACAGGTGCGCTCCCCGTATCCAGGATGGCAGCGGGCAGTCTGTCCCACAGGTGCGCTCCTGTACCTGGATGGCAGCGGGCAGTCTGTCCCACAGGTGCGCTCCTGTACCTGGATGGCAGCGGGCAGTCTGTCACACAGGTGCGCTCCTGTACCCGGATGGCAGCGGGCAGTCTGTCCCACAGGTGCGCTCCTGTACCTGGATGGCAGCGGGCAGTCTGTCACACAGGTGCGCTCCTGTACCCGGATGGCAGCGGGCAGTCTGTCCCACAGGTGCGCTCCTGTACCCGGATGGCAGCGGGCAGTCTGTCACACAGGTGCGCTCCTGTACCCGGATGGCAGCGGGCAGTCTGTCCCACAGGTGCGCTCCTGTACCTGGATGGCAGCGGGCAGTCTGTCACACAGGTGCGCTCCTGTACCCGGATGGCAGCGGGAAGTCTGTCCCACAGGTGTGCTTCTGCACCTGGATGGCAGCGGGCAGTCTGTCCCACAGATGTGCTCCTGTACCCGGATGGCAGCGGGCAGTCTGTCCCACAGGTGTGCTCCTGTACCCGGATGGCAGCGGGCAGTCTGTCCCACAGGTGTGCTTCTGCACCTGGATGGCATCATTGAGTTTCGTCAGCTTTCTGACAGGTTTCTCACATATGAGATGAGGTCCTCCCTGCCTGCATGTGTATAAATAGGGACCTCTATTGCTCGCTGTTGTCACCCTAGAGGCGATCAGAAGACAGAAGGGGCAGTCATGTATATAATGCGGGCCACCTACCTCCTGCTGTACGTGACCTTGTGTTCTCCTCAGCGCCGCGGAGAGCTGTGGTGGATGCCGGCCGTCCTGACCCGCCCAGAGGGATGTGCCAGGAAGCCGCCGCCCGGCCGGAGGCTCCATGAGTATCCCCAGGTATGATGGAGCCGCCGCCCTCCGCCGCTTCCTCTTCTGTGAGGTGACGGATGTGATATCCGGCGGCACTTATTACTGGACATGTCGTCATGTTGTCACCGTCCCTCACCGCCCCATGACAGGCCATACAGAGGGTGTACGGGGGACACGGTATAATACAGAGGGGTGTACGGGGGACACGGTATAATACAGAGGGGTGCACGGGGGGACACGGTACAATACAGAGGGATGTACGGGGGGACACGGTATAATACAGGGGGGTGTACGGGGGACACGGTATAATACAGAGGGGTGTACGGGGGACACGGTATAATACAGAGGGGTGTACGGGGGACACGGTATAATACAGGGGGGTGTACGGGGGACACGGTATAATACAGAGGGATGTACGGGGGACACGGTATAATACAGAGGGGTGTACGGGGGACACGGTATAATACAGAGGGGTGTACGGGGGACACGGTATAATACAGGGGGGGTGTACGGGGGACACGGTATAATACAGAGGGGTGTACGGGGGACACGGTATAATACAGAGGGGTGTACGGGGGACACGGTATAATACAGAGGGGTGTACGGGGGACACGGTATAATACAGGGGGGTGTACGGGGGACACAGTACAATACAGAGGGGTGTATGGGGGGACACGGTATAATACAGGGGGGGTGTACGGGGGACACAGTACAATACAGAGGGGTGTACGGGGGGACACGGTATAATACAGGGAGGTTACGGGGGGGACGCGGTATAATAAAGGGGGGTGTACGGGGGACACGGTATAATACAGGGAGGGTGTACGGGGGACACGGTATAATACAGGGAGGCTGTACGGGGGGGACACGGTATAATACAGGGGGGGTGTACGGGGGGACACGGTATAATACAGGGGGGTGTACGGGGGACACGGTATAATACAGAGGGGTGTACGGGGGACACGGTATAATACAGAGGGGTGTACGGGGGACACGGTATAATACAGAGGGGTGTACGGGGGACACGGTATAATACAGGGGGGGTGTACGGGGGACACGGTATAATACAGAGGGGTGTACGGGGGACACGGTATAATACAGAGGGGTGTACGGGGGGACACGGTATAATACAGAGGGGTGTACGGGGGACACGGTATAATAAAGGGGGGTGTACGGGGGACACGGTATAATACAGGGAGGGTGTACGGGGGACACGGTATAATACAGGGAGGCTGTACGGGGGGGACACGGTATAATACAGGGGGGGTGTACGGGGGGACACGGTATAATACAGGGGGGTGTACGGGGGACACGGTATAATACAGAGGGGTGTACGGGGGACACGGTATAATACAGAGGGGTGTACGGGGGACACGGTATAATACAGAGGGGTGTACGGGGGACACGGTATAATACAGGGGGGGTGTACGGGGGACACGGTATAATACAGAGGGGTGTACGGGGGACACGGTATAATACAGAGGGGTGTACGGGGGGACACGGTATAATACAGGGGGGTGTACGGGGGACACAGTACAATACAGAGGGGTGTATGGGGGGACACGGTATAATACAGGGGGGGTGTACGGGGGACACAGTACAATACAGAGGGGTGTACGGGGGGACACGGTATAATACAGGGAGGCTGTACGGGGGGACACGGTATAATAAAGGGGGGTGTACGGGGGACACGGTATAATACAGGGAGGGTGTACGGGGGACACGGTATAATACAGGGAGGCTGTACGGGGGGGACACGGTATAATACAGGGGGGGTGTACGGGGGACACGGTATAATACAGAGGGGTTTACGGGGGACACAGTACAATACAGAGAGGTGTACGGGGGGGACACGGTATAATACAGGGAGGCTGTACGGGGGGGACACGGTATAATACAGGGGGGGTGTACGGGGGGACACAGTACAATACAGGGAGTTGTACAGGGGAATACGGTATAATACGGGGGGGACAGTACAATACAGAGGGGTGTACAGGGGGACACGGTATAATACAGAGGGGTGTACGGGGGACACAGTACAATACAGAGGGGTGTACAGGGGGACACAGTAAAATACAGAGGGGTGTACAGGGGGACACGGTATAATACAGAGGGGTGTACAGGGGGACACGGTATAATACAGAGGGGTGTACAGGGGGACACAGTACAATACAGGGAGGTGTACAGGGGAATACGGTATAATACGGGGGGGACAGTACAATACAGAGGGGTGTACAGGGGGACACGGTATAATACAGAGGGGTGTACGGGGGACACAGTACAATACAGAGGGGTGTACAGGGGGACACAGTACAATACAGAGGGGTGTACAGGGGGACACGGTATAATACAGAGGGGTGTACGGGGGACACAGTACAATACAGAGGGGTGTACAGGGGGACACGGTATAATACAGAGGGGTGTACGGGGACACAGTACAATACAGAGGGGTGTACAGGGGGACACGGTATAATACAGGGGGGTGTACGGGGGACACAGTACAATACAGAGGGGTGTACAGGGGGACACGGTATAATACAGAGGGGTGTACGGGGGACACAGTACAATACAGAGGGGTGTACAGGGGGACACAGTATAATACAGAGGGGTGTACAGGGGGACACGGTATAATACAGGGAGGTGTACAGGGGAACACGGTATAATATGGGGGACACGGTATAATACAGGGAGGTGTACAGGGGAACATGGTATAATACGGGGGTGTACGGGGAACACGGTATAATACAGGGAGGTGTATGGGGGACACGGTACAATACAGGGGGGTGTACAGGGACACAGAACAATACAGAGAGGTATACAGGGGGACACGGTATAATACGGGGCAGGGGACAGGGACACAGTACAGTGAGATGTACGGGGGACAGTACAGTACGGTGAGGTGTACAGGGGGGACACAGTAAAGTGAGGTGTACGGGGGGGACACAGTACAGTACAGTGAGGTGTACAGGGCGGACACAGTATAGTACAGTGAGGTGTTCAGGGGGACACAGTACTACAATACAGTGAGGTGTAGGGGGGCACAGTACAGTGAGGTGTACGGGGTGGGGGGCACAGTACAGTGAGGTGTACGGGGTAGGGGGCACAGTACAGTGAGGTGTACGGGGTAGGGGGCACAGTACAGTGAGGTGTACGGGGTGGGGGGCACAGTACAATACAGTGAGGTTTACAGGGGGACACAGTACAGTACAGTGAGGTGTACGGGGTGGGGGGGACGACAGTACAATACATTGAGGTGTACAGAGGGACACAGTAAAGTGAGGTGTACGGGGGGACACAATACAGTGAGGTGTAGGGGAGCACAGTACAGTGAGGTGTACGGGGTGGGGGGCACAGTACAGTGAGGTGTACGGGGTGGGGGGCACAGTACAATACAGTGAGGTTTACAGGGGGACACAGTACAGTGAGGTGTACGGAGGGGGGACGACAGTACAATACATTGAGGTGTACAGAGGGACACAGTAAAGTGAGGTGTACGGGGGGACACAATACAGTGAGGTGTACGGGGTGGGGGGCACAGTACAGTGAGGTGTACGTGGTGGGGGGCACAGTACAATACAGTGAGGTTTACAGGGTGACACAGTACAGTACAGTGAGGTGTATGGGGGGGCACACAGTACAGTACAGTGAGGTGTACAGGGGACACAGTACAGTAAGGTGTACGGGGGGACACAGTACAGTGAGGTGTACGGGGGGGGGACGACAGTACAATACATTGAGGCGTACAGAGGGACACAGTAAAGTGAGCTGTACAGGGGGACACAGTACAGTGAGGTGTACGGGTTGGGGGGCACAGTACAATACAGTGAGGTGTATGGGGGGCACACAGTACAGTACGGTGTACGGGGGACACAGTACAGTACAGTGAGGTGTACGGGGGGACACAGTACTACAATACAGTGGGGTGTACGGGGGGACACAGTACAGTGAGGTGTACGGGGTGGGGGGGGACACAGCACAATACAGTGAGGTGTACGGGGGGACCCTACAATAGAGTGAGGTGTACAAGGGGGATACAGTAAATGAGGCGTACAGGGTGGGGGGGGGCACAGTACAATACAGTGAGGTGTACAGGGGGACGACAGTACAATACAGTGAGGTGTACAGGGGGACACAATACAGTACAGTGAGGTATACGGGGGAACACAGTACAACAATACAGTGAGGTGTACAGGGGGACACAGTACAGTGAGGTGTATGGGGGGACACAGTACAATGAGGTGTACGAGGGGACACAGTACAATACAGAGAGGTGTACAGGGGGGACACGGTATAATACAGCTGGGTGTACGGGGGACACGGTATAATACAGTGAGGTGTACAGGGGGACACGGTATAATACAGGGCATTGGACAGGGACACCGTACAGTGAGGTGTACGGGGGGACACGGTACAGTACAGTGAGGTGTACGGGGGGAACACAATACAGCGAGGATTATGAGGGCGCTACACAGTACAGTACAGTGAGGTGTATGGGGGTACACAGTACAATACAGAGAGGTGCACGGGGGGGATACAGTATAACGCAGTGAGGATTACGGGGAGATACAGTACAATTCAGTGAGGTTTATGGGGGGGGCACAGTACAATACGGAGGGCTACTAAGTACAATACAGTGAGGTGTGCGGGTGACTACATTGCAATACAATGAGGTGTTTGGGGGGTTACACAGTACAATGCAGTGAGGTGTACGGAGGGCTACTAAGTATAACACAGTGAGTTGTACAGGGGGGAATACAATACAGTGGGATGAATGGGGGTACACACTGTACAATACAGCGAGGTATACAGGAGGGCACAACACAATATAGTAAGGAGTACAAGGGGGACACAGTACAATACAGTGAGGAGTACAGGTGGGGGGCACAGTACAATACAGTGAGGAGTACGGGTGTGGGGGGGGGGGGGTGGAGGGCGCAGTACAATACAGTGAGGAGTACAATTGGAATCCAAGGCTTGAAGTATACAACTTGTTTATAAGACCTAATAAGAGGGGAGGAGGTGTTGCATTGTATTTTAGGAAAGCGTACATCTTCACAGAAATTCAGGGGGGATGATACCTATCGATCCCGCCTCTGTTCCTGATTACTCACGGATCGACTATTCCGACTTACCACTACCAACCGTTACTGCAGAGCCTTGATCGATCACTCTAGAGAGATTGAAAGCTTGAAGATATTGGAATACAGGATGATTTGTATCCAGCTTTCTCAGGCTTCTGCCACATGCAAATCGAAAGCACAAATCACCACCTCATCCGTTCCAGCGCTCTACAGTGCCGCTCACAATACACACGCTGACACCACCAGCTTGTTACAATATCACTCATAAACTGGAACCCAGATTTATGAATTATGAGCACAATCTTTGGAGTTATGATTCGTTTTAAAACGGACAAGGCTTAACTGATAAATTGTAGATTTATTCTAGAAAAACAAATAGCAATGCAGAATATATACAAAGGATTACAAAAAAGGTTGTTACACGGGAGTATAAGGAAATACAGGTATATACACCTACTGCTGCTAATGCAACCCATCCTTCTCCATCATTGGCAACAGGTAATACACTAGTACAGTATTGTACAATTGCACTCCAATGTAACAGCATAGAGAACACAGTGATAACGCTGAGGACAGATGATGTAGTAGATATGACCTGCAGTCCTATGTAACACCACAGATAACACACAATAACAAGTTAAATGGTCATTTATTGTTTACAGTAGTCTTTTATATTCATTACTAGCTTACCCGTCGCGCGTTGCTGATAAGACAGACATACATACATACATACATTCGTTTTTATATATATAGATAACAACCAATCACAGCGCAGCTTTCAAGTTACCTCAGCGGTATAATATATAACAACCAATCACAGCACAGCAGCTTTCATGTTACCTCAGCAGTATAATATATAGCAACCAATCACAGCACAGCTTTCATTTTACCTCAGCAGTATAATATATAGCAACCAATCACAGCACAGCTTTCATTTTACCTCAGCATTCTCAATATCCAGCAATTGTCTTGCGAAACGTTCGGCGGATGCATCATTTTGTAGTTGAACACTCATCCCGTTGCTCGTAATGCCTTTTGCTTTCGTGCTTGAAATGGAAATCAAACGATCTTTGTCTGGGGGGCATAACTGTCGACGACGCTCGCACGCACGCCACCTATCATAGGATAGTTGTACTATGCCAGTAATCTTCCCAGGAGTGTACTCAACAACTTCCCAAAGTCTCATGGCGATCGGATGAATGGTGAAGTAATACATAAAGGACAGACACACAGACAGACATTCATTTATATATATCAGGAAGTGAGAGAATTAGTTTCCGTACGTAAAATTTGGACGCTAATTCTTTTGCACTTAGAATTCAATAATCAAGTTGAGACCCATTAACTTTTCCTATTTATGACATAATCAATGCTCGTGCCAAATTTCAAGTTTCTACAACATCGGGAAGTGAGAGAATTAGTTGCAGTGATGGAAATCAAACGATCTACGTGGGGGGGGGGGGGGCGTAACTGTCGACGACGCTCGCGCACGTGCGGCATTTATCGTAGGATAGTTGTACTATGCCAGTAATCTTCCCAGGAGTGTACTCAACAACTTCCCAAAGTTTCATGGCGATTGGATGAATGGTGTAGTAGCGCATAAAGGACAAACAGACAGACACACACACACAGACAGACACACATGCATACATTCAATTTTATATATATAGATTGGTTTTGGTATTAAAGGAGATGTCCCGAGGCAGCAAGTGGGTCTATACACTTCTGTATGGCCATAATAATGCACTTTGTAATGTACATTGTGCATTAATTATGAGCCATACAGAAGTTATAAAAAGTTTTATACTTACCTGTTCCGTTGCTGGCGTCCTGGTCTCCATGGTGCCGACTAATTTTTGGCCTCCGATGGCCAAATTAGCCGCGCTTGCGCAGTCCGGGTCTTCTGCTGTTCTCTATGGGGCTCCGTGTAGCTCCGTGTAGCTCCGCCCCGTCACGTGCCGATTCCAGCCAATCAGGAGGCTGGAATCGGCAGTGGACCGCACAGAAGAGCTGCGGTCCACGAAGATAGAGGATCCCGGCGGCCATCTTCAGCGGTAAGTATTGAAGTCACCGGACCGCCGGGATTCAGGTAAGCGCTGTGCGGGTGGTTTTTTTAACCCCTGCATCGGGGTTGTCTCGCGCCGAACGGGGGGGGGGTTTAAAAAAAAAAAAACCCGTTTCGGCGCGGGACATCTCCTTTAACCCCTTAAGGACACGGCCTATTTTGGGCTTAAGGAGGCAACGATTTTTGGCGGATTTTCATCTCCATTTTTCAAAAGCCATAACTTTTTTACTTTTCCGTCTAAGCGGCCTTATAAGGGCTTGTTATTTGCGTGGCGAACTGTAGTTTTTTTATCGGTGCCATTTTTGGGTACATTGACTATATTGTAAAACTTATTTTTTTTTTATAATAACAGGAAGAGAAAGCGTGGGTCGGTACGGTTACAACGATACTAAAATTCTTCAAATTGTTTTAGGTTTTTTCACTTTTCTGCAATAAAAACCCTTTTTTGGAATTTTTTTTCTAAATCGCTGCATTCAAAGTCCTGTAACTTATATTTTTCTATGTACGGAGCTCGGTGAGGGCTTATTTTTTTGCGAGACAAGCTGTAGTTTTTATTGGTGCCATTTTAGGGAATATACGGCTTTTTTGATCACTTTTATTGCATCTTTTAGGAGGCAAAATGCTAAAAATTAGCATTTTGCCTCTGTTTTTTTGCGTTTCTTTACGCGTTTTGCAGTGCGGAATAAAAAGCATGTGCAGCTTATTGTACACGTCATTACGGACGCGTCGATACCAAATATGTGCCATTTTAATTTTTTTTGACCTTTTTTTATGCCAATATGAGAAAAAGCATAAAAAAAGGGTTTTCTTTACATTTTTTTTTACATTTTTCTTTTTTTACATTTTTATTATTATTATTTTTTTTACACCATCTATGTCCCTCTGGGGGACTTAACCCCTTAGTGACGGCCCCATCGGGATTCTACGTCCTCAGTAAGTGGGCTTTAATCCTAGAGGACGTAGAAACATGCATCCTCTTAGGATTAATGCCCACTTGGCTGAGGACGTGACAGCTCCTTGCTGTCCAGTGGATAGCGGCGATCACGAAAAAGTTCAAAAAAGTTTTAAAAAGTACAAGTTTCACCTCCCCTCATAGATCCGATCCACGAGGGGAGGTGAAAATACTCACCTCAGTTCCGCTGATGTCCCCAGTGTTCCGGGACCCGAAGTCCCCGTCTGGGCATGCGTGCCCAATGGGGCTCGAGCCCCGGGAAATTTAAAATCCCTCTGCTCCTGGCTGCCATGTGTAGCCAGGAGCAGAGGGATGTCACTGGGGACACCATAGGATAACAGTGATCATTTCAAGTTTAAAAAAAGTGTAAAAAGTAAAAAAAAAAGTGTAAAAAGTAAAAAAAAAAAGTTTTTCAAAGTTTAAAAAAAGTTTAAAAAGCTTATGTTTCATCTCCCCCCACGGACCTTATCCGTGAGGGAGGATGAAATGACGTACCTAAGGCCCGCAGATGTATCCGCGGACCATACCCCAGCTTCTGCGCACGCGCCCGTCGCCAAAATGGCGGGCGCATGCGCAAAAGCCGTGGATTGCCGGGGTAATTTAAAATCTCCCTGCTCGTGGCTACAAAACTTAGCCGAGAGCCTGGAAATTTCACGGGGGGCCGCGGTATGCGGTTTCTGATCACGTGTTTGCCGTTATCCAATGGATAATGGCGATCACGTTAAAGTAAAAAAAAGGTGAAGCTTCATCTCCCCTCATCGATGCGATCAGTGAGAGGAGATGAAACTTTTTACCGGAGGCCTCCGTATTTGCACCCCGACGCGATCTTCCTCCGTGAACTTTCCCGGATTCTGCACATGCGACCGCCGGCAAAACACCGGACACATGCGCAGGAGGCGAGGAGCCCAGGAAATTTAAAATCTCCTTGCTCCCAGCAACCAACGGTCACCAATAGCCTGTAACAGTGACCTTGTTGAGTGGTTGCCAGTCACGTGATAAAAAGGTAGCGATCTACCTTAGGCCGGTCTCACATGACCAGATAGGAATTACGGATTCCACATGCGTCTGATCCGCGGTAATACGCAGATCAATCGCATTGGATTACACAATTCCGCTCACATTAGTGGGTTGGAATTGCGTAATCCACTCGCAGAAAAGAGAACGCAGCAGATTCTATTTTACCCTGGATATCCGCAACATACAGCCCATTGTGCTCCATGGTCATGGATATACCCGCAGCCCATACGCAACTACATTGTATACGCGCTGCTGGTACCCGCGTCATCACTAAGCAACGGCGCAGGAAATACAAGCAAAAAAAAAAAGTACTGCGCATGACCACCTGTGTGAGTACGCAGTTATGCGCAGTACATTATGTGACCGTACGCAGGGTCACAGCTGGAATCACTGCGGGCCTCCGCAAGCGGATTCCACCTACGGCTGCGTGAGCCTGGCGTTGTTCAGACCGCTACCTGGGAGGACACAGTACAGTACAGTGAGGTGTACAGGGGGACAAGGTATAATACAGGGGGTGTACGGGGGGACACAGTATAATACAGGGAGGTTACGGGGGGACACGGTATAATGCAGGGGGGTACAGGGGGACACAGTATAATGCAGTGAGGTGTACAGGGGGGCAGGGGACAGGGACACAGTACAATATGGTGAAGTGTACGGGGGGACACAGTACAGTACAGTGAGGTGTGCAGGGGGACACTACAATAGAGTGAGGTCAACAGGGGGGTACAGTATAGTGAAGTGTACGGGGGACAGTACAGTACGGTGAGGTGTACAGGGGGGACACAGTACAGTGAGGTGTACGGGGGGACACAGTACAGTACAGTGAGGTGTACGGGGAGGACACAGTACAGTACAGTGAGGTGTACGGGGGGACACAGTACAGTGAGGTGTACGGGGGGGGACGACAGTACAATACAGTGATGTGTACAGAGGGACACAGTACAGTACAGTGAGGTGTACGGGGAGGACACAGTACAGTACAGTGAGGTGTACGGGGGGACACAGTACTACAATACAGTGAGGTGTACAGGGGGGACACAGTACAGTACAGTGAGGTGTACGGGGGACACAGTACTACAATACAGTGAGGTGTAGGGGGGGGCACAGTACAGTGAGGTGTACCGGGTGAGGGAGGGCACAGTACAATACAGTGAGGTTTACAGGGGGACACAGTACAGTACAGTGAGGTGTATGGGGGGGCACACAGTACAGTACAGTGAGCTGTACAGGGGACACAGTACAGTAAGGTGTACGGGGGGACACAGTACAGTGAGGTGTACGGGGAGGACACAGTACAGTGAGGTGTACGGGGGGACACAGTACAGTGAGGTGTACGGGGTGGGGGTAAAAAGTTTTATGTACGGAGCTCTGTAAGGGCTTATTTTTTGCAAGATGAGCTGTAGTTTTAATTGGTACCATTTTGGGGTACATACGGCTTTTTTGATCACTTTTATTGCGTTTCTAGGGAGGCAAAATGCTAAATTTTTTAAACACTTTTTTCTGTGCAAAAACATGTGCAACTTATTGTACACGTCGTTACAATACAAAATATGTGGGGTTTTAAATTTTTTTACCTTTTTTTATGCTTACATGAGAAAAAGCATAAAAAAGGTTGTTTTTTTTACTTTTATTTTTAGATTTTACTTTTTTATTCATTTTTCTTTTCTTTTTTTTTTACACAATTTGTGTCCCTCTGGGGCACTTACAGTACAGCACTGATGATCGCTGTGATAAGGCATGGCTGGGCTACTGCCCTCTCATGCCTTATCGCTTATACAGCGATGACAGGCTATGGCAGTACAGGACGCCAGTGTCTGGCATCCTGTTGCCATGGCAACCAGCCAGGCTCTCTGCGATTATATCGCGAGAGCCCGGTGACGTCAGAGAGGGAGCGCGCTCCCTCTGTGAACCCCTCCCATGCTGCTATCTACATATATCGTGGCAGGGAAGGGGTTAACAGTGAGGGGGGGGGCGCATCTCCGATGCACCCCCGCTGTAGCAGTGGTAAGCCGGCTATGACTGACAGCCGTCTCTCGCTGCGGGATAGCGCAAGATCATAAGTGATCTCGCGCTATCCCCAGGATGTAAGTTTATGCCCTGTTGTGGGAAGTACCCCGCTGCCAGGATGTAAACTTACGCCCTGGAGCGGGAAGGGGTTAAGGAAGGATACATTGTGTATAGAGATGAGCGAGCATACTCGCTAAGGACAATTGCTCGATCGAGCATTGTCCTTAGCGAGTACCTGCCCGCTTGAAAGAAAAGGTTGGGCTGCCGGCGCGGGTGAGGGGTGAGTTGCGGCAGTGAGCAGGGGGGAGCGAGGGGGAGAGGGGGGAGAGAGAGAGATCTCCCCTCCGTTCCTCCCTGCTGTTCCCCGCCGGCAGCCGAATCTTTTCTTCCAAGCGGGCAGGTACTCGCTAAGGGCAATGCTTGCTCGAGCAATTGTCCTTAGCGAGTATGCTCGCACATCTCTAATTGTGTACTTACTTTGACTTAGTGTTCACAAATGATGAATGCAGGCCCCAAATGTTCTTCAAGGAGCTTGCTGTTGAGTTTTAGCTTGATGGAAGTTCCAAAATTTCTTCTAGTATCCAAAAGCTACCCAGAACTCTTATAAAATTGTGGGATTTCCCCAAAAATTATTTACACATAATAACTGAAATTTTTTGATCCGGCATCTAAAAATCAGCAAGAACTTTGTAAATATTGGTTCTAGAGCTTCGAGCATTAAGAGTTTTCTTCAGAACTCTTGAGGTGCTACCCAGAACTCTTACAAAATCACTGAATTTCCCCAAAAAAGTATTTACACATAATAGCTAAAAAAATTTATGTGTAAATACTTTTTTGGGGAAATCCTGTGATTTTATAAGAGTTCTGGGTAGCACCTCAAGAGTTCTGAAGAAAACTCTTAATGCTCGAAGCTCTAGAACCAACATGTACAAAGTTCTCGCTGATTTTTACATGCCGGATCCAAAAATTTCAGTTATTATGTATAAATAATTTTGGGGCAAATCCTGCGATTTTATAAGAGTTCTGGGTAGCACCTCAAGAGTTCTGAAGAAAACTCTTAATGCTCGAAGCTCTAGAACCCATATTTACAAAGTTCTCGCTGATTTAGTAATATCATTTTTGGAAGTTAGCACCACAGAGATACATTTGTTGATTTTTTTACTTAATTCGCTAGAACTATTTTTAAAATTAATTGGGAACTCTAGAACTCTTTGGGGTGCATCCAGAACTTATGAAAAAGTTAACTTTTTTGAAAGATGGGGTGCTGACTTCACAGAGGTGTGTTTTTAAACTTTTCCCATTTGTTGTCTGTACTGATATTTTTGAGGATGTTAGTACAGTTCTAACTGTACTAACCCTACCCCTTGCTCGACCCCCTTTTCCATTACTTGGACTCAGGTCGCTAACTAAACTGTCTACCCCCTTGTTTCTCTTTTTGCCCTCCTCCCCCAGTCTCTAGTTTAAACACTCCTCCAGCCTTCTAACCCTCTTCTCCCCCAGCTCGCTGCACCCTCCCCATTAAGATGCAGCCCGTCCCTACGGTAGAGCCTGTAGCCGACAGCAAAGTCAGCCCAGTTCTCCAGGATCCCGAACCCCTCCTTCTTACACCAACTCTGGAGCCACTTGTTTACCTTTCTAAGATCGTGCTGCCTTTCTAGTGTTGCTTTTGGTGCAGGTAGTATTTCCGAGAAAACTACCTTGGAGGTCCTCGCCTTAAGCTTGGATCCTAAGTCCCTGAAATCGTTTTTGAGGGCCCTCCATTGACCTCTAATTTGTTCATTGGTACCAATGTGCACCACAACTGCTGGATCCTCACCAGCCCCTCCCAGTAATCTGTCAATCTGATACATGATGTGTCGAACTCAAGCGCCAGGAGGACAACACACTGTTCGACGATCCTGATCTTTATGGCAGATTGCTCTGTCCCCCTTATAATTGAGTCCCCCACCACTAGGACCTGTCTAACCTGCCCTGTGCTTCCCATCCCCTTCTCACTGGAGCAGTTATCTCCCTGGCGCTCAGAGGGCATATCGTGCTGCAGCGGTGCTGGCTCTCTAATGGCATTCCCCTCATCTGCCAACTTTGCAAACTTGTTGGGTTATGTCATTTCAGTTCAACATGTCCCGGTGGTCAGGATAAGCCGGCTGAAGCTCTTTCTCGTTTTTTAAGATGTAGACGTTCAGGGAACTTAACCCATTGGTGGATGCTGAAGGGGTACGTTGCCCTCCTATCTTATGGATGATAGAGGACAGCTGCTAAATTGGTGTGGTCTTTGGTAGCAGAGAGTATTAGGAAGAGTTATAACATAATTTGGCTGTTTGGTTGTCATTTATCGGTGGGGTCATCCCTGAGAGGGAGTAAACAAGATATGTGACACTGGACATGTTGGCTGGTTGGCGGACAAGGCACGCTTTGGTGGGGGCAGAAAAAGGTATTGGGTGGGCCTTGAAATTTCTATACTTGCATTTTTATCCTTGCATTTTTTATTGCGCTTGCAAACGGGCATGACAAAGGAGTTGGTCATTGGTCAGATCATCGAAGGTTGGTAGTAGTAACGGACGCCCAGTCTCCTTTTATTTATGATGTTGGATCTTGGGTTGAGCAAGATGTGTGTGAAGGCTCGGGAAACTTTGTGGTTTAAGGCGGTTTTCCTGCTGGCGTTTTTCACGGCACTCAGGAGAAGCGAGTGGGTACTGGGTAACAAGATTAAGCTTGGTGGTTGGACGTGCGGGAATGTGGTAGTGCTGGATAGAGTGCAAAAGGTGTGTGTGGGGAAGTGTGAAACGGATATTTATGGGAGAAGTGAATGGCTATTGATAAAAGCCTTGGGATCCGAGTGTTGCTCGGTCAGTTTTAGCTGAAAGGATGTTGCACAGCGGTTAGTTGGGGAAGCATTTATTTATTTTTTCTTGTCCCATTCCTCCGGTTTTCCATTTACATGGTATCAATTTTTGCATTTGTAGGCGCACCAAGGGTGTATGCATGTGGAGTAAGCATGGAAGGAGTTGAAAGCTTCGTAAGCTTATAGGTCCTATGTGAGGCTGAATTTAGTCATAAGTGAGGTTGGATGGTGAGGTATGTTGGCTGTGCATGGTGGTTTTGTTTGGGTTGGTGTTGTGGCAGGAGATGGTTGGCATGTCTGGATGGTCGGCCACTCCTTCATGTATTGAGCCGAGAGAAGAGCGGAGGTTTGGAAGCAATGTGGGACTAAAGAACATGGTGCACCGGCATGGGATAAGGGGGATTTAACGGTCCAGGCTGCTACTGTAAAATATAATGTAAGGAAAAACTGTTGTGTAAATAATTGCAAACCAATGTTCCATAAAATAAAGTTTGGGGGCATCTGAGGTGGGAATGTCCTAAGAGCCGTATCATTGTGTCCTGAATACTGCATTCACAGAATAAGTACCCTATTCTCTCTAAGGCTGCCTGCACACAAACAGATTTTTGCTTCGGCGTCCGCACCGCGGTTCCACAGTAAGTACCATCCGTAGCATGCTTTGCGAAATCTATTCTTCCTTCACACGAGCGGAAACTAATTGTGGTTTCCGCTTGCAGAGGAAAAATCATAACACGGTCCATTTTTCCGCAGATTCCGCGCGCGTGGCTTCCACTGAAATCAATAGAAGCTGTCCAACCCATGGTCCATCCACAATTACCATTATGGACAGGTGGCGGATTACACGTCATCACCTAGCACACATGGGGGTTGCTCCTCTTGAGCTTGAATGCAGCAAAACAAAAAAAAACATTTTTTTTCAACAGTGTGAAAAAGTAGCAACATATTAAAAAAAGCTCTATAGATTTGGTATTAATGTAATCGTACCGACTCGCAGAATTAATTTGATATATTATTTATGTGGCGCACGTGAATGCTGTAGAAAAAAAAATCGGCCAGAATTGCAGATTTTGTTAATTTTGCCTCTAGATAAAGGGAAATAAAGTGATCAAAATGTTATATTTTCACAAAAATTTGGATAATTGAAGACAAGATTTAATCCCGGAAAACAAGCCCTCATTCCACAATAACAAGTTATCCCCTATTCACAGGCTAGTGAATATCTGGGTGATCATGTGGGTCTCACCATTGTGACCCCCGTTGATATTGAGAAAGGGGGTCTCGTGTCCCCTGGCTCTTCAGTGCGAGGTTACTGCACCCCCACAGAGAGGAGATTAAATGAAGCGTTGGTCGCACAAGGCCACTAGCGCTCCATTCACTTTCAATGGGACTGCAGAGTTGCCGCAGCGGTAGTGCATGCTCGGCCAGCGCTCCAATCACAGTGACATCACTGAGGGGGGAGGAGTGACTTCTGCAGTGAAAGAGTGGGACTCAGCAGTCTCGTTCTCGAGATCAGCGGGGGTCTCAGCGGTGAGACCTCCACCGTGCATCAACTTATCCTCTAGACTGTGGATAGAGTGTGGATAGCGGATAACCTGTAATTGTGGTACAACCCCTTTAAGGTGGTGGATGTGAAGTGTCATTAACTCATTATGCCATGATTAAACGCCCATTCAGACACAACAATTATCGTTCAAAATTTGCTTAAAAGTCATCTTTTGAGAATTATCACTGTGTGTAACTGCACCGACATCGTGCAGTTTTCGTTATATCGTCGCCCATCGTTGTTTTTCAGGATGCTGAATGATGAGCCTTATCAGGGATTCACAGCGGGATACAGCTGATACTATTGTTTCAGCTGTATTCCGCTCCCTGATGACAGGCTGGGTATGAAGAACAGAGAGGTCCAGCTGTTCTCCATACCCCGCATGGAGCGCTCAGCTACATAACAGCCTGGTTATATAACAGCCTGGTGCTCCGAGTGTAGAACTGGATGCAGAAGACAAGAGATGACACCCCGCTTGTCTTCTGCATCTTCCACTCGCAGCGCAAGGTCATTGCTCATCTTGCATTGTGAATGACACGATTATCGCTCAAAAGACATTTTTTGAGCGATAATCGTTGTGCCTAAACGGACCTTTAGAGCGCTACGTGCGCTTGAAACGTGTAAGAAAACTTTGGATGGCTTGTGAAGGTTTTAATGAGTTACACGTGGCTTAAATAAAGGTTCACATGTACATCTTCACTTCATGAGCCGAATTTTTACAACCCTTGGGCTCTTTCACACGAGCTTCGTTTTCATGCCCAGGTAGCCACACTAAACAATGCGGCTATCTAAGTGTTAAATTGGGTGAAAGAATAGCAGCTGCGAGCGCGTTGCGGCTGCTATTAGCGAGTATATTGGCGCTGGTGAGTTTTATCCTTCACTCGCTGACATCACAAGTGATATTTTGTATCTGTGTACATGTATAATAATAATCTTTATTTGTATAGCGCCATCATATTCCGCAGCGCTTAAAAAGACGGGGAATACAGAAGGACAAAAGTACAAAAATTACAGAACCACGGTTACATGTAGTAATCAGTTGATTGATATAGTAGGGGTGCGGGTCCTGCTCCAACGAGGTTACATATTACAAGTAATGGGGTGATACAGAAGGTAAAGGGGTGGAGATGTGCAGGGTATGGCGAGGAGGAGAGTGAGGGGTGATATACACATAGACAATGGTCAGACATTTAGCCGTGTGACGGCAGAATCGGTATGACTGCAGGGGCAGTTTATGACAGCTAGCAGGGATTACAGTCAGTAGGTCAGGGAGCATGTTATCAGGCGGAGTACAGAGGGGTTTGTTTAGGGAATGCGGTATGCCTCCCTGAAGAGGTGCGTTTTTAGAGCACGCCTGAAGTTCTGCGAGTCCTGGATTGCCCGGGTAGCCTTTGGTAGTGCGTTCTAGAGGACCGGTGCTGCTCTGGAGAAGTCTTGGAGGAGGGAATCAGAAGTTCGAATTAGATGTCACAGGCTTCTGCAGCTAATAACAGAACTCAGTGATTGAGCGCTGAACTCTGTCTTTGTCTGCAGCAGCCTGTGACATCCTGTGGCGTTGGACACAGTGGGGAGCCGGGAGAGCTGAGTATATGACTGTTTGTTATGTTATTGCATGGGGAACATCTCGGACAACCCTTTTAAATAGTTTTTAGAGATTGACAGTAATTACAATCAAGATTTTAGGGATTTTTTAAGCAGATATGTCTGATAATACCTGAATATACCTGTGTTACGTGCAGACCCAGTACTTTCGTCTGTCCTTGGTGATGGATACAACTGTGTTACAGATAGGGCTCCTACCATCAGTCAATCCTTGTCATCAAGTTTGTTTGTGGAGAGTATCAATCCCCTACCTACTTGCTTATGGTCTCCAGGTTCGCACCGATGAGGTCATTCTAGGTAGTTTTGCTGCTCAGTAATGACAATATCTAAACATTTTACATCATGTTACTGATAATAAGTGTGATATCAAGCAATCCAATAATTGTAATACTGCTTATGTTATTTATCTAGTCACTTGTGTCTCCTGTAAGATACAATATGCGGAATGTAATTTACAAGTTCGTATTACACGCCATACTGTATATCGGGTTTATAAAATGGGGCTGCAAGAAATGTGTTTGCAGTCTCAGTGCACTTTTTTTTACTGTAGTTAACGTTAACTTCACACGGGTGAACGCAACATGGGGCTGTCTCGCACAATTTCCTCACTCGTGTGAAGGCAGCCTAATGCTGATTAGTCATCCCCACTTGTTTTGGGCATTGAAAGAGTTAAAGGGGTTGTCCCGCGGCAGCAAGTGGGTCTATACACTTCTGTATGGCCATATTAATGTACTTTGTAATGTACATTGTGCATTAATTATGAGCCATACAGAAGTTATAAGAAGTTTTTCACTTACCTGCTCCGTTGCTAGTGTCCTCGTTTCCATGGAGCCGACTAATTTTCGGCATCTAATGGCCAAATTAGCCGCGCTTGCGCAGTCCGGGTCTTCTTCTCTTCTCAATGGGGCCGCTCGTGCAGGATGCCGGCTCCGTGTAGCTCCGCCCCGTCACGTGCCGATTCCAGCCAATCAGGAGGCTGGAATCGGCAATGGACCGCACAGAAGCCCTGCGGTCCACCGAGGGAGAAGATCCTGGCGGCCATCTTCAACCGGTAAGTAAGAAGTCACCGGAGCGCGGGGAATCAGGTAAGCGCTGTGCGGTTTTTTTTTTAAGTCCCTGCATCGGGGTTGTCTCGCGCCGAACGGGGGCAGGGTTGGAAAAAAAAAAAACCGTTTCGGCGCGGGACAACCCCTTTAACCTCCCGTTTGGAGGTGCAGACCACCATCATAAATTGCTCAACTGAGTTACTGGATGTTCATTCTAAAAGCTTGTTCTCCCCAAGGTCTTCACCAAACAGGGCTGGGGCCTGATTGATCCAGCCAGCCAATCCCCCAGGTCTGCTGCTCATATATATCAGTTAGAGACTGCTGGGCTTTCCTCTGTTTGTTCAGTGTGAACAGCGTCATGTTCCTGTGAGCCTGCGCAGGGTGCCGGCTGTGTGGGGTGAACAGTCCTGTTCAGGGTGCATGGTGTTCGGTGTTGTATGTAAATCCCTGGCTGTTGGTGTCAGCTGTGTTCAGTCCTGCTGTGTTTTGTTTGTCATCGTTTGCATACAGCACTGAACACCATGCACCCTGAACAGGACTGTCCGCACCTCATGTCCGGCACGCTGCATCGACATGCAGGAACATGACGCTGCTCACACTGAACAAACAGAGGAAAGCCCGGCAGCCACAGCAGAGGAGCTGGTATATATGAGCAGCAGACCGGCGGTGATTGGCTGGCTGGGGAAATCCACACCCAGCCAGCTCAATCAACCCCCACCTGTGGAGCTGTGCTGCTGCGCTGCTGGAAATCTATCTAGTACAACAGATTCCAGCAGCACACCCTAGCTACAGTTTTGTATGGCATCTGTGTGCAGTCCGTGTGTTCAGATTTTTACTTCAGTACGTCATCCAATTTTTATGTCCGCTAAAAAAATAAAACAGACCCAATTTTTTATGCATCTCCCACACACTTGCGGTTTTTTAATGCAGCCTTTTGTCAACGCGAATGTCAATGTGACTTTCTAAGGTTAAAAACGCATCGCAAGTTTTTGCTTTGCGATTTTTGTGCAATGTGTGTTTAACGTTAGAAAGTCACATTGACACATTAACAGTGTGTGGGAGCCCTTATGTAGCACTCATGGCCATTCTTAGCTACGTGTGAATCTGCCAGAACATAATATACAGTAAGTGAAGGAATATGTAAAATTAGTTACTATTTGGTTGAGCATATACTGGGTATTGGGTCGGGGTGTAGCTAAGAGCTGATGGGCCCTGGTGCAAAAGTTCAGCTTGACCCCAACTTTCTGCAGCTCCTCTTCCTGGTCTTCAGTCATGATCTGCCTGGAACTTTCCGCTGACCCACTTACAGTATGTATCACTCATGGCCATCCTTAGCTATGTGTGAGCCGTGCAGTTACATAGGGGACTGGCCACCAGCCTGGGCATATCTCCCAAGTGTCCCTCTTTTAGAGGGACAGTCCTTATTCTTGACCCAACTCCATCTGTTCCTCTTTGGCCCTTAAATCTCCCTCCTTTATACCTTGGAAATAGATTTACATTAATGAACTTCCCTTATTGCTCCATAAACTATCTATATGGTTCCTTACTGTATCTGAGACCCCCAATTTGCATTATATTCCATCATATGGTGCAATTTGGATGGTAAAAATGTCAATATTTTGATGATTTATGTGCTAATATTTGAAACAAAAGCCTTCAAGTGTGTAGATATAAATGGATATAAAAGATAAATGGGAGCTATGTTCCTGTGGTGAGAGCACCAGGGGGATTTAAGGTGGGCAATCACCCTCCTTAGGTCTGCCTGGCCAGATCATCATCTTCCACTGTGTGGCAGCGCCTTGTGGAGCTACGTGAATCATCCCCTTCCGTCTCTGTCTCCTCCCCTTTGATATCCCGAGGCACCGCTGTCAGTGCAATGATGCCCCTGCAACATAATTGCTTATTCTGCTACTGTATCTATGTTATAAGCTTGGTTCTGGGCCTGGATTTATTTTAAGAGATTGGTTCTGGTATTATATCTATGTACTATGGTTGGTTTGTGTTGTATGCTATGATGTACTGAATCAGTCAGAGGTATCTGCCAGTATTCCTTGGTTAGGTCTAAGAAAAACCCCTTTTTATTATTAATAACCAACTATTCAGCCTCTATCTTTGTACATCAGAATGATACCGGCTTATCCGGGATAAGCGAAGCCAGATCCGCAGCTAGCCGGTCTTTTCAGGGTTTTATCAGATTCACATATATGATACAGCAGCTCAGCTCTAGTATCTCTCTAAATAGTACAGTCATCAAATAAAGGTTGGATATCAGTTCTACACATGATAACCATGCTAATATACTGAAATAGACACATGGCCCCCAGCAGGATTGATTCATTGTAACCTCTTTTGCAGTCCAGCAATGCGTTTGCACACAGGTGTCTGTCACATGTACAAACTCAGCAGCTTGTGCCAATCGTTATGTTGGGCCAAGGATTTGGCCAGTTTACAAGGACTCTTAGAAATGGAGAATGCCAACAAATTTAGGATTTAGAACTGATGTTTTGTTTTTTTTTCTTCAAGAATCAGGCCCTATATATAAGATTAAATAGCCATCATGTCGCCCCCCAGACCTAATCTCTGCAGTGAATGGTAAATGGTCCGTGTTCTGTGCCGGCGTTTATACTGCGGGTTACATTCCCAGCCGGATGTACCTACCTGCTCTAGTTGGGATGTGTGCTGCAATGCAAACCCTTCTCCATAGTATGTGATTGGATGTTTGACTACAGAGCAGATATATGAACTTGTAGCTACATACGGACAGCGCTGTCCTCCATAGTAACATTGTACCCTATAGATATGTATTATTCACCCCTTTCTCGCTCTCCTACAAGACATGGATGGGAACTTTACTACAGACTGACTATCTTATGTCAGTCTTTAGTTACGGCGTTCCGGATTAAGGTGTAGTAAATCTATTACGGGGCGCCTACCTCATAATAAGTTTGGCGCATCCCCGGCTGTCCTGTACATCAGAATGTCAAATCTACACCCGCTAATCCAAAGCAGCCCTGGAAAACATTGTAATGTGGCCCCTGTTGTCAGTGAGCCCCAAGCAACAGCAAGTGGGATGACCACCGGCAGCAGACCACTAGCCACAGCCACATCGGCAGCAGAGGAGTAGGAGCCTGTGTGGTGGACGTGGCTTGCAGGAAGGTTTGTAGGAAGCACAGAACATGTCTGCCCGTTGTAGCGTGGTCCAGAGGACGGGAGAAGTCTAGAAGACGGGAGGGAGGTAACAGGCTGATTTATTTCGGCATATAACTTGCATAGAGCCCCCTTTTGAAAACTCTCGACAACACTGGAAAATCCCTTTAACCCATTAACGACCGCCGATGCGCCTTTTGACGGCCTGTATCAGCGGCCTATATATAAAGAGAGATCGCGCAACCGATTGCAGCTATTAACCATTTAAATGCTGCTGTAATTTCTGACAGCGGCATTTAAATCTCCCGAACGATGTTCGAGGGTCCCGTACGGCCACCCTGCGTGAGATCATAGGCAGCCATACAGGTGTCATGGCAGCAGGAGTCCTTCTTAAAGGACCCAGGGCTGCCTTAGTAGACTGCCTATCAAGCGGTCCTCATGGGGACAGCTTGATAGTATCCCTGTCAGATTGCAGTATGATGTAATGCTATGGCATTACATCATACTGCAAGAGCAATCAGAGCATCTTGGTGATCAAGACTCACTTGTGAGTCGAAACGTGTCCTTTGAGACTGGCATATGTGGAGCACTTGAGATTAGCTGCATTACTGTGAAAAAATCTTATAGCCTTTATTTCTTTTTTTTTGGATGTACCAATCAGAGCATCGCTAGTTGTGGTCCTCCGAGGGGCTGAAAAAAAAAGTAAAAATAAGATCAATAAAGTTTTACTAAGGGCTCAGTCACACATGCGGCGATCGGCGTGTATTTCAAAAATCCGCATGAGCAGCTCCATTGCCACCCATATGTTCTTTTTTTGACAGCTGCAGATGTTTTTTCATGCGGAAATACGCGCGTATCGCCGCTTGTGTGACTGAGCCCAAACTGTAAAAAAAAAAAAATGTAATCAGAGTTAAAATCACCTTCCTTTTGCCATATCTATAATAAAAAAAATCTTAACCATAAAACAAAAATACATATTTGGTATCGCCGCGTTCGTAAATGTCCGATCTATCAAAGTAGCGCATTATTTAGTCCACACGTTGAACGTCACCTGAAAAAAAAAAAAGAATGCCAGAAATGCACTTTTTTAGTCACCTTGTCTCCCAGAAAAAATGCAACAAAAAGTGATCAAAAAGTCGTATCTATTCCGAAATTGTACCAACGTAAACTACGGGACATCTCACAAAAAATGAGCCCTCGCACAATTAAGTCGACGGAAAACTAAAGTTATTGCAAGCAGAAGATGGCGGCAGAAAATAATTTTTAAAAATTAAATGTCTTTGAAAAAAATAAAAGTAGTGCAGCAAAAAAAGAAACTATACAAGTTTGGTATCGTAGCAATCGTACTGACGCATAAAATAAAGTTATCATGTCATTCTTGTTTAAGTTGGTGCGCCTTAGAAACAAGACGCACTGAAAGATGTCGGAATGTCGTTTTTTTTTGTTTTTTTTTACTCCACTTAGAATTTTTTTTAAGTTTTTCAGTACATTATATGGTACTTTAAATAGCACCATTGAAAAATACAACTTGTCTTGCAAAAAACAAGCCCTCATACAGCGACGTCGATGGACAAATAAAGGAGTTACGATTTTTTAAAAGGGAGGAAAAAATGAAAATGGAAAAAAGGAAAAGGGCCGCGTCATTAAGGGGTTAATAAAAGGGATTGTTCTGTAAATGGCTACACTTGTGTGCGGCCCCGTTCTGTGGATGTGTAATATTGGGGACACAGGCAGTGTGACCCTCTGAAGCCCGTATCACTTGTGGGACATTCATATGTGTGCTGCCACCTACTGGTCTGAAATCTATACTATTTGTTATATTACCGCTGCAGGAGGTGCAGAGATAAGGTTACTGTGTGTAATGGTACGATCCGCTTACCGTTGTGTATATAAAAGCCCCGTGTGCTGATTGGTTAGTCCCTGAAGCTTCAGCCAATGGCATTCGCTAATGACAAAACTCCTTTAACTTATTAAAGTGAAATGGGTTTTCCCAGCTGACATGGTGCTGCTCACTTAGTTAGGGTGTTTTGTAGAGTGCACAATTGTAAAAAAAAAATAAAACAAAATTTATTTTCAGACCCTCATTGAAAAGACACAAAATACAAGTAAATGTTTGGATTTAGGATGAAACAAGTCAGAGCCCATGCTGTTAATGGGAGGGAAGCCTGATAGAAATTGTTAGATATTTGGCTTCAAATTAGTGAGGTATGGTCTTAAATCTCCACTCAGTGATTTGCAATAATTTCTTTTTTTTGTAAGAAGATTGGTGAGCACTAGAGATGAGCGAACGTACTCGCCCGAGCTTGATACTCGTTCGAGTATTAGGGTACTCAAGATGCTCGTTACTCGAGACGAGCACCACGCGGTGTTCGAGTCACTTCCATTTTCTTCCCAGAAAAGTTTGCACCGTTTTCTGGCCAATAGTAACACAGGGAAGGCATTACAACTTCCTCCTGTGATGTTCCAGCCCTATCCCACCCCCTGCAGTGAGTGGCTGGGGAGATCAGGTGACACCCGAGTATATAAACTGGGGCCGGCCGCGGCTCGCCACAGATGCATGCTGAGAGACATTGGGGAAAGTGCCATCCTGCTGTAGCTGCTATAGGGAGAGTGTTAGGCTGTTATCTTCATCTTCAAGAACCCCAACGGTCCTTCTTAGGGCCACATCTGACCGTGTGCAGTACTGTTGAGGCTGCTTTTTGCAGTGTTGCACATTTTTTTTTTTTTTTTTGTATATCGGGCATGCAGACCATAGCGTCCTCAGTCTGCAGTCATTGTACAGAGTATAGGGCCAGTACTGGTGAGGCAGGGACAGTGCTACAGGGAAAGAGATATAGTGGCTATATAGGCAGTGGGCTTTTTAAAAAAAATTGGAAAAAAAAATCTTTGGGCTGCCTGTGACCGTGTTCAGTTTACTGCATGTCTGCTGGGGGTAGTAGTCGCTCATTAATACCCTAGACTGCTACTACTACTGAAATGGAACTAATACTGTGCTCCCCCTATACTGCTGCTTCGGAATGGTTACCGGGGCCTGTCTTGACTGCTACTATTACTGAAATGGGCGGTTGGGCAGCATGTAACCCAGGAGAAGTGGCAGCGGAGTGTCATGCAGGCAGTGATTGTGCTTTGTTGGAGGTAGTGTGGTGCTTAGATAAGGTATGCATTGCTAATGAGGGCTTTTCAGAAGTAAAAGTTGTTGGGGGGGGGGGGGCACTCTTGCCGGTATTGTGGCTTAATAGTGGGACCTGGGAACTTGAGATGCAGCCCAACATGTAGCCCCTCGCCTGCCCTATCCGTTTCTGTGTCGTTCCCATCACTTTCCTGAATTTCCCAGATTTTCACAAATGAAAACCTTAGCGAGCATCGGCGAAATACAAAAATGCTCGGGTCGCCCATTGACTTCAATGGGGTTCGTTACTCGAAACGAACCCTCGTGCATCGCGGGAAGTTTGACTCGAGTAACGAGCACCCGAGCATTTTGGTGCTCGCTCATCTCTAGTGAGCACGCTAAAACCCCTTTCCATGAAGTAGGAAGAAGGAAGAGCTATCAAAAGTGTTCTTGCGTTAGTCCATAATGTAGGATAAGCAACAGGTCCGTGCGCAATGTGTTTCTGCCGGTATGAAAACTTGTGAAGACTTGCACATGAACATACCACACCCTGAAGCAGATAGGTATAGTTTGCGCAAAACCTTTTGGGCTCTGGCAGATCACTTGAAAACGATGCACAGTAGAAACTTTATAGGTAAATTAGCTACTGTGCAGGTCTGTCTTGTCCATCGCCAGAGCCCAAGAAGTTTTGCGCAAACTCTACATAAACAATGTTATGAAATACCAAAGAGGTAAGTGATTTCTATGTCTATTAGAAGCATTATGTACCCCGTCTATGTAAGGTGCACTATGTCATTTATAGAACACCTAAATGTTGATGAGCTGCCTAAATGGAGTCCGCTCACGTGGACCCCATTTACATCTCGTGTACCCCCATTTTTTTTTTCTTGCGGACATTGACCCCCAGCAAGTCAGAAATCGACTTCTGGGGGTCAACATAGACCACTATGGGAACCTCTGGTGTATACTAACAATACAAACAAAAAGTTGCATGATGTTTCTAGATGTTAGTAAATAAAGCAGCATTGTATAAACTGCCCTTTTGATGCTCCGGTCGCATGTGTGTCATGGCTCCTATTCCTAACAGATCCATCCTATGAACCCCATTGGCTTCTAATATGATGTGTTCCATTTTAACAAAAGCAGCGATGCATACATTGAAAACTGACAGAATAGTCGGTGGAGCCTCCAATGCATATGTGATCAGAGCCTTGAGAATACATTAGTAATACGGCATTTCAGTTTACATACGTAAAGGTAAGAGCTAGAATAGAGCCAGTTGCATGGAAATTACCATGTAATGCAGTTCAACCTTTTTATTCACTTAACAGGAGCTAAGCTCCAACGCCAGGCAAGCAATGGCATACTTTTCTGGAAGAAAGCAAGGTTACCATAATCTCATTTAGCCATGTGCTGGTTTAGTCCTCTGGCATTGGTGGGCGCTGGACGATTACAGTTTCAGGGCTCAGTCAGACGGGCGTTTTTTCGCGTGATTTGCTCATGCGCATGTGTCCGGCGATTTTATAAAACCATTGCTTTGCAATGGTATCGGACACATGAGCGCTTTTTATGCGCTCGTCCGATAAATTATAGAACAGAAATCGCAGATCGCACCTATCTGCGATCTGCGATTCCTGTTCTCTTCTCTATATGCGCTCAATGGGGCCGGCGGCAGCAGCGCCGACCCCATTGAGAACATATAGAAGACAAATCATTCTCCTCTGCCACAGCTGTAACAGCTGTGGCAGAGAAGAATGATGTTTGCCCATTGAATTCAATGGAGGCGGCAATACAGCCGGCTCCATTGAAAGCAATGCGCTGCGGGCGAGCGCAGAATGAATTGTCGGGAAGGGCTTAAAAATATAAGCCCTTCCCTGCAATTCATCCAGAAATGTGTAAAAACAAAACAAATATATACTCACCTGGTCCCGGCAGACGGAGTTCAGCCGCAGCCAGCGGCAGTTCTCCTGAACTGCTCTCTGTAGCATTCAGCAGCCGGGGATTTAAAATCCCCGCCTGCTGAATGAGCTGCCTCTGATTGGTCACAGCTTGACCAATCAGAGGCAGCGCTCACTTACACCCATTCATGAATTCATGAATGGGTGATTGAGTGCTGCCTCTGATTAGCTCAGCGCAGGGACCAATCAGAGGCAGCTCTCACTCACACCCATTCATGAATTCATGAATGGGTGTGAGTGAGAGCTGCCTCTGATTGGTCAGGCTGTGACCAATAAGAGGCAGTTCATTCAGCAGGCGGGGATTTTAAATCCCCGGCTGCTGAATACTACTCAGAGCAGTTCAGGAGAACTGACGGCTGGCCGCGCTGAACTCCGTCTGCCGGGACCAGGTGAGTATATATATTTTTTTTATTTTTACACATTTCTGGATGAATTGCAGGGAAGGGCTTATATATTTAAGCCCTTCCCGAAAATTCATCGTGAGATCGCCTGCAGCGCATTGCTTTCAATGGAGCCGGCTGTATTGCCGACTCCATTGAATTCAATGCGCTGCACTGCTCCGGCCCGTTTCTATTGAAACGCGGCTAGGAGCAGTTTTTTCGTTTTTTGCAATCCGCAAATCGCGGGAAAAAACGCCCGTGTGACTAAGGCCTCACCCCGTAATTCAGGTAGTTTAGTCAGCGACTGCTCTCCTTGATAACAACAGGATTGTCAGAATCCAGGCAGATATTCCAAGCTGGAATGAACAGAGTCCTAAAATGCTGATATCCACTTTGTAGGTTAGTGCAACCTGTAATAAAATAGTGAAAAGATCTTTTTACATTCTTTTCAAAATGTTATCCTCAGGAAGATTTCTTTGTAACTTATCATCCTGCTTGCCATCTTTAGATCTGTATGCAGTCGGTATAAGGCTGCCTGTCCACAGGCATCATTGAATTGCGTTCCCCACAGCGATAATCCGGCCGCGGGGAACGCAATGCACGCTTTCCATAACGTTGTTATGGAAAGCGCACTTCCCCGCTCGCGGATGGCAAATCGAAGCATGCTGCGAATTGCAGCGATTCTCTGCTGTCAGCCTGTCTGTCAGATAGGCTGACAGCGGAGATCCATCTGCTGGCTCCTGCTCCTGGACGGCAGAGATCCGTCGCGGGATACCGCAACGTCTGTGGACAGGCAGCCTAAGGCAGCGATTCCCAACCCGGGTATTGCAGAGGTATTGTTCCATCTTCCTTATTTGCATAAATTACCCAAAGGCAAGTGCATGGCCTTATAAGTCTCCTCAATAACTCTTCTGGTGTCTTCTCACACCCCTTCTGGGTGCTCTTCTTGGGGAGAGATGATTCCATCCCCCGGCCCACTCACCCCCCTAGGTGTCTCCACACACTTTTTGGGTGCTCCCCTTAAGGAGAGAAGATACCCCTCCTTGTCCTAAGTTGGGTTTCACTCAGCCAACATTAAATGGGTTATCCCTGTGGGGATACACCGGAGTCTGTAATTGCAAGTGCAGCTCTCTTTGAAGTCATTGGGAGCTACACTTGTAATTGCAAGCACAGCATTGATTTCAATAGGTGCTACACAGGGGTAAGAGCAATGTTTCTGCTCTGACCTCGGTGTATTCTGGCAGGCGCTGCATGGAAAACCCCTATATTCTGGGTCCACATGGGGGGGGATTTGCCACAGAATTTCTGTATGGACGATCCGCCATTATTTGCAATTGGTGTATTTACATGGTCAATTAAATTCTTGCAGTGATGCGAAAAGGAAAAATCATAGTATGTTCTATGTGCGTTTGAGCCTTACATGAGAATAGAAAAGGCAGATGTGCGGACTCCTGCACATTACACAACACAAGGGACGGGGTTTCTGTGTGCTGTGCAATGAGAGTCGCTTTGAGAATGTTGGACACACCTGTCGCTCATGTGAGACATAATATAAAATATTGTTGTGTGTAGGGAAGACGTCAAGGCCACCACCATGCAGAGTGTGCAGGCTTCATTCCAATGATAGCCAGGCCTTCAGTTACAAGCGCTGGCCACTACCCAGAGGTCAGCGCAGAAACCGCTTCTGCTTCCAATACCACCTCTGTGTACTTGCGGCGCTAACAGCATGCGCCTGCTCAGCTGATTGGTCGGGATCCCGAGCGATGGACCTCAGCCGATCAACTACTGAGGATAGGTCATCAATAGTATTCCCCCTGGAAAACCCCTTTAAGGAAGACCAGGAACCATCTGTTGCATGCATCCATTTCTTTCTAACAGAGCGCTTTAACAGTTTAATCCCTTAAAGACTAAAGGATTGCATTAGAATAAAGACCCTTAATGGTCACCATCAAAAGATGTATAGGTGGCCGTTAAGGGTTAAGAAATCAACTGATGTGGCAGCCAATCGCCTCACCTACAGGTCAGCAATTTATGTGTGTTCCTCATGGCTGTCCATTACTATATTCATGAAACCGTGCCCCCATTGGACGCAGCCAGCACCCCCTGCGTTACGGTGCCTAGACACGTGCCCCAACTGCCTCCCCGGCTACACTTGTCCATCTGAAGTCATTATACTTTGGAATATGAACAGTAATTAGTACCTAAAAGCAATACTCAATTAGCATTATTAATAATGTGTTAAGTGGGAGCTTACATCACTTTTGCTATGTGGAAAAAGCTTTGGGAAGGAGAATTCTAGTGAGTAAATGACGATGGCGACCAGAGAGGCCGTGATGCTTAATAACGTGGTCACATTACAAGCGGTTTCCTGTAAGACAGAGAACAGAGTTACCAGAAGTAACTGAGATAAAGCTAACTTACAGCTGAATGCTCAAATCTCCGAATACAAAAGTATTAATGTATATTGGCCAAATCATGCAGTTCTTTTTGGCATCGAAGTGATAAATAGGTAATGTATCCAGTGGCACAGCTATATGGGTTGCAGAGGTAAAAATCCCAGCATCTTTATTGACTTAATAGGGTCGTCCAGGGTTAGAAAAACATGTCTACTTTTTTCCAAGCATCCTTCCCCATAGGATTGTGTGTGATATTGCAGCTCAGCTCCACTGAAGTGAATGGCAGCTGAGCTGCAATACCAGAACCAACCCATGGACAAGGGTGGCGCTGTATCTGGAAGAAAGTAGCCATGTTTTTCTTAGGCTGTTTCCACATGGGCGACAACGATATGGACGCGAGAAAAATCGGAGCAATAACGCAATTGTGGTCTATGCACTAACATTGCATTTTCTCGTGGTTATATCGCGATTTTGTGTCACTACAAAGCTGCGCACGGTGCTACAAAGTCACGCGACTTTGTAGCAGTCTTTTGCCAGGATTTTTGGGGGATCTTAAAATATAAGCCCTAGCTGCATAAACAAAAAAAAAATACATACGTCACCTAAGAAGTGCTGTCAGCTCCGCCGCATCTTCTCTCAGGTCCCCAGCACTTGTCTTCAGGCATCTCTTCCTGTTCAGGATTTAAAAATTCCTGCCTCCATGGAGCGCTGCCTCTGATTGGCTCTCAAGCGCTGTGGCTCCGCCAATCAGAGCCAGCACTCAATGGACCAATCACAGCCATTTAATGTATGGCTGCGATTGGTTTGTGGAGCACTGGCTCTGATTGGCTGAACGCTGCGGCACTCAGCCAATCACAGGCAGAGCTTCCTGGAGGCGGGGTTTTCAAAATCCTGACAAGGAAGCTATGCCAGAGAACTTCAATCAAGTGCCGGGGAGCTTCGGGAGGCATGTGCCGGAGCTTGACAGTGCCTCTTTTTAGGGCTTTCATGTGATGCGATGCAACACAAAGGAAGGCTCCATAGGGAAACATTGGCTACAAAACAGCACAAATCGTGGCTGTATAGAGCATGCCACGATTATGTAGTCTTGCAATGTCGCAGGCTACAAAACGTCACTCGTGAGGAAGAACCCATAGGAAAGCATGTGATTTGTAGCACTGTCGTATAGTGACAAAATCACACGATTTGGTCGCCCATGTGGAAGCGGCCTAACTCCGGACAACCCTTTTAACAAATATTTTGCATTACCTTCTTTGTACTATTTTTGAGTTATTTTGTATTATTTTCTTCATTCGTATACGGTTTAGAGCTATGTAAAAATGTATTTGGCTTTAGACATGAAGAGATTGAAAGATTGTGTAAATCAAGATCTGTACTGAGTTAACTGGCGGGGGTCTGGACTCCCGCTGCTCGACTGTTCGTCAGACCACTGTATCAGTGTAGGAACTGGTAGCAGACAACTCCTTATAGTCTGCAGCAGCTGGGCTGGTATTGTGGGCATTGCCATAGCCTCCCTGTAAACAGCTGATCAGTGGGGGTTCCATGTTGTTTATGCCCGCCGATACACTATGGATGACCTATCCGGGGAATAGGTCATCTACAGTTTAAAGGTGGACGACCCCTTTAACCCCTTGAGTGGCGGGTTTCCTACCACCCTGTCGTGCCCACCAGGGCAGGTTTTTTAAAATGGTCTAATCATTGAATTTCAACTAATTTTGCAGTTGCGTCTCATTTTTCCATTGACATGGCCATATGAGGGCTTGTTTTTTGCGGGACAAGTTGTGATTTTTTTAAACAGCGGGGAGGAAAAAAAGAAATGGGGGGGGGGGAAAAGAAAAAAAGGGGCCATGTCATTAAGGGGTTAAATAATGTATTAACTTCCTTCTCTGGCTCATTACGACACATGGATACCACATGTGTGATTGTATTTTTGATTTTTTACAAAGTAAAGGGAGACAAGTGTTTTTATAATTTTTTTTCTAATTTGTTTCCTTTTTTTTTTTTTTTACATTTTTTTTTTTTGTTCCTTTAGAGGACTTCCACAGGGACCCATCAGGACCCCGTGATCACATTCCGGGGGTCCGATGGTGACAGCCCTTTACATGCTGCAGTGACAGCCCTTTACATGCTGCAGTCACATAGACTGCAGCATGTAAAGGGTTAACACAGCAGAGATCAGAGGTTTTCTCTGATCTCTGCTGTAAGAGCAGGTACCTAGCTGTCCTCTGACAGCCAAGCACCAAGCTCTCCCTGCCACAGAGACCATCGGCTTGCTTCTGACAAGCCGATGGTCTCTATGGCAACCTATAAACAAAGCAGGAGACTTATAAGCAGGAGATTGATGGCAGATCGGCAATATCTTCTGCTGGTTTTTCAAAGCCCTTGCTTTGTTCTCTGTGGGACTGTGCAGGCAGAACACACTGCCACAGCTTGTGGCATTGTGCTCTGCAGCTCCCATAGTGATACATAGCCCGGAAATCTTCCGGGCTATATCACTATCGGCAGTGGAGCTCGTCCCGGAAAATTTCCAGGCGTGCCACTCACAGGGTTAAAGGCAAGTCAGGCTCTATTCACACGAGCATTGTATATCCTGCATGATTTCAGTTTCTATGTTCCATCTTTTGCTTCTGTTCTGTCAGGTTTACATTTTTTTTAAATAGAACTGCGGACTACGCTATTTTTATAGTTTCTGACGGAATGGAAGCGTTTATTTCTGTTTTTCTGTTACTAAAGATGGAACATAGAAAGATAAATCATGCTGGACACACAAGACTAGTGTGAAGCGAGCCAACTCAACTTTTATGTCAATTTCATGTGGAACTGCAGAATTGTTGTTTTCCTTAAAAATATCATAACGTCATCTTTCATTATTACTTACCAACTTAGTGAAGTGCCGGGTATATAATAAACACAGAGAAGCCCCCGACAGAATATACTACAAGAGGAAATGATATCATATTAAATGCATGTTGAGAGCAAAGTGGCATCAGCAGCCTACGTTATAATGGAGCGCTAATCCTCACCGCATGCATGTTATTCACTGACTTATCTGTCAGCACACAGGAATCCATTTGGCACAAATGCAACTTAGTATAAGCAACAAGCACAATAGTTTTTCTACATGCAAGAAAAGATCTGGCAGCACCTAACTTCCTGCTTCTTTTTTTTTTTTTACCCGTGCGCAATAGTAACAGTAAAAGAAAATTGCATAGTGGCGAGCGTATTAGTGCATGCGCCCGTCTGAGGCTGCTGTATGTCAATTTATGTATGAATGAATTGACTTCTCTTTTGCACCATTCTTTTTGAACCACCCTGAAGATTATCTGTATACAGGCTTAGTCACACGGGCACATCAGCACCCATACCGATGTGACTGTGCCCTCACTGCAGGAAGAAGACGGCCGCACTTCAGGACAGACGACTCCCCGCAGCGCTGAAGAAAGAACACATGACCGGCAATGAAGCCGCTCACATGTTCTTTCCTCCGGCGCTGCAGAGAGACGTCCGTCCTGAAGTGCGGCCGTCTCCTCCCTGCTGTAACACGGGCGCCGATGTACCCGTGTGACTAAGCCCTAACTGTTCATTAACCCCTTGAGTGAAATTTTCCGGGACGAGCTCCACTGCTCATAGCGACATAGCCCGGAAGATTTCCGGGCTATGTATCACTATGGGAGCTGCAGCGCACAATGCCACAAGCTGTGACAGTGTGCTCTGCCTGCACAGACCCACAGAGAACAAAGAAAGGGCTTTGAAAAACCAGCAGAAGATATTGCCGATATGCCGGCAACCTCCTGCTTTGTTTACAGGTTGCCATAGAGACCATCAGCTTGTCAGAAGCAAGCCGATGGTCTCTGTGGCAGGGAGAGCTTAATGCTTGGCTGTCAGAAGTCAGCTAGGTACCAGCTCTTACAGCAGAGATCAGAGAAAACCTCCGATCTCTGCTGTGTTAACCCTTTACATGCTGCAGTCTATGTGACTGCAGCATGTAAAGGGCTGTCACCATGGGACCCCCAGAATGTGATCAGGGGTCCTGATGGGTCCCTGTGGAAGTCCCCTAAAGGGACAAAAAAAAAAAAAAGTTAAAAAATTATAAAAAAAAAAATTATAAAAACACTTGTCTCCCTTTACTTTGTAAAAATCAAAAATACAATCACACATGTGGTATCCATGCCTTGTAATGACCCAGAGAAGGAAGTTAATATATTATTTAACCCCTTAATGACATGGCCCCTTTTTTTTCTCCCTCCTGTTTAAAAAATCACAACTTGTCCCGCAAAAAACAAGCCCCCCATATGGCCATGTCAATGGAAAAATGAAAAAGTTATGGCTCTTGAGACGCAACTGCAAAATTAGTTGAAATTCAATGATTTGACCATTTTAAAAAACCTGCGCTGGTGGGCACGACAGGGTGGTAGGAAACCCGCCACTCAAGGGGTTAAACATCATGTACAGAAAACCCTTTTAATGCATACATATCGTTCTAATTGTTCTAATATAAGGTTTAGTTAATAAACTTTGTGTTACGACTTAAGTGACCTTCTCTTCATCTCCCAGCAGCCTGTAGTCCACCTACCCTGCCTGTAGAATCTGTCTGCAGAGCTAGTCTGTATTTAATGGGAGCTCTCTCTGCAATACCAACCCTGGCCACTGCGATGGGTCGGAAGCCGCGGTATTTGTTCCATGTTGAAAGTGGAAGTGAAACACAACAGAATCAAACCAAAACATTTCCTTTTAAAAAACAATAAAATCAGGCAACTCTTGCTAGGACAAATAGGCTTCTGGGCTGCATCAAAAAAAGGTCTAGGGGCACATGACGAGACTAAAGTAATAAATGGAATGGGCGGACTACAATACCCAAAGAGGTTGGCATTATTTGAGCGATGAGCGAGTTTAACTGACAGTGCAGTGTAACTAGCAGCCACTACTAACGGCCGCTATGTTAACTGAATGGAGAGGGGCGGGGGGGGGGGGGGGGGGGGGGAGTGAGAACTGAAATCTGCTCCTGCAGCCCCACTGTGAGCCAGCAATACAAGCCCCCGTGTATGTGCAGGGAGGAGTGTTGGGCATCGTTTACCCGACATTCGCCCTGTCTAAATGGGGCTTAAGAGAGCAAGTCCTGGAACTCTGTAGAGGACTCATTCTATCCATGGCTGCCATACTGACAGGAATTTATCTGCTTTTCTTATTATCTTATATTATATGTTTGTAAGAATAAAATAAAAATATTTAGTTTTACTGTTTTTTTCTTTATTTTACTTTGGCTTTGTTATATAATGCAGTTTTTTCCAGTCACCATTTGGTTGCACTAAATGTTTTATTTTTTATGAAAGTCTTACCAATATTCCAGACCACCACGGTGTTCCCACATGGATTTCTCCAAAGCATCCGACAATAATTATCACTATGGCTGTGACAAGCTGTATAACCTATAAGAAAAACACATACAAAACATTAACCCCTTTTTGCTGCAGCCCTTTTTTCTCCCATTTCTATTTTTCTTCCCCACTTTCAAAAGTCAATAATTTTTCTGTTTTCCTGGTGACATAGCTACATGAGGGCTTGTTTTTGGTTGTATTTTGCAGGGGTACCACTTAACATACCATACGGTGTACAGTACGGAAAACTTTTAAAAAATTTGAATTGTGGTGAAATGCAAAATTAACATAATTGCACTATTTTTGACTCGGATTTGTTTTTACATCGTTCACGGTGCAGTAAAAATGCATTTTTCAACAGAGCTGTCATTGTTCTTTTATTGTATGTTAACGGTTTGACTGATTTACATTGTGATTATCTCCCTACCATGATCCCAGTTTCATTTTTTATTTCCCCCTCTTACCCTTAATTAATTAATTAATTAATAAGGAATATATTAAAAAATGACACATTATGTTTATTCCATGGGTCTGTATGCTTACAGTATTGCCAAATTTATATTGTGTTTTTTTTATGAAGTACTATTTAAGTATGGATTTAGACAACCGTGTTTATCTGCGCACAAAGACACTCGTCTATTAGAACCATTGGTTCCCTATGGTGTGTTCACATGTCCGTGTTTTACAGACATGCAAATGTGCGCACCTGCAAAAACATAGGACATCCGTGGTGCTGGTAAATATTCCCCGCGAGGAGTCCCCTTATTACTGAACACTGTCACAGCTGTGGTGGAGGATTTCTTCATCCCTGCTGGGAGTAAAGCATTCCCTGGCACAGCTGTGGCAGAGGATCACGATGTTCTCCAGTTGCTTTCAATGGGACCGGTGCAAGCCCTGCAGGGATTTTGGGGGGGGGGAGGAGGGCTTTAAATATAAGCCCTTCCCTGAAAATCATTCCTAGAATGTGTTAAAAATAAAAAAAATATATATACACTCGCCTCTCCTCAGCTGCCAGGGCTCAGGCGCGTCCAGCCCGTCTTCTCACTGCACTGCTCTGAATCTGTTTCAGCAGACAGGGATTTAAAATCCCAGCCTGTTAAAAGGGCTGTATCTGATTGGTTGAGCGCTTAGCCAATCACAGGCAGCACTCAGCCATTCACTGAATGACAGCTGAGTGCTGGCTGTGATTGGTCACAGCCCTCAGCCAATCACAGGCAGTGCTTGGCCATTCATTGAAGGAGTTATCTTCAATCGCGATTATTGCGAACCATAGTCAGGTATCAAAGATGGCCAATATCCAGTGTATATGGAGTGGGCTTGGCTTCTGAGCCCGTTCCATACAATAACACGTGAGGTAGAGGTTACACAGTCAATTGACGGTACTTAAGTTGTAATGCCACTAGGCTTCCTTTGAACCTGCACTTTTTTGTGGCTTTTTTTTCTACACCATGATTTTCATGCCTTTTTTTACAAGTTTTTTTGGCGTGGCTTTCTTTTCCATTGACAAATTTTCGCCAGACAATTTTTTTGTCATGTGTTTTGTTTTTTTTTAAATTTCCTATAGAAAAGCGTATGGGAAACAGAAAAATGCCACACCTAGAGCATGCTGTGTTAACCCCTTAAGGACTGCTCTTTTTAAAATTTTCATTTCAACTGTAGCTGTCTGAGGGCTTGTTGTTTTTTTGCGGGACGAGTTGTATTTTTCAATGGTGCTATTTAATGTACGATATAATGTACTGAAACACTTAAAAAAATTTGAGTGGAGTGAAATAAAAAAAACAAAACTCAATTCCAGTCTTGTTCTTACGGCGTACATACTGCAGCAAAAATGAAATGACTTTATTCTGTGGGTCAGTACAATTACTTATATACCAAATTTATATAGATTTTTTTTTATTGCTGTACAACTTTTAACCGTTAAGTCTACAAGATGTACAGTTATATCCTACAGCGTCAGGCCTTAGTCAGACGGGCGTTTTTAGCCGCGATTTACGCATGTGTCCGGCGATTTTATAAAACCATTGCTTTGCAATGGTATTGGACACATGAGCGCTTTTTATGCGCTCGTCCGATAAATTATAGAACAGAAATCGCAGATCGCACCTATCTGCGATCTGCGATTCCTGTTCCCTTCTCTATATGCGCTCAATGGGGCCGGCGGCAGTAGCGCCGACCCCATTGAGAACATATAGTAGACAAATCATTCTTCTCTGCCACAGCTTTAACAGCTGTGACAGAGAAGAACGATGTTTGCCCATTGAATTCAATGGAGCCGGCAATACAGCCGCTCCATTGAAAGCAATGGGCTGCCGGCGTGCGCGGGGTGAATTGTCGGGAAGGGCTTAAATATATAAGCCCTTCCTGGAAATTCATCCTAAAATGTGTTAAAATAAAAAAAAATTGTATACTCACCTTTCCGCTGCAGCCGGAGTCCAGCCGCGGCCACTGTCAGTTCTCCTGAACTGCTTCTCGGCACTATTTAGCCGGCGGGGCTTTAAAATCACCGCCTGCTGAATGGTTTGCCTCTGATTGGTCACAGCCCTGACCAATCAGAGGCAGGTTTCACTCACACACCCATTCATGAATTCATGAATGGGTGAGTGACTGCTGCCTCTCAGCGCTGAGCCAATCAGGGGCAGGTCTGACTCACATCCATTCATGAATTCATGAATGGGTGTGAGTGAGACATGCCTCTGATTGGCTCAGCGCTGAGCCAATCAGGGGGCAGGTCTGACTCACACCCCCTTCACACCCACTGCAGGACGGCCGCGCGGAGCTCCGGCTGCCGGGAGAAGGTGAGTATATATATTTTTTATTTTTACACATTTTAGGATGAATTGCAGGGAAGGGCTTATATATTTAAGCCCTTCCCGACAATTCATCCCGGGCTCGCCCGCAGCGCATTGCTTTAAATGGAGCCGGCTCTATTGCCGTCTCCATTTAATGCAATGCGCTGGACAGCTCCGGACCGTTTCTAATGAAACGCGGCTAGGAGCAGATTTTCGGGCGATTTGCGGGCGACTTGTGCACACCGGTCACGCGATTTGCGGATGCGCATCCGTCATGCGATCCGCAAATCGCGTGAAAAAACGCCTGTGTGACTAAGGCCTCAGGGTATTCATGAAGGGGCTGTCTCGCTCCAGACAACGCGGGTACTGGCTGTTCCTGTCAGCCGACACCCGGCCACAACAGCTCCGATAAGCCGTACCATTTGTCAGAGCTGTTAACCTTTTAAATGCCTTTAAATTCTGACAACAGCGTTTAAATGCCCCGACCAATGTTCGCGGTTCTCGTGCTGCCCTCTGCGATGAGATCGCAGGTTGCCTTGTGGTTGACATGGCAGCTGGGGGCCTTATGAAAGGCCCCAGGGCTATTAATTGCAGATTGCCTATCATTCTATGCCATTACATCATACTGCAGAAGCCATCAAACCATCGCAAGTTGTTGTCCCCTCTGGGAACTATACGAAAACATTAAAGTAAGTCTTAAAAAGTTTTCCTAATTATTAAAAAAATAAGTAATTAAAGTTACAAAAAACCTTTTTTACCATATTTATAATAAAAGAATCTAATAAAACAAAAATACATATTTGGTATCACTGAATCTGTAAATGTCCGATCTATCAAAGTAATGGATTATTTACCCCGCACGGTGAACGGCGTCAGAAAAACAAAACATAAAAACGCCAGAATTACGCTTTTTTTAGTCACCCAGTCTCGAAGAAAAAATGTAATACAAAGCAATCAAAAAGTTGTATGTACTAAAATGATACCAACATAAACTACAGGACGTCCCGCACAAAATGAGCCCTCACACAACTAGGTCGACGAAGAAAATAAAGTTACAGCTGTCAGAAGATGGCCACAGAAAATAATTTAAAAAAATTAATTATCTGTGAAAAATAATAAAAGTAATACAGTGCAGCAAAAAAACCCCAAAAACTATATGATTTTGGTTTCGTACTGACCCATGGAATAAACTGATGTCATTTTTGTTGCAGCGTGTACACTGTAGAAACAAGATACACCCAAAGATGGCAGAATTTCGGTTTTTTTCCCCCATTTCACTCCATTTAGAACTTTTTAATTTTTCAGTACATTAAATACTACCATTGAAAAATACATCTCGTCCCGCAAAAAACAAGCCCTCAGACTTCTATGTCGATGGCTAAATAAAAGAGTTACAATTTTTTTTTAAAGGGGGGAGGAAAAAACGAAAATGGAAAAAAAAGACTGTGTCCTTAAAGGGTAAAAATGTAAAAGATCTTTGGAAAAAAATAAAATTATTTCCTACTGCTGTATTCTGATCACTATAACTTGTACAATTCTTTTTAACGATTTATAAAAAAAAATAATAATAATTTTTGAGTGATATATATATATATATATATATATATATATAATTTTTTTTTTTTTTGCTTCCCATAGGAGACATGAACTTGCAATGGTTTAACTGCCCCTGCAGTATAATGTAACACCACATGATCTGACAGGCAGCCTACCAAGCTGCACCATAGATCTCATCGCAGGGGGCCATTCGGGTCCCCGAATATCAATCGGGGCATTTAAATCAGCGCTGCTGATCAGAGCTGTTTCAGGCCCGTGTCCGCTGTGAGAAACAGCGGGCACCTGTAATGTATGGAGCAGGTTAGACTCCTGATCCTACTCCATACAAACGCTGTATCCCTATGACATAACTGTATGTCCTGGACTGTTAAGGAGTTTAATGGGTTTTCTGAATAGTTTTAAATATTGGCGACAATGGGGGGCAGGCTGTGATAAAAAGAAGCAGTACTTGCCTCCTGTGTGTCTACTGTTCGCTGCCGCCATTTGTATAGACACCTGACCACTGCAGTCTATTTCCATCCAAACAAAAGATCATCGTTGACGTCCCGTATACAGGGATAGGAGTATCAGTCCACATGAGTTGTATACGAGATGTCAATGAGCCAGCGGTGATGCCATAGACGGGCAACTAAACTAATACATGGAATGACGGGACTGGAATACCCAGAGAGGCTGTCCAAATTGGGATTATTCACCCTGGAAAAAAGACGGCTAAGGGGTGATCAAATAACCATGTATAAATACATGAGGGGACAATACAAGGATCTCTCCCATGATCTGTTTATACCCAGGACTGTGACGGTAACAAGAGGGCATCCGCTACGTTTAGAGGAAAGCAGGTTTCATCACCAACATAGAAATGGGTTCTTTACTGTAAGAGCAGTGAGACTGTGGAACTCTCTGCCAGAGGATGTGGTGATGGCAAAATCCATAGAGGAGTTTAAAAGGGGACTTGATGTCTTTCTGGAGAGGAAGGATATTACAGGATATAAATCTTAGGTTAATTGTTAATCCGGGTATACAGGCAGGTAGGAAATATTAGGGGTTAATCCAGGGAACAGTCTGATTGCCATTAGGGAACCAGGAAGGAATTTTTTCCCCAAAAGGGCTAATTGGCTCCTGCTCTTGGGGTTTTTTGCCTTCCTCTGGATCAACAACACAGGAGGATAGACAGGCTGGACTAGATGGACATTGTCTTCATTCAGCCTTACAAACTATGTTACTATGTTACTTGGCGCACTGCTGGAATGAAGAAGAGGACAGGCAAGTATATTCCAAACAGGCTGCAGGCAGCACTGGGGGGGGGGGGGGGGGGGTTATTAAAATGAATATATTCCAGAAAACTGCTGAATGCTAAAGAAATAAAGGGTATACATGACATTTGACATAAAAAGGTATGTCAATATCACATATGTTGGCATTATACGTTTCAATGTTTTTTGCATTACAAAACTTATTGGACAGTAAAGAGCAAGAGGTGTTAACCGCCCTCAAACCTACAGCCTGAGGGTGCATTCAGACGACCGAATATCGGCTGGGTATTCACGCCCAGCCGATGTACGGAGTCTCTCTCTGCTGGGGGAGGAGGCTGGAAGAGCAGGGAGCAGTGCTCTGAGCTTCCGCCCCCTCTCTGCCCCCTCTCCGCCCCTCTGCACTATTTGCAATGAGAGGAGGTGGGATGGGGGTGGGGCTAAATTCAGGGAATTAGCTCCACCCCCGCCCCTCCTCATTGAAAATAGTGCATGGGAGTGGAGAGGGGGTGGAGAGGAGGCAGAGAGGGGGCGGAAGCTCAGAGCACTGCTCCCTGCTCTTCCAGCCTCCTCCCCCTGCAGAGAGAGAGAGACGCCGTACATCGGCTGGGCGTGAAAACCTGGCCGATATACGGTTATCTGAATGCGCCCTGAAGAACACAAAGCTGCAAATGAAGTTACTCTGAAACCAGAAATACTTACAGCAGGTATAAGAGGCTTCTGTTTGAGGAACATCTGTCTCCAAGAATCTGGGAGGACGCCATTTGTGTAGTCCATGTCTGTGTTATTTCTGTTAGAGGATTATATTATTGTGTTAATTAAACTAATACTCCTTTGGCAATAAATACTCTGGAACATTTATCCAGGTTAACTAAGACATTACAACACTTCTGATACTCCCTTACACCAAATGCAGTAGACGTCAGGTAATTCACTTCATATCCTTATAAAACATGTTTGCTAATTCTTTATCCCCTACAGTAGGAGGTGGCAACCCACCAGTCACAGCTGCCAACGGGATCGCCGATTAGTGGCAAGTAGATCCCAACCTAAGCAACACTTTCAACTTCATCCACACTCTTAAGATGTGGATGGAGTTGAAAACAGCGGTAGATGTATAGCACAGCCATGGTAGCCCCTTGTATTGCCTCCTGACATTGACCAGTCATGTGCCTCTGTGTCACATGACCTTTTCACTTCTACTTCTTGCTTTTGGGTGCTTGGGAGAGGAGTGAAAGAATGGGGGAAGGTGAGCATCTTAATATGTGGGCTGTGTGGTCAATATTCAAGGGGCCAGTATTTAGAGGGGCTGCAGTCTGTATAAACTGGTCTACTGGAGGAGGTTGGGCATAACTAGGTGTGCTTGGCTGGCGATTCAGTGTGGTTAAAGGTGTGACTCAAAATAAAACAAATTTAATGTGTCGGGTTTTTTTTTTGCTTGATTCAGAGATTGAGAGATGTGACTGATGGCACTCTAATTGAAACATATTTTGTGGGCATTCTGTGGCCACTATTATTCATTCAGGACAATATCTGTGGAGATGTGGAGACAAGTTGTGGCTGGAAGAAGCATCATGTTGGTCTGAGCTGGATGGAGAAGATAAGGGAAAAAAAGTAACACCAATCAGAGAACATTAGCTGTGACTCACTGGATGCCATGGTATTTTGCCTGTGACTGTCTGATTAGTGTTGTATTCTTCCAGTAGGTTCCCTGGAGCTAATTAAATTTAAAAAGTAGTATCTATCCAGGGACAGGGTTCTTTAGGTCCTTAGCAAAGCCCCTGATAACCTACCTCAGGGTTCCGTAACAACACCACCGTTCCCACACACTGGTATGCTACGCAGGGGAGAAATAACAGAGGCTTGTGTATAGTATCTCGGGTCCCCAGGAACGGTTAGGGCCCAGTATAACTTTACTTGAAGAAATAACTGTTACAGACAATGAGTCAAGGCAACGAAGGTACAATTCTCTGAAATGCAAGTAGACTAGTGCTCAGAGGTCAGGGAGGATACACAGGATGAAACCGGTCCTACAGTCCATGTTATCTGTACGGTACCACTCCTAAACTGGGAGCACTCCAGAGGAGGAAGGGGGGTAGGGGTCACTCCACAGACACCTTGGCAGACAACTATTTACTTGAAAGCTTTAGTAATAACACCCTGCATGGCATACGCATGGGTGTGTCTCAGTAATGTACCTCTGTGAGGTGATCCTGATTCTGGATGGCCTTACAGGAAAAACTAGTAGTGGAATTGGTACCTGTACGGTGGTTGCCTCTATACAGAATTATTGGGAATTGCTCTCTCTCTCTCTCTCAGAAAACCTTGAAAGACGAGGATTTATCTGAAAGTCTTCTTCACCAGATGCCACGGGTTCTCCTTCATTAAAAAGAAAGTTGGCTCCCTGCGGACTTGCATCAATTACATAGTTCTCAGTGCTGTCACATTGAAAAAATAAATACCCATTACCCTTAATTGGAGTTGTTGCAGAATTCAAGGGACCACCATCTTTACCTAATTTGATCTCCCCAGTGCCTACAATCTTATTAGGATGCGAGAAGGGGATGAGTGGAAAACTGCATTTAACACAAGAGAAGAACACTATGTAAGGACACCTTCTAACGCCTTTTGGTTTGTACAATTTTCCCGGTGTATGGCAAGTATTTGTGAATGATGTGTTCTGAGATGTCCTGAATTCTACAGTTATTGTCCATCTTGAAAAACATATTGGTTTTCTCACGTGACCTCCCCTCACACCGCAAACATGGATGGTCCTACAGGGTCTACTCCAATATCATCTGTATGTCTAGCTTGAAAAATGCCTGTTTGTACAAGCCAGTCTGCCATTCCTGGGTTTCTGTCCAGGGTCTCAACATGGACCAGGAGAAGCTGTCTGCTGCTGTCAATTGGCCAAAGCCTCTAATGGACCTTTTAGACGGGCCGACAGTCGTTTAAACAACTGCACAAGAGCTGACGTCACCGCTAAGGTCATTAGCACTCATGCAAAGTGTTTACAAAGAAACACTTCACCGCTGGATCGCTGGCTTCGCGCTTTACCTCCTATGTGAAGTGCTGAGCGGGGACCATTTACACAGGGCGGGAAGCCAGCAATCCAGCAAAGTCTACTTAACAACCTGTGAAAGAATAGCGAGTGATTTTTTTTTTCCATTCACACTGAACGATTATCGCTCAAATTCATTCATTGGAACGCATTTTGAGCAATAGTCGTCACGTATAAATGGCCCATAAGCCTGAAAGCCATCCAGCATTATCTAGGATTTGCTAATTGTTACCAGTGGTTTCACATTTCACATTTTGCCTCCTTGACTGCTCCGTTGTCGCCATGACTTGTCATGATGGGAAGCCTAAGAGTTGGTTGTAGTTTCTTCGCCAAGTTATTGATGTCCACTGAGAAAAATTACCCCACCAGTCATCACTAGATGCAAAGTTTGCATAGGACGAATGGAGGCACCTGCTGGAGGGTTCAGCTCATCCCTTCCATATCTACACTGATCATTAGACCTTAACTTATATTCAATCCGCTTGAAACCATGTCAAGCTCGCTGGTCGCTGTTCTTCACCAGGTTCAACTTTCCTCCCTGCTGAGAACATCAAAGCAAAAATTATTTCTAGGTACTTTGACGCATGTGATGAGAGCCCTGAACCCAAATTCATCACTGATCCTGAAAAAAAATTGTCTCCATAAGGCCTCTTTCACATGGGCAACAGCTATATTGCCACAAGAAAATCACATGTGTTCTGTGCGATATTGCTGTATTTTCTCACAGAGGTATTGCGATTTTGTGTTTCTACAAAGTCCTGCAACTTTGTAGCGCTTTTTGAAAATAGTTTTTGGGAAGCTTGAAATATAGGCCCTACCCTGAAAATAAACCCTAGCTGCATTAAAAAAAAACCAAAAACACAATACATCAGCTAACATGCGCTGTTCGCTCTGTGGCACGTCTCCGTCTGAAGCTCTGCAAACTGAGACTATGGGGAGTGGAAGCCCATGCAACTTGAAGATATGCGCCACAAACAGATTTGTTATAGCTGTGATTGGTTCATTGAGCACTGCAGTGATTGGCTGAGCTGTGGCGCTCAGGAACCAATCAGAGCCAACACTTCCAGGAGGCTGGGTTTTTGAACCCCTGACCAGGAGGCACTGGTGAAGACTACAGACTTCAATGCCCAGATGCTCTACTCCACTGCCCATCTCATAGTCACCCTGGTTACACATTGCTAAAGACTTTATTACTGATATTCCAAACTCTTTCAGTAATACTGTCATCTGGGTGGCAGTAGACAAATTTTCCAAGATGGCTGACTTCAAACCCCTTTCTAGTCTGCCCTCTGCTTTCCACTTAGCACATCTGTTGTGGCACATATCTTCAAGTTGCATAACGATCTTCAGCCAAAAAGAGAAGTTATCCCAAATATTCTGCTGGGGATGGAGTGCGAATATCCTCCAAGAACATAGGCCTTAGGCTTCTTTCACATGAGTGCATATTGGTCGGCGTTTTCCCAGCCAGCCGATAAGCGCTATGATCTGATACATTGGATTCCAATGCATCAGATCACATGGGCGTATTTGTGAGACGTAAAAGCGCCCAACCAAGCTAATATAGCGCCGGGCGTTTTTACGTCGGAGCCAAAACATAGTTCTGGAACTATGTTATGTTTTGGCCGGAATACGTCCAGCCACTGCACGGTCTCCTATGGGAGCCCGTGGCAGCGGCCGTAGGTGGGAGGGAGTTTAGCAGCGTGCCCCTTAACCCGCTCCCTCTGTTCTTCCCCCCACCCGTGCAGGCTTACCTGTCTTCCTCCACTCTCGTTCTGTGCAATGGAAAGGGACGGGGCGGAGCTAAGTGTCCACTCTCTCCCCGCCCCTTGTCCATAGCCATCAAGGGAGCCGTCGCTCAGCTCTGCCCCTCCCATTGCACGGAACGAGGAAGAGAGGTGAGCCTGCGATGGCGAGGGAGGGGAAGTTGAAATACACTTATATTAGCGAAATCCCCGGGTTCTACTCACCGTGTATTGTTCACATAAATTGTTTGTGTGGAATACGTTGCGCAAATATGTTTATGCGAATCCAGTGTTAGGCTTGATTCACAAGGGCAGGTGCGATATCGCTCCGAGAAACTCGGACCGTTATCACGCTTGAAAAAAAAGGTAATTTTACTGCAAATGTGAAGTGATTGTGAGAAAATTGCGTCGCAGAACATGCATTTTAAATGCGCCTGAAATTCACAGGGTTTTTAAAATAGGAAAATCAAAAAAAATCGTGTGGCATTTGAAGTAGTCCTGGATATTCATGAGCGTCAGCTAGTCCCACCCACCAGCCACTAATTAACTGCTGTCTGCCTATTACTGTGCATAGAGGGAGCTGACAATCATTGGCTGGAGGGCGGGTGGGTGTGGCTAGGCTGCAGCTCATGAATATACAGGACTACTTCTGTGTCTGGCTGCTACTAATAAAATGCAAGTTTCTCCCAAACTACTGCACAGATATATAAAGCAGATTCCCTGTAAATTGCCATCTCCCTCCAGACCTTATTAACCCCTGGCTGGTTGCAGTGTGGCCCTTTCTTCCCTGTTTGTTCTGGTTGCACAGATTGCCATGCCCAGACCTCTGCCTGGAACCTTTCCTAATGACCTGTTATCCACACTATCATCTTCTGACTAGCTCTTGGATCAGCTCTGGTGCTTCTGCTTGGCTCAGATATTCCTCTCGGCGCCGAGGCTTGGTTATCGTGACTCAGGGCTCATATCCACAACTGTGTTTTACATTTATTACATACGTGTTGCACGGTCACATAATACGCGGTGAATGGAGTCAATGAAACTCAATGGACCTTTATTGATCCATGCACACCGGCATGAGGCCGCTGCGTATCGATATGCAAGAGAAATAAATCCCAGCATGCTCTATTTCTCTGCATAAATATGCAGATGCGCCCCTCCCCCCTGCTGTTAACCCCTTCCCTGCCGCGATCTAAGTAGATCATGGCAGGGAAAGGGTTCACAGAGGGAGCGCGCTCCCTCTGTGACTCCAGCCGGCTTTCGCGATAACATCGCGAGAGCCCGGCTGGTTGCTATGGCAACAGGATGCCAGATACTGGTGTCCTGTATTGCCATAGCCTGTGATCGCTATAGTAAGCGATAAGGCATGGCAGGAGAGAAGTATTAGGTATCATAGAGGTCTTCCTTCTTTCTAATTTGCTGTTTACTGCCTGTGAAACCAGTCTCCAGTAACAAGACAGAGAACAGAAAGTGGAAGAGGGTGATAATTCACACTGCGCATAGAAGTCTATGGAGAGGAAGGGAAAGAAGAGAAGAGAAGCAAAGCAAAGAAACAAGTGTGGCTGCAGCAGCTAGTGGTGATACAGAATTTGCTGTGTTACTGCTACTGGAATTACATCTACACTGCTCAGTACTGCTATTGTGTCCATCCTAATTATGCTATTTATGTGTGTGTTACAGACTATTAGGGATCAGAATATGTAATTCTCTGTGTACAGTCTATAGAGCAGAGCAAGGCAGAAGTTTCTCACATCAGCTCAAGCAGAACTGAAAATTAGATGAACAGCCTGCAGAGAGGGGAAAAAGGTGTTAAGTCATGTAATGGCCAGATATAGTGTTATTACTCATTCACACACAGCAGCTTATTCTGAAAAGTCAGGCATCACACAAGTACAGTGGTGAAGTGTATTGTAAAGTGCTAGACCCCTAATAACAAAAATCAGACTCATACATACTATAATATTGTCTTTCAGCACTTCTAAACGATAGATCTATTATAACACTTACCTTGATGAATGCTCTCCCAACAGGTACGAATGCACCAGACGATGTGAGGAAGGATACTTTTCTAGGACACAGCACTGTGCTTGGAAGGATATTTGGTAACAATTACAATGTTGTAATAACAGTCACAAGTTGAGAACGTGACAATTTCCTTGTGATTATTGCTTGCAACTAGAGATGAGCGAACCTACTCAGCCACGCCCCTTTTTCGCCCGAGCACCGCGATTTTCGAGTACTTTTGTACTCGGGCGAAAAGATTCGGGAGGCGCCATGGGTGAGTGGGGGTTGCAGCGGGGAGTGGGGGGGAGAGGGAGAGAGAGAGGGCTCCCCCCTGTTCCGCGCTGCTACCCCCCGCTCCCCGGCGCCCCCCGAATCTTTTCACCCGAGTACGGAAGTACTTGAAAATCGCGGTGCTCGAAACGAGTAGGTTCGCTCATCTCTAACAGTAACCCATAGTACAGGGTGATTCTCTCTCTCTAAGGCCTCCTGTCCACAAGGAAATTATATTTAGCAAATCCGCGCGTGAAAAAAACCACAGTTAGGCCGCCTGCAGACGGGCGGGTCGGATCCGGCGGCGAGGATTCTCGCCGCGGGACCTGACCCAAGCGCTTGCAGGGACCAGCGCGTATTCACCCGCGGCTCCGGCTGTTTGATGTGCCGGCTTGCTGGGCAGCCGGCGCATGCGCAGACCGGAGCCGGCGGCCGGTGAGTGACGTTTCTGTGCGGGGCTCGCAGAGCCCCGCACAGAAACAGGACATGCCGCGGTTTGTTTGCCGCGCGACATTTCGCACGGCCAAACCGCGGCCGTCTGCATATGATTGCGTTTGTTAACGCAATGCTACACAGGCTTCCAGTGGCGGAAATCGCGCCGCAGAATTTCCGCTTGTGTGCAGGCGCCCCTAATTAAATAGACGCGAATGGTATTTGCGGATTTCACACACGTGAAAAAAAAATGCGACATGCTCCAAAGAGCGGATCACACGTGCGGGAGCTCATAGAGCTCATATCTCAATTGATCTCCTGTATGAAAAAAAAGACAATTATAGCGCATCCGCAGCAGACAAGAGCAGCAGAAATCCGCGTGGGCCTTATTTTCCCCGTGAACATAAGGCCCAAGGCCTCCTGCACACGGGCATATTTGAATTGCCTCCGGACTGTGCAGCAAATACTGCCAATAGCATTCAATGGCAAAATGCCATTTCATCTCCATTTCTGCGATTTTGTGCGGCTTACGCACGGTCGGCTTCCCATAGAGAATTGTGCGTCTGCACTTCATTTAACACCCGCGGATTAGTTTTTACTTGATTTTTAGATGCCACGAAGGGATAATAAATCGCAGCATGCTTCATTTTACCGCGGATCACGCGCGGTTGTGCTCCATTCATCTATATGGGAGCTTACCATCCGAATGCATCCGCAAATACATTTGTGGATTCACTGCAAATTTGAAGGCTAAAATCAATTAGAGAGGTAGGGAAAAAGCTGGGAGGTCGGGTTGTGGATTTTTTCCGCATGGATGATCTGCAGGTGCATCTGCGTATATCCATGCAGAAACAAAAAGCATGCAGCAATCTCCCGCAAGCATTAAAAAAAAAATTAAAAAAAACAATTTAACGATGACTTGCATCGCAGTGGAAATTTGTATGAAAAATCCGCGCTTGCTGTGAACACGAGGCTTAAGGCGGAATCCCACTCTGCCTGCGGCAAGGGGGCATTATTTACCCATCCGGATCCTCTACGTGACAGGTCTTCCACCTTCTCCACTGTGGATGTGGGCGCGCGCCGTCACACTTGTGCAGTGGAGTTGTTTTTTTAAAACCTCCTGCTTTCCCACGGGCGGGCCGCGGATCAGACAGCAATGGAAGCAGTTTGTGCGGGGCGCACAGCAAAATGGAGCATACTGCGATTTGTTTTCAGGACCAAAAGGTCTGTAAATCACATCCGCACGCTTAAAATCAGCTGCGGGCGCCCATCATTGTCTATGGCCGGCTTGAACTACGTATCGCCAGCATGGGTGTCCCACGCGGATTCCACAATTCAATTCTGCCCGTGGACATTGGGCCTTAGTCTGGTGAAGTACGTTTACCAGTAGAATCCTGTACTCCAACTGATGAAAAAACATGAGATAACTGGAAGTGTTACTTTCAGCGAGACGGCGTATGTACCACACATCTAATAACGGCAGGAGGCGAATAGATGTAGTGAGGTGACAGATTAATTGTGATAAAGCTGTGGCTGTAAAGATACCAGACAGCGTATAGCCAGCACCATTACTGGTCGTGGCTGCAGGGTTCTTTTCTTACGTTTAGGCCGCCTGCAGATGGGCGGGTCGGATTCTCGCCGCGGGACCCGACCCAAGCGCCTGTGGGGACCAGCACGTACTTACCCGCGCCGTCGGCTCCGGCTGTTTGATGTGCCGGCTTGCCGGTCAGCCGGCGCATGCGCAGACAGGAGCCGGGGGCGGGTGAGTGACATTTCTGTGCGGGGCTCTGTGAGCCGCGCACAGAAATAGGGCATGCCGCGATTTGTTTGCCGCGCGATATTTTGTGCGGCCAAATCGCGTCCGTCTGCATAGGATTGCGTTTGTTAACGCAATCCTATGCAGGCTTCCAGCGGCGGAAATTCCGCTCGTGTGCAGGGGGCCTTAGGCCACTTTCACACGGCCACGAAAATCAAGTGAGATTTGTGTGTTGCAAATAAAGAAGAAGGAACAATACCTCTGCGGCGCCACCTATTAGAAGGCAGCATTCCTGCAACTCCATGTCCGAGTCATTGCCGGGTAATTACAAGGTTAATAGGGAACCATACAAAAATGAAAAAGTTTTTGAGGAATGTTTTAGTTCCTAGTGAGAGAATCACCCCGTATAAGAAAGACTCCCAAAGAACAATGTCTATCCTTTAGACTGCTTGCAGCCAAGTGGAATATTTTCGCAAGACGCACTGAAGATGCAGTTAAGGGCTCTTTCCCACGAGCGTATATTGGCCTGCTGTTTTTACGATCGGCCGATATACGCTGTGATCTGATGCATTGGATTCCAATGCATCACATCACATGACCGTATTCCCACGATGTAAAAGCGCCCGGCCAGCCAATATAGCATCGGGCATTTTTACGTCGGGCCCAAAAGATAGTCCTGGAACTATCTTTTGGGCTGGAATACGTCGGCCACTGCATGGGCTCCAATGGGAGCCAATGACAGCGTCCGGAGAAGGGAGGTGGGAGGGAGTTTAGAAGTGTGACTGCTAAACTCCCCGCCTCTTCTTTCCTCCCCTCCGGCTGATTGCAGCGGAAGGGGGCGGGACAGGGGCAGAGCTAAGTGCCATCCCATCTCCTCCCATTGCTGGCTGCTGACTAGGGGTGGGAGCTTAGCTCTGCCCTTGCCCCGCCCCCTCCTATTGCAAACAGACAGAGGAGGATAGAGAGGAGGTGAGCCGGCGAGGGGAAGGGGCAATGGCATGGTGGCCTCGGCGTATATGCGCCAGGGCCCATGCCATCTGAATAGGCACACAAACGTTAGATTTGTGAGCCCGTTCACAAGTTTTTACGCCTCAGATGATAGCATAAATCGCCCGGCCGTGAAAACAGCGGCCGATATACGCTTGAGTTAATCTGCAGTTCTAGAATTCCACTCCCATAACCGCATGACTATGCGACGATTTTGGTGCAAAATTTTTCCCATCTTTCAGTGTAGAAAAATATTCAACTGGTGTTAAAACACCATCACAGTAAAACACATTATACAATAGTATTGGCAGGAAAGCTATGAAACCGTTGAATGAAAAACTATTGCCCATAGCAACCAATTACAACACAGCTTTCATTTCTCATGGTGCTCTTACAAACTAAAATCTGCACTCCGCAGGATATGGGATAAGCTCCTGACGGGTGAGGGCCAACCATGAGGAACCCCACCAATCACTGAATGGGGGGCCCATGTGTCCCTGTATCAATGCAGCTGTCGCTCCATTTATCTATCTGGGACTGCTGGAGATAGTTGATTAGTGCACTCCACTATCTGCAGCAGTCTGATAGAAGTGAATGTACTGACTGCAGCTCTATGACTAAAGGCCCATTTAGGAACAAGAATTATCGCTCAAAATTTGCTCAAAAGCCATTTTTTGAGTGATAATCGTATGTAAATGTGCCCATCTTTCAGTTTTCTGCCGAACGATGGACCTCAGTTCGGCTTAAAATCCGTTATTCAGCAGAACAGCTGATAAGACGGACCGCACACTGTGCTCATCCCAGGGACCGCTGATTACAGCTGATAACCTTTTCTCAGCTGTTGTCAGCTGTCAGCGCCACTGGCTGAACAAAAGGAATTTATTCAGAGAACAGCGGGCGGTACTCTGAATAAATTCAGCTACAGGTGGCTCACACGCTACTAATTGGTACTAGTAGGCATTAGTACCAGTTAGTAGTTTATGCAAAATGATTGCTCAAAAGCCATCTTTTGAGTGATCATCTTTATGTCTAAATGCACCCCAAGGCCCCCTGTCCACGGCAGTTTATTCGCTGGCAGTAAACTGCCGCGAATCACGCCGGCCGTTGCTTCCCATAGCATTGCTATGGAAAGCGCTGGCACCTATCCACGAGTGGAGAATCAGTGCGATTCTCCACTCGCGGCGGGCAATTCGCAGCATGCTGCGAATTGCCCCGATTCTCCGCAGTCAGCCTATCTATTCGCTTTTTTTAAGGCGGCTGTGCACTTCTGCCTGGGTTAAACTGGTGACATTTAGTGGAAGTTTACTTTATCACTCTGCATATCATCTGACATTTCATTTTCCTTTGTTAATACACAGGAGAAAAAACTATTTAATATATTTTCTTTGTCCTCATTACCCTCTACAATTTTTCCCACATTTATTAAACCCTTAAGGACCAGTATATGGCGCTTGGTCCTGGGCTTTAACCCCAGCCAATAGCAGAAGTATGGTGCAGGTTTAAAGCTCCTGTCCCTGCAATCAAGCAGGAGCAGGTTGGGTCCTTGGCTGTCAGAACACAGCCAAAGACTCGTTTTTTTCATTGCTTCTGTCTTCTCCTTTCAAGGCTACATAGTGATGAGTGCTATGTACTAAAGAATGAAAGTATTACATCAACTGTGTGACCCAGCGATTGCGTGATCACTTGGTGCCCCCTGTGACAGCAGAGCTGCATGGGTTTGGTAGGCCTTGAATGTTTTCCCTGCAACTGGGGCTCCTATGGATGACCCCAGCTACAATGGAAAGTATGAAATAAAGACAACGCAAATAACCCCCAGAGGTCTTATATGACATCATGGGGGGCATAAATGGTAAAATAAATTACTACAAAAATAGGTTAAAAAAAAACTAAAAAAAAAAGTTACAGAAAAATCTATACATAAAATAGAAAATGACCTGACGCCAACCAAAACTGTTGTTGTATGTGCCCAGTAACATAAAACGATACAAATTATATGCAAAAATAATTTTGGTAGCTGAAGAAAATTAAAATAGGGCAGTAAAACCACCACATGGGTAAAAAAAAAAGTGTCTGGTTCTTTAGGACCAAAACACTGTGGTCCTTAAGGGGTTAAAAGGACCAACACTTTCAATACCATTTCTATAGCTGAAGAACAGTTTAGGGTTAGTTTTACTCTCATAGTCTCTCCGTCTCCATCTTTGCTGCTTTTATCTGATTTTTACCTAATTTATTTTTTTCTTTATAGGTTTTTAGTGCTTCTTCGCTGTCTTGTTTTAGTAGTTCATTGCGATTTGTTACTGCAGCGTCCCATAGGGAGACCCCTGGACACCTGACAGAGAGCATGAGCAAATGAAATATAAACATGGACACTCCTTTACTTCTCCTCCTGCACACTACTTGAACATTGTAAATGCTGCAAACAAGCAAACTTTTCAACATGAAAAGCAGTAAACGGGGCGTTACTTTATACTCCTTTAGCGGGAAGAAAAGAACAGCAGTGTCTCTTACAAAAAGTCTATTGTGAAAAATGAAAGTCATTATGTGGAAACGCCATTCTTGTCAGCTGGTACCACTGGTCGCTTCCAGTTTGTGCCCCAGATACAGTTAGTTTACTCACCAATGGACCCTCATCATCCTCAAATCTTAAGGAACTGGTAGAGGGAGATGCTGTCAGAGTACTGTCCTCGGACATCAGTGAAGTAGAAGGAGATGTAGTAGATCTCCTCAGAGACGGCCGCAATAATAATCCAGGTGCGGCTTTCCGTTCTCCCATGAAATGGAAAGAAAAATTAGCGTCCCCATATTCCAGCACAAAAGGTCTAAGCAGTTCTGGGATAAAGTCCCTCACAACTCTATTACGCTGATGAATAAGGATCCATACTGGATGTCTTGCCTGGGTAGATACACCATCCTATCTGAATAAATACAACCGCTGCACAGGCCTCTCTGTAGTTTCCATGTCTACGGGCGCTGCGTTGATTGAGAGCCATATTAGTTGTGGGTCCTCCTTCCAATATAAGGGCTGCCTTCTCGGAACTGGCTCCACTGAAGCCACTGGGACTGGGCGTAGTCTCTGCAGTACCACCACCCTGACTCAGGGATGCAAGGGTGTGACAATTAAAGGGTGTACCTCTACATGGTGATCCTGGCTCTGGATGACCGCATAGGAAAATTAGACAAAGAGGTAGTACCTCTGCACTGGCCTCGTCCAAAGAATTACTTACAATTGCTCTCTCACTATTGGGGACTGACTCCACTCACATCCAGAATCCAGACATCATGGGGTATCTCTCCTCTGTTTCCATCTTCACCACAAGGAAGCTGAAGGTGCTTCTATGTTGCTCTGTGTTAGGTGAAACTCTGGTAGCAGACAAGATGGAAGACCTCTTCCCGCTCTCAGTAACTCCTATTTATACCTACTCTCATACCACATGACATGACAAACTTGATACATTTACCTGCACACTTGGATTTTATTAAAGTTAACCTCTCAAGCGCTGCAGCTGTGCAACACACATACTGGAAATAACAAGACATGCTTGTACAGTGCAACCACATAAGACAAACATGTACATTTATGAAGGGGACCAGGATGATGTACTGGGCCACTACACTGCTTTATCTATTTGCCTTAGTAATAGATTTTTGGGGGCTTCTGTTATATTCGGTAGCCTATAGAAAACTCCTATGAGGATTTTATTATTGTTTTTCCACCCATAGAGACTCTACATGTTTATCTCCCTCCCATATATCTACCTGTAATGTGGGCTTTAAACAAGATTTTCTATAAAGTAACACCCCTACTAACCCCACTCCCATTACAATAACTTAGTCCCAGGTCACCATCTACACTGTCTTCCCCACTATTTCTTTTGTTGCCCACCCCCAGTCTCTAGTTTAAACACTCCCCCAGCCATCTTGTCCCTCAGCACAGCTGCCTCCTCCCCATTGAGATGCAGCCCTACGGTAGAGCCTGTAGCCGACAGCAAAGTCAGCCCAGTTCTCAGGGAACCCAAATCCCTTCTTCCTACACCAACTCTGGAGCCCGTTGTTTACCTCTCTGATCTCCCACGGGTCTCTACCATCTCTCACCATGATGGTGGCACGGGACTGGTCCAAATCGCCGCTGGGGGGGGGGAACTTTCAAAGGGCTAACCCAATTCGTGGTTTACCTTACACAGTCTTGTCACGGGTGACGCAGTGCCGTCCGTCACTCCTCCAGCGCTGCTGAAGAACTCTGTGGTCCAGCCGTCCTGCTCTCCTGTCCTCCTCCTGCGCTGCTGAAGCGGGGACCGCTATCTCCCTGGCTGGATGGAGCCCCGCACACAGCTGTGAGTGTGGAAACACTTCGGTAGAAGCTGCAGGGGAAATATGAGCTGACACGGGCGACAAGGTCCGAGCAGCCTATGGCCTTTGTTTTGGCTGGGATGGAGGGTTAGGGTTAGGTTCAGTAGGCTTACATTATTAGCTGATAATGCTTCCATGTTACTGTGGCCCCGGTCTCACATGGAAGCATTTACACTTAATAATGTAAGCATAACACTGAAACTAACCCTAACCCTCCATCCCAGCCAAAACTCACTCCCCACACTGCTAGGACCTTGCTCCAGGCAGCCAATCATTACCTTGGGGTGTACAATGGGCCGATACAGCCCATCACTAGGTCTTTACCCATACTTGGTGGAGACAAGATACAATAGCACCTAACAACACATAGGCACTGGACAAATTCATGCATACATTATGCAGGGGCCTCACTCACTCTGCGCCACTGCACTTCCCTCTAACTTTGTCATTGGTGCCAATGTATACCATGACTTCTGGACCATCACGATCCCCTCCCAGTAATCTGTTAATCCGATTCGCGATATGTTGACCTAGAGAGCCAGGAAGGCAAAACACCGTTCGATGATTCCAGTCTTTGTGGCAGATTGTTCTGTCTGTCCCCCTAATAATTGAGTCTCCCACTACCAGGACCTGTATAATCTGCCTAGCGCCCCTATTCCCCATCTTACTGGAGCAGACATTCCCCTAGTGGTCAGAGGGCATATCATGCTGCAGCGGTGCTAGCTCTGTAATGGCATCTGCCAACTTTGCAAACTTACTGGGTGCGCCAGTTCAGGACTAACCTCCCTAGTTCTCTTCCCACTTCCTCTTCTAAGGGTCGCCCAGCTAGTTGCCTGCTCATCCTGCTCTCCTAACTACCATCCACCCCCACATCTACCCCAGCGAGCATCCACTCAATGAGCAGCAAGCTCCTTTCCATGGTGCCTATGGAGGTCATTCAGATCCAGGATCTTAGTTTCCAAATGTGCAACATGCTCACATCTCATACAGCAGTATGGAGCCAGCTGTTCAAGGACCGCATACATGGCACAAGATGTACACCAGACGCCACTGTCAATCATGGAGCTCATTCTAAATGGGGATCTTACAGATAGATTAGATAAAAGATATAGAAGACCTGAGAAAACTCAGACCTCAAAGTTGGATTTCAGAAAGGCAGATTTCAATGAACAATTTAGATATTAGAAAAAAAACTTTCTGACAGTGAGGATGATTAATGAGTGGAATGGGTTGCCACGGGAGGTGGTGAGTTTACCTTCAATGGAAGTATTCAAACAAAGGCTGGACAGACATCTGTCTGGGATGATTTAGTAAATCCTGCACTGAGCAGGGGGTGGACCAGATTACCCTGGAGATCCCTTCCAACTCTACCATTCTATGATTCTATGATAACTCAGAAAGAGGATAGGAAGAATCCAATGGCTGAATGTTCTTAAAAACAGAAATGTCCAAGAAGGTTGGGAAATATTGCAAAGTGAGATTTTCAAAGCACAATCGTTAACAATCCCTAAGAGAAGGAAGAATGGTAAGCATTTAAAGAGACCAGGATGGATGAACACAGAACTTGCACACATTTAACCCTTTGCAATCCAATTTTGGATTCAGGGTTTCCTAGGGGTCTTTCTCTTTCTGACATTATACAATGGCGCTATCTGCTGGCTAGAGCCAGTACTGCGGTATGGGACATGCTGGAGAGGCCCCCAACAACTGAGTGGCCAGTAATCTACAGTTAGAATACCCTGCCGGACGTCTTCTAACGTTGGAGCTGTACAGCCTTCAAATCAGAATGTCTTTAGACGTCAGACAGTGGATTGGAAAGGGTTAAAAACGAAGAAAAATATGTTTATTAAATGGAAAGAGCGGGGAATAGCTAAAGAAGAATATAATGCCGTCTGCAGAAACTGAAGGGCAAGTGTCAGAAAAGCTAAAGCTAATAATGAATTGAGGCTTGCAACAGAGGCCAAAAGCAATAAAAAAGGACTTTGGGGTTATGTTAAAAGCAAAAGAAAAGTCAAAGATGCTATTGGATGTTTACAGGAGGAAAATGTTGAATTGGTTAAAGGGGTTGTCCCGCGATGACAAGTTAAGTTAAACACTTCTGTATGGCCATATACATGCACTTTGTAATATACATCGTGCATTAAATATGTGCCATACAGAAGTTATATACTCACCTTTCCTGCGCTGGCGTCCCCGTCTCCATGGTGCCGTCTAATTTCAGCGTCTAATTGCCCGATTAGACGCGCTTGCGCAGAAGGGTCTTCTCCCTTCTGGTCGGTCCGGGCACGAGCGACGTTCTGGCTCCACCCCCTTCTACGCGTCATCGCGTAGCTCCGCCCCATCACGTGTGCCGATTCCAGCCAATCAGGAGTCTGGAATCGGCAATGGACCGCACAGAGCCCACGGTGCACCATGGGAGAAGACGCGCGGTGCATCGTGGGTGAAGATCCCGGCGGCCATCTTGGAGGAAAAGAAGGAAGAAGTTGCAGAGAGGGGATTTGGGTAAGTAAAATGTTTTTTTTAAATTTCAACACATCCCTTGGGTTTGTCCTGCGCTGAACTGGGGGCCTATGCAAAAAAAACAACAACCCGTTTTGGCGCGGGACAACCCCTTTAAGAATGATGTTGAGAAGACTGAACTTTTAAATTCCTATTTTGTATCTGTTTTCTCTCAGAAAGTAGATGGAACATATATTAGAAATAAATTCTGACTATGAGGGAGATCAATGAGTGGAACAGGTTACCACGGGAGGTGGCAAGTTCTCCTTCAATAGAAGTGTTCAAACAAAGGCTGGAAAAATATCTGTATCTGTCTGGGATGATTTAGTGATCCTGCACTGAGCAGGGGGTCGGGCCCGATGACCCTGGAGGACCCAATGACCCTGGAGGTCCCTTCCAACTCTACCATTCTATGATTCTATATGCAAAAAAATTCAAGTAGATAAGCAGTTACTTATTTAGTTATGTCCCATTTACATGGAACAGCAGTAGTCTAAACGACTGCATGAGCGCTAAGGTCACTGCGAAGGTCATTAGCACTCGTACAGAGTGTTTAGACAGGCCAATTACCGCAGGATCGCAGGCATCTTGCTTAGCACTTAACCTTCTATGTGAAGCGCTGAGCGAGGAGCATTTACACGCAGCGAAAGTCCCGCAATCCAGCGATGTTTTTTATGCTGACTGAAAGTTTGCGATAGCGAGAAGTGAACTAATAGTAAATGAATTATGTTTTGCATGTACACGGGATGATTATTGCCATCTAGATTGTTTGCACAAATTTTGAGCGATAATCATCCTGTGTAAATAGCCCTTCAGGGGGCGTGGCCTGCAGATGACTGGATAGGATGTGTCGGAGCCGAGCTCCTGCTTCACTCACCCTTCCCGCGGCATTAAACCTCCGTCAGACAGCGAAAATCACCCATCAAGAACAGATGGCCAATCAAGAATGAGCTAGCAGCAGGGGCAGTGTTTCCCCATAGTGGAACATGTACCCGCTGTTCACAATGTTCACTTGTTGATATAGCATGATTTGTTAATTATTCTTGATCACCGATGCTTGAAGGATATAAGCAGCGACCCTAGATAGGGCCTCAGCTCATTCACACTGGGAGGTGTGTGTGCGGGGACCGAACCAATTTTGGCTGGTATCCTACAACTCCCCACTTAGGGTGAACTGTCGCACGACTAGTGCGGCCACAAGCGAGTCGCTAATACCTCACCACGAAAGCACCTGCAGCGGCTCAATGCTGCATAAGGCTCCTCCTTACAAACTTTACCTTTTACTTTCTTTTTCACTCCTTTCCTTATACTTTGTTCCCCCTTATGCCGGCCTCAAAGCAACTCACCCGCCTAAGGTTACATAGTGGCTAATATCACGTTTGGCACATACAATGTGAGGGGGATGAACAAACCTGCTAAGAGGGGGCAGATCCTGGACCACTTACACAGGCACAGAATTATGATCGTGCAAGAAACACACTGCCAGGCAACCAAGATCCCCAAATGCAGGAACCGTATCTATGTCACGTTGTACCACAGTCCACACCCCACTAAAAAGGCAGGAGGCACATCAATAGTGATACACAGACAATTACTCACAAATTCATCTCATCAGTAGATACAGAGGGGCGCTATTTTTTCTTAAAAATTCAAATAGGCAACGAAATTGTAACCATTGCTAATGTGTATTTTCTAAATCAAGCGCATATCCATTTCGGGATCCGGATACTGGGGGCTCTGATGGCCTTTGCAGACGACTCCAAAATCATATTAGGAGGAGACTTCAACCTCAGTCTTGAACCAACGCACGACTCCTCTGGGGGCAAGTCCGGGGTTTCACATACAGCACCCTCCACCATATCCAAATGCACATTCAGTGCATTACCGGCTGGTCGCACTGTCGGCCACACCGCACCAATCAAACCTGCTGCTCTCCAGTATTGGTGTATCTTGACGCCACCGGAAGCTAGAGGGTTTGTCAGGGGTTCCATGGGTCAAGACCTGAATGTCCTACGAGCTGCAAAAACCTTTTCGTGCCTGAAGCACCATGGGATGTGACTGAGAAGTGCTCCCTGTGCTGCACGGCAGTTAGGTGCCTGTCCCCCGGTCCTGCTGCTGTTGCCTCCATGGTAGAACGGAGGAACGCTCGCTGTGCTTCACTCCTGTAAGCTGCCTGTCCCCCGGGGGTGCCGGTGTCGGCTCCCTGCTATTCTGCAGCTGCGGCAGGATGGCCTGGCTTACAGTGTACCCCCGCCGCAGTGTGGTCCGTGCAGCCCAGCGTGTTCTAAAACACTCATATCTTAGGAGGGAAGGGGGCCGCCGCTGCTTCACCTCGCTCAGCACTCCCTGAAGTCGACCCCACTCTGTGCTTTAACACAGAGGGGAAGGGAGGAGGGGGTGGCGCAATGGAAGCCGCAGGTGATTACGGGTGAATTCACGGGGCAGAATTCCACAGTGGATTTCCGCACCGTGAGCATAGCCCTATTAGGTTCAATAGAACCTAATAGCTGCGGGGCAATGCCGCGAATTTCCGCCGCGTGATACGGAAAGCCGCCCAGAGGAATTAGACCTAGATGAAACTTTATTGAACATTTTTGACAGTTTTGCCGTCCCTGAAGGGAATTAGAAGATGTGATTGTTTGATTACTAGAATAGCACGCTGCATTAAGGCCCATTTACACAACGATTATCGCTCAAAATTCGCTCATCTTCCCTCTTTTAAGCGATAATCGGTGTGTGCATTTACACGGAGAGATGATCGCTCAAAAGATAGTTTGAGTGAGTTTTGAGCGTTCACTTTACATAAGCTGTTAAGTAGCTAATTAACTATTAAACAGCTTATTAGTGTGAAAATGAAGCTCACGCTGTATACAGAAGACAAGCAGGACCGCTTATCATCTGTATACAGCTGTTCTCTTCTCAGAGTGCTCAGCTGTTATACAGCCCCTCCCCCTGTTTTCTGCTCACATGCTGCAGTAGCTATTGATTGTAGCATATAAGGGGTTAAACTGCCAGATCAGAGGTTTCACCCCTTCTGGCTGTTAGGGCACATGGGTGGATTTTTGCTGCGGGATCCGTGGTGGGCATCTGCCCACGGATTCCACAGCAATGTCCGTCCTTAGCATGCAATGGAAAAGTGATTTTTCATGCACACAAGCGGAAACCAGTTGCGGTTTCGCAGATGGGGGGGGGGGGGGACGACATAAAAAACGCAACATGCTCTGTTTTCAGAGCGTTTTCTGCACGGATGGCGTCTATTGCAGTCAATGGAAGCCATCCGATCCACGCCCCTTACGCAAACATCTTTGCAGAAAGGCCGCAGGATCTGCGTCATCTTCTAGCAACGGCGCGGGGAAATCTGTACTGTGCAGGTGTGCCGGGGCTCATCCAGTGCGCAGAAGAAGAGACAGGTAGGTACCCAGGGGCGCTGGCAGGGGCATGAGGGGGGTAATTTTCCAGGTGGGATTTGTGCGTGCCCATGTGCAGGTGGTCTTAGAGCAGCAGCCAGGCTGTCAGTGGTCAGCCATGTCACCGCTGCCTTAGGAAGGCGGATGTGCCAGTTTAAAGCCCGTTAGTGACCGCCGTAAGAAGGCGATTTGGCCGTCTCCAAGGGGTTAAGAATTCTAACAATTTTTTTGAACTTCTGTCTACTAAACCAGTGGGTGCAGGCTGGCAGACTGGCATGCCAGCGGTGTGGTGGGCAGTGACTGAGGGGCAGGCTGCCACAGCCGGTCCTCCCCTCATATAGAGTTCCTGCCACGTAATACAGGATTCTAACCTCCTGCAGCTCTTCTGTGTGACTTTCCCACACTGCCCCCTCACGTCTTACTGTACACCCCCCTCTGCTCCCTCTCGGTGGTCTCCTCCCATGATGGGTGTATGAGGGGCTTGTACTAGTTCTGGGGAGGCGGGGGTGTCCACGTATACATCTATTAGTAATGGCTGCCACACGCCAGTGTATAACAAAGTGATGGTTCGCAGTGCGAGAGCCCCGCGGTGTGCCGGACATGTAGCGGCGGCCTCCCTGCCGCGACACGCCCGCATACTTGTAGGAAGCTCACGCCTGTCAGCCCGTGTCCCCGCGGGAGGTGCGCTGCTCACACCCCGCTGGTCCCTCCGCCCCCCGCACTCCATCACTAGTGCTCGGCGCTCACCTCCCTCTCTGCCCGCTTACAACCTCATGATGGGAGCTCGGCACAGGAGCAGCCCGGCCGCCGGACGGGGCACGCCGGTCCCTCGCTGGCCAGTCCTCGCCCTGCAGGCCGCCTTTCTAGTCAGCTTCGTGGCTTGTAATGACGCCCCGCCAGTGCCCGGGGAGCAGCTACACATAGACAGGACAACGGTGCCCGAGCTGTGCCCGCGCAGTGTCCGGCCGGGGGACTTCGTGCGCTACCACTACATTGGCACCTTCCCGGATGGCACGAAGTTCGACTCCAGGTAGGTGAGAATCATAAGATGCCCCGAAGTCCCAGAACATGGGCAGTGATGGCAGAGGAGCCGCGGAGGCCATCCAACTACTGTACTTATAACTTACTCATCTGCCCATGCAACTACTTAGCGGTCCATCCAACCCCTCACAACTTACTCATCTGCCCATGCAACTACTTAGCGGTCCATCCAACCCCTCACAACTTACTCATCTGCCCATGCAACTACTTACCGGTCCGTCCAACCCCTCACAACTTACTCATCTGCCCATGCAACTACTTAGCGGTCCATCCAACCCCTCACAACTTACTCATCTGCCCATGCAACTACTTAGCGGTCCATCCAACCCCTCACAACTTACTCATCTGCCCATGCAACTACTTAGCGGTCCATCCAACCCCTCACAACTTACTCATCTGCCCATGCAACTACTTAGCGGTCCATCCAACCCCTCACAACTTACTCATCTGCCCATCCAACTACTTAGCGGTCCATCCAACCCCTCACAACTTACTCATCTGCCCATGCAACTACTTAGCGGTCCATCCAACCCCTCACAACTTACTCATCTGCCCATCCAACTACTTAGCGGTCCATCCAACCCCTCACAACTTACTCATCTGCCCATGCAACTACTTAGCGGTCCATCCAACCCCTCACAACTTACTCATCTGCCCATGCAACTACTTACCGGTCCGTCCAACCCCTCACAACTTACTCATCTGCCCATGCAACTACTTAGCGGTCCATCCAACCCCTCACAACTTACTCATCTGCCCATGCAACTACTTACCGGTCCGTCCAACCCCTCACAACTTACTCATCTGCCCATGCAACTACTTACCGGTCCGTCCAACCCCTCACAACTTACTCATCTGCCCATGCAACTACTTACCGGTCTGTCCAACCCCTCACAACTTACTCATCTGCCCATGCAACTACTTACCGGTCCATCTAACCCTTCACAACTTACTCATGTGCCCATGCAACTACTTACCGGTCCATCCAACCCTTCACAACTTACAAACCTGCCCATGCAACTACTTACCGGTCCATCCAACCCTTCACAACCTTCAAACCTGCCCATGCAACTACTTATGCCGTAACTTACTCTTCAGCCCCAAAAACCACTCGGCGGTACATCCAACAACTTACTGGTCCTTCCATCCAACCCCTCAGAACTTGCCCGTCCGTCCTACAGACCACTTAGCCATCAATCCAACAACTTACCTGTTTGTCCAACCAACCACTCACAACTTACTAGTCTGTCCTAGAGACCACTCAGCCGTCTGACAAACTAGTCTGTCCTAGAGACCACTCAGCCATCTATCCAACTTCTTACAATCTACTTATCCGACCCAGAGACCACTGACCTGTCCATCCAACCCCCCACAACCTACTCATCCCTCCTAGAGACACTCAGCCGTCCGTCCAACAACTTACTCGTTTGTTCATCTAACCCCTCACAACTTACTCGTCTGTCCTACAGACCACTCAGCTGTCTATCCAACCCCTCAGAACGTACTCATCCCTCCTAGAGACCACTCAGCCGCCCATCCAACCCCTCACAACTCACCTGTCCATCCTAGAGACCACTGACCTCTCCATCCAACCCCCCCAACCTACTCATCCCTCCCAGAGACCACTAAGCAGTCCATCCAAGCCCTTACAAATTACTCGTCTGTCCTAGAGATCACTCAGCCGTCCATCCAACCCTTCAGAACTTAGCTGTCCATCCTACAGACCACTCAGCCATCAATCCAACAAATTATCTGTTTGTTACTCTAACCCCTCACAACTTATTCGTCTGTCCTAGAGACCACTTAGCCGTCCATCCAAGCCCTCACAACTTACCTGTCCGTCCTAGAGACAACTGACCTGTCCATCCTACCCCCCCAACCTACTCATCCCTCCTAGAGACCACTCAGTCGTCCGTCCAACCCCTCACAGCTTACCTGTCTGTCCCAGAGACCACTGACCTGTCCATCCAACCGCTCACAACTTGCTCATCCTTCCCAGAGACCACTCAGCCATCCATCCAACCCCTCACAACTTACCTGTCCGTCCTAGAGACCACTGACCTGTCCATCCTACCCCCCCCAACCAACTCATCCCTCCTAGAGACCACTCAGCCGTCCGTCCAATCCCTCACAACTTACGTGTCCGTCCTAGAGACCACTCACCTAGCCATTCAACCCCCCACAACTTACTCATCACTCCTAGAGACCACTCATCCGTCCATCCAACCCCTCTCAACTAACTAGTCCTTACCAGAGACCACTCATCTGTCCATCCAACCCCTTACAACTTACTTAGCCCTCCTAGAGACCACTCAGCAGTCCATCCAATCCCTACTAGATATCACTCAGCCGTTAATCCGACCCCTCACAACTTACTCGTGTCCTAGAGACCACTTAGCCATCCATTCAACCCCTTACAATTTACTTGTCTGTCCTAGAGACCACTCAGCTGTCCATCCAACCCCCCATAACCTACTCATCCCTCCTAGAGACACTTAGCCGTTCGTCCAACAACTTACTCGTTTGTTCATCTAACCCCTCACAACTTACTCATCTGCCCATGCAACTACTTAGCGGTCCATCCAACCCCTCACAACTTACTCATCTGCCCATGCAACTACTTAGCGGTCCATCCAACCCCTCACAACTTACTCATCTGCCCATGCAACTACTTACCGGTCCACCCAACCCCTCACAACTTACTCATCTGCCCATGCAACTACTTACCGGTCCATCCAACCCCTCACAACTTACTCATCTGCCCATGCAACTACTTAGCGGTCCATCCAACCCCTCACAACTTACTCATCTGCCCATCCAACAATTTACCGGTCCATCCAACCCCTCACAACTTACTCACCTGCCCATGCAACTACTTACCGGTCCATCCAACCCCTCACAACTTACTTATCTGCCCATGCAACTACTTAGCGGTCCATCCAACCCCTCACAACTTACTCATCTGCCCATGCAACTACTTAGCAGTCCATCCAACCCCTCACAACTTACTCATCTGCCCATGCAACTACTTAGCGGTCCATCCAACCCCTCACAACTTACTCATCTGCCCATGCAACTACTTAGCGGTCCATCCAACCCCTCACAACTTACTCATCTGCCCATGCAACTACTTAGCGGTCCATCCAACCCCTCACAACTTACTCATCTACCCATGCAACTACTCACCGGTCCTTCCAACCCCTCACAACTTACTCATCTGTCCATGCAACTACTTACAGGTCCGTCCAACCCCTCACAACTTACTCATCTGCCCATGCAACTACTTACAGGTCCGTCCAACCCCTCACAACTTACTCATCTGCTCATGCAACTACTTAGCGGTCCATCCAACCCCTCACAACTTACTCATCTGCCCATGCAACTACTTAGCAGTCCATCCAACCCCTCACAACTTACTCATCTACCCATGCAACTACTTACCGGTCCATCCAACCCCTCACAACTTACTCATCTGCCCATCCAACAACTTACCGGTCCATCCAACCCCTCACAACTTACTCATCTGCCCATGCAACTACTTACAGGTCCGTCCAACCCCTCACAACTTACTCATCTGCCCATGCAACTACTTAGCGGTCCATCCAACCCCTCACAACTTACTCATCTGCCCATGCAACTACTTAGCGGTCCATCCAACCCCTCACAACTTACTCATCTACCCATGCAACTACTCACCGGTCCTTCCAACCCCTCACAACTTACTCATCTGTCCATCCAACTACTTAGCGGTCCATCCAACCCCTCACAACTTACTCATCTGCCCATGCAACTACTTAGCGGTCCATCCAACCCCTCACAACTTACTCATCTGCCCATGCAACTACTTAGCGGTCCATCCAACCCCTCACAACTTACTCATCTGCCCATGCAACTACTTACCGGTCCGTCCAACCCCTTACAACTTACTCATCTGCCCATGCAACTACTCACCGGTCCATCCAACCCCTCAAAACTTACTCATCTGCCCATGAAACTACTTAGCGGTCCATCCAACCCCTCAAAACTTACTCATCTGCCCATGCAACTACTTACCGGTCCGTCCAACCCCTTACAACTTACTCATCTGCCCATGCAACTACTCACCGGTCCATCCAACCCCTCAAAACTTACTCATCTGCCCATGCAACTACTTACCGGTCCATCCAACCCCTCAAAACTTACTCATCTGCCCATGCAACTACTCACCGGTCCATCCAACCCCTCACAACTTACTCATCTGCCCATGCAACTACTTAGCGGTCCATCCAACCCCTCACAACTTACTCATCTGCCCATGCAACTACTTAGCGGTCCATCCAACCCCTCAAAACTTACTCATCTGCCCATGCAACTACTTAGCGGTCCATCCAACCCCTCACAACTTGCTCATCTGCCCATGCAACTACGTAGCGTTCCATCCAACCCCTCACAACTTACTCATCTGCCCATGCAACTACTTAGCGGTCCATCCAACCCCTCACAACTTACTCATCTGCCCATGCAACTACTTAGCGGTCCATCCAACCCCTCACAACTTACTCATCTGCCCATGCAACTACTTAGCGGTCCATCCAACCCCTCACAATGTACTCATCTGCCCATGCAACTACTTAGCGGTCCATCCAACCCCTCACAACTTACTCCTCTGCCCATGCAACTACTTACCGGTCCATCCAACCCTTCACAACTTACAAACCTGCCCATGCAACTACTTACCGGTCCATCCAACCCTTTACAATCTTCAAACCTGCCCATGCAACTACTTATACCGTAACTTACTCTTCAGCCCCAAAAAACACTCGGCGGTACATCCAACAACTTACTGGTCCTTCCATCCAACCCCTCAGAACTTACCCGTCCGTCCTACAGACCACTTAGCCATCAATCCAACAACTTACCTGTTTGTCCGACCAACCACTCACAACTTACTAGTCTGTCCTAGAGACCACTCAGCCGTCTGACCAACTTGTCTGTCCTAGAGACCACTCAGCCGTCTATCCAACTTCTTACAATCTACTTATCCGACCCAGAGACCACTGACCTGTCCATCCAACCCCCCACAACCTACTCATCCCTCCTAGAGACACTCAGCCGTCCGTCCAACAACTTACTCGTTTGTTCATCTAACCCCTCACAACTTACTCGTCAGTCCTACAGACCACTCAGCTGTCCATCCAACCCCTCAGAAGTTACTCATCCCTCCTAGAGACCACTCAGCCACCCATCCAACCCCTCACAACTCACCTGTCCATCCTAGAGACCACTGACCTGTCCATCCAACCCCCCCAACCTACTCATCCCTCCCAGAGACCACTAAGCAGTCCATCCAAGCCCTTACAAATTACTCGTCTGTCCTAGAGATCACTCAGCCGTCCATCCAACCCCTCAGAACTTAGCTGTCCATCCTACAGACCACTCAGCCATCAATCCAACAAATTATCTGTTTGTTACTCTAACCCCTCACAACTTATTCGTCTGTCTTAGAGAACACTCTGCCGTCCATCCAACCCCCACAACTTGCTCATCCCTCCTAGAGACCACTTAGCCGTCCATCCAACCCCTCACAACTTACCTGTCTGTCCTAGAGACCACTGACCTGTCCATCCTACCCCCCCCAACCTACTCATCCCTCCTAGAGACAACTCAGCCGTCCGTCCAACCCCTCACAGCTTACCTGTCTGTCCCAGAGACCACTCAGCCATCCATCCAACCCCTCACAACTTACCTTTCCGTCCTAGAGACTGACCTGTCCATTCTACCCCCCCCCAACCTACTCATCCCTCCTAGAGACCACTCAGCCGTCCGTCCAATCCCTCACAACTTACGTGTCCATCCTAGAGACCACTGACCTGGCCATTCAACCCCCCACAACTTACTCATCGCTCCTAGAGACCACTCATCCGTCCATCCAACCCCTCTCAACTAACTAGTCCTTACCAGAGACCACTCATCTGTCCATCCAACCCCTTACAACTTACTCATCCCTCCTAGAGACCACTCAGCAGTCCATCCAATCCCTACTAGAGACCACTCAGCCGTTAATCCGACCCCTCACAACTTATTCGTGTCCTAGAGACCACTTAGCCATCCATTCAACCCCTTACAATTTACTTGTCTGTCCTAGAGACCACTCAGCTGTCCATCCAACCCCCCACAACCTACTAATCCCTCCTAGAGACACTCAGCCGTTCATCCAACAACTTACTCGTTTGTTCATCTAACCCCTCACAACTTTCTCGTCTGTCCTACATACCACTCAGCTGTCTATCCAACCCCTCAGAACTTACTATCCCTCCTAGAGACCACTCAGCCGCCCATCCAACCCCTCACAACTCACCTGTCCATCCTAGAGACCACTGACCTCTCCATCCAACCCCCCCCAACCTACTCATCCCTCCCAGAGACCACTAAGCAGTCCATCCAAGCCCTTACAAATTACTCGTCTGTCCTAGAGATCACTCAGCTGTCCATCCAACCCCTCAGAACTTAGCTGTCCATCCTACAGACCACTTAGCCATCAATCCAACAAATTATCTTTTTGTTACTCTAACCCCTCACAACTTATTCGTCTGTCCTAGAGACCACTCTGCCGTCCATCCGACCCCCACAACTTGCTCATCCCTCCTAGAAACCACTTAGCCGTCCATCCAACCCCTCATAACTTACCTGTCCGTCCTAGAGACCACTGACCTGTCCATCCTACCCCCCCAACTTACTCATCCCTCCTAGAGACCACTCAGCCGTCCGTCCAACCCCCACAGCTTACCTGTCTGTCCCAGAGATCACTGACCTGTCCATCCAACTGCTCACAACATGCTCATCCTTCCCAGAGACCACTCAGCCATCCATCCAACCCCTCACAACTTACCTGTCCGTCCTAGGGACCACTCACCTGTCCATCCTACTCCCCCCCCCCCCCCAACCTACTCATCCCTCCTAGAGACTACTCAGGCATCCGTCCAATCCCTTACAACTTACGTGTCCGTCCTAGAGACCACTCACCTGGCCATTCAACCCCCCACAACTTACTCATCGCTCCTAGAGACCACTCATCCGTCCATCCAACCCCTCACAACTAACTAGTCCTTACCAGAGACCACTCATCTGTCCATCCAACCCCTTACAATTTACTTATCCCTCCTAGAGACCACTCAGCAGTCCATCCAATCCCTACTAGAGACCACTCAGCTGTTAATCCGACCCCTCACAACTTACTTGTCTGCCCTAGAGACCACTCAGCTGTCCATCCATCCAACCCCTTACAACTTACTTATCCATACTAGGAACCACTCAGCCGTCCATCCAATCCCTCCTATAGACCACTCAGCCATCTATCCAATTCCTGCCAACTTACTTGGCTGTCCTACAGACCACTCAACCATCCATCCAACAACTTATATCTTGCTCTTCAGCCATCAATCCAGCAACTTACTTGTCTGTCCATCCAACCTCTCACATTTTACTCGTCTGTCCCAGGGACCAATCAGCCGTCCATCCAACCTCTCACATTTTACGTGTCCGTCCCAGAGATCACTCAGCCATCCATCCAACCCCTTACAGCTTATCAGTCCCGGAGACCACTCAGCCTCCATCCAACCTCTCACATTTTACTGGTCCGTCCCAGAGATCACTCAGCCTCCATCCAACCCCTCACATTTTACACGTCCGTCCCAGAGACCACTCAGCTGTCCATCCAACCCCTTACAACTTATCGGTCCCAGAGACCACTCCTGAACTGGCACACCCAAACAAGTTTGCAAAGTTGGGAGATCAGAGGGATGCCATCATAGGATTAGCACTGCTGCAGCATGACATGCCCTCTGACCACCAGGGGGTTGTCTGCTCTAGTAAGAAAGGGAATAGGAGCACAGGGCAGGCTAGACAGGTCCTCGTAGTGGAAGACTCAATTGTTAGGGGAACACACAGAGCAATCTGCCACAAAGACCAGGAGCGTTGAATGGTGCGTTGTCTTCCTGGCATTAGAGTTCGACATATCATGGATCGGGTTGATAGGTTACTGGGAGGGGCTGGTGAGGATCCAGCAGTCATGGTACACATTGGCACCAATTACAAAGTTAGAGGTAGATGGAAGGTCCTTAAAAGTAATTTCAGGGAACGAGCATGTAAGCTTAGGGCAAGGACCTCTGAAGTAGTACTTTCGCTTTTCCCAGAAAGTAAGACCTACCCCTAAAATAAACCAATAAGCCCTACCCTGATTTTTTTTTGAAATGGAAGGGGGATGGGGGTGGGAAGAAAGTGGCTTGAAACATAAACCCTACCCCAAAAATAAGCCCTAGCTACACTACGTTAAAAAAAAACACCTAGCAGGCGCCGTCCGGGTCCTTCCTGCTGTTCCCAGGGTTCCGGCAGGCTTGCAGTTCTCAGCGCTTACAGAACATTGCTTGCTGGTAACTTGGTTCAATGAATGGCTGTGATTGCTTCATCGAGCGCTAGCTCTGATTGGCTAAGCCACAGCGCTCGAGAACCAATCAGAGCAATCGGTTGCTGGAGGCAGGTTTACAAACCCCGTCACCAGCAAGCAATGTTCTGTCGTTGCTGAGAACTGCAAGCAAGCCTGCCGGAGAGCAGCAGGAGGGACCCGGATGGCACCTGCTAGGTAAGTATGAGACATTCCCCGAAAGTAAGGCTCTGTGCCTCTTTTGGGGCAAAAATTAATGTAAGACGGTATTATTTTCATGGGAACGCGGTACCTGGAGATTAGGGAAGTAAACAAGTTGTCCCAGAGTTGGTGTAGGAAGGAGGGGCTTGGGTTCCCGGAGAACTGGGCTGACTTTGCTCTACAGGCTGTACCTTAGGGATGGGCTGTACCAATAAGGGGATTAATGTTAGAAGTCTGACCAATTAAGCTGATGAACTGGAAGTAATAATGTCTGAGGAAAGCTGCGACATAGTAGGAATATCAGAGACCTGGCTGGATGAAAGCTGTGAATGGGCGGTGAACCTACAGGGTTAAGGTCCATTTACACGGGTCGATTATCGTTCAGAATTGTTAAAATTCCAGTGTTCCTGCGGGAATTTGAACAATAGTCGTGGACCAGAGCTCTTCAGTTTCTGCATGCACTTCTGAACAACTGTCTATTTAAAGTGAATGGCGGTGGATGGGGAAGAGAACGCTCCCCGGCCGCCCCGTCTCCATGTTGGCAGAGCTTTCAGCGATGCTAATGATACTCTCTCCACAGGAACGAGCATCACTGGGGCACGCTGTTGGGCATCGTAAGCTCGTCCCATCTAAATGGGGCATTGATGTCTGTTCAAAAGGCATCGTAGAAAACGGAAATGGGGAGGAGTTGGTCTTTATGTAAAATTTTAAGTTTAAAGCCCACACTACGGGAAGATATATGGGAGGGAGATGAACATGTGGAGTCTCTATGGGTGGAAATACATGGAGGGAAAACAGCAATAAAATAGTTTTTCCATGTCAGTTTTGCCCAGTGAAAGGACTTGGGAATTTTAGTCAACTGTAAACTTAACTGGAGCAACCAGTGTCAGGCAGCTGCTGCCAAGGCAAACAGGATCATGGGGTGCATTTGAAGAGGTCTAGGGGCGCATGACGAGAACATTGTTGTTCCTCTTTACAAGTCACTGGTCAGACCACACATGGAATATTGTGGACAGTTTTGGGCACTGGAACTCAAGAAGGGCATATCAGAGCTTGAGTGGGTACAAAGGTGGGCAACTAAAGTAATAAATGTAATGGGCGGACTACAATACCCAGAGAGGTCATCAAAATTGGGGTTATTTAGTTTAGAAAAGAGCCGACTGAGGGCGCTCTAATAACTATATATAGATATATCAGGGGACAATACAGAGATCTCTCCAATCATTTATTTTTAACTAGGACTGTAACAAGGGGGCGCTCTAATAACTATGTATAATATATCAGGGGTCAGTACAGAGATCTCTCCCATGATCTATTTATACCCAGGACTATAACAAGGGGGCGCTCTAATAAGTATGCATAGATATATCGGGGGTCAGTACAGAGATCTCTCCCATCATCTATTTATACCCAGGACTATAACAAGGGGGCGCTCTAATAAGTATGCATAGATATATCGGGGGTCAGTACAGAGATCTCTCCCATCATCTATTTATACCCAGGACTGTGCCTGTTCAGCGGTCATTGTGAATTGTGTACAGGCAATGATGGAAACAGCGAAATGGAAACATTGCTCACAAGAACGCTTCTGCCCGTTTAGCGATCAGAGGGCATTTCAGCACCTGGACCCACACCCATCAAAACTTCTGATGAGTCACTATGACATGTCAAAAGTTTTAGTAAACTTTAGTTAGCCTTTAATAGTTATGGAAATTTATAGAATTCTTGTTTTTCACACATTATCACCAGTACCCTGTTGTACTACCTCTAGCATGGATGGAAAATGTGATATGGGTGGGCATGGAGGCTATAGTACCCTGTTGTACCACCTCTAGCTTGGATACAAGATGTGATACAGGGGGCATGGAGGCTCTAGTACCCTGTTGTACCACCTCTAGCTTGGATACAAGATGTGATACGGGCAGGCATGGAGGCTCTAGTACCCTGTTGTACCGCCTCTAGCTTGGATACAAGATGTGATACGGGCAGGCATGGAGGCTCTAGTACCCTGTTGTACCACCTCTAGCTTGGATACAAGATGTGATACGGGCAGGCATGGAGGCTCTAGTACCCTGTTGTACCGCCTCTAGCTTGGATACAAGATGTGATACGGGCAGGCATGGAGGCTCTAGTACCCTGTTGTACCACCTCTAGCTTGGATACAAGATGTGATACAGGCAGGCATGGAGGCTCTAGTACCCTGTTGTACCCCATCTAGCTTGGATACGGGATGTGATACGGGTGGCCACGGAGGCACACAGGTTCTGTATGGCTCCACATTTGCTGTATCGTAGGCTGTGGAAGCTGGCATCGCAGGTGAGCCGTGGGTTTCTGCCGCGGCTATACAAATATTTGGCCTTGGACGCACACACAAGTTTAGGCCTTTTCAATGTGCAAATCTGCACTTGGAGTTCTACACGGAAACAAGGTTTCTACTGTTGGAACGCTCTGCTGTTATAAATGTGTCCTAATCCAGACTATAAGAGCTGACGCTTCAGATTAGCAGCAGCTTGTTCTCTCTGTTCCCAATTAGGGGCGCGCTGAAACCTGACTCTCACGCATCGTCCACGTCCCCACGTCTGCCGGGAGCTTCGGATAGACAGCCTCTTGTGAGAGAATGGCTTTCGCAGAGTCGGCCTTGGAAGATCAATAAGACCTCGGTGCCCAAAATGTTTTATAGGCCGCTCGTTAACACGTAGTTAGGAGCGCTCACAGGCGGCTGGTTCTTCAGGTCATACAGCAGCTTCAGACATTGTAGATCCAGAATGCAGGAACCCCCCCCACTGTGATGATAGTCCTCAGGGCATTATGAGGACCAAGAACATGTCTGCCAAGAGACAAGGAGATTTGTCAATACCAGCCATCTAACAACTGGCACAAATACATTGGCATCTCTCACCCTGAATGTCCTCAGCAACTTTATCCAAAGCAAATAGAATAGAATGGGAAACTTTTTGAAAGGTCCTTCTTAAAGGGGTTGTCCACGATAGTGTCGATTTTTTTTATTTTTCTCTCTATTGATGATGTATCCTCAGGATTGGTCATCAATCGCTGGGGGTCGACTGCTTGGGATCCCCACCAATCAGCTGATTCTCAGGACTACTGTTGGTATGGACAGCGCACAAAGCAGACTGCGCTGACCGTAGCACAGTGGCCAGCTGGTATTGCGGGCATCGGTCCCATTGTCATTGCGTACTTGCTGTGTGCCGCATGCATGCTTCTTGCTTGCGTCACGCCGCAAATTATGTCTGTCTGATCCCATCCTCAGAGTGACAGTAACCACCAAGAGTGTTGTGTTTTAAAGAAAGAGGAATAAATATTTTTGTTTGGATCAGAACAAAGTAACTTATACAGTGTTTCCCCCAAAATAAGACAGTCTTAAATTAATTTTTGCCTCAAAAGAGGCACAGTGTCTTATTTTCAGGGAGTGTCTTATATTTACCCAGCCACCGGTGTCCCTCGCGCTGGTCCACGCGCTGCTGCAGTCCTCAGCACTGACAGGATTCTCTTCTGGTGACGGGGCTTGAATACCCGGCCTCCGGTAAGTGCTGTGATTGGTTCATCGAGCGCCGTCTCTGATTCGCTGGCGCTCGATCTAATCACAGCACTTACCCGAGGCGGGGTATTCAAGCCCCGTCACCAAAAGAGAATCTTGTCAGCGCTGAGGGCTGCAGCCTGCCACAGCGCCGTAGACCAGCGCGAGGGATACAGACGCTGGCGGCTATGTGAGTATTGCTTTTTTTTTTCTTTTTAGGGCTAGGGCTGATTTTGGGGGAAAATGGTAGTACGTTACGATTTAATATACATGTATTATCTAATATTTATGTAATTTTTTTTTTAGTACAGCAGAAAACTGCTATGTGTAAATGCTTATTTACCCATTAAAAGGGGTTTTTCAGGAATAAAACTACTGGTGACCTATCCTCAGGATGGGTCACCAATAGCAGTTGGGGACCCCTGCCGATTAGTTGATTACATGTTGTTATGGACTGCCGAAACTGTCAAAATGACGTCTGTAGCTCTGTGGCCTGGTTTGGTATTTCAGCTCTCTCCCATTCACTTCAATAAAAGAGAGCTGTAGTACCAAGCCGGGCCACTCCAGTATGGACGGCACTTGAGAGTTCCATAGCAGCATGTAGTCAGCTGATCATCAGGTCTACACAAACCGTGGACCCCCTCTGATCTGCTATTGGTAATTATCCTGAGGATGGCTAACCAATAGTTTTGATCCTGGAAAACTCTATTTAAAGTAAAAAAGTATTTACAGCAAATGCATTGTAACCGAAATATGTGAGTTAGGCGATACCCCCATTTAAAACTGTGTCCTTCCTATCCCTTCCAGCAGTTACTAGTGTACCCTCCTCCAACCAGAGGAGGCAGTATTTCATACTTCTGCCTTCTAAGGGCTCCTGTCCACGGGCAAATTTTCACTGCGTTCCCCGCGGCGATGCGGGTGGAACGGAGTGAACGCTTTCTGTAGCGTTGCTATGGAAAGCGCAGCCCCACTGTCCATGAGTGGACAGTCATTGCGATTCTCCGCTCGCGGACAGCAATTGGCAGCATGCTGCGAATTGCTGCGATTCTCTGCTATAAGCTTATCTGTCGAATAGGCTCACCGCGGAGATCCGTCAGCTGGCTCCTCCTCCTGGGCGGTGGCTCCCACGGCGGAGATCTGCTGCGGGCTATCGCAACGCTCGTGGACAGGCAGCCTTACAGTAACAATATGTCCTCCTCCCCAGCTTCCTTCCATAATGACAGCAGAGCCGCTCGTCACTCCAGCAAAGCTTCCTGTTCCTTTACACATCATTGTAAGCCCCTCACCCAGTGGCCACAGTATGGCCAATCCACTTATCCTCCAGTAGTCACAGCAAAAAACACCCCCCCCCAACCTCACAAATCCATCCTCATATGTTCCTCTGGGACTGTCCTCCTTCTTAGGTCCTTCCCTACAGGAGTTACATGAGGCCATTGCACAAACCTTTCTCCACGAGCCGTCTACTTCACAAGAGAAGAACTTCCAGCAGAAGCGATCGCTAACAGATCCTTGTTGAGAATGATGAGAAGCTTCCTTGATGCCACTGACCTCTATATTAACAGTAGATCTGACCGTGATTGTTCTCAGCAAGAGTAACCAAGTGATCTTGTAGGTATGAGACCTTTTAATGGCCAACAAAAATACTTGATGTTATAGCGAGCTTTAAGATCTTCTATGGACCCTTCATCAGGCATAATATTCCTCTTTCTATTAAGCCTGAGGAAGAACCTTGAGTAAGTTGGAAAGCTCGCTATAACATCATGTATTTTTGTTAGCCATTAAAAGGTCTCATATCTACAAGATGACTTGGTTTCTCTCGCTGGGAACAATCACATTTTGCTCTCCTGGCTAACACCGTACCAA